>NC_083112.1:41912978-42647560 GCF_949774975.1 Lagenorhynchus albirostris | reverse complement strand
TACAAAGTTTATTATTAGAGACACAGCATAACATGTAGGAGAGCGCATAGAGAAACAGTTTGTTTATTTGAGACAGAAGCAAGGCAGAAATACAAACCCAGAGAGAAGGGATATGGCTGTCCTCTCTAATGAGGAGGAGCACAGTAAGTCAGACGCTAGGCAGAAATACACATCCGAGAGGAGTGCAGGAGTCCTGAATGAGGAACTCAGGAAAGAGGTGATTTAAGTCACTTATATAGGACAGTCCTTCCGGGTCTTGTTTACATTTGGCCAATCACCTTGTTTCTTTTTTCACAACTGACTGGTCCCAGGACCCTCCCCAAGATGCGTACGCAAATTTTTGCTAGGATAGATCCCACTACAGAGGCCTGTAGGTGCATGTCCACACATATTATGGAGTGGTAGCCCCCTCCCTTTTTTGACCCACAAGGACCCTTCCTGTGCATGTGCAGATAAGGAAGTTTTCCTGACCTCAGGAGTGGTCATCTTATCTCTTTACTTCAGCAGAGCTCAGCTTCTGCCACTAGCTTTGTCCTTGGAGTGTCTGGGTGAGAACAAAGTTACAATTTTATTCCACTTGACAAACACCAGACTGTCCAACCCAGGGATCCATCTATCTCCTACCTCAGTTTCATTTCCAATACTAACCTGCCTCAATGTATGGTGTTGGGCATTTCATCTCTCCTTTCTTGGTGTTTGGTTGCACATATAACAATCATATATAATGCTATTTCCATTAGAGGTAAACCTTTAAATTTATTTTATTACTTTTGAATCATTTTTATGCCCAGCATAATGTCACAGAAAAATAAAGCCAATATATAAAATAAAATTCTAAACCACCAATTTATCAATAATCTTTTTTTAAATTTAGAATTTAAAATACATTGTTCATAATAGAAACATATGATACCATATGTATGTAGATTTTAATTATTTACCTGAGTGACACAAAAGATTTTTTGTTTGCTTGTTTTGAAATAGTGGAGAAGAGATGAGAAAATTGGAGAGTGGTAGAATTTATCTGTAGATAAAAGAGTTCAGTACTGGGGAACACTGGGGTACTGGGGATACAATGATTAGCTTTCCAGACATTGAAATGCTAACTCTTTATGAAACTACATGTATGTTTTCTCCTGGATGTGAGCAATGCAAACATCCAGAAGTAGAAAATTACAGGTTGAATGAGAAGATAACAGTTGGACAAAGTTGAAATTAACAATGATACATACATTTTAAATGAGTGGTATAACTACCTGGTTTATCTGTTTTAATCTCATGGTTCTTGAGCAATTTCTTATTTTCTGTCTTCTTTTATCATTAGTTTTCTTTTTTTCCTTGTGATTTGGCAACTTTTTGTTACTGCACTATCCTTTTCAATTAATTCAAATAATATAATTTTGATACACTTAGTTAGAAAGATCCTTTTCAAAATCAGGATGAATTTTTGGGCTCCTTTGGGAAGTCAAGATTGCAAATTAGTGCTTTATTGGCATTAAAACATAAAGGAAAAGGTGAAAAAGTACAAGGCATGAGCATGTATCTAAAATTCTATATTCAAATTGCAGCAACAGAAGAAAATCTTAGTAGATGAATTTAAAAACCCACCTAAGATTTTTCAAATGTATTAGGTATTTTGTTTATTTACTTGCTTATATGCCTTTTAACATCATAAAGAAACATTGCAATGGAAGCAAAAATGTCTCCATAGTATAGACCTTGAATATAACCTTTTATTTCTTAGTGTTCTCCAGAAAATCTAATTTAATTAATGTAATGGCTGATTTCATGCACTTTTTTTGACACAGCTGGAAGGTACAGATAGAAACAGAACAAACATAGACTAACAGTAAATTTGCACTATCTCTATTGGTTTAACCTAAATTCATAGGATTTGACAAATGCTTTTATTTAATTATGTAAAAATACGTGTGAGCTTTCTGTGTCCATTTGAGAAAAACACATTTCATATGCATTTGATCATATTTGACTTGAAGTTTTGGAAAAAATATTTTTTATACAAATATGGATACTTTATTCTCATACCTATAACTGATTTTCTACTTCTACATCTAGTATCACCAATTCTCTTTCATTGGTAACAAGGCTGTTTTTTGAGGTTAATAGTATAAGATAGTGCATAAACTCAAGCACAAAGGGGAAAACACCTTATTGTATAGTATTATTTTCCACAAAATTTAATCTCATAGCTGAAAAAAATGTGATGAATTAATGCTGTTGCCATCTATTTTTTGTGTTTAGAAAATAGCTTTAAAATAATGTAATTATAAATATCAGCATATTGCAGTTTTGCATTTACTCAGTAAAACATTAGATATTGGACTATGTAAATAGGGCTATTCCAACAAACAATGGCCAAAATTCATGGTTATTAGTAGGATAATATAATTATAATTCTTAGCTTAGTACTCTTAAATATTGGAAACTTGATATTAAGTTGTTGTTGATAATTAGTCCCTAGAGTAATTTTACATTATGGTGTTTTGAAGGTTTATGTTGCTTTATAGGTTATAAGCATTAAATATAGAAAAACACCTTCAGAGAATATACAGGCAAGATTTAACTTGATAACTATAGACACCCTCAGATAGGAGTCTTCTAGACCCTGAAAGATAATAATGGGATTAGTCTTCTATGAAAATAAATTAACTCATCCATAGTGTATGGATCTTTCTTAAAGAATATTGAGCAGGAAGATGGTCATGATCCAACTTTTTTACTAGAGAGAGCACTAAGTTGGCATTGATGTTAATGAACTAATGAGCTGGATACAAGGAATAAAAATACTAAGATTTTCCAAAATCAGGTCAAAAGCTGAGGTAAGTAAAATCTAAGAAAATTATATCAGTCGTGGTCAAGAAAATAAAAAGAGATTCCAGTTATTCTAAGAAGACCATTCACATAGACTGCTGAGTGCACTCATAAGATTAACCCAGGAAACATTAAAGAAGACAGATAGTAACTTGGTTTTCAGGGAATGACAAAAACAACAACAATAAACAACAATAGTAATTAAGATAAAACCAATCAACCAAACCAAACCACCAGGGAGATTGAAAGCTGTCTTTAATAAGTTTGTGTGTGGGGCTTCCCTGGTGGCACAGTGGTTGAGAGTTCGCCTGCTGATGCAGGGGACACAGGTTCGTGCCCCGGTCCAGGAAGATCCCACATGCCATGGAGCCTGTGAACCATGGCTGCTGAGCCTGCGCATCCAGAGCCTGGGCTCCACAATGGGAGAGGCCACAACAGTGAGAGTCCTGTGTACTCAAAAAAAAAACAATAAGTTTGTGTGAGGGAGATGGGGGAGTAAGGGAAAAGGTTACAAACTGGGGAAATAGCAGCCAGAGGGACATCAGTGACAAGACTAGTTGAAGAAATATTTTTGAAATTTAGTCCTTGCCTAGTTCACTGTATCTTCTTTGCATTGTGGAAACTCTCCAGGCAATAAATTGCCACAAGCATAGGGCTCATTTCCCATTCTCAGGAATTATTGTTCTCTCTTGCCTGATGTTCAGTGTCTTAAAAATTATTGTTTCATTTATTTTGTCTGAATTTTTCATTGTTTTAAGCAGTTGGCTATATCTGGTCCTTATAAAAATCTTGTGCGGAAAAGCAGTCATATTTGAATTTGATATTTTATTTTATATAGCATAGGTAGGCAAGCTTTTCCTATAAAGGGCCACATAGAAAATATTTTCATGTTTATGGGCTATATAGTTTCTGTTACCTATGCAACTCTGCCATATTAGTGCAAAAACAGCTAAAGACTATATATAAATAATGGACATGATAAGATATGGCATGTCATGTGCAGGAATAACTTGCTGACCACTGTTCTATGATAACCACTAAGATTTTGGAAATAATGTATACCTTATAAACTGACAGAAGAAAAATAATAAAATTAGATAATGAATATAAAACTACAATTTCAAACGAAGCCACTTAAAAAAATAGAATATAAAACAACCAGGACAATTAGAAAGCACATAGAAAGACAGATTTAAATCAAACATATCAGAGATTACAATAAGGATGTATGGAGTAAATGACCTCTCAACAGATGCAGAAAAAGGCATATTTCAATATCCATTTATGGCAAAAGCTTTCAACAAAATGGATAAAGAGGGAACATACCTAAATGTAATAAAGCCCATATATGACAAGCCCATAGCTAACATCATATTCAATGTGGAAAAGCTGAAACAAGACAATAATGTCCACTATTGCCACTTTTATTCAACACACTATTAGCAGTCTGAGTTAGAGCAATCAGACAAGAAAAAGAAAAGGCATCTGAATTGGAAGAGAAGTAAAATTGTCACTATTTGCAGATGACATGATCTCATATATAGAAAACCCTATAGGCTCCAACAAAAAACTATTAGAACTAGTAAATTCAGTAAAGTTTCAGGATATAAAAGCAATACACAAAAGTCTGATGAATTCCTATACACAAATTATGAATCAGAAGAAATAATATTTAAGAAAACAATCCTGTTTACAATTGCATCCAAAAATAAAGTACCTAGGAATAAATTTAACCAACGAGGTGAAATAACTGTATGTTGAAAATTATAAAATATTAATGAAAGAAATTGAAGACAAAAATAAATGGAGTGATATTCCATGCTAATGAGTTGGAAGAATTACTATTGTTAAAATGACCATATTACCCAAAGCAAAATAGAAATTCAATGCAATCTCTACCAAAATTCCAATACTATTTTTCACAGAATAAAATGGAACCATAAGGTCCCTGAGTAGCCAAAGCACACCTGAGAAAGAAGACAAAGGTGAAGGCATCATGGTCCTTGATTTCAAGCTCTATTACAAAGCTAAAATTTTTATGGAACCACAAAGCCTCTGAATAGCCAAAGCAAACTTAGAAAGAAGACAAAGTCGGAGGCATCATTGTCATTGATTTCAAATTCTATTACTAAACTATAGGTATTAAAACAGTGTAGTATTGGCATAAAAAAAGACACATAGATCAGTGGAACCAAATAGAGATCCCAGAAATAAACCCACACATTCAGTAAATTATGGCAAAACTAGCCAATGACAAAACTAGCCAAAAATATACAATAGGGAAAAGACAGTCTCTTCAATAAATGGTGTTGGAAAAAATGGACAGCCATGCAAAAAAATGAAACTGGACAATGATTTTATACCACATATAAAAATTAACTCAAAATGAATTAAATATTTGAATATAAGACCTGAAATTGTATAATTCCTAGAAAACATATGTGGCAAACTCTTTGACATAGGCCTTGATGATTTTTTTTAAATCTGACACAAAGTAAAAGCAACAAAAGCAAAAATAAATAAGTAGGATTACATCAAACTAAAAAGTTTTGCACAGCAAAGGAAATCATTGACAAAATAAAAGGGCAAACTGTTGAATGGAAAAAGTATTTGCATATCATATATCTGATAAGCAGCTAATAACCAAAATATATGAAGAACTCATACAATTCAATAGCAAAATATAATGAATCCAAAATGGGCAGAAGATCTAAACAGACATTTTCCAGAGAAGACATACAGATGGCCAACAGGCACATGAAAATATTCTGCACTTTATTATTCATCAGGGAAACGCAAATCAGTACCACAATGAGATATCACACCACATCTGTTGGAATTGTTATTATCTAAACGACTAGAAATAATAAGTTTTGGATAGGATGTGGAGAAAGTGGAACACCTGTGCACAGCTGATGGGACTATAAATTGGTGCAGCAACTATGGAAAACAGTATGGGGTTTCCTCAAAAAAATAAAAATAAACTACCATACAATTCAGCAATCCCACTCTGGGGTATTTCTCTGAAGAAAATGAAAACACTAATTTGAGAAGGTATATGCACCCCCATATTCATTGCATATATATGTAAATTATGGAATATGAATATATATATATAATGGGATATTATTCAGCCATAAAAAAAGAATAAAATCTTGCCATTTGCAACAGAATGGATGGACCTCTAAGGCATGGTGCTAAGTGAAATAAGTTAGACAAAAAAATACAAATACCATATAATCTCTCTTACATGTGGCATCTAAAAAATATAAATTAAAAAAATAAAACAAGCTCACAGATATAGAGAACAGATTGGTTGTTGCCAGAGGTTGGGGGAAAGGGTGAAGGGTGAAAAAAATGGGTAAAACGTTTTGCTTTGTTTTAGTTTAAATAAATTATTTTAAAGTAAATGAATAAAAATAAATTATTTAAAGGGAAATTGCTGTGATTTTGATTACAAAAACTAATTTTGGTTGTGACGTGTAAAAGACATACACATCCAGAAATTTTATATATAAATAAATGGAAAAAGGTATACATTGCAAAAATGACAAAAAGAAAGGTGTTGTAACTATATTGGTATCAGATGACATAGATTAAAATGTGACTTCATATTGATTAAAAGTTAAAAATTTCTAGGAGGATGCATACATTTTAAATTTGCATGCTTTTCATATGTAATATGATCTCAAAATGTATGAAGCATATTTCAACAAAGCTACAAGGAGAAATAAGCAGATACACAGACTGGGAGATTTTAAACTACTCTTAGTAATTCAGAAAACATACAGGCAAAAAAAATTCAGTAAACAATTATAGTAATGAAAATTTGATGAATATTGAAAACCCACTAAACTTGAATGAAAGAAGACAGAAAAGAATAACTGTTACATAATTCCATTTATAAAAATTCAAAACCAGGCAAAATTAAATACGGAATTTTAAAAAGCATGTGATTAGGTAAAAGTCTAAATATTTGTTACTTTTGGTCTATAGGGCAATGTGTTTAGGAAGAGAATACCATGGGCTTCTGTAGTCTGAAAAGAAGTCTTCCCTGCACCCTGAAAAATCATCTTATATTGACAGTGTTACACCCACAAAACTTCAGACTGAGACCTCAGGATTTTTGTTTCAAGAACACAGAGGAAAAAAATGTGGAGAAGCATTTGGAGTCCTGATCAGGTCAATTACAAAAGAGAATATTTATGATAACAAGTTGCCCTGTACCATCATTTGTACCAGCATTCTCCCAATTGGCAGCAGTGCCCAAGTGGTCTTTCATAATTGTACACGCATACTACTATGAGAGGTAGGGCCTTCTAAAGCATGGGATCAGGGATAGTAGCTACCCTTGTTCAGGGTGAAAAACAGTATTTTCATAAGATTTTAGAAGCAAAAACAGACATGAAAATGAAGATAATTTGAGAGACACGTAAGACTTCTAGAATTGGTTGTCTAGAAAATTGTTGGATATCTTAGATAGAATATGAGAAAATTCAGATCTATAAACTATTGTTACTTGGGGGTTATTGAAGGAATGGGCATGCAAGAAAGTGCAATGGAGAGAACACAGAGTGAGAAGACAATAGAACTGAAGATAGTTCTATGGGACTCCAAAGTGGAAAGGAGAAAAAGGAGGAAGAATGTTCCTTAAATGTGATTGAGATATTCAAACAAGAGATGTAAGAAAAGAACAAAGAGTGCCTAGATAGGTAAAGTTAAGATATATAAGACCCCCATTCTGAAACTCAGAATGACTAGCAATCTGAAATGTATGTAAGTGGCCAAGATGAGGATTAAAAATTTTTCTCCAGGTATAGTAAACTCTCAGTCACTAATGAACTAAATGGGATCACTAAATTAATATATTGATGTTACATTATAGATTTTAGTGTTTTGATGAATAAATGAGAAATAAGGAGCAGAAGCATTAAGTGCAAAAATGTATAAATACTAGGGATATATGTATGGGTGTGCCTATGTGTGTCAGCAGGAATGTGTGTGTGTTTGTGTGTGCATTTCACATGTAAGAATATTAAGGACATTTTTATTCTAAGATAAAGGAAACCAGATGAAAACTCCTAGTGAAATGTATATCTTTTGAGGGCAAAAATTCTGTCTCCTTTATCAGAAGAAGCTGATGAAACAATTCTGACATGAGTAATTTAGTCAACCCCTCATTTAGGTAATTGAACTATCTTGGATTATACAATTACCTGAAATTCATTACATCCAGGACACTACTGATGATTAGACGAACCACCAATTTACATATAACTAGGGAAAACATCATTTTGGCAAATGGTTTCACAATGATTTTGTAACACTTTTAATTTTTATTGAATAGTTACTGAAAATTGAGTAATTTAGAATAGATTTTTTACACATATCTGTCATGACTCTATGAAAAAGAAAATACATGCAAATTAAAGTTTAGAGTATACCTAAAATATCCTTTACATTTAGCATCCATAACTCCTGAACCACTTTTTAACTCAGAATTTTAAAAATCTGTGTTTTTAGAAAGCCCAAAAGTAAACCGATGCACTCATGGTCAATTAATCTATGACAAAGGAGGCAAGAATATACAATAGAGAAAAGACAGTCTCTTAAATAAATGGTGCTGAGAAAACTGGACAGCTACATGTAAAATAATGAGATTAGAACATTCTCTAACACCGTACACAAAAATAAACTAAAAATGGATTAAAGACCTAATGAGCAAGACTAGATACTGTAAAACTCTTAGAGGAAAACATAGCCAGAACACTCTTTGACATAAGTCACAGTAGTATTTTTTTGGATTCCTCGCCTAAAGTAAAGGACATGAAAGCAAAAATAAACAAATGGAACCTAATTAAAGTTAAAAGTTTTTGCACAATAAAAGAAACCATCAACAAAATGAAAAGACAAAATGAATGGGAGAAAATATTTGCAAATGATATGACCAATAATGGATTAATATCCAACATATATAAACCAATCATACAACTCAACAGCAAACAAAACAAACAACCAAACTAAAAATAGGGAAGAATAACAGAATAGACATTTTTCCAAAGAGGAAATGCAGATGGCCAACAGGCACATGAAAAGACGTTCACTGTCTCTAATCATCGGGTAAATGCAAATCAATACCACAGTAAGATATTACCTCACACCTGTCAGAATGGCTATCATCAAAAAGTCCACAAATAACAAATGTTGGCAAGAATGCAGATAAAAGGAAACTCTTGTACACCATTGATGGGAATGTAATTTGGAGCAACCACTGTGGAAACAGTATGTAATTTTCTCAAAAAACTAAAAATAGAACTACCATATGACTCAGCAATTCTACATCTGAGTATACATCAGAAAAAAACAAAGACCCTAATTTGAAAAGATACATACACCCCAATGTTCATAGCAACATTATTTACAATTGCCAAGACATGGAAACAACCTAAGCGTCCATCAACAGATGAATGGATAAAGAAGCTGTGGTATATATATATACACATATATATATATATATATATATAGTATATATATATATAAAAGAATACCACTAAGCCATATAAAAGAGTGAAATTTGCCATTTGCAGGAACATGGATGGACTTGGAGGGCACTATGCCAAGTGAAATAAGTCAGACAGCCAAAGATAAATCCTGTATGGTACTGCTTTATGTGGAATCTAAAAAATACAACAAACTAGTAGATATAACAGACTCACAGATATAGAGAAAAAACTAATGTTTACCACTGGTGGGGGAAGGGCAATATATGGTTGAGGGAGTGAGAAGAATAAACTAGTGGGTGTAAGATAAGCTCACAGATGTACAACATGGGGAATATAGCCAATATTTTGTAATAACTGTAAATTGAAAGTAACCTTTAAAAATTGAAAAAAATAACAAATGTTTAAAAATGAGACCTGCCAAAAAAATCTGTGTTTTATCATATGGAGTCATTTGATGTGCCTTCTGAATTGACGTTGGTACAGCATTTCTCAAAGAGCTCTCCATTATTCTGCTTTAGACCTGCATATAAGCCACCTACAGAAGTTGCAATGTACAGTGCAAGAGTTGACAACTTCTTGGGTGAGAGCTACAGTCAGCTACATCTTAAATTCAGAAGCATTTTGAAAAGTTATCCTTAGAATTGATGAAATACACTAAGAAAAAAAGCTGGAACCTAAATCAAGTTATCTTTATCTTCCTTTCAGTCCTCATCTAAATATTCTATACTACATATTCTTAGAATCATGCTTGCTTTCAATTTTGTTAGGAAAAATAGATATTTTAAAAATAATAATCATGCATTTGTAAATGAAATACTATACAGCCATTAAAGTAATGTGGTAAAAGGATATATTATAACCTGGAAATACATTTAGGACACTTACAAATATATATATATAGTATCAATTTTTTTAGATTCCACACATAAGCAACATCATATGATATTTGTCTTTGTCTGACTTACTTCACTCAGTATGACAATCTCTATGCCCATCCATGTTGCTGCGAATGACACTATTTCATTCTTTTTAATGGCTGAGTAATATTGCATTGTATATATGTACCACATCTTCTTCTTCTTTTTCTTTATTGATTGATGGACATTTAGGTTGCTTCCATGTCTTGCCTATTGTAAACAGTGCTGCAATGAAAATTGGGGTGCATGTATTCTTTCAGACCATGTTTTTCTCCAGATATATGCCAAGAGTTGGATTGCAGGATCATGTGATAGCTCTATTTTTAGTTTTTAAAGGAACCTCCATACTCTTCTCCACAGTGGCTGTACCAATTACATTTCCACCAACAGTGTAGGAGGGTTCCCTTTTCTCCACACCCTGTCCAGCATTCATTGTTTGTAGATTTTTTGATGATGGCCATTCTGAATGGTGTGAGGTGATACCTCATTGTAGCTTTTATTTAAATTTCTCTAATAATTAGTGACCTCAAACATCTTTTCCTGTGCCTCTTGACCATATTTATGTCTTGGAGAAATGTCTAGTTAGATTTTGATTAGGTTGTTTGCTTTTTTTTTTGATATAGAGCTACAAGAGCTGTTTGTATATTTTGGAGATTAATCCCCTGTTGGTCACTTTGTTTGCAAATATTTTTTCCCATTCTGTGGGTTGTATTTTCATTTTGTTTTTGTGCAAAAGATTTTAACTTTCATTAGGTTTCATAAACCTCTATGTAAGTTTATTCCTAGGTATTTTATTTTTCTTGATGGGAAAAGTGGGATTGTTTCCTTAATTTGTCTTTCTGATCTTTTGTTGCTAGTGTATAGGAATGCAAGAGATTTCTGTGTATGAATTTTGTATCCTGCAACTTTACCAAATTCTTTGATGAGCTCTAGTAATTTTCTGGTAACATCTTTATGATTTGCTGTGTATAGCATCATGTCATCTGCAAACAATGACAATTTTACATGGTATTTTCCAATTGGTATTCTTTTTATTTCTTTTTCTTCTCTGATTGCCATGTCTAGGACTTCCAAAACTGTGTTGAATAAAAGTGGAAAGAGTGGATATCCTTTTCTAGCCCTGATCTTAGAGGAAATGCTTTCCATTTTTCACCAATGAGAATGATATTTGCTGTAGGTTTGTCATATATGGCCTTTATTATGTTGAGGAAGCTTCCATCTATGCCCACTTTCTGGAGTGTTTTTATCATAAATGGGTGTTGAATATTGTCAAAAGATATGTCTGTATTTATTAAGCTGATCATATGTTTCTTATTCTTCAGTTTGTTAATGCACTCTATCACATTGATTGATTTTCATATATTGAAGAATCCTTGCATCCCTGGGAAATATCACTTGATCATGGTGTCTGATCCTTTTAATGTGTTGCTGGATTCAATTTGCTAGTATTTTCTTTAAGATTTTTAAGAAAATTGAAATCATATCAAGCATCTTTTTGACCACAACGTTATGAGATTAGAAATCAATTACAGGAAAAAAAATAACTGTAAGAACACAAACACATGGAGGCTAAACAATATGTTACTAACCAACCAATGCATCAATGAAGAAATCAAAGAGGAAATTTTAAAAATCCCTAGAGACAAAAGACAGTGAAGACAGAACAATCCAAAACCTATGGGATGCAGCAAAAGCAGTTCTAACTGGAAACTTTATACCAATACAATCTTCCCTCAGGAAACAAGAAAAATCTCAAAGAAACAACCTCTCTTTACACCTAAAGCAACTCAAGAAGAAGAAATGTTAGTCAACTTTGTATAGTGAGAGAGTCAAAGATAAAAACATTACTCATCTACCATATTTGCATATATAAAAAAATTTTAACCCAACCAATATTGGCAAGAAATTACAGCACCAGAAAAGCTCTTAAATTGCTCATAGTAGTTTAATTTGGAAAAAAAAATATTTTGGTGTTTGGCATTATCGTCTCAATCTTGAAATTCCACTTCCAAGAGAGGAAATCTTGCATATATGTATTAGGAGACATATCAAATGATGTTTATGGCAACAGTGTTGTTCATAATATAGAAACAGAACAAAAACTAAAGTGTTGGCAGTAGAATCTATAAATTATGCTACATTTGTTGAATAAAATAATATGCAGAAATAAAAATTAATTAAGCAAATGATGCAAGAGCATAGTCAAAGATACAAGTCTCAGAAAAATCCATATAGTATAAATCTGTATAAGTATTTAAAACTTTAAGAATACTCTAAACTATAGGAGAAAGAAGGAAATATTATTTTTTAAAGTCAGGATAATGGTTATTTTTAGAGGGAGGCAGAGGATGTTTTTTAGTCAGGCACAATGGGGTAGCTACCAATGTTCTCAAAATATTGCATGTCATAGTCATGATAAGGGTTTCATAGTTGTTTTCCTTAAAATCTTAAGAAAGAAAGAGAATTGAGATGGTGGAGAAGGAAGAGAACAAGAATGAGGTAGAGAAAGAGAAGCAAGGGGAGAAGGAGGAGGGGGAGGAGGAAACAGAGTAGAACAGCAACAATGACAATAAGAATTAAGAAAAAAAAGTATTAAGGAACAGGATAAAAAAAATTTGCATGTTCACTAATTATTACAGGCCCTTTGTAACTGCCAGGTTACACATATGCTTATTTCTCACTGGACAGAATTTAGTCACATGACAACAGCCAGTAGTAAGGCATAACATCATATATATTCTTTACGTTAAGATATACCTAACTAAAAAGTTGTATTTCTCTTACTATAGGGGAAGGGAAGAACAGATACTGGGTGAAAGCAAGCAGTTGATGATATAAATTATTTAATTTCCACAAAGTTTACATATATTTGTAACTCGATTCTGTCCCCTATTAAATTATATGGGTGATGACTGCTTAATTTTTGTCTTGGATCACTTTGTGATCTCCTCACTGATCTATCACATGTAGCTATTTTATCCAAGAAGAACAAAATACATATTTTGAATTTGTATCTATAGGGTAGAGCAATTCATGCTATGGCTTTTCCCCTTATTTGTAAAATGAAGTCATCCATTTTTATAAACAGAAGTCTGTGTAATTCAAAAATATGAATAAGAATGCCAAATATTTAATTTTATTCATATTTTCTATCTCAAAGTTTGATTTGTTGAATCTATATGTTCTTTATAAAGTTAAAAGTGGGTATCTGGGGTTATTGAATGTTTCTTTAATAATACATAGACAGATATTACCCTGTAACAGAAGAAAGCAAGGCCAATGCAAATAAAATACATTTTCTAGTTATGTGAATATCTAAACCAACATTTATCTTCAAAGACTTTTCCAGAAAACACTTCTTTCATGCATTTTCTACAAAGATTTATAATAAAATCAATGGAGGGAATCATTACACAGTTGAACAAACCATTGTATTATATAAATAAGTCCAGATATAATGGCATTAGTATGTGAATTCAAGTTCACAAGACCAAATACCTCAAGAAAAAAGCAAAGCATTTTCTACAAATAGTCTTCAATATGATATTGAAAGTTAGAAATTCTATGAAACCCCTTCCAGATTGAATTATATGTGTCTGCCTGTATTAGTGATTTTAAGAATTTACCTTTTTCTTCTGATAGTTATGATGAGGTGCTTTGCTGCAGATCCATCTATTCTTTTTTTTTTTAACATCTTTATTGGGGTATAATTGCTTTACAATGGTGTGTTAGTTTCTGCTTTATAACAAAGTGTATCAGTTATACATATGTTCCCATATCTCTTCCCTCTTGCGTCTCCCTCCCTCCCACCCTCCCTATGTCACTCAGTTTCTCCCAATTATATTAAGCCTTTCAACCCCATGAAAGAGTGCTTCAAAATATAGTAAATTTGATTATTTTTTTTAAATTGAGGTACAGTTGATTTACAATATTATATTAGTTCAGGTGTACAACATAATGATTCAATATTTTTATAGATTATACTTCATTTAAAGTTATTACAACATAATGACTATATTTCCCAGTGCTGTGCAATATGTCTTTGTTGCTTATTTATTTTTCACATACTAGTTTGTGTCTCCTAAATCCCATACCCTTATCTCACCCCTGTAATGAAATAACTGAGGACATAAAAAGGAAACATGACCCATGAGCCCTCCCCCACCCCCAGCAAACTGGGGGCTGGCAAATAAGCCAAAACTACAAACAGTCCTAATTGCTTTGAGCACCCCCCCCCCCGACAAACCGGGGACATACAAATAAGCCAGAACTGTAAACAGTCCTAAATGCTTTGAACACCCCCCCCCCCAACAAACCAGAGGCCTGCAAATAAACATTGAGTGCTTTGGGCACTGATCCATGAGATGTCCTCAGTATAATCAAAATGGTGGGAACACAAGGAAATGTCCTTGTACTACTTCAGTATAATCAAAATAATAAAAACACAAGACAATGTCCTTGTGCTGCTTTTGCGCTCAAGGACAAAACAAGACATATCTTCAAGAAAGCCCGTTGTTGCTTGTATAATCAATAAAAACATATGTTGCTGCTTTGGCATTTCTAAAATGTTAAAAAAACAAGTCTTAAAATGTAGACATAGATAATGCTTTAATAAAAGTTACCACAGCAGGACAGACAACGCTGTTTTGCCTGAGCGAGCGGCAGCCCTCTACTGCTGTGCTTCGGCACAATTCATCTCATGTGATGAGCTTGCTTTCAAAAAACCCCGTCATAAAAAAAAAACTACAACATTTGGCGCCCGAACAGGGACCTAAAGGTAAGTAATCACATGATCGCGGGACCGAAGGGAAATTTGGTCCGCTCAAGAGTAAGCGAAACCTTCGGGAACAGTAGAGTAACTATAATGGGGAATTCCCATTCAGTAAAATTTCAATACATTAGACTCCTGAAACAGTTATTACGGAGTTCAAAAATGAAACCAAAATCTTTTGATAAATTGTTTACTCTGGTTCGTAAACATTGTTACTGGTTTCAACCTACTGGTCATAACCAGTTAAATTTAAAAGTTTGGATACAGGTTATACGAGCTTAAGAAGAGCTCATCAACATGGAGACCCTATATCTGTCCGTGTTTGGTCTCTTTGTAAATTAATTTCCCTTGCCCTGGAACCATTACAATCTGAAACTAAAAATGAAAATGGGGCACGCCCTCAGCGTCCAAATTCTGCTCCCGATCATTCTGCTGCTTTTCGTACTCTGTTTCGTGAGTCTCCTATAGAGGACCATCCTCCACCTCCTCCTCCCCTTGTGTCTGAGACAGGAGAGGATTTTTCAGGTTCCAATGATAAAGGGGCTTTTTCTGATGATGATAAAGATCGGGAGCAGGCTAACAAACAAAATAAGATGCCACTTTCTCAATAGAATGAGATTTCTGATATACTTTCAAAGTTAAAAATTTTGATGGTTAAATTAAAAAAATAAAAACAATACTATCACTCCTTTATATCAGGAGCCATGTCCTACTATTCCTTCGGCTCCTCCTTTAAAAATAAGAGCTTATCATGTTGGAGCCTCTCGTCAGTTTCACTTTCCTCTAAAACCTAAATCTAATAAGCTATTGTTAACAAAAGAGATAAATTAAAAAAATATATTCTAAATCATTTTTTGCTTTCCCTATTGTTAGACAAGCTATGCCTACTAATGATCAATTTCCAAATAGATATATAAACGTTAAGTATAACCCTCATGATGTAAAAATTTTAAAAATGCTAAAAAAAGCCATTAATACATATGGGATACATTCCGATTATGTTCAAGGTCTTTTGTCTAGGTATGCTTCCAAAAACAAATTAATTCCTCAAGATTGGGAGGCGCTTGCCAAGACTGTTCTTAAACCTGGACAATATATACAGTTTAAGACTTGGTGGGAAAAAAAAGACACCTCCATTGACCTGGGAACAAATAAAAAAATTTATAGACACTGCCAAAAATCTTGTTATTTCACAGGGTAAACCCCTCAATAACACCAATCTTTTTATGGCCATGATGACAATGTTGTCTACACAGGTAATAAACATATCAGCCAATAAGATAAATTGTACTAACCATACTTATTGAACTTACTTTCCTAACCCTCCTCTTAATATGGAGGTTACCTGGTGAGATGCCCCAATTCTTGTATATGTAAATGAGTCTAGATAGTTGCCTGGTCCTTTCGATGATAGAGGCCCTTTAAAGCCAAAAAAAAAAAAAAAAAGGATAATAAAAAATTACACAGTGGGTGTTAATAGACCTCCTATTTGTATAAAAAAAAAGATCATTGCCTTAAAATAAATTATCAGGCATGATTTAATGTTGTCAAAAATAAAAACAAATATCATGGGTTATATCTTTTGAGTACTTATAATTTTAAAAGTTCTAATTCTACTCTTAATAAAAATGTTTCCACACCTTACTTGCCTCCGTGCCAGGTGCCTCTTATGGATCGATTATCAGATTGGGTCCATTGAACTCGATACTGAGAAAAAATGGCTCGGGTTCTTGTTAATACTTCTTGGGAAAACATCATTGATTGAAGCCCTTTTGGCTCCACCTGAGGAAAGAGAGATCTAAAAAATTTACACTGACATAAAAAAAAATAACACTATTTATAACAATACTATTAATAATACCATAGTATGACATACTGGAGGATTTTCTCCTCCAGGTCCTCATTTAAATAGACATCCTATCCAAAAGGACTTGTAAAAACTTATGACAGCTTTAAAAAAGATTAATACTTGGGTTAAGCATATGGTTAACAAATCTGAAAATCATAGTTTGACTTTTCATAAAAATGTTACTCAGTATACTCGTAATTATGTAAAATTACCTTATATATTGTTAAAGGGACCAACTATATAAAATAAGACTCAAGGTATTATAATGTGTAAAAATTACTCTCTATATACCTACATTAACTCTAGTATATCTTTTAACATATCTACTAAAAGTTTGTATATCTTACAAACTTGGACAGGTCTTTGGCTTCCTATCAATCTTAAAAGAAAATGACAAAAATCTCTTCCTATGGCTGTTTTACAATATTTAACTGATACATTAAAAAAAAGTAAAAAATTTATAAAAATGTTAATTACAGCTGTCATAGATATTACAACCATAACAGCTACTGCTGCAGTTGCTTTAAAACAATCTATTCAGACCGTTAATTATATAACTGATTGACATAAAAATTCTAAAATACTTTGGTTCTCTCAATAATAAATTGATTCAAAAATACATTCAAAATAACAGATTTACAACAAACTGTAGTTATGTTGGGGGGCCAACTTGTAAATTTACAAAAACAAATAAAACTACGTTGTAACTAAAATCGAAGTGCCTTTTGTGTCACTTCTGTTCCATATAATCAGTCTACATTCCCCTAAACAAAAATAAAAAACATTTATTACATCATAAAAATTTGACAAAAAAATTGTAAATTTACAAAAAAAATTCAACAAACTTTTCAAAAAGAATTACAACTTAATTCACAAAAAATATGGTCTAAAATTATTCAAGGATTTAATAATTTAAATCTCATATCTAAATTACAATGCTTTATTTAGTTCTACTACAAGATTGCTAATGCTCATTATAATAATAATCATATGTTTAATTGTAGTCCAACAACAAATAAAAACTACCCGCCATACAATATCACAACAAGCTACCGTGTTCTCCTTGATGCTACACAAGCTACAAAACAAAAAGGGGGAAATGTAATGAAATAACTGAGGATATAAAAAGGAAACATGACCCATGAGCCCCACCCCCACCCCCAGCAAACTTGGGGATGGCAAATAAGCCAAAACTACAAACAGTCCTGATTGCTTTGAGCCCCCCACCCCCGACAAACCAGGAACATACAAATAAGCCAGAACTGTAAACAGTCCTAAATGCTTTGAGCCCCCCCCCCAACAAACCAGGGGCCTACAAATAAACATTGAGTGCTTTGGGCACTGATCCATGAGATGTCCTCAGTATAATCAAAATGGTGAGAACACAAGGAAATGTCCTTGTACTACTTCAGTATAATCAAAATAATAAAAACACAAGACAATGTCCTTGTGCTGCTTTTGCGCTCAAGGACAAAACACGACATATCTTCAAGAAAGCCCATTGTTACTTGTATAATCAATAAAAACATATGTTGCTACTTTGACATTTCTAAAATGTTAAAAAAACAAGTCTTAAAATGTAAACATAAATAATGCTTTAATAAAAGCTACCACAACAAGACAGACAACGCTGTTTGCCTAAACAAACGACAGCCCTCTACTACTGTGTTTCGGCACAATTCATCTCATGTGATAAACTTGCTTTCAAAAACACTGTCATAAAAAAAACTACAACACACCCCCCCCCTTTCCTCTCCCTACTAGTAACCATTAGCTTGTTCTCTATATCTGTTAGTCTATGTCTTTTAGTTGTATTCACTACTTTGTTTTATTTTTTAGATGCCACATAAAAGTGATAATATACAGTATATGTCATCTTCTGCCTGACTTATTTCACCAAGAATCACAACCTCCAGGCTTATGCATGGTGTTATAAGTGGCAAATTTTTATTCTTTTTTGTGGTTAATATTCCATCATATATATAATATGATGTGATATACATATGTAGGTATATATATACACGTACATATATACCATCACATCTTCTTTATCCATTCATTGGTTAAATGACACTTAGATTGCTTCCGTGTCTTGACAATTGTAAATAATGCTGCTATGAACACTGGGGTGCATGTGTCTTTTCAAATTAGTGTCTTGTTCTTTTTCAGATAACTACCCAGGAGTGGCATTGCTGGGTAATAAGTTAGTTCTATTTTCAGCTTTTGAAAAAGCTCCATACTATTTTCCATACTGGTTGCAAAAATTTACATTCTCACCAACAGTGTATGAGGGTTCCCTTTTCTCCACATCCTTGCCAACATTTGTTATTTGTGGACTTTTTTTTTTTTGATGACAGCCATTCTGACAGATGTGAGGTAATTTCTCATTGCAGTTTTGATTTGCATTTCCCCAATGATTAGTGATGGTGAGCATTGTTTCATACGCCTGTTGGCCACCTGCATTTTCTCTTTGAAAAACATGTCTATTCAGTTCTGCACCTTTATTAATCAGGTTGTTTGTTTCCTGATACTGAGCTATATGAGCTTTTTATATATTTTGGATATTAATCCCTTAGTGGTCATACCATTTGCAAATATTTTCTCCCATTCATTGGGTCTTTTCATTTTGTTGATGGTTGCCTTTGATGTGCAAATCTTTTAAGTTTAACTAGCTCCCATTTGTTTATTTTTGCTTTTATTTCCTTTGTCTTAGGAGAGAGATTCCAAAAAATCTTCTTATGATTTATGTCAAAGAGCATTCTGTTTTCTTCTAAGAATTTTATGGCTTCGGTCTTACAGTTAGCTCTTTCATCCATTTTAATTTAGTTTTGTATTAGATGTGAGAAAATATTCTAATTCTATTCTTTTACATGTAGCTGTCCAGTTTTCCCAGAGCCAATTATTGAGAAGACTGTCTTTTTTCTATTGTATATTCTTGCCTCCTTTGCTGTAGACTAATTGACCATAAGTGTGTGGATTTATTTCTGGGCTTTCTATTCTGCTCCATTGATCTATGTGTCTGTTTTCATGCCAATACTATACTCTATTGGTCACTGTAGCTTTGTAGTATAGTTGGAAAACAGGGAGAGTGATTCTTCAGTTTTGTTCTTCTTCCTCAATATTGTTTTGGCCATTTGGGGTATTTTGTGTTTCCATACAAACTTTAGAATAATTTGTTTTAGCTCATGAAAAATGCTATTGCCATTTTGATAGGGATTGCACTGAATCTGTAGATTGTCTTTGGGAGTATCAGCATTTTAACAATATCAATTCTTCCAGTACATGAACATGTTATATTTTTCCAACTGTTTGTGTTGTATTCAATTTCATACTTCAGTGTCTTTAGTTTTTCAAGGACAGATCTGTTACCTCCTTGGTTATGTTTATTTTTAGGTATTTTATTTTTTTTATGTAATTATAATTGATTATTTTCTTAAATTCTCTTTTTGACAGTTCATTTACTAGTGTATAGAAATGCAATAGGCCTACCTATGAATTTTGTATTGTGCAACTTTACCAAATTCATTGATTAGCTCAAATCATTTTTTGGTGGCATATTTAGGATTTTCTATATATAGTATCATGCCATCTGCAAACAATGACAGTTTTACTTCTTTTTCGATTTGGATCCCTTTTATTTATTTATTTATCTTGTCTTATTGCTGTGGCTGGGACCTGTAATACTGTGTTGAATAAAAGCAGCAAGATTGGGCATCCTTGTCTTGTTCCTGATTTAGAGGAAGTGATTTCATCTTTTCATTGATGAGAATGATGTTAACTGTGGGTTTATCATATATGGCCTTTATTATGTTGCAGTATGCTTCCTCTATACCCACTTTCTGGAAAGATTTTATCATGAATGAATGTTGAATTTTTTTCAAAAACTTTTCCTATATCTATTGAGGTGATCATATGGTTTTTATTCTTCAATTTGTTAACATGGTGTTTCATACTGAAAAATCAGATAATGAATCATTCTTTCATCCCTGGGTAAACCTCCATTTGGTTATGGTGTATAATCCTTTTAATGTACTGTTGGATTAAGTTTGCTCATATTGTGTTGAGGATTTTTGCATCTAGGTTCATCAGTGATATTGGCCTGTAATTTTCTTTTTTCATGCTATCTTCTGGTTTTGATATCTTCTTCTGGTTTTGGGATCAGGGTGATTCTAACCTCAAAAACACTCCTTTCTCTGAAATTTTTTGTAATAGTTGGAGAAGGATAGGTGTTAACTCCTGTCTAAATGTTTGGTAGAATTCCCCTGTGAATGCATCTGGTCCTAGAATTTTGTTTGTTGGGATTTTTTTATTACTGGTAATTTGTCTCTTCATATGTTTTTGTTTCTTCCTGGTTCAGTGTTGGGAGATGATTGTACATTTCCAGGAATTTATCCATTTTTTTCTTTGTCCATTTTATTGGCATATAATTGTTCATAGTAATCTCTTGTGATCCTTTGTATTTCTGTACCATCAGTTGTAACTTCTTTTTCATTTCTGATTTCATTGATTTGGGCCCTCTCTTTTTCTTGATGTGTCTCACTAAAGGTTTGTCAAATTTCTTTATCTTTCCAAGGGCCATCTCTTAATTTCATTGATATTTTCTATGGTTTCTTTAGCCTTTATTACATGTATTATTGCTCTGATATTTATTTCTTTCCTTCTACTAACCTTGGGTTTCATTTGTTCTTATTTTCTGGCTCCTTTAGGTTTATGGTTAGGTTGTTTATTTGACATTTTCCTTGTTTCTTGAGGTGGGCTTGTATTTCTGTAAACTTCCCTCTTAGAATTATTTTGCTTCATTCAATAGATTTTGGATTGTTATACTTTCATTTTCACTTGTCTCCAAGAATTTTTAAATTTTTTCTTTCATTTCTCCAGTGATCCATTGGTTGTTTAGTAGCACATTGTTTAACCTCCCTGTCTTTTTATTTTCACTGTTTTTTTTCCTTGTAGTTTATTTCTAGTCTCATAGCATTGTGAATAGAAGAGATGCTTGACAAGATTTCAATTTTCTTAAATTTACCAATGCTTATTTTGTGGCCTAGAATGTGATCTATCTTGAGAATGTTTCATGTGCACTTGAAAAGAATGTTTATTCTGCTGCTTTTGGATGAAATGTTCTATGTATATCTATTATGTCCAGCTGATACAATGTGTCATTTAAGGCCAGTGTTTCATTATTGATATTCTCTCTAGACAATCTATCCATTGATGTAAGTGAGGTGTTATAGTCCTCTACTCTTATTGTTACTGCCAATTTTTCCCTTTATGTCTGTTAAAATTTGCTTTATTATTTTGGTGGTCTTATTTTGGGTGCATATATAAATGCAGCTTTGTTAAAATGCATTTTAAATTAAGAGATCAGTAACTTAAAATAATTTTATATGTAAAATAATACATATTTTATATTTTAAAATATAATTATATATACATTGTTATATATAAACATCATGGTAATCACAAACTAAAAATCTATAATTGATACACAAAGAATGAAGAGAAAAATCCAAACATAGCACTAAATATAGTCATAATATCATAAGGGAAGAGAAAAAAGAAGAAAGAATCAAAATGAACTACAAAAACAGCACAAAACAATTTACAAAAATGACAGTAAGTACACTATATATGAGTAACATATATATTTTTTACATATATGTATTATACATGTTTAAATGAAAAAGGACTAAGTGATCCAATCAATCAAATGACAGAGTGGCTGAATGGATACAAAAACAAGACCTGTATATGTGCTGCCTCCAAGATAATCACTTCAGATCTAAACACACACAGATTGAAAGTGAGGGAATGAAAAAAGTTATTCCATGTAAATGAGAATGAAAAGGAAGTCAAAGTAGCAATATTTATATCAGGCAAAATAGTTTTTAAAGCAGACTGTTGCGAGAAACAAAGAAGGATATCACAT
Source organism: Lagenorhynchus albirostris (assembly GCF_949774975.1). Classification (NCBI taxonomy): domain Eukaryota; kingdom Metazoa; phylum Chordata; class Mammalia; order Artiodactyla; family Delphinidae; genus Lagenorhynchus; species Lagenorhynchus albirostris. The sequence continues at coordinate 42,624,762 of NC_083112.1, read as the reverse complement.
AATGATCTAGGAATTGATCCCAGAAGAAGATATATCAATTGTTAAAACTGATTAATTTTAAGAATCAAACAAACATTTAACTATTGAACTCAGACTTTTAAAACATATACATTTATAATATGGACCCCAAAGTTCAGAGGTCTTATAAATGAGTGAATTAGAGGGACAAAAAGAGAGCTAATTGTAACACAGTATAAAATGCTTCTTGACAGAGGATTTAATAGGTCCAATGCATATATGCTTCCTGGAGTTCCTTATTCTATTGAAAATACATGAGCATTGTCCAGATTATGGAAAAAAAAATCAGTGTAGGGATGTGCAGAAATATGTGGAACAAATGCCTGGGTGTAGGAAAGAACATGTTATGGATACTGCAAGTAGGCTAGTATGACTTTCTGTGAGTGTTACATGGACCTGACGTTGAAAGTTGACACTGGATTAGAAGTCAGATTATAAAGGGTTTTGAATATAAAGATTCAAGGGTTTATATTCTTGGGCTTCTCTGGTGGCACAGTGGTTGAGAGTCTGCCTGCTGATACAGGGGACACGGGTTCGTGTCCCGGTCCGAGAAGATCCCACATGCCGCAGAGCGGCTAGGCCCATGAGCCATGGCCACTGAGCCTGCACGTCCGGAGCCTGTGCTCTGCAATGGGAGAGGCCACAACAGTGAGAGGCCCATGTACCACAAAACAAACAAACAAACAAAACAACAACAACAAAATAAGAGTTTATATTCTTAGCATAAAGTCAAAGAGTATGGCAATTGGAATAGAGGAAATGAAGAATACTGAAGGTATAAATAAATTATAATAATTTCTTGATTAAATATATCCCAGGAATTGAAAAGCAGATGGAGAGATGCATGCATGCATGTTTTAGATTGTAAGAGGATAAAATCTCCTGAGTACATAAATAAATACTGAAAGAGTGGTAAGGTAGAATGAGAAGTACAATATTAAGGCCTCAATTCTGGTTTGGGTGCCTGAAAAGATGGTGTTTGACATACACCATAAAACATGCAACTAGATCAGCATAATGGAGTCACGTGAGAGTGATGGAAAGCAATGGACACTGGTGAGAAATGAGAACAAGGGCTTGGGACAAATCCCCACTAAAGATATTTAAATTTCTTGCCCTTCCAGGAGGTGACTTTTCTTTCACTTTGCTGAATCATCTCTAGATTCGAAGACAAGAGATGGCAAACTATGACCCATGAACCAAATCCAGAATGACATCAGTTTTTGTTAATAAAGTTTTATTGGAACACAGCCAGATTCATTCATTTATATGTTGTCTGTGGCTATCTGTACACTGCAATATCAGAGTTGAGGGGTTAGGCGAGGGACCATGTGGCCTGCAAAGTAAAAAATATTTACTGTCTGGAGCCTTACAGAGAAAAATTTGCTAACTGCTGGCTTAGGAAATTATTATAATTGTTGACAGAAATAATAAACAGTGTATAATAAGAATAGAAAAGAGTGTTATTCCAGCCAAACTGAGGACAAAATCCTGGAAGATGTGGATTCAAGAGCACTTGAATTGTGTTCCATTGGAGGAGGCCAATATAGGCAAAAACTGCAAAGTTACATAAGTTTTTTGTCAAAATTAGGATTACAGCTGGCAAGAAGTAAAGGTGATTGTTAAGCAAGGATTGTTTGGGGTCCTAAATGGTTGCATAGTTACAAGTGGATGCTACTCCATAATTAAAATGAATGAACTATTGATGCATGAAACAACATGGGTGACTCTCAAAATAGCCATACTGAGCCATACCAAATGAAGTATACACTGTGTAATTAAATTTATCTTGAACTATAGAAAATACAGACTAATCTGTAGTGGCAGAAAGCAGGTAAGTTGTGACCTGGAGACTAAGGCTGGAGAATGGGGGATGAGAAAGGGAAGAGATAAGAGTGAAGTATTACAAAGGGTTATAAGAAAAGGGTGTAATAGATATATTCATTATCTTGAACTTAGAGATGGTTTATGGATACATACATGTCACAAAACAACAAATTGTGCATGTTAAATGATGCATTTTATTGTAAGTAAAATTTACCTCAATAACCCTGATAATTTCTTGATATACTTACTAGAATTTTCAATTGTAATCTCAAAAGTGTAGTGTTCAAAGGAGTATTAAAGGCAGGAAATATAAATGTTTAAGACATAAAATATAGATGATATTTTAAATGATGAAAATCAATAAAAAAATAAATAAATAAAAAATGAATAAAATAAAATATGGAAAAAAAGACAAATGATCCAAGAACCAAATCCTGGAGCCCTCTAATATTTACAGTTTTAGTGAAAAACTAGTAAAAAACTGAAAAGAGTATCCAGTGAGAAAGAAATAATTTCAAGGGACTGTGATGTCCTAGGAGCCAATTGATATAGCTACTTGAAGTGAGAAAATGATCAACTGAGTCAATTGCAGCTGACAATAATTCATCAAATAAAATGAAGACACAATGTCATTGGACATACAGATGTGGAGATTAGGACAAAAGGGTGGTGAGGAGCATGACTATGTAATGTTCAAGAGAGAAACTGGAGCTATAAAGGAGAAAATGGAGTAGAAGAAGGAGAGAGTTAGTTTAGATTGTGACTTTTTATTATTTTATTTTTTTTAAGTTTCAAGAAATCACATTATTGCTGCTAATGAGAATGGTATAGTAAAGAGGGAAAACATGTTGTTATGGAGAAAGAAGACAAATGATGAAATGATATTTCTGAGGAGAAGGAATCTATTCATAAAGAAAGGGCACAGATATTAATTAGGAACTTAAATATAGTTTATCTATAGCAGCATGTGAGAAGGAAGAATGTATCATCCAAATTTGGGTAAGTGGATAGATGTCTTAGTTGGAGTATGTGGGACTTCTTTTAAGATCTATGTTCTTAGGGAAACAGGAGGAAACCTCAACAGGTAAAAGTAAGAATAAAGAAGAGTAGTTTTTGATTTGATAAAAGAATCTAAGAAATAGTAACTAGGAAATATGGAAAATTAATGGACTATGGAAATGAAAAGAAAATTAGAGGCCCACTTGTGTTGAGGAGTATTGATTTAAATTAAGATTTGTTTTAAAATTTTAAAACATGTCTTTCCATTTAAGAAATTAAAATATTTCTTAAAATATTTTAAAAACATTTAAAATGTTTTTCTGAGTTTAGTTTCCAAATAATGTTTAAAATTAATAAAAGTAAATAATCTGAAAGGTTTGCATTTTGTGAAATAAAATCAATGCTAACAATGATTTATTTGTGCTTTGCTTACCCTTATTTTAATTGACATTGCTAACGTATTTTATTGAAAAAAATTGCCTGTTTTGAGGTATTTTCTTTCAAGAATATTAAAATCCTTCACACTAACAGAAAAAGGCATTCAAATGGCATGCTCTTCTTAAACAGTGTTTAACTGAAGCCACTTGCTATGCCAGACACAATTCAAACAATTGAAGAGACTGGAAACTGCTAACATCTAAGGTACAAGATTTAAGTTAAATTTACTTATATTATTAGTCATAGAAAGAGTAAACAACATTGTAAATCAACTATACTCCAACATAAAATAAAAAATTAAATTAAAAAAAGAAGAAAGAGTAGGCAAACAATGCAAATGTGATAATGAAAATGCTGGTGCAATATTTTGAAAAATTATATCTGCTTCCAACTATAGACTGATTAGACCGTTGTAGATTGTAGTGCATAATTTTGGAATTAACTATGTGATAAATTTAAGCAAAGGAATTGATAGAATTGAATGACATAACAGATTTCAATAGCTAATTATACCTTAATCTTAATAATTTGGATCTTGGTTAACAGGTTTATATTCAGAGCTAATATCTAACAAGATAGGTGTGACTAAATAAAATGGAGACTAAAACTCATTCCTTATGCTTTATATGATCCTTCAACATTTTTACTGATGAAGTAGTGATTAGAAATGTGAGTCAGCTACATTTTCAATGTATCTAGGGTTCAAATAAGAAGATTACATTTACCAAAAAACATATAAAACGAAGTTTTCATATTTATGTCGGTGGTATGAAACCATTAAAAGGGAACTTTCATGTGTGTGTGCCACATTTTTGTTCACATATGCAGCATATTGCAAAATTCAAATACATTTAGAATATGAAGGGTAAAAGTGAAAAAAATGCATTAGGCATTCTCATTTACAAAGAAGCATAAAAGACATTGCAACATATGTAAATAACCTTATAAAATTATTTTTAAATTTTTTAAATGCAAAAAGATCGACTATAATAGAACAAGTTTTAATACTCAGATTATGCATCTTATGCTTATAAAATACTCTAGCTTACACACTTTCTCTTTTAGCTTAATGAAACCAGGTTAACATTAGTATACATACATATTTGTGTGATTTAATTTTAATTCATGCTCTAGTTTTCTTAAAATATCATTAAACAAAAATATTCTACAGAGTTTTATTAAACATGAATTAATTGATCATTTCCTTTCAACTGGTATTTGATGCATTCACCTAGAGGAGTAATTAATGTGGGAAAGTGTAGCCCGAGAGGACAAGTGAAGTCATCTTGGTAACTGAACATTATGTTGTTGCTCTTCTATCCCTGATAGGATATTAGTCAATGCTTATTTCAATGTATATTATGAATACAACAATCGAAAAGACATAACCCCTTAGATACAATATGGATCTCAGTTGGTTTACTATTGGACATTAAGTGCAATATTAAATATCAAATGGTTTAAATAATGGATATTTTCTGTGAAACCAAATAGCAGAACCTTTTCATGTAATCCTAGAATTCTATTGGACAGTTTGATTTGAATACAAAGGAATTATAGAATATACTTATAAAATGGATTCCCTAGTAATGCAGACTGTTCATATTATTTTCTTTACTAGAGACCACTAATGCCTTTAATTAATGATTTTATGTCACTTTTTGTGGGTACTAGATTTTATCAAATGAGATTTTTATTTTATTAAGTCCACATTCTAAATGAGCATTTTGTTTGTATTTTTGATCTTAACATTTTTTTTTGGATCAAATTGAAAACCAAACTCAAAAAATACCAAAATTAAACAAAATAAAACAAAAGTCAAAATAAACCCTCACAGAAACCAAAATAGATATATCATAACTTACTGACTCCAGATTGACTTCATCTCCACTCCTACTTAAAAGGTTACCATTGCTGCTTCACTTTCTTCCAAAAAAGTCAAAGAAATGCACATCTATGAGTTTAAAAATCAAGCTTATATTAATTTTGTATCATTCTCCTAAACCTTTGATCATTTTGTCTAATCCCCATATCACCCTATTCCATCACTTTTATGTACACAATTTAATGCCATTAGCACACAAGAAGTTGAATTCAATCTCATTATAAGCACAGTAGTGAGTAAAAATATATCCATTCTGTAAGGATCTGTTTATTTTACAACTGGTAACTAAACCTCTATGGCCTCTCTGTGGTACTATTCCTTCTTGTAGTTTGAAAAGCAAAGTAGCATTTTATACCAGCTAGGGATTTTTTTAAATTACTTGCTAAAATTAAATGCTTTTGTTAGCAAGAATTTGATTTACCATGCTTTTTTCCTATGAGATAAAAATAAAAGGGCCAAAAATGACTGTGGTTCAACTAACTCATTGCATGTGTGAATTTCTATTGTTTCTAGCTTTTTGTTATTGATCTTATTTCCTTAAAGAAATAAACTAGTGAATCCTTATTTTGAAGCATTTTCAAGTTGAGAATGTGAATGTTTTATATTAGGGAATAAAAAGAACCATGAGTATAAGTATAGGATACAGAAATAGGGCTTTCATGTTAAGAGAACTAATATCATTGAGAACATGAATGTTCAATGTGATTTATAATAATTTATTAGCTCTTATTACATGAGATATTATGACTTCTCTGATTTCTTTCTTATTTTAGAATTTCCTTATATATGAGATAAACTTCAAAGCTGAAAGTTAATCAGTAGCATAAATAAAAGTAAAATCACATATTAATTGCTTTTAGTTTTAAATATTTTCCATTCACCACACTTGGTTTCACCACTTAACCTGTTTTTCTCCCATTTCCCATTACTTGCAGTTGATTCTGTAATTTAATGAGTCCATTTGTCCATTTTGTCTTTAAAATTTGATATTTTTCCAAATTTTTTTCAAATTTCCCATCCTCCATAAACATTTACATACATTGGACTTTCTAAAGCATTGAAGTGAATCACTGGGACAAATGAAACAATAACAGTTAGACTCAACATTTTATAAATCAAATTCAGGAGTCTGTCAAAGGAATAATTACCATGTTTTTTAATTCCCATCACTACCACACCATCACCACTACCACTGCTATCACCATGACCACCACCATCATCAACATTAACACCATTATCATCACCACCAAAATATCTCTCTTTGTATCAAACATTATTATTCTAATGATAGTACAAAGAAGATTTTTCTTTTTGGAGCTGATCAAGTTATAGGGAAATCTCACAACCTGCAAAATAAAAATTATTTTCCTAATATAAACATTAAATACATGAGTATCAATGTCATTCTACAAGGTAACATCACTTTTCAAGTTTGGTAATAATGATACTAGCAGTAATTATACTCAGTCTCTATTAGAATAATAGAATCAATAGTAACAAAGAAAAAGAAGAAGGATCTGGAGAAGAAGCAGAAGGAAGGGGAGAAAGAAGAGAGGGAAAGGAGAAAGAATCTTTTGAGATATTTTGTGCATTCACTAATGCTAGGCATAGTATAAGGGATTTTGCTTAATTAACCATCTGGATCCTAAAAATCAAACAAATAAGCAACAACAACAAAAGCTTACTATCTGGGATATATACTTCCATTATTCTTATTTTACAACTTTAAAAAAGCTTGAGGAAATTTCCCAAATGTTCATAGTTAATAAATTTCAAAGCAAGAGTTCTAAAACCATGCATATCTAAATTCAGACCTCTATCTCAAAAATACTTCTTGATATTGGATGTGTGTAATGACCGATTGTTTGCATAGTTTAGGACAGTAAAAAAAAAAAAAAGGATTATTATTTAAAATACTGTTCTTGTGAAATGGTTACTTAGTTGAAATTTTATCATTTCCTTTCTTTCTTCATAGATTAATTTATCTCTAGGCCATTTTACCTTTTTTCCAAAACTATGTTTGTACATCAATAACACCTACCATTTACCATGATGTAACATAAAGTTCTCTAAATGGTTATACATATTATATCATTTATTTGATTTCTCAAATGACTGTATGAAATATGCTCTATTATCTCAGTAGGGAATATACATGGAAGACTATCAAGCCAATTAGATATTGAAGGCTTACTGAAGACTTACTAATGACTCAGTTTGTATTCTAGTTTGTTTTGTTTTGGTTTTGCTAGTGTAGGAGCTTATTTTATTTAAGTTTCTCAGTGGTAGCTTATACTCATATCAAAATGAGTAGGTATCAAAATAGATATTTTTCCTCTTTACATGAGGAAGTAAAAGTTTTGTGTGTCTCAAGTTTTGATTCATCTAATGCCTGAGAAATATCAACAGGTGTTTTGTAGAGTCCAAAGTTTAAACACTTTTTAATGGAGCAAAGAAGAGTTGTGTTAGAAAGAGAAAGAAGGGCTATTTGCATATCCTCTTGACAGAGAGGAGGAAATGGAATGCAGTTACTCTTAGGTAAACAAATATTGAGCATAAATGGCTGAATAGGGAAACTGGTATGGACTGGTCACTATGAGAAAAGACCCTGGGGCCTGAGCCTAAGAAAACACAAGGTTAAGCTTACCATAAACAGAATGGAGCCTTTATTCAGGAACTATGATTTAAAACTTTGTCCTATTGAGAAGAGAGTTGGGCAGATTAGACTTCACAAGAACACAAAACAGCACCAGGCAGATGGTAAAGCTTCAGAGGTTTAAGGACAAAGGCAAAAAACCCCCACAAATGTGATACCTATGGTTTGAGACACCAGGCATCTTGCAAGATGAATGTCTAATGGGTATTGTCTATTCTAACCTAACCAAGAAACTATTATGGAATTTCCCGCCCTTTTGGTGGGTGGATACTTGGACAGGTTTCACATTTATTTACAATTTGTCATATTTCATCATAATTGTTGCAAACCAGTCAGGACTGTTAAACACATTTAACATGATGAGCACATTTAACATGATGAGCACATTTATGTTTAAAATATTTAAGGAACTCAGAAGAGCTAACACAGCTGGCAATTCGAATATAGTTTTGTTTGAATCAAGTCCTTTGTCCATTATTTTTCAATTATATGAACTTTCCCCCTTCCATTTTTTTGTAGAGTTCTTTACATTATATTTCAGAGTTGCTGGGATGCTTTCAGCATATACAACTTAGTTCCTTTTTCTCACAACAAAATGAATATGTATAAATTGTAAATATATTAGAGTTTCACTATATCATGAGCCAATACCAGCCCTGCTACTTTCTAGTTGTTTAATTTTGGACAAGTTATTAGATTCAACCTTCCTGTTTCTTTCATGGAGAATGGGGTAAAATGAGTAACCTCACAGCCTCATTTTAAAGATTAGATTATTGCCTGGCATATAGTAGGTTACTACTACTGTTATAAGGTGAATTCACATAGAGAAGAAAATATTCACGTTATATGTAACATGAATAGAAAGAGGTGTAAGACGTAACAAGGAAAACAAAAGCAAAACTGTACAGCTTAACCTGAGGAGAATTAGTCAAAACAATGGTTTTAAACTGGCGGCTTCTGAGCCAGAATCAGTGGCAGTCCTGTTTTGTTTAAATAGCAAAATTTTAAAAATAAATGTGAATACGTCTAACTGGGTATAATTTATTAAACTCCTCAATCAAATCCACCACCATTTACTTGGCTTAATTCACACTTTTGGGTTAATTGTCTTGCTACTGTCTCAGATGAGTTCATAAACCCACATTTAAAAGATGTGCTCATTAACATGTATTTTTCTTGGGTTAATGCCTAACATCTGATCATTTCTGTTTTCTTGGCTTCCTTATGTTTTACACCTGCATGACTATAAAAGTTATCATAATAAATTTCACATTGTTCTACTTTCATTTTTACTTTAAAAATATTTGATTGAAGTGTAGTTCATTTACAATATTACACTAGTTTCAGGTGTACAACATAGTTATTCACTATTTTTATAATTCATATTCCATTTAAATCTATTACAAAATAATGGCTATATTTCTCTGTGCTTGTTGCTTATTTATTTTATGCATGGTAGTTTGTGTCTCTTGATCCTATACTCCTATATTGCCCCTTGCCCCTTCCCTCTCTGCACTGGTAACCACTAGTTTGTTCTCTATATCTGTGAGTCTGTTTCTATTTTGTTATATACATTCATTTGTTTATTTTTATTTTTATTATCTTTTTGATTCAACCTAAGTGTAATAGAGTATTCATCTTTTTCTGTCTGACATTTCACTAAGCATAATATTCTATAGGTTCCATCCATGTTTTTGCAAAAGGAATAATTTTATTATTTTTGATGGCTGAGCAATATTCCATTGTGTATGGAATATATATATATATACATATATATATATATATATATATATATATATCAAGTCTTCTGTATCCATTTATCTGTTGATGGACACCTAGATTGCTTCCATATTATGGTTACTGTAAATAATGCTGTTATGAATATTGGGGTGTATGTATATTTTTGAACTAGCATTTTTTCTTTCCTTTAGATATATACTGAGCAGTCAAATTGCCAGATCATATGGTAGCTCTATTTTTAGTTTCTTGAGGAAACTCCATATTGTTTTCCTTAGTGGCTGCACCAACTTGCAATCCCACCAAGAGTGTACTATAATTGCCCTTTCTCCACATCCTCGTCAAAATTTGTTATTTGTAAACTTTTTGATGCTATTCATTCTGACAGGTGTGAGGTGATATCTCATTGTGGTTTTGATTTACATTTCTCTGATGATTAGCAATGTTGAGCATTTTTTCATGCACCTGTTGGCCATCTGTATATCTTCTTTGAAAAAAATGTCTATTCAGGTCTTCCCCCCATTATTTACTTGTTTTGTTTGTTTGTTTGTTTTTATATTGAATTGTCTGAGCTGTTTAAATACTTTGGATATTAACCCCTGATAGATCATATCATTTGCAGATATTTTCTTTCCTTCAGGAGGTGATCTTTTCATTTTGTCAATGGTTTCTTTTGATGCACAGAAGCTTTTAAGTTTAGTTAGTTGCTTTTTTTTTCTTTTTATGCTTTTATTTCTTTTGCCTTAGAAGACAGATCCATAAAAATATTGATATGATTTTGTCAAAGAGTGTTCTGCCTATGTTCTCTTCTAGGAATTTTGTGGTTTCAGGGCTCACATTTAGATCTTTAATCCATTTTGAATTTATTTTTGTATACAGTGTGAGTAAATGTTCTAACCTCATTCTTTTACATATAGCTATCCAGTTTTCCCTGCACCACTCACTGAAGGTACTGTCTTTCCTTCAATGTATTATTCTTGTCTCCTTTGTCATAGATTAATTGACCATAAGAGTGTGTGTTTATTTCTGGGCTCTCTCTTCTGTTCCCTTGATCTATGCATCAGTATGATACTGGTTTGATTACTGCAGCTTTGTGCTATAGTCTGAAGTCTGAGAGGTGATACCTCCAACGTTGTTTTTTGTTTTTCTCAAGATTGCTTTGGCAATTCAGGGTCTTTTGTGGTTCATTATAAATTTCAGAATTATTTGTGCTAGTGTTGTGAAAAATGTCATGGGTATTTTGAAAAAGATTAAATTAAATTTGTAGATTGTTTTGGATAGTGTGGGCATTTCAGCAATATTGATTCTTCCTATTCATGAACATGGGATATTATTCTAATTGTTTATATTGTCTTCAATTTTTTATCAATGTCATATATTTTTCACAGTATTGGTTGTTCACCTCATTGGTTAAATTTATCCCTAGGTATTTTACTCTTTGTGTTGTAATTGCAAAAGGGATTGTTTACCTCACTTCTCTTTCTGATGGTTCATTATTATTAGAGTAGAGAAAAGCAACAGATTTCTGTATATTAATCTTTATCCTGCAACTTTACTGAATTTGTTTATTAGTTCTAATATTTTTTGGTGTGGATTTTAGGGTTTCTATATATCGTATGTCATCTGCAAAAAGGTGACAGTTTTAATTCTTCCCTTCTGGTTTGGGTATCTTTTATTTCTTTTCCTTGTCTGATTGTTATGTCTAGGACTTCCAATACTAGGCTAGATAGAAGTGGTGAGAGTAGGCATTCTTGTCCTGTTCCTGAATTTAGTGGAAAGACTTTCAGCTTATCACTGTTGAGTATGATGTTGGCTGTGGGTTTGTCATAAATGGACTTTATTATGAGAACATATGAGGTATGTTCTCTCTAAACTCATTTTGATGAGAGTTTTTAATCATAAATTGATGTTGAAATTTGTCAAATGCTTTTTCTGTGTCTATTGAGAATATCATGTGGTTTTTATCTTTCCTTTTGTTAATGTTGTGTATCTCATTGATTGATTTGCAAATATTGCTCCATTATTGCATTTTTGGAATAAATCCCACTTGATCATGGTGTATGATACTTTTGATATATTGCTCAGTTCAATTTTCTAATATTTTTTTGAGGATTTTTGCATGTTTTCATCACAGATATTGGCCTATAATTTTCATCTTTTTGTACTGTCTTTGTTTGGTTTTGCTATTAGGATAATTTTGGCCTTGTAGAATGTACTTGGGAGTGTTCCATCTTTTTATTTTTTTCAAAATAATTTGAGGAGGATAGTTATTAGCTTTCTTCATATGTTTGGTAGAATTTCCATGTGAAGCCATCTGGTCCTGTACTTTCATTTGCTGAGAGTTTTGTCGTTGCTGTTGTTGTTTTTTAAGGTTTTCAAAATAACATTTATTTCTTAAAAGTTAACATGTGCATAATAGGAAAGCAAAGAACACAAGAAGCAAATAACAAAGCCATCCATCATCACAAGCAGTTTACCAGTTGATGTGTCCTTCTAGGTCTCGTTTGTGTATTTAAGCACAACTAAGCATCCATTTCTACGTAATTAAGATCATACAGTTATGTATCATGCTTTTTCACACATAATGAATATTTACCATTTCAAAGTCCCAAAGCTATGAGTATTTTGATAACCAAAAATACACTACACCAACTCAATCTGGAAGGAAAAAAAATGTAATCCTTTCTTGGCGACAAAAACTTCAGAAAAGACAAAAATGGCAACAGGCCTCTAGATAAAGATATTGGCAGAGTTATGATTAAAATACTACATTCCCTTAACGTACAATTAAAAATGAGACATAAAGCAACAGAGTACCCAAAGTATAATGCTTTTAAGAGGATTCATTATCTGATCTGAACTATTAAAGTATTAGCAAGGAGGTATGTTTCCACTGAACTACTTAACAATATATTCCTATTAGTACAGCTAAGAGATGCACACACATCAATGGTTATCATTAAAATATAAAAAGGAACACATCCACATACTTCCTTCTCTTTTATACTTCCTTCTGCCCCTCTGCTGCCAACCTAATGAACAAGTCCTGGTGTACATTTCTCAGATGGTTTAACAATTCCATGTCCAAGATGCTACTTTTTTACTAATTATAACAAAGATATTTACAAATTGGTTAATTCACTAGCTCTACTTTTTATCATACATTGTCACCTCAGGACTCCTAAGAAGCCTAGATGTTGCAAAATGATGAATGAACCTTGTCCATAATAAGCATTGGTACTTTACAAAAATGCACATTTAGACCTATGGTTATAACGTAAAACTGTCTTCTAGATATGGAGATATTAGCTAAGAGCCCTTCCCTTCACCCTTCCTCTTACCCCTCCTCCAGCATATCTAGCTCCAAGAGGTGGATTAACATAGACGTTCCCAGAAGACACAGCCCTTCCTAAAATCCAACAAAAGGGCATTTATTAAGGGGTTATTTGACTTTTAATATACTTTGGGCATTAGGACTTGCTTATTCTTTAATACACAGCAATATTAACTAAAACACACAAATAGAACAATAGTTAGACAATCTGAACTTGTCTAAAGACTCATGGGCACAGATCCCTTCTCTGTACTTCCTTCCCTGTCCACTCCCCACCTCCCCACCACCCAATGAATAGTCAGCTTACTCTCCAAGACTCAAGTTTAACAATTTCCACTCCTCCAATAAAACCATTCCTATGAATTAACAGAAAAAAAATTCTTAAAAGGTGTTACTTTTAACTCTCTATTTTCAACATATGTTGTGAACTTTTACACATCTAGAAAGGTTAGATGTTTCAAATACAGATTTAAGTTTGTCCACTATGTATACATGTAGTAGCACTGAAGAAACTGCACACAAAGTCTACAGTCACAAAGTGTCTCCTAAACAGGAACATTCTGGCCTAGAAGCTTCCCCTTCTCATCTCTATAAACCCAGTGGACAAGAATAATAAGCATCTGTAATGCTTAGAGGGGATTTTAACAATTTTACTTCCTCCAGTTGTTTTCAGAAGTCTTTCCTATGAATTTTAACACAAAGTGTACACAATGTATTTATCGGCTATTTTTGTCATACACCGGCAACCTCTTTAACATCTAGGAAGACTAGATGTTGTAAATTTGGACCCTCTGTCCTTTATGTACACTATGTACACAGCCAAGTAAAACAAAATGCAGAGACACACCAGACAATGGTTAGTCTTGGTATAAAGCCCTTTACACTTTCTTCTTTCCCCCTGAACCAGCACAAATAAAATAATGTGTACTGCTCAGAGAGGTGGTTTGATCATTTTGATCACTCCATTTCTAAAAGACAGTATTTCATATGAATTTTAACAGAAGGATATATCTACAAAATATGTTACTTCACTACTTATACTTTTAACATACTTTGTGTGCTTCTAAACATCTAGAAAGACTAGATGTTTCAAATAAGGACTTAAGTTTGTCCACTATATACACAGTAGTGTTGAATAAACTACACACATGTAACAATGGTTAGATCTGAAAGTGTCTTCTACATAGGAACATTCTAATCTAGAACACTTCATTTCTCCCAGTACTTCCTTTCTGCCATCCATCCAACATTGGGCAAGTACAGGCACAGGTGTCACTTAGATGTGATTTACAATTTCACTTCCAAAGGCCCTTTTCAGAAGATGGCCTTTCAATGAATTTTAACACAAAGTGTACAAAATGTGTTAGTTTACTAACTCTACTTTTGTCATACATTGGCAATCTCTTTAATATCTAGAGACTAGATATTATAAAATTGGGACCCATTGGTCCAGTATATACAAAATATATACAGTAAAGTTAAACAAAATGCATGTAACATATAGAGCAATGGATAAGTTGAAATGTTCTAGTACCTGCTAGCAAAACATCTTTTGCAGTCTTCCCTCCCTCTTCCCTAAACTCAATGAACAAGCACAGAGTATACTGTTCAGAGAGGAGGTTTAACAATTCCATTTCCAAAGACAGTATTTCCCATCAGTTTTTAAAAGCTATTTACAAGAAGCATTATTCTACTAAAACTACTTTTAAATACATCAAGCACTTCTAAACATCTAGAAAGAATAGATATTTCATATAAGAACTTACTTGTCCACTATGTACACAGCACTGTTAAATAAAATTGCACACACATAACAATGGTTATAATCTGAGGTATCTTCTAAACATGACCATTTTGGCCTGAACAATTTCCTCCCTCACTTCCTTCTCTCCACCGCCAATCCAGTGGACAAGTACATGCATATGTAATGCTTAGAGGTGGTTGAACAAATTCATATCCAAAAATCATTTACAGAAGACAAGCTTTCCTATGAATTTCAATAAAGTATACAAAATGTGCTAATTTTACTACTTTGTCATACACTGGCAACCCCTTTAATGTCTAGAGACTAGATGTTGCAAAACTAGGACTCAATTTGTCCATTATATACACTATATACACAGCAAAACAAAATGAACATACAAAAAATGGTTTTGTCTGAAAATGTCCAGGTATGAACACACTAGCATATTACCTTTTGCAATTCTCTCCCTCCCTCCTCCAAACCACTGAACAAGTATAGACAATAGTATACTGCTCAGAGAGGTGGTTTAACATTTAACATTCCCAGAGACAGTACTTCCTGTGAATTTTAGCAAATAGATATTTACAAAGTGATATTTTACCACCTCTACATTTAACATACGTTGGGCACTTCTAAACATCTAGATGGACTAGATGTTTCAAATAAGGACTTAATTTGTCCACTATATACAGAGCAGTACTGAATGAACTGCACACATGTAACAGTTATAATCTGAAACTGTCTTCAAAATACCAGTATTCTAGCCATTCTAAGACCAACCCCCTTCTCTCTCTCCCCCCTCCACCAACCCAGAGGGCTATAATGTTCAAATTTTCAGAAGACAATCTTTCCTAGAAATTTTAACACAAAATGTACAAAATGTATTATTTACTAACTATTTTTGTCATACACTGGCAACCTCTTTAACATCTAGAAAGACTAGATGTTGTAAATTAGGACTCATTTGTTCATTATATACACTATATACACAGCAAAGTGAAACAAACTGCAGGAACATAAAAAAGACAATGGTTAATCTTGCCTCACTATAAACACACTGGCACAGAGCTCTTTGCACTTCCTTCTCCTCCCCCCGACCTTGAACCAGTGCACAAACAAACAGTGCATACTGCGTACTGTTCAAAAAGGTGGTTTGGCCACCCCTCCCCCCCAAAAAACAACATTTCATACGAATTTTAACAAAAAGATATTTACAAAATGTCTTTTTACTACCTCTACCTTGAACATATATCAGGCACTTCAGAAGATCTAGAAAGACTAGATATTTCAAAAAAGTACTTATTGTCAACTACACGTACAGTAGTAAGGAGTAAAATGCACACACAAACCAATGGTTCTAATATGCAAATGTCTTCTAACTGTGACCAGTCTGGCACAGAACCTTCTTTTCTTCCTCCTCAAAGTCTTCCATTCCATGTCCTCTATCCCACTGAACAAACATGGACCTCTGTGGCTCCTGATGTTGCCTCTAGAGGCGGTCAAACAACTCCATTTCGAAAAGTCATTTCCAGAAGACATTTCTTTTCTACGGTTTTCTTAAAGAAACAAATGGGCATTTACAAGACATGTTACTTTAACTCTATCATACGTCGGCAACCTCTTCACATCTAGAAGACCTATATGTAGCAAAAAGTTTTCTTTCGAAAGGTTGGGGGGAAAGTTGAGAGCAGCTTTTTCATATTATATACACAGGCCTTCTATAAACGGCCAGTAAATCTTCCCAAAGGGTGGCGGGCACTTCCTATTGGTCGCATGTGGTACGTTATTCTACCATTTCTATCTTCCGACATCGAGGTCTTGGTAGAACGATGACCAACCGCCCGATGACCCACTAACGTTCCATCCATCGTCAACCAGGTCTCCGCTCACCTTCCGGGCCTGTTAAGGCCTTTGTCTGTCGTTGTCCGGACGAGGTAAGGTCTCGTCCAACTGGGACAGAGAGGTCACGTCAGGTCCCGGATCCACGTGGGCGCCAAGGCCTAAGGGTGGCTGAGCTGGCGTCCACGTAGACCCCCCTTCCCGGGCCCTCGAGGCTCTAACGGCCCTCTGCAGCATTCCACTGGCCGCCATTCTTCTCACCCTGCCACACCCGACGCCCAAAGGTGCCACATACTCCGTGGCCTGCCGGAGGCTTCGCCTAACCCCTGCAGCATAGTGTCAAGAGACCCGGCGGTGGGCGGGATCTGGGCTCCGAGGGGCCGCTGCCATTAGGTCGTGGAGGTGGGGGTGGGGGAGCAGTTCGTTGCTGCTTCCAGGCTCGGGCCCTGCCAGTGGGCAGCTGTGGCGAGGGCTTTGGGGCTCGGCAAGACACAGCCTGAGCCTGTCCCGGGGGGCCCCCCCGTTCACCTGCCGACCAGAGGTCGGAGGGCCTAGAGGGCCCCGGGCTAGAAGGCCGCGATCCGCTTCTCACCGCGCTCTCTGCCAGAACTCGAGTTTTTTTTTTTTTAATTAAAAATATAATTTCACTACTAGTTAATCTGTTCAGAATGTCTATTTTTATTTTTTATTTAGAGTCTGGAGTCAGAACTTGTGTTTGTTCTCAATTCTGTTTATAAGCTCACCATCACTGTGTAGTTAAAGAGTTTTGCTTGCTTGTTCCAGTATCAGAGCAGTAGCTGAACTATTGGCAAGCATTAAGAGAAACAGCCTTTAACATTTTATATCCACTTTTGAGATCATGGAGGATTTGGAGAGGTTGTGTGTAATTTTGGGGCTGGAATTTAGCCAGGACACTATTGTTTTTATATCTATATTGAGAAATATCTCAGAGAAGCTTTAAGTTCTAAAATGGAGACAGAAGCTCATTTATTAGCACCTTCAGTATTTGGGTTCCTACCTACAGAAAGTTGGGGCTTTGGGAAAGTAGTCATGGGTGGACTCTCCTGAATCTCTGACTCCACTTCCTGAAGTAACTGATATTTCCTTGGAGTTTCCCCATCTACTCAATTCACTCAGCCAAGTTTATGAGATATGACAGGGTTGTAGAGCAAGGCTGTGGCTGCTATTTATAAAGTAGTAAAATTTGACAGTAAACTTAGGGAGTAAATTTTCACAATAAACTTAGGGAAAGTGTTTCAAATACAGAATCCATTCTCTAATTTCCTATGTTATTTTCTGTGATGTGTACTCAAATCTAACTTTCTCTCTCCCACTGATATTAAATTTTATTTTCTCTATTAAAAATTATAAAAGTCTGTTTGGAATGGGTATGTGTTTAAAAAATAAGAATCGGTATTTTTTTCTTTTTAAACAGCTTTTTTGATGTATAATTGATATACAAAGAATTACACATATTTAAGGTGTCCAATTTGATAAGTTTGGACATATGCAAACACCTGTGATACCATCACCACAATCAAGGTGATAAAGCACACAGTGAGGGGAAGAATAGTCTCTAACCAATAGTGTTGAGAAAATAGGATATCCACATGCAAAAAATAAAATTGTACCCCTACCTTATGCCATACACAAAACTCAACTCAAAATGGATTAAATACTTAAATGTAAGATTTCAAACTGTAAAACTTTTAGAAGAAAACATAGAGGAAAAACATCTTGACATTGGTCTTGGCAATGCTCTCTTGGATATGACACCAAAAGCACAGTAAATAAAAGTGGTGAGACTATCTCAAACTAAGAAACTTCTGCACAGAAAAGGAGACAAGCAAAAGAATGAAAAAAAAAACCTGGGGAAGGGGAGAAATATTTTCAAATTATATCTGATAAGTGGTTAATTTCCAAGATATATAAGGGTCTCCTATAACTCAGTAGCAAAAAGAAATAGTATTTAAAAATAAAATAACTATTAAAAATAGGCAAAGGACTTAAATAGACATTTCTCAAAGAAGACATACAAATTGAAAATTGTTGTATGAAAAGATGCTCAACGTCATTATCAGGGGACTACAAAAAAAAACTACAGTGGGACTTCACCCCACATATTTTAGGACAGTTATTACTAAAAATGAAACAAATAAAACCAATAAAAAGTGTGTTAGAAATGTTGTGGAGAAATTGGAACACTTGCAGACTGTTAGTGAGACTAAAAAATTCAGCAGCCACTATAAAACAGTATTGGGATTCCTCAAAAAATTATAAATAGAACTACTATGTGATCCAGCAATCACTGCACTCCCATTTTCACTGCAGCACTATTTACAATAGCTAATGTATGAAAACACCCCATGAGCTCATCAACAGATAAAAAAGTAAAGAAAATATTGTATGTATATACAATGAAATATTATTCAGCCTTTAAGGAGAAGGAAATTCTTCCACTTTTGACAACACGAATGAACCCAGATTTACTTTATGTTAAATGAAATAAGTCAGTCACAGAAAGACAAATACTGCAGGATACCATTTATGTGAGGTACCTAAAATAGTTAAGCTCATAGAAGCAGAGAATACAATAACGGTTGCTCAGGGCTGAGAGGTGGAAGAATAGGGAGTTCTTATTCACTCCCTAAAGTTTATAAAGTTTCAGTTTTGTTAGGTAATTGAGTTCTAGAGATCTGTTGACAACATAATGCCTATAGTTAAAAATATTGTATTAAGCACTTCAAGATTTGTTAAAAGTGTAGGTTTCATATTGTGTTCTTACCATTAAAAAAAAGAGAAAAAAATGGATTCTTTTGGTAAAGTATACCCTAAATGGCATCACATAAGTAATTTTTACATCACCTCACATGAACTGAAACGTATAAATAATGTTTATAAAATTAGATGTGAACCAAGAGCTTAACTTTATATTTGTTGCCCAGTATTCTATTTATTGATACAGTTAATTTCAGTTTGAATGTAATTGTATATTTTAACTTACCAATCATTTCACAAAACAGAGAAAAAAACCAAGGCTTTTTTCATGGCAAACATTTATTTGTCAAATTTTAATTGTCTTTACATTACTCTTAGTAAACTCAAGTTTGAAAACCATGTTTTGGAGAGTTTGGGAATCAATATTGATAACAGTTAATAGTCTGTGACTTTTAATGAATAATGTATTTCTGCTTCTTTGTTTTATCTTGATATTCATAATGTTCTAGAAAATGATGAGAAAATTCCTAATTATTATCATAATGTCCTTTATTCCATGTTAGTTTTTCACAGTAAACATATATTGAAAAATTTATTTTAAAAAACTATATCGACTTTTTGTTTGATTTTTGACACCAATGCAAACCCCATATGGGAGAGAGTTGTTGATGTGTGGCAAGTGGAAACAACCACCATTAAAAAACAAATTCCAAACCTACCTTTTTTATTGCAGTCAGATGGTTTCATCACAAATGGTTGGTTCAAGATTAAATACTGGATATGCTTTCAATTTCAAATGAGTCAGGAGAATTATTTGAAAGGGTAGAGATTTAGGGAACATAAGAGATCTGAGAGAACTAGAGGTTATAATAATTTAATATATGGAGTCCTGAGTTGGCTTTTTTTTTTTCTCACCAGCACATTAAAGTATTGGTTCAATATCTTCTGGTTTCTATTGTTTATGATGAAGAGTCAAAGTAATTTGAAACATTATTGCCCTGTATGGAATACAATTTTGCCTTCAGTTTAAAGTTATAGCTATTTGACTCTGTGTCTAAATTATTTTGTTCATCATGCTCAGGGTATACTGAGACTTCTGAATCTATAAATTTATGTCTTTTACTAATTTTGGGAAATTTTCAGGCAGTTTTACTTATTTCTTAAAATAATTTTCTTTCTGCTACATTCTTCCTCTTGCTTTCTATAACTCGAATTACATGCATATTAGAAGTTGACATTGTTCTACATGTCCATGAGACTCCAGTCATATTTTAATCTTTCTTACATTCTGATATTTTTCTTTCTGTTTTCAGTCCCTATTTTAGGTTTCCTTTTTTTTTTTTTTTTGATTTTTCATTGAAATTCCTACATGTTTCTCTTATTACTAATATATGTTATGTCCTTGACCATTATTATGATAACTTTAAAATCTTCGCAGTTTCCAAAATCTGGGTCATCTCAATGTCAATTTCCATCTGTTGCCATTTTTTCTTTATTATCAGTAATATTTTTCTTTTCTTCTTATATAGAATAATTTTGGTTAGTATCCTGAAATTATGAACTGTACATAGAAGAGAACCTGTACTGTTTTATATTCTTTTTTTTTAACATTTTTTTGGAGTATAATTGCTTTACAACATTGTGTTAATTTCTGCTATGTAACAAAGTGAATCAGCTATATGTATACATATATTCCCATATCCCCTCCCTCTTGTGTCTCCCTCCTACCCTCCCTGTCTCACCCCTCTAGGTGGTCACAAAACACCAAGCTGATCTCCCAGTGTGATGCAGCTGCTTCCCACTAGCTATCTATTTTACATTTAGCAGTGTATATATGTCAATGTTACTCTCTCACTTCATCTTAGCTTAAACTTCTCCCTCCCCATGTCCTCAAGTTCATTCTCTACATCTGTGTCTTTATTCCTGTCCTGCCCCTAGGTTCATCAGAACAATTTTTCTCTTTTTTTTTTTTTAGATTCCATGTATATGTGTTAGCACAGGGAAAACCATAACTCAAAAAGAGTCATGTACTACAATGTTCATTGCAGCACTCTTTACAAAAACCAGGACATGGAAGCAACCTAAGTGTCCATTGACAGATGAATAGGTAAAGAAGATGTAGCACATATATACAATGGAATATTACTAGGCATAAAAAGAAATGAAATTAATTTATTTGTACTGAGGTGGATGGACGTAGAGTCTGTCATACAGTGAAGTAAGTCAGAAAGTGTTATATTATTTTAAAGAAACATTATTATTATTATTATTTTTTTATCAGGAAGTTTACTTTCCCAAACTGCAAATCCTATGTTTGCTGCTGTGGGAAGCAGCTGAATTTTCAGTTCAGCCTTATAGGCCTAGTTGGAGATGATTGTCATCAGTCCTGAATATTCATATTACAGAGATTAACTAGAAATGTAGGAAGAGATTAGACACGGAATTTGATGCTTTCTCTCTCTGAAGTATGCTTTTCAAGATTTCTCTCCACACTTTTAATGTACTGTAAATTTCCTGAAATGCATCTTCTGGTTCATTAAGTCTATGAGATGAGAATATTTATACCAGTTTTCCAGCCCTACATGGTGTGAACTGGGGTCTGTTTTCAATCTAAAATCATAAAAATGGGAAACTCACCTATTGCCATTCTCTTCTTCCAGTGTTGAACCCTTCCAGAATATGTTTGTTTTTAGTCACTCTCTAGAGGCTTCAGATGAGTTGCAGATATATTTGTTATATATTTTTAACATATATATATATATATATATATTTTGAGGATTTGTAGGGTGTTTTTGGGGGAGGAGAGTCCATTTAAATAAAAATATTTAACTTATTTTAAAACTATTATCAAAAGTTTACTCCTCTAAAAGTCCCCCCAAAATACATACTGATTAAGCAAATTTAAGTTTACTAGACTTACTGATGTAAGGGAGAATGCCACATTGACACAACTTTGATATTGGTATGAAAGAGAGAAATCTGAAGAGAATATTTATACAATCTTAGGATCTATATAGGGTGACTTTAAAAGGATCTTTCAAAGTGGAAAACTATCTGGGAATGTGTACAGTTTATAAAGTTAAGTATTGGTTTAGTAGGCAGAGTAAAATAAGGGTTTTTAAATTGAGGATTCATGAGTAAGGTGTTAGTTTTTAAAAGCTGACTTTTTAATTTGTTTAGATAATTCTTTATAAATTGTTTAGATAATTATCTTTGTAAAGATAATTCTTATCTTTCAGTAGTAAGTATTCCTTGAAGCAAATTGCTATATTATTTTTGGGTGATATTAGTATTGATTAGCCCAGAAACAGAAATGTGTGTTTGTTTCAGTTCTCAACATTTAATCTTTGATAATGTATTGAAAGTTGTAAGTAGAAAATTTGAGAAAGCATGACAGATTAATAAAAATAATGTTTGCTAATTGATAATATCTGACCATTAAAATATATTATGTAACTTCACCTAAAATAAATATCTGAAAAACAAGAACTTATAAACTTGTAAAAATATGAAAAAAGTAATGTTTATAAAAACATTATTTTGGGCTTCCCTGGAGGTGCAGTGGTTGAGAGTCCACCTGCCGATGCAGGGGACACAGGTTCGTGCCCTGGTCCGGGAAGATCCCACATACCGCAGAGCGGCTGGGCTTGTGAGACATGGCCTCTGAGCCCGTGTGTCCAGAGCCTCTGCTCCGCAAAGGGAGAGGCCACAACAGTGAGAGGCCCGCGTACTGCAAAAAAATAAAAATAAAAAAATAAAATAAAAAATAAAATAAATTAAAAAAACATTATTTTGATATAAATAGATGAATTTACATTATAGTTTACTCTTTAATTTGATTTATGATAAATTCAAAATAGAATTAGTATGTTTTGATAAAGTTAATTTGTATATTGAGACCTACAAAATGGAGGCCACTTCCTGTGTCCTGGCCCATGTCACCATTCTAAACCTAAACCTGCACTTATAAGAAACACCTGTCAAGGAAACCTAACTTACTCCAATTACAGTCCTCTATCTCAACTTTAGCTAGCTTAACTTATCCTAGAAAATAAAACCTACTAGTCTTATAAGGAAATCCCTAGCCACCTAGCCAATCTTGTGATGCTTCCACATTGCTGCTTCTAAAGCTCCATAAAACTTGCTCTTGCCCAGAATCCCTCAGGAAGAGTCTCCACTGCTTGTGAGACACTGTACTCCCCTATTTCGTGGATTGTTTTTCCTTGACTAGATGACATCAAACTCATTACTAGGTTGTTTTAGTTTTGTCATTTCATAGTTTTGGCAACTCAAGGACAGCTGTGAAGATTCTGGGAGGCCTCTTAGAGTCAGGAGAAGATACCCACAGAACCCTGTGAGTTCACTGCCCCTTGGTCACTCTGAGATCTCTGGTAAACTTCTCTCCAATGGAACTTGGCTTATTCCAAGTTCTGAGCTCTTCAGGTTTTTTTGTCCTAATCCTTCCAGGTAGAAAATTGGGATTTGAGAGACTCCAGGTTTTTCATGATGAGACGCAGTGGGCCACAACATTTAGATTTGTGGCTAACCTCATCTACAAGTTAAGTGTTTGCAAGAGGTCCTGACATGTCTCAGGAGCTGTGCACAGACAGCCAGAAATATTAGGTGTGGTTGAATTAGAAAAATAATTTTTTCAACAAGGGAAAAGAGTGGGTACCCCTCAATGTAAAGAAAGATGACAGTCACTGAGGGACTCACAAAAACCTGGGGTCCACAGCATAAGTAAGCCCACAGTTTTCTTCCATTTTATTACAATAGTAAGTTCAGTTAAAATATTTAAGTCTATTAGAAAAGTAAAATTAATTGAGAAAATACTGTTTATTTCTAACAGCCAGCAGACTAATATATGTATTTTAAGTCAGCATTAATTTAAATGACATAAATTCATGTTATCTTTACCTCAATCCTGGACAGAAACTCTAAAGCAGTCTTCAAAGCAAGGTAAGAGAACAATATGCTATCTTGTTATCATGGCATTTCTTTTTTTCTAATTGGTGGCTTGAAGAGGAGTATTCAAAGAGAGTGAGCACCTTTTCAGAAATAATAAGACAGTTTGGGTTTAGCTCAGAAAAATACAATCCTGGGGCTTTGATTTAAGGACTAAAATAACAACAACCACACAGGCAATAAAAAAACCTACCAACAACAACACAAATATTACATTTTAGAAATGTTGGATTGAGCTATGACAAAAACATAAATTGACAGTTTATATAAACGAATAAAAATAGCAAGTTCAAAAAACCAAAATAAAGGAAATTAACTTTTCTCATTTTATTTATTCATTTTATTTATTTATTTATTTATTTATTTATTTATTTATTTATTTCTCATTTTATTTATGAGAATACCAAATAATGCTATGCATATATTAAATATTTAATGATATAGATCTACTCATCTCACTACTCTGACGTAGAAAGTACTTTATTCTTTTTATGCATCTGAATGCTTTATACAGTCTCTGAAATCTCTTCCTTTCTATTCAGATCAACACTAATGTCTTGTGGTGTTCCGTATTATAAATTAAAATTACCAGTTAAAATAATCACCATTTTCTTCTCTCTAAGCAAACCCATAGCAAAAGCTATTGTGATATTGTGATACTTTTGCAAATCCAAGTTCTTTCTGTGTGGAATATCTTGGGAAAATTTAGCATATTTCATAGTGCAAAGTAAGCCAGATTTTCCTGGTGGTCTAGGTATAGATACCAAATGAAACTAAAGATATCCAATGTGTCTTCTTTTTCAAAGACTGAGTAACCTGGTACCCTCTGTCAGCTTAAAGAAAAACACACAACATGAGATTTGGGAATTTAAGTTTTATTCAGGGTCTTAGTGAGGACTATAGCCCAGAAGACAGAAACTTAGTAGCTCCAAGTAAATTGCTCTGAAGAGGTAGAGGAGAAGCCACTTTTATATATATATATATATATATATATATATATATATATATATATATATATATATATATATAAGCTTTGGCTAGGAAATACATGCAGTCAAGCATACATCTTGGTAAAAGATTACTGCTACTCACAAAGAAGAGGCATCAAGAGTTAAATATTTTAGTGCTTTTCTATGTAGCAGAAGATGCAAGAATCTGGGGTCATTGAAACTCTTTCTGAGATATGCATCCTAACTATCTAGGGACCCATTTCTCCAAAGCACAGAATGCCTCATCCTATTTTTTTCATCCCAAATTCTCCTCAGGGCACATTGTCAGTGGGTGATTGCAGTGGATTGTGATGTAACCCTTGTATAACTGGGTGATGAGTTATACTTTTAATTCACAGTCTCCCCTCTTTAGGTCATAAATTCAACCAAGGTTTAAGAGGCATTTAATGACCAATTTGTCCCAAGGTGCTAGGGAGTCTCATTCTTAGGTCAGGTGAGGATTTCATTGATAGGCCATTCATGTGCTATATTTGTATTAAGCTCTATTAATAACCTAAAATTTTCTGAATCATCTGTCTTACTAATCCATAATGATCCAGGAAATGTTTCTTCCTTTTTGCTTCTTCTCATATCTATAGTTGCACTATTATAATTAGTTCTACATAGTTATATAAGTGATCAGTTGTCTCAAGACTTTAGTCATCATTAATTTTGTCAGAGACCTGGTCACACATTTGGTAATGCAGGTAATGCAAGAAACAACAATTTTATAAAATAGACAGGATCTAAATAATATCGCTAGTAGCATTAAAAGGACATAATACAGAATCAAGAGAAATGAAGCATAAACAATTTCAAAACAAAAAACAGAACAAATTAAAACATTGATTAGTTTAACTAGTTGCAGTCTGGATCATAATAAACCACCAAATCCAGAGAGGATACAGCTGAAGAAGTCAAATTCTAGAGAGATTAGGTAGAGAGGAAAAGATGAATATTTCATCTTCATTTACAAATGTATACTTTATCAACTTGCTACAAGTCATAGTTAACCTAAGAGGAAAGGTTTCCTCATATCAGGAAAACAAAGATTAAAAGCCAGTAATATTTTGAACAAAAAGTCATAAGAATTATAAAACATATTCATCAGTTCATTCAGTTCCATATAATAAATTATTTTTGATCTTGATCTTTGTTAGCAGTTTATGAAGCCATCAGGTTTTCCATGAGTTTCTTTTCCACCTCAGTGGTATTATCTAAAATTATCAGAAAACTATATTTGTCAAAAAGTCCTTTCTATAAATCTGCTTAAAGATCTTCATTTCTATAAATCATCAGAGTAAATCAATAACTGTCTCTAAATAATAAAAGACTTAAAATGGCATGGTTAAAGACCTGATCACAATGTGATTGACAAAGAAATTTGGTTATTTCTGCAACATATAGCATTTTAAGATAACTATAATATTACTGATAACATTATACCAGAACATATACAATTTTAAGAATTTCATTCTAATCTTGGTCAGTCCTAACCATACATAAAACTCTTTTATCAGGGTCCCTTTTCCATAAGCCTTTTATAATTTTTTAGCCTTCAGATTTTGTCGTACGCTTTCTCTTTCTCTTTTTCTAGGACAAAAATTACTTTCTTTCCCCTTAACAAACTGCATTTCCATTTCTTATACCTTGCTTTTTTCTTGATACATATACTTTTCTTATTAATTTTAGCAATTTTAGTTTTAATTATATATATTAATTAGAATCCTTAACCTCTAAAAATGTTAATTTCTAGTGAAAACTAAGAAGTAGCAATTATGAAGTGTCTTTTACATTAGCATTCTGTAGATTGGCAAATATAAATACTATTTATAATTTCTAAAAAGTGACTTATTGAAAATTTCTCAGTGTGGCACGAAACATATTTAATAATAGTTCTAAATATCTTTAGATTCTGTGTAAAAGGAAGCCTAAGTTCAGAATTAATGTTTTGGCATTTTATTTTATTTGGTAATGATCTAGATATTCAATAAATTTTCATCTTTCAATTTAATTTAGCAAAATTCTAAAGTTTCAAGTTACCAAAAAGGTTTGGAGAAACTATTTTTTTAAAACATTTTTATTGGAGTATAATTGCTTTGCAGTGGTGTTTTACTTTCTGCTGTATAACAAAGTGAATCAGCTATACATATACGTACATCCCCATATCTCCTACCTCTTGCGTCTCCCTCCCACCCTCCCTATCCCAGCCCTCTAGGTGGTCACAATGCACTGAGCTGGTTGCCCTGTGCTATGCGGCTGCTTCCCACTAGTTATCTATTTTACATTTGGTAGTATATATAAGTCTATGCCACTCTCTCACTTTGTCCCAGCTTAACCTTCCCCCTCCCCATGTCCTCAAATCCATTTTCTACGTCTGCATTTTCTATGTCTGCATCTTTATTCCTGTCCTGCCCCTATGTTCTTCAGAACCTTTTTTTTTTTTTTTTTAGATTCCATATATATGTGTTAGCATACAGTATTTGTTTTTCTCTTTCTGACTAACTTCACTCTCTATGACAGACTCTAGGTCCATCCACCTCACTACAAATAACTCAGTTTT
The DNA here is from genome assembly GCF_949774975.1 of Lagenorhynchus albirostris. Classification (NCBI taxonomy): domain Eukaryota; kingdom Metazoa; phylum Chordata; class Mammalia; order Artiodactyla; family Delphinidae; genus Lagenorhynchus; species Lagenorhynchus albirostris. The sequence continues at coordinate 42,597,050 of NC_083112.1, read as the reverse complement.
GTTTCTTTTTATGGCTGAGTGATATTCCATTGTATATATGTGCCACATCTTCTTTATCCATTCATCTGTTGATGGACACTTAGGTTGCTTCCACGTCCTGGCTATTGTAAATACAGCTGCAATGAACATTGTGGTACATGACTCTTTTTGAATTATATCTTTCTCAGGGTATATGCTCTGTAGTGGGATTGCTGGGTCATATGGTATTTCTATTTTTAGTTTTTTAAGGAACCTCCATACTGTTTTCCAAAGTGGCTGTATCAATTTACATTCCTACCAACAATGCAAGAGGGTTCCCTTTTCTCCACACCTTCTCCAGCATTTATTGTTTGTAGATTTTTTGATGATGGCCATTCTGACTGGTATGAGGTGATATCTCATTGTAGTTTTGATTTGCATTGGAAAAACTATTTTTAAATAGACATACCATAAAACATAATTATTCTTGGTGAGTTCACCTAAAAACTCTCATCCCATTTACACTTATTTACTTTACTAGTTCCCAACTATGATGTCTAGGTTAACCATGAAAACTTCCTGAGACATTAGACAAAGCAAACCATCATTCCAAGCAATTTTTCTTGCTGACAAATGTTTAAACAGAGATAACATGAGCTTATTTCACAGTAAATCCAGGTAGAACACAAGTTTTAATTTATTGTTGATAACTCTAAAGACATAAAATCAACAACTTCAACTTTGCTTTTATTTACTAAAGATCAATCTTAGATCATATGAACTTGAAAATTATTTGGTTTAGATTTTACTACATTTAGAAATATTTAATTCATGAGTGCTTACTTGCAAGCCCACTAAACAGAGTCTTTTGTGAATTAGATTTTGGGTGAGGGAGGCTTCCAGAAGTTTGTACTTTTTAAAAGGCCTTTTTTCCCTCTTTTTTTTTGTTTGTTTGCTTTGTTTTGTTTTAGGTTCTACCTGATTGATTTAATTAGGCTTAGTCTCAGCTCATTGTTGGCTATATTTACATTTCTGAATTGTAGAGTTTGCAAGACAAAGTCACTCACTTTTAATTCCCCAAAGAACTGGACTGCCACTTAAATGATATAAAAAGACTGATCTGCCCAATTAGATTTTCTTTAATTTGCTTATTGATATCAGCAAGAGACTTTCCAACTAAAATGGATATCAAAAGTTTTTTATGTTCTAGAACTTCAGGGTTCAATATTTCATTCTTTCAAAAAATTTGCACAAGGAGTTCAGCAAAGGCCCTCTTTCTGAATGTATAAGTTAGACAAACTTACCCTAAGGGTAAAAGTCTTCATTATTGTTTCTTTAGACCCAGAAAATTAACCCCCAGTTTTTTACCTCACATTGTATGGGCTCAGATAACACTAAGGGAACCAATATTCCCCTTAGCATGCTTAATAAACATTGCCTGAGGGGCAGATTTATATGCCCTGATTTAAATTACCAGACAGGGGAAGCATCCACCACTGAGATATAATGTCTATCCCTACAATATAATCAGGCAAAAGAGATGCAATCATCTTACATAAAGCCTGTTCAAACATATAATTTTTTTAATAAACTTCATCTCAATTTCATCAACTATTATACATTTAACTTTAGCATCTATTATGGCCCCATCAATGAGTCTCAGAGGAATCCCAGAAACTTTTCCTTTTTATCCCACATCCATTTTATCCATTCCTATATAAAAGGTTTTGGGGTCCCTAGTGAATAGTCAAGCCAAAGAACCCAGGCCCTTTAATCAATCTTTAACTTGATTAATTAACCTAACTCTTGCCCAAAGCAATTGGTAATTCGTTTTCTCAGTGTATTGTTTCTTTATTTTTTTTCCTTTCCAGCCCTTCAAATTTCTCCAAACTGGGATAATTAGAGCAGACTTGTCTGGGTCCATTAATGTGGTGGAGACCGATGTAGGGTCCTTTTGGCTCATCCAATCTTAGGTAGTGCTATATCAAACCTTTGTTTTAATCCCATCAATGTACATTTTATCTCATTTCTTAATAAGTGTCTAAAGATTTCCATCCTCCTGGGACCAATCCCATGACTTTCCCCTTAATAACCTATTCTATTCATTTGTTAACCTAATTAGCTTAATGGTTTTATTAGTATCTGTAAGAACCATTAAGGGGAAGGTAAGCACAGTCTTAAAGGTAGCCATTATATTTCTTTGTATCTACTTTTTAACTAGATCTTTCTACAGGTACCAAATAAAGCAGCTGTCTATGATGAGAGCTCTCTAAATATTTATTAATTTAGAATTTTTTTCCAATTCAAAGGATTCATCCTTTATAAGTCTATTGACAAGTAGGATATTAACAGTGACTCAAACCAACAAGACACAAGAGGTGTCCTCACAAGAGAGTGCAAAGGATGCTGCTTTAGTGTTGTAATACTTATTTGAATCATTCCAACTTATGCTTCCCCACTTATGCTTTACTTTGTATTTAGAATGGAAATGCCAAAGCATATTTTAAATACAGGAGAATGATTTTAGCATGAAATATGTTCCCAGCACTGTGTTAGACACCAGTTTTCTTAACCAGTAAAATTTTGTTGTTGAACTAAACAATTTCATGTATTAAACGTCTTTAATCTATGTTTTCAATTTTTTCTCAAGACTTTTTCTTAATACATGTCCTCTGATAGGACTTTGTTGTTTGAAATGCTATTATTCAAAACAAAGCAGTCTTAAATGACCACACCAGGTTATAAAATCTGTATCTCACATCAAGAGAGACAAGATAAAGAAAACAGTACCATTAAAGCAATATTTCAATGAGAACAATTATCATTCTTCCCTTCTGATCAATAATGCTTTCAAACTATATTCCAGCCTCTTCCTTTTTGGTACCTCAAACCCTCATTCTGTTAATATTTTAATATCATTTCCTTTGCTATATCAGCTGAAAAAAATGCATAACCTAAATGTTGAGAATTATATTTTGTTTGGTGGACAAAACTGAGGACTTAAGCCTGGGATACAGCATCTTAGATAGCTCTGAGAAACTGTTCCAAAGAGGTAAGGGAGGATCCCAGATATGTAGGAGTTTTTGTAACAAAGACCAGGTAGTCAGAACATAAAGATTACTGTTAATTAAGGAAAACCAGATATCTCAAATTAAGGAATTTAGCGCTTTTCTATATATGGAAAGATGCAAGTGTCTGAGCTCACTGAAATCATTCAGGTGATAGGCACCTCAGCTATCTGGGTCAGTATCCTGTGTTTTCTTATCCTGGGTCTCCTCAGGGTGCACTATCAAGGGTGGCTGCAGCAGTTGACTGCTAAATGACAGGCATCGTGTTTCTATCCTGAGTTCCCTCAGGGCTTACCATTAGGGCAGCTGTAATGTGGTGGCTTGATGGCTGCAACAGCCTTTGTTTACTGATATAGCAGGCAACATTTTTTCATTGACAGCTACCACCTACAATATAATTAAATGTATCCAGGTCAACCAAAGCCATCTCATTCCATTTGGTTGTATCTTTCAACCAGCCCTAAAACTATGTTATTTTGGGGGAAATATAACTAAAAACAAAATATCCTGTAAACTCAGAAAATTGAGTCAAAAAAAAAAAGTCCACATAGGTAGAAAACAGTTTTATTATTGAATAAACATTGAACCAGAATGTTAGGCACATCACTGGCAATCCTCTAAGAGATTTCAAAGACAGAAATAAATCTTACCTTTTTATATACTCAGGCAAATACATTCCATTACTTACTTAGTCTCAACATAAACAATAACCAGTCCTCAAGTAACAAGACAGAGTATCATTTATTACACACACTTTATCATAGATTCATTCAGTAATTAGGGTTTTGTGGAGTAATTAGGGTGTTTGTGAATTGGCTTTATCCACAGGAAAAATAAACCTCTCATATCTTTATGACAGGAGATAGGTTAGCAACTTGGTGGGATGCACTCATGGAAGTTAGGTTCTTACCAGTCCACAGACTGGGAGATCAAAGCACTATCTTCCTTAATGATTGCATTTCAAAGAGATGGTCTCCAGATCTCCGAGAAAGACATTCCTGAGACAATAATATAGTAAAGTCTTATTTACCTTTTAAAAAGATTTACATACATTTTAAGGAAACTGAGAAAGAACTTACAAGTTTTCCAAAGTAAATAGTCTAAGAAAAGGATGAGTCCCTTACAATAGATTTCAGCCTCTTATTTTAAATTAGTATTTGCCCTTACACTACTATATTAGTCAAGGTTCTCCAGAGAAACACAAGCAATAGAATATTGGTTCATGCAATTATGGAGGATGAGACGTCCCAAGAGCTTCAGTCAGCAAGCTAGAGCCCCAGGAGAGCTGACAATGTAGTTACAATTAGAGTCCAAAGGCCTGAGAACGAGGAAAGCTGATAATGTATTTCCAGGCTGAAAGCTCATAAGCTCCAGATTTAAGAAGAGTTGATGTTTTAGTTGGAGCTGAAGGCAGAATAAGATCTATGTCCATGTTCCAGCTCAAGACAGTCAGCCAGGAATAGTTCCCTCTTACTCACAGGAGGGTCAGCCTTTTTATTCTGTTCAGGACTTTAACTGATTGGATGGGGACAGGGGCAATCTGCTTACTCAGTCTATTTGTTCAAATGTTAATCTCATCCAAAACAGTCTCACAGAAATGAACTGAATAATGTTTGACCAAACATCTAGGTACTTTCTGGACCAGTCAAATTGGTGCACTAAATTAGCTATCACAATGATCACGTTGAGTATCAAATAAAGTACCCAACACTTCCTTATTACCTTAAGAAAAGATGACTTTTTTACTCTCAGGGACTCCAGTTTTCATGTTAGCACAACACATTAGATGTCACTGAAAAGAGTGGATAATATTTTGAATAACCATTGTAAGAAGCACAAAGCCTAACACTAGTGTCAACTACAATTGGCGCTTGCCATCTACTTCTACAGGGATTAAATCATGTGCTGCTGCAGCTGCTGATTTGCAACACCCTCCTGAAAGGAGTTCAGGGTGAAGAGCTGAAATGAGGCACTCTGTACTCTGGGAGAAACTGGCAGAACAAGTTTCAGATAGTTAAATATTTTCAGGAACCGATTTTATGAGCCCAATTCTTGTATCTCCTCATATCTAGAAAAACACTAAAATCCTTCATGGTGATGACTGCTCCTTGTGACTAGCAGAAATCTTCTGCAAAAAAATATTTGCTTGATTGCAAGTACTCCCCCTTCACCAAAATCACATATATACTGACCTCCCCCCGGCCACCTCTTTGGAGCAGTTTGCCAGAACTATCTGAGATGCTGTCTCCCAGGCTGCAGTCCTCATTTTGACCCAAATAAAACTTAAATCACAACTCACACATTGTGCATTTTTTTAAGTCGACACTAGTAATGCTAAAAAAAAACAAAAAAAGCCAAAATTTCCCATTTGATATATGATATGAAGTTTACCCTTTCTTTCCCAATCTTAAACTACTAATTTTTAAGAGAAATTATACAATGGCACTGCTTATATTCCTATAAAATCAAACTATTTATTTTTATTTTATTTTATTTATTTATTTTTTTTGCGGTACGTGGGCCTCGCACTGCTGTGGCCTCTCCCGTTGTGGAGCACAGGCTCCCGACGCGCAGGCCCAGCGGCCATGGCCCACAGGCCCAGCCGCTCTGCGGCATGTGGGATCCTCCCGGACCGGGGCATGAACCCGCGTCCCCTGCATCAGCAGGCAGACTCCCAACCACTGCGACACCAGGGAAGCCCCTATTTAATTTTGATTTAGCTTTCACTTTGGCTTTACACTCTGTGCCACCATTTTAAGCTTCATTTTGAACAACTCCAAGAACACGTCATTGGTAATCCAGGAAGTCAAAAATCTCATTCCATCCTAATTTTGTTGATGTATTTCTTCAAGTTTTATCCCATATTCTGTGCTCTAATTAACTTGTGCACTTTGTTGCCCACATGATCTGCATATTCACGTCTCTTTTATTTCTCTTAAGTCAGTCATTGTCACAACTGGAAATGCTCTTACTTCTGTAATTTTGCTTTTCATCATATTTATTCTGCAGTGTTTATCTCCTTAAAATTTGACACAATCTTTCACCTGGGAATATATCTCTAATCTTTTGAATGTGGTAAATACTTCCCTTACAATATTTGTCATATTCAACTTTTTCTATCAAACTTGTGTTCATATGTTCTTTCTCCAAAATTTTGTAAATTCATAGACAGCAGGCTGTATTTTTTCTGTTTTTCACAGTCCCCAACAGTGTACCTTCAGTTATGTGTTAAATAAATGAATCAGTGTATTGATAGTGATCTCAGGTGGCCTAGGCCTGCAGTGGCTTGAAGCAGGATCTCAGTTCCCTGACCGGAGACTTAAGTCAGGCTGCGACAGAGAGAGCACTGAATCCTAACCACTAGACTCCTAACCACTGTGTTACAGTGGCTAGTGACAAGGCCCTGGCTTGTGTTCTTTGAAGAAATGAATTTCAACAAAGAGATAGAATGTAGTGAAACAAGTGAAGTGTTTATTAGGAGGAAAAAAGTACATGTGAATAGACACATATGGGCAGGTTCAGAAAAGAGTCACATCTTCGTGGTGGTTTAAATCACTTATATGAGGCAGTTCTTCTGAGTTTCCTCTGGCCAATCATCTTGCTTTGCCTTGCTCTGAGTCCATATTTGGTTTAATTCAGGGTCCTCCCCTGTGTTTGGATGCATCACAGCCAAAATGGATTCCAGCGCAGAGGCCTATGGGAAGGTTGGCACTACCTATAATGGGGTGGCATCCCCTCCCTTTTTGAACCCCAAGGTGTTCTGCACATGTGTAGTTGGGAGGCCTCCTTGACCTCAAGAATGAGAAATATGTGGTCTCTTTATCTTTTATTTGGAAAGGACTCAGCTCCACCTTGTTCCTGCCATTATCTTTATCTTGGAGTATCTGTCCACAGGGTCAGAATCCAGCTGCTCAGCCTGAGACCCATCTGTCTCCTGTCTCAATAGCTGTATGTAAGGCACTTTAACTTCTTTCTGCCTCTGCAAATATCTTGAATGCAGCTATTCCTCAGAAAAAAATTATACTATAAAGAAAAGTAATTATTATCATAGTTAAGTTCAGAGACATTAACATCAAAATAGTCCTTTTTAAAAACATTATTATGGAGGAAAAAGTGAGTAAGAGTTTTACTGCCTTTATTAAGCTTAACTGTGCTTAGTGAATTTTGTTAATAACCAAAAAGTGGATTTTGATAGTAAAATGTCAAAATTATTTTTGACATGAATTGATCACTATATGCCTAGGGACTGGAAAGCAGTTTGTTGGACATAGATTGGAAGGTGAAAATCTTATTATTATCATCATCATAATAAAGTGTAAGTGCCAGCTAAGGGAAGTTGGGGAAATCAACAACTTAAAAGAATCTCCCCCAAAGCAACTGATTTTCTACCTGTAATATTTTCTATCATAATTTTCAAAGAAATCTTTGATATCAACATTCCAGAAGTTTTGTAAAAAATGCATAACTTGGTGTTAGTTTAATGTGTAAAATTGAGAAAGAAAACAGTACCATAATTATGTTAATTATAATTATTGTTTTCATTTTATTTTGAAGTTGCAGTTTTGAATGTAGTTTAATTCAAATATTACATTATAATGGCTATTAAAAACAAGTTTAAAATTCTAAGTACAATTTTTCCCAGAATTATCAAAAAAAGAGCAAAATGTAAACAATATTACAGGCCACTAATCACCACATTATAAGGTAGCTCCTTAAAATATACCCTCCAGTGATTTGTACAGTGCAGTTTTAAATGGTTCAGTTTATTGGTTTCACATTTTTCTCCTGGGAATCCATTATGCAATGTGATTCTCAATTGCTCCATTGCAAAGAAGATTTTCTCAGCTTGTTGCTTCAGCTTTTGTGTTTTAATATCACAAATCAATCAATGTTCAATTTGTGTAATTTGTTAAATACATAATATATTATTGATGCATTTTTAATATTATCTTAATTCATATATAATATTATATATTTTAATATTCATTTTATACATCAACTCTCCTAGATCTTAATAACTGAATTAAGATAGAGTCATTATTTGAACATATTCTAGGTTAGGCAATAGTGTAAGCACTTTGAATATATTAACTCATTAAATTTCAAAACCTTTTGCAATAAATATTGTTTAGCTCCATTTTACAGATGAAAAAATAAACACATATAAATGTTGAGAATCTTGCTCAAGATGACATCACTAAGAAGTGGTAGAGGCTAAGGATAGATTGCAACCATTATGGTTGTAAAATCCGTACTCTAACCCAATGCACTTCACTGCTTTTAGCATTTAAATTTTTAACATGGTCAATAGTTAACAATGAACAATACATGTTATTATTTGGAAAATGTTTTTTTGTATTCCTTGTCTTCAAATTTCATACTTACTTTTTGGTCCAAACTGTGTACACTTCAAAAACACATTTTATGAATATTTAAAAGCAATATCAAAAATAGCTTGGTATTTTATACATACATGCCTCATCTAATTGTACAATAAATGAGTGCACTTTTAGTGTTACAATCTTTATAATCATATTTAGAATATTGAGTTTATATATTTTCTATAATAAATTTCTGTCTACCATTGTCACAAAAATTATTCCAGGAACTAAAGATTGCCTTAGTTCCAAACTGTCTGAAGTTTTTAGTCTATTTATTTATTTATTTGTTATCAGAGGGGTTTATTATAAAACACATCTATGAGAGTATTTATATATATATTTAGATGTACAAACAAACATAAACCCACTAAATATCTGAGTTATGTCAGGAAGTCAATTTTATTACATATTCACAGCATTGTGATATTCTGTGACTGAGCTAAAAATTTTATACGAATAATTATTTTTTTTAGGATGAGTCTATTTTTTACCTTGCCCGTGGTTGAAACAGAGCATTTTTCTGTGATTATTCACAGAAATTAATGGGTTCTGAGCAACAACAGTTAACTCATTAGGTTAAAAAAAAAACAGGCTTTTTTTTTTTTTTTTTTTTTTTGCGGTACACGGGCCTCTCACTGTTGTGGCCTCTCCCATTGTGGAGCACAGGCTCCGGACGCGCAGGCTCAGCGACCATGGCTCACGGGCCTAGCCGCTCCACGGCACGTGGGATCTTCCCAGGCCGGGGCACGAACCCGTGTCCCCTGCGTCGGCAGGTGGACTCTCAACCACTGCACCACCAGGGAAGCCCTATGGTATAATAATTTTGACTTGAAATTTTATCCCCGTTTTTTATTGTATGGCATGGTGAACATATATGAGCTCAAGGTAAGAAGGTTATATGCATCAGGTTTTATGTTTGCTTCTCAAGTAAGTATTGATGTCAAATTAGTTTTTTAATCCTCAGATAGTCTAATATGAATCCTATAAACTCAGAATAGATAAATGTTCTATTTTCCTCAAAGCTATTCTTGTTTTTAATTTTTTTTAATTTTAAATTAATTTTTATTGGCATACAGATGATTTACAATGTTGTGTTAGTTTCTGCTGTACAGCAAAGGGATTCAGTTACACATATACATATGTCCACTCTTTTTTAGATTCTATTCCCATATATGTCACTACAGAGTACTGAGTAGAGTTTCCTGTGCTACACAGTAGGTTCTTATCAGTTATCTATTTTATATAAAGGAGTGTGTTTATGTCTATCCAAATCTCCCAATTTATCCCCCCCCCTTTCCCCCTTGGTAACCATAAGTTTATTTTCTACATCTGTGACTCTATCTTTGTTTTTTAAATAGGTTCATTTTGGCCATTTTTGTAGATTCCACATATAAGCAATATCATATGATATTTGTCTTTCTCTGTCTGACTTACCTCTCTCAGTAGGACATTATGTAGGTATATCAATGTTGCTGCAAATGGCATTATTTCGTTCATTTTTATGCCTAAGTAATATTACATTGTATATATGTACCACAACTTCTTTAGCCATATATCTGTCAATGGACATTTAGGTTGCTCTCATGTCCTGGCTATTGAAAATAGTGTTGCAATGAACATTGGGGTACATGTATTTTTTGAATTATGATTTTCTCCAGATCTATGCCCAGGAGTGGGATTGCTACATTATATGGTACCTCTATTTTTAGATTTTTAAGGAACCTTCATACTGTTCTCCACAGTGGATGTACCAATTTACTTTCCCAGCAACAGTGTAGGAGGGTTCCCTTCTCTCCACACCCTCTCTAGGATTTATTGTATGTAGACTCTTGGATGATGGCCATTCTGAATGATATGAGGTGATACCTCATTTTACTTTTGATTTGCATTTCTCTAATAAGTGATACTGAACATCTCTTCATGTACCTCTTGGCCATCTGTATGTCTTCTTTGAAGAAATGTTTACTTAGATCCTCTGCCCATTTTTTGATTGGGTTGTTTGTTTCTTTTTTAATATTGAGCAGCATGAGATATTTGTAAATTTTGGAGATTAATCCCTTGTCAGTAGAATCATTCACAAATATTTTCTCCCATTCTGTGATTGTCTTTTCATTTTGTTTATGGTTTCCTTTGCTGTGTAAAAAGTTTTAAGTTTGATTAGGTCCATTTTTATATTTTTCTTTTTATTTTCATAACTCTAGAAGGTGGATCAAAAAAGATACTGTGTGATTTATGTCATAGAGTGTTCTGCCTATGTTTTCCTCTAAGAGTTTTATAGTATTCGGTCTTACATTTAGGTCTTTAATCCATTTTGAGTTTATTTTTGTGTATGGTGTTAGGGATTGTTCTAATTTCATTCTTTTACATGTAGCTGTCCAATTTACCCAGCACCACTTATTGAAGAGACTGTTTTTTCTTCATTGAATAGTCTTGCCTCCTTTAAGATAGATTAGATGACCATAAGTGTGTGAGTTTATCACTGGAATTTCTATCCTGTTCCACTGATCTATATTTTTGTTTTTGTGCCAGCATCATACTGTTTTGATTACTGTAGCTTTGCAGTATAGTCTGAAGCCAGGCAATCTGATTCCTCCAGCTCTTCTTTTCTTCTCATGATTGATTTGGCTATTTGGGATCTTTTGTGCTTCCATACAAATTGTAAAATTTTTTGTTCTAATTCTGTGAAAAATTATATTGGTAATGTGATAGGGATTGCATTGAATTTAAGATTGCTTTGGGTACTAGAGTCATTTGGACAATATTGATTCCTCGAGTCCAAGAACATGGTATATCTTTCCATCTGTTTGTGTCATCCTTGATTTCTTTCATCAGTATCTTAAAGTCTTCTGAGTACAGGCCTTTTGCCTTCTTATGTAGGTTTATTCCTAGATATTATATTCTTGTTGATGCAGGGATAAATGCAATTGTTTCCTTAATTTCTCCTTCTGATCTTTTGTTATTAGTATATAGGAATGCAAGAGATTTCTGTGCATTAATTTTATTTCCTGTAATTTTACCAAATTCATTGATGAGCTCTAGTAGTTTTCTGGTAGGATCTTGAGGATTTAATATGTATAGTATCATGTCATCTGCAAACAGTGACAGTTTTACTTCTTTTCCAATTTGGATTCCTTTTATTTCTTTTTTTCTCTGATTGCCATGGCAAGGACTTCCAAAACTATATTGAATAAAAGTGGAGAGTGTTGACATCCTTGACTTGTTCCTGATCATAGAGAAAATGCTTTCAGTTTTTCACCATTGAGAAAGATGTTTGCTGTGGGTTTGTCATATATGACCTTTATTTTGTTGAGGTAGGTTCCCTCTATGCTGACTTTCTGGAGAGTTTTTTTTTTATCATAAATCGATGTTGAATTTTGTCAAAAGACTTTTCTGTATCTATTGAGATGTTCATTTTTATTTTATTCTTCAGTTTGTTAGAGTGGTGTATCACACTGATTTATTTATGTATATCTAAACATCCTTGCATCCCTGGGATAAATCCCACTTGATCATGGTGTATGATCATTTTAATATGTTGTTGGATTCAGTTTGCTAGTATGTTGTTGAGGATTTATGAGTCTATGTTCATCAGTGATATTGGCCCGTAATTTTCTTTTGTGGTATCTTTGTCTGGTTTTTGTATCATGGTGATGGTGGCCTCATATAATGAGTTTGGGAGTGTCCATTCCTCTGAAATTTTTGGAATAGTTTGAGAAACTTAGGTGTTAGCTCTTCTCTAAATGTTTGATGGTATTTGGCTGTGATGCCATCTAGTCCTGGACTTTTGTTTGTTGGAAATTTTTAAATCACAGTTTCAATTTCAGTACTTGTGATTGGTCTGTTCATATTTTCTATTATTTCCTGGTTAAGTCATGGAAGGTGGTACTTTTCTAAGAATTTGTCCATTTCTTCTAGGTTGTCCAATTTTTTGGCATACAGTTGCTTGTAGTAGTCTCTTATCATCCTTTGTATTTCTGTGGTGCCCAATGTAACTTCTCCTTTTTCATTTCTAATTTTACTGACTTGAGTTCTTTCCATTTTGTTCTTGATGAGTCTGGCTAAAGGTTTATCAATTTTGTCTATATTCTCAAAGAACCAGCATTTAATTTCATTGATCTTTGCTATTCTTTTCTTCATCTCAATTTCATTTATTTGTGCTCTGATCTTTATCATTCTACTAACTTTATGTTTTGTTTGTTCTTTCTCTAGTTGCTTTAGGTGTAAGTTTAGGTTGTTTATTTGAGATTTTTCTAGTTTACTGAGGTAAGGTTCCATTGCTGTAAACTTCCCTCTTAGAACTGTCTTTGCTGCATCCCCTAGGTTTTGTATTTTTGTGTTTTCACTGTCATTTTTCTCTATGTATTTTTGATTTCCTCTTTGATTTCTTCAGTGATCTATTGGTTGTTTGGTAAATATTGTTTTGCCTCCATGTATTTGTGTTTTTCACAGTTATTTTTTTCCTGTAATTGCTTTCTAATCTCATAAATTTTTGGTCAGAAAAGAAGCTTGATATGATTTCAATTTTCTTAAATCTACCAAGGCTTGATTTGTGGTCCAAGATGTAATCTATCCTGGAGAATATTCCATATGCACTTGAGAAGAAAGTGTATTCTGCTGCTTTCAGATGGAATGTCCTATAGGTATCAATTAAGTCTCTCTGATTCAATGTGTCATTTAAGGCTTGTGTTTCCTTATTAATTTTTAGCCTGGATGATTTGTCCATTGATGTAAGTGGGGTGTTAAATTCCCCCAATCTTATTATGTTACTATCATTTTCTTGTTTTTTGGCTGTTAGCATTTGCCTTATATATTGAGGTGCTCCTTTGTTGGGTGCATACATATTTACAATTGTTATATCTTCTTCTTGGATTAATCCCTTGATCATTATGTACTGTCCTTTCTTGTCTCTTGTAACAGTCTTTATGTTACAGTCTATTTTGTCTAATATGAATGTTGCTACTCCATCTTTCTTTTGATTGCCAATTACATGGAATATCTTCTTCCATCCTCTCACTTTCAGTCTGTATGTGTCCCTAGGTCTGAAGTGCATCTCTTATTGACAGCATATATATGGGTCTTGTTTTTGTATTCATTCAGCCAGTGTACGTCTTTTGGTTGGAGTACTTAATCCATTTACATTTAAGGTAATTATCAATATGTATATTCCTATTGCCATTTTCTTAATTGTTTTGGCTTTGTTTTTGTAGGTCTTTTTTCTTGCCTTTCTCTTTCTTGTCTTCTCTTGTGGTTTGATGATCATCTTTAGTGTTATGTTTGGGTTGCTTTTTCTATTTTGTGTGTGTATCTATTGCAGTTTTAGGGTTTGCTTTTCTCATGTGGTTTTCATAAAACAGTCTGTATATGTACAAGTTTGTTTTAAATTGCTGGTCTTTTCCCCACCTAGCAAAGTTGCTTTAATATTTGTTGTTTAATATTTGCTGTGAAATATTTGTTGTGATTTGGTGATGCTGATTTACCTTTTGCTAGTCTGTAAAACTTCTGGTTTCTCTGTTGATTCTGAATGAGATCCTTGCTGGGTAAAGTACTCTTGTTTGTAGGTTTTTCCCTTTCATCACTTAAGTATATTGTGCCATTCCCTTCTGGCCTGCAGAATTTCTGCTGAAAAATCAGCTGATTACATTATAGGGATTCCCTTGTATATTATTTTTTGCTTTTCCCTTGTTGCTTTTAATAGTTTTTCTTTGTCTTTAACTTCTGTCAGTTTAATTAATATGCATCTCTGCATGTTCCTCCTTGGGTTCATCCTATATGGAACTCTCTGTTCCTCCTGAACATGAGTGAATGTTTCCTTTTAAATGTTGGGGAAGTTTTTGGCTATAATCTCTTCAAATATTTTCTCTTTCTCTTCTCCTTCTGGGACTCTTATAATGCAAATGTTGATGCTTTTAATATTGTCCCAGTCATCTCTTGAGACTGTCCTAATTTCATTTCATTCTTTTTTCTTTATTCTGTTCTGTGGCAGTGATTTCCACCAATCTGTATTCCATCTCACTTACTTGTTTTTCTGCCTCAGTTATTCTGCTATTGATTCCTTCTAGTGTATTTTTCATTTCAGTTATTGTATTGTTCATCTCTGTTTGTTCTTTTAATCTTCTAGCTCCTTGTTACACATTTCTCGTATTTTCTCAGCCTGTGGCTCCATTCTTTTTCTGAGATTTTGGATCATGTTTACTATCATTACTCTGAACTCTTTTTCAGTAGATTGTCTATCTCCTTTTCATTTAGTTGCAACTGTGAGTTTTTATCTTGTTCTTTCATTCGCAAAATTTTTCTCTGTTGTCTCATTTTGCCTAACATTCTGTGTTTGTGGTCTCCTTTCCAGAAGCTGCAGAATTGTAGTTCCTCTTGCTTCTGCTGTCTGCCCCTGGTGGGTAAGGTTGCTCAAGGGGATTGTGCAAGCTTCCTGCTGGTGCCTGCCTTCTTGTGGGTGGAGCTGGGTCTTGTCCCTCTGATGTGCAGGGTCATGTCAAGGGGTGTGTTTTGAGGTGGCTGTGAGCTCAGTACTTTAGGGAGCCTGTCTTCTGCTGAGTGGGGCTCTGTTTCTATCTTGGTGGTTCTTTGCCCTAAGACTTTTCAACCCTGGAGCCTTCAGTTTGTTGGGTCGAGCTGGGTCTTGGCACCAAAATGTGGACCTCCAGGAGAACTCACTCCAACCAATATTCCCTGGGGCTACCTCTACCAGTTTCCTCGCCCTCACAGTGAGTTAGAGTTGACCATTAGCTCCCCAGGAGACCCCCAAAACCCTAGGTAGGTGCAGCCCAGGTTCTTATGTAAGTACTGCTTTGTGCTGGGTCCCAGTGTATGTAAGACCTAGTGTGTGCCCTCCAAGAGTGGAGTCTCTAAACAGAGACCCCCTGGCCTTTGGAACTCCTGCACTCAAGCCCTGCTGGCCTTCAAGTCTGAATGCTCTGGGGGTTCTTCCACCTGATGCCAGACCCTCAGAATGTCTTGTAGGGCTATTTGTGTGGGAACCTCCCCATGTAGCCTGCATGGTTTTAATATTTTTTGGTGTGAGGGTTTTTTTTAGTATAGATGTCTGCCACCTCTTTCTTCAGTATATGCTGGCTGTTATACCCTTTATAGTGTATAGGAAGTGTGACTGATGTTGTGTTTATCAGAGTCTGGACTGAACATTGAGCAGAGCCTCCCCTTTGCTCTGTGGTTGTCACTTCTCTGTCAGAGATGGAGTCTTCTCCCTAGTTGTTGGAGTACAGGCCCAAGATCTGTTTCCTTGCTGTGTTTCTGATCTGGGTTGTAAGGTAGGCAGGATTGGAGCGCTCCCACTAGAAGCGAAATCACTGAGTATTCCTTCTCTGGAGGTATTCACCTGTGGGTGTTTTCTGTTGTTTCACCTTTCACCCATTGTGTGCACTCTCAGATTACACCATTGTTGGCACTGCTCTTGACCTCATCTTAACTGTGGGTAGGGTGGCAATTGGCACTGGTGTCTCTCAGGCATTGTTTTAACCAGGCCACCACTGAATTCAAGTCCCAGGATTGAAGTAATCATGGATCTGGACCAGCTGTGGGCACTATGGGGGAAGCTCAGACTCTGGCCTGGCCCAACCACCACACATGTATATCTCCACAAATTCTACAGCTGCTAAAGCTAGACCTGTCTTGGCTGCAGAACACTTGTCCATTCAGATGTTTTGTATGTGCTAAGTTTACAAAGCCAGTCACAGGGGTGTCAACTTGCAGTTTACACAGTTGCAAGGAGAGATTTCAGCTTTTCTTTCTTAGCTGCCTGTCCCCTGGGGCTCAGCTGTACTTTCAACCCCACCTCTGTGTGTGCTTCCAAGGCTGCCCTGGAGCACACAAGTTCACCCCAGTGAGGAGAGGGTGCAGAGATGGCAGCGGCCGGGGTCATGGGAGCCTTAGTGGGGACAGGGCGCAGAGTGTATCTGGTGGCCACGGGCATGAGAGGGTCACTCCCAGTGGGGCCCTTTCCTAATGCCCAGCCATGGCACAAGAGAGTCAGCCCCAGTGGCAATGGGGTGCATCAGGGAGCTAGCAGCCATGGGCATGAGAGATCCGGCCCAGGTGGGGGCTCTTCCTAGTGCCTGGAGAGGCAGGGGCCAACACATGAGGAGAAAGCCTGAAATGGCATCCCCACCCCTTGTGCATTGTCAACAATGGTGCTTTGCTTCTATGACAGTCTGGGTTTCCTCCACAAGCATTCCCTGTTGCAGATTTCCTCACTCCCATCCCCTCAGGCTGTATCCTCATAGCCAACAGCAGTCCTTTCCCAGGTTTGCTCTCCACACCCTATGTTCCAGCACCCAGCCCCGTCCACACCAGCAAACACATGTCTCAGGCTGGGGTACACAGGGCTGTGGCATGGACAACCTGTGTAGGTCTCACTCTGTCCTGCCTGTCACAGATTGGTTGATGGGCTCTCCTTCTACAGCCCCTGAAGCTTCCCTTCTGTCCCAACTGATCTCCCCACAAATGAGAGGGCTTCCTGGATGCAGGAACCTCTCTTCTCCTTCAGCTTCCCCACCCAGGGGTGCAGATCCTGTCCCACTTCCTCCCCTTTTCCTTTTCCCTTATTTTTTCTTTCATCCTACCTGGTTATGGGGGGTACTTTCTTGTGCTTTTAGGTATCTGAGGTCCTTTGCTAGTGTTCAGCTGGTGCTCTGTGAGAATTTGTTCCATTTGTAGATGTATTCTTGAAACATTTGTGGGGCAAGATGACCTCCACATCTTCCTACTTGAATCCTTGAAATCTCCCCCTCTATTCTTTTCTAAACTATTTTCTCATTTTGTTTATTACAGAATATTGAGCAGAGTTCCCTGTGCTATATAGTAGGTCCTAATTGGTTGTCTATTTTAAATATAGTAGTGTGTGCATGTCAAACCCAAACTCCCAATCTGTTCCTCTCCCTCCACCCTTCCCCCTGCTAACCATAAGTTCATTCTCTGCGTGTCTGTTTCTGCTTTGTAAATAAATTTATTTGTATCATTTTTTTCATTCCACATATAAGCGATATCATATGATATTTGTCTTTCTCTGTCTGACTTACTTCACTTTGTATGATATTCTTCGGGTACATCCATGTTGCTGAAAATGGCATTATTTCATTTTTTAAATGCCTGAGTAATTCCGTTATATATCTGTGTCACATCTTATTTAGCCATCCATCTGATAATGGACATTTAGGTTGCTTCCATGTCTTGGCTATTGTAAGCAGTGCTGCAATGAACATTGGGTGCATGTATCCTTTCAGACTATGTTTTTCTCAAGATATATGCCCAGGAGTGGGACTGCAGGATCATATGATAGCTCTATTTTTAGCTTTTTAAGGAACCTCCATACTGTTCTCCACAGTGGCTGTACCAATTTACATTCCCACCAACAGTGTAGGAGGGCTCCCTTTTCTCCACACCCTCTCCAACATTTATTGTTTGCAGATTTTTTGACGATGTCTATTCTGACTGGTGTGAGGTGATATCTCACTCCAGTTTTGACTTGTATTTCTCTAATAATTAGTGATATTGAGCCTCTTTTCATGTGCTTCTTTACCATCTCTATGCCTTCTTTTGAGAAATGCCTATTTAAGTCTTCTGCCCATTTTTGATTGGGTTGTTTGTTGTTTTGACAATGAGTTTCACATGCTATTTGTAAATTTTGGAGATTAATCCCTTGCAATTCACATTTTTTTCAAATATTTTCTCCCATTCTGTGGGTTGTTTTTTCATTTTGTTTATGGTTTCCTTAGCTGTGCAAAATGTCTTGAGTTTGATTAGTTCCCATTTTGTTTATTTTTGTTTTTATTTCCCTTACTCTAGGAGATGGACTGAAAAGAAAAAAAAGACATTGCTGTGATTTAAAGACCCCGAATAGCCAAACTAATCTTGAGAGGAAAAAAACATAAAACATAAAAAACCAAAACAGAGCTGGAGGAATCAGGCTCCCTGACTTCAGAATATACTACAAAGCTGTATTCATCAAAACAGTATGGTACTGGCACAAAAACAGAAATATAGATCAATGAAACAGGATAGAAAGCCCAGAAATAAACTCATGTACATATGGTCAATTAAATGACAAAGGAGGCAAGACAATACAATGGAAAAAAGACAGTTTCTTCAATAAATGGTGCTGAGAAGACTGGACAACGACATGTAAAAAAAATGAAATTAGAAAATTCTTTAACACCATACACAAAAATAAACTTAAAATGTATTAAAGACCTAACTGTAAGACCAGATATTATAAAACTCTTTGAGGAAGATATAGGCAGAACACTCTTTGACATAAATTGTAGAGTCTGTTCGTTCACCATCTGTCAGGAAACTGTCAATTTTATTTAAAAAATTTTTTTCATTACTATTATTTTTTGACTGCAACACGTGGCTTGTGGGATCTTAGTTCTCTGACCAGGGATCAATCCCTAGCCCTCTTCAGTGAAAGCACAGAGTCCTAACCACTGGACCACTAGGGAATTCCCTGGAAACTGTTAATTTTAAATCCCCATACTTTATTTTCTTATTTTGCTTCATCAACATCCTTACATAACCTTCCCCATAAAATGGTTGTTAGTACACCAGATATTATATTTTCAAAAGGTACAAGAAAATGTTATTGATCCATGAACCCAGAAAATATGAGAGAAACCCACTTTACTTAAGATGTCCAAATAGCAAGTGTCAAAAAATACTCAGGTTTTTTTTCTAAAATTAATGGAATATAATAATAAAATCTAAATGGAATGGAAATAACCTGAAGCAAGGATATTATATGCTGTACCTCATTCCTGAAGCTGCCTAGCCTTGAGAGAGAAGAAAGAACCCAGAGTCAGTGACAAAGACATCAAGGATTTATTGGACAAGGAATCTTGCAAGTCAGAGGCAAAGATCCTGAAGCAATACCCATCATATGTGGTCGACAGCAGGCAGGACAAAACAGCAATTTTTGCTACTCATAGGAAGTGGAAGCTACCAATTATAGGGGGAATGACACCAGAAGGGTTCCCTGGTTGCTTCTCCCACAAGT
The DNA here is from genome assembly GCF_949774975.1 of Lagenorhynchus albirostris. Taxonomy (NCBI): domain Eukaryota; kingdom Metazoa; phylum Chordata; class Mammalia; order Artiodactyla; family Delphinidae; genus Lagenorhynchus; species Lagenorhynchus albirostris. The sequence goes on along the minus strand of NC_083112.1, from coordinate 42,577,623 downwards.
TCTCAGGTTAGCAACCTTCACAAAGGCCCAAGTTTCTTGTTGATAACCTAATATAATGTAGCTATTACTGGTTCAAGGAATAGAATAATCTTTAACTAGGGGTCTGGCAAATCATGCAGGCAGTTACTAATTAAATGCCAAGATTAGGAGGTGGATGCAATCATGTGAGTAAGGTGAATGTGAAGCAGGGCCTGGTCAGGCAGAGGATGTACAAAGAGCAAGCGAGCAGCCATCTTGTGGGACCTGACCTTTCATACACTATGGAATGAAGTCGAGACTTTAAAAGTAAATTTCTATAATTAATTAATGAAATGTTGAGCTATATATTTATTTTTATAAAGTAAGATATAAAATATTTGAAATATTTGAATACACACTTCCCTCTGCCATCTCTTTCAGTAAAAAATCAGAAAATTTAATTTTTTTGCATCAGCTCACAAATTTCTTGGATTTTATTAAACCTTCAAATATAAACTATACAAAATTATTATTAAAAGGAAACCCTTACTTTTAGTGAAAAATTACTTTCCAGTACTATCAATATTCAGAAATTATGTGGATGGTAATATTATAATAGAACTTTATAAATTTATTTCTTTCACCTGAAGATATAAAAACACAAGAACTTTAATGCAGCAGACTTATGGTCAGTTAAACCCAATTCTCTATCTTGGTTAGTGCTACTCTGGTAATTACTTATCTAGCAACAGATCATGGTTGTCATCCATCAGTATCATTATTAGTAATGTCCTTCAACCATTTTTAATGCATTAGATAGCCTGTTATTTATCTATATGCTGTCTGCAATCTTTTTTACCACTTTTCTCAAATCACACCCTGCTCATCTTGCAGATGTCAAATTAAACACCTTTTTGAGGTCTTCCTTGACTTCTGAGAGTAGTCTAAATTCCATTAAAACACTTTATATCAAGTCATTTCTTATGTTTTATTGAGATTACCAGTGAATTATTTATTTTCACATAGTAGTTGCTTATCATGTTCCTATTCAATACATGAATTAATGTCAAGCATTAATTTAATTTAAATCTTGCACTTCAAGGTATTTTCATACTTTGTCACTGAGAAGTACTCCCATTAGCCCAACCAGGCTATATAAAATACTTTAGTTTGTGTATTTTTATTAATAATAACGGGTGTATTATTTTGATTTTTATATTTCATGATATGGGTTAATTATGATGTAACTCAGAGGAAGATTTCTTATGGATGTTCTGCATTGTGTTTTTCCAAATACAATTATGTGACTATTTTCCACAGAGCCGTATTAGTATCCCTTAGCAAGTGGAATAATTGATACCAATTCAGTGAACAGTTACCTCTAGAAGTGCTTACAGAAATATGCTTTTGTTTCTGTTGTCTACTGATGCGTTGTAAGAGAACACTGTTGAATTGGAACAACACATAAATTATGGCAAGTGCACATGAAGCTTCTGTAATATTCTTGGATATAAACTATAAGTACATCCAACCCTGTTTTAGTCTAAAAGCCCACAAATTTAAACTCCTCAGTAATTTTCAGTTGTGACTCTACCATTCTCAACTCTCCTAATAGTTTTCCCACTTGGAAGAAGGAAAAAAAATAGGGCAAATAGCATTTGTGAGAAAATATTAACAGCATGTTTCAATCTACAAATACAGTGAAAATGTTGAATGCACAAGTTAAAATATACAGAAATTTTTATTGTGGCACTTAAAACTGGATGAAAATGAGCTAATCTTCCAAACTACTCGTTAAGCTTAATAACTCACTTTCTATCCTGAAAAAAAAGACTAAACACTTTTATTAACAACGTCTCTATTCAATTAGACAACATTGTAAACTATTTGAAAATTTAATCTGAAGCAACAACGTAAGTTAACTGTGGTGTTCCTAGAATCTTAATGCTGTTCCACATCTTTTCCTGTATTAGTATTTCTTTTGCATGTTACTCTAGTCATTTCAGAAGAATGAATTTACCTCTGATTTAGGTTAAGAAACTAAACTGAAGAATTCTTATAGTCTTTCTTCCACTTGGAAGTAAAAGAAAACCTAATTTATAGGGAGTAAGCTACTAAATGTATACTATTGTGTTCTAGTCATTATTTCCTAATTTCAAGGACAGTCCTCTTCAAGGGTTCTTCCCCAGTATTGAGTTTGTATTCTACTGGTAAATAATGATATCATAATTACTTCCATCTCTAGATCAAGCAATTCTCTGCTGACTCTTGATAGAGTAAGAACATTTGGCATATTAATTTTCCTCATTTAATTCATCTTGTTTCCTATCTTGTTTTGACTCCTTGATTAATTCAGTCTTCACTAAAATCCATTTAATGATATGCAGCTGATCGTTCTAAAGTTTTCTCATATGTTCTAAATTGTCCAATATATTGCTCCTAATGAGTAAGGTTTGTAAGAGCAAAGACAGCTGATAACTGTTTGTTCACTATCAATTCAAAAAGCTCATTGACCAATTACTTATCTAAGTTTCTTTAGAGACCTTTTCAATTACAAAGACCTCCAATTTCAAATAGGAAACAAGTGAGAAATTATTTACACTGTTCTCTTTGTTGGGTATTCTACAATTTTTATACTGAGTCTATTTCAGCATACAATGATATTATGGGCCACAAGGAGTTTGAGTTTTTTTGACATATTTTAACAGATAACAATTTGGATGGGTAGCACTTAGGATAACTGTAAACTGTGAATTCTGGAGCCATTTCTGTACCCATTCCACAAATGATCAGTTGAAAACTTGGGCCAATTATGTAACCTCTCTGTGCCTCAAAACTCATGTTTGTAAATGAAAATAATAATAGTAATATGTATATCATAAGGTTACTGTACATTTTAAATGTAATAATTGCCATGACATACTTAACTTAGAATGATTCATGATGTTTAATAAGTATTCTACATAAATTAACTTCATTCTGAACTCCTTAGAACTGAGTGAAAAGGTAAACAGATACATTTTTACTAAATACAAAGAGATGGTAGTGTGTATGTTTTGTTATATTTTCTGAGAAACCAATTGTTCATTAATCTGATAAGATGTCTCAAAAAGTAGCTGAGCTTCCTCTTACTGGATAATTTTGAACAGATTTTGTTAGATCAGTTTTCAGGGATTTTAGTTTATTTGTTAGTGTTCTTTATTTTGCAAGTGACAGAATCCAAAATATAAATATCTTAGACAAAAAAAAAAGCCCTCTTAGAAAGATACATATATTTGAAAGAAGTGGTGCACAACCTCAGAGCAGGACATTCAGAGACATAGCTGGATCTCAGGCAAAATATGGACTCAAACACTACCATAATATCATTACTCAGAATCTTGTCTATGCTCTTCTCTACATGTGAACATTGTTCCTATCTAGAAATCATTTAGGACATGCTATAACATCTGTAAAAAGAGAAAGGTTAATTGATACCAGTCCCCACCCTCCCAATCCCTATGCCCCAACCTCTGGCCATAGTTCCATTGTTTCTAAAACAACGGGTCTAAAGTTAGTATTCCCCTCATCACCAGTTCTACCCTCTATTCTCTAATAACCACTTTCTCCACTTGGAAGAACTTGGTTTCACTGCAATAATATTTATGGGCAATTTCATCCACATAATTCTCAATGAGTGATATCATTTACCTTATAGGAAACTTGAGGAACTTTTGATATGCCTCTCACTCTTTTGCTATTCAGATTTATTAAGGTTCATACTACTTTAATTAAATTAATTTTCACTATCATTCATTCATCTGGTAAATAAATTTATGTCTATTTTGCACTTATAATGTAATCAGAATTGTGCATAGATACTAAGAGAGAATGGGGGAAAACATGTATTTATGACAAAGTAAATTATACTTTAAACATATAATTAGAAAGTATTTGTTTACTAAGTATAATATTGCTAAGAGGGAGTTAGATACACAATCTTATACTTGAAAAAGCATAAAAAGGCAATGACAGCCTCATTAGATGCCAAGTAAGAGCATATGCTCACTTTGTAGAGGGTTTGAGGGCACTTTACCTCAATATATATGTTTTCAGGTCCCCATCTCTGTTCAACATATGTTATGTTTAAAATAGTCATTGCAAACAAGAAGTGATTATTGGACACACCTCTATAATTCTTCAGTATATTCTAAATTTCTTTATAAAAACATTTCATGTTCTGAGCCCAAACTTCTTGCCCATACTTATTTCTCACTCTGTTTATCCAGTCTTCTCTGAGTCCTTGAACACCTTTACAACAATTACCTTCAACTCTTTATTGAGTAGATTGCTTATCTCCACTTCTGGGGTTTTATCTTATTCCTTCATTTGGAACATATTTTTCTGTTGCCTATTTTACCTAATTATCTGTTTTTTTTTCTCTGTATTTAGTAGGTTTGTTACATTTCCTGACCTTGAAGATATGGGCATTTGTAGGAGACATAAGACTATGTGTTCCAGCAGTGCACTCCCCTCAGATCACCAGAGCGCTATGTTCTAGGGGTGTCCCCTATTGGGCTATATGAGCCCTTATGTTGTGGTGAACTGAGTATATAGACACAATTGTGTGACTGGCCCCCAGTCTAGTTTGCTGTCAAGGCCTGCCTTGTGCAGAGGTTACTGACTGTTGGTGGGTAGGTCTGGGTCATGAGTTTGATTGCTGTGGGACTCTAGGGGTTCCTAGGGCTAATGTTAACCCAGTTGTGGGCAGAACCAGTTTTGGGGGTGGGTGGTGGCAGAGCCAGTGGTTCTGGATCTAATATAGTCCTTCTGGTGGGTGGGGCTGGTCCCTGACATGGCTAGCTGCAGTGTCCATGGGTCCCAGAGGTGGTTGGCTTGCTGGTGGCAGAGTCAGGGCCCAGGGAAGTCCCAGGTCTGGTGCCAGCTTTCTGGTGTTGGCCGGAATTTGACATGGCAGGCTGCAGGTTTATGGTGGTCCTAGGTCTGGTGTTGGCCAGCTGGTGGGTGGGGCCAAGGTCCAGGGGATCCCTGTGCTAGTTTTGGCTTGCAGTTATGGTGAGCTGGGTCCTGGGGTCTCCGGCTTCAGGGTCCTGGAAGTCCTAGAGTTGGTGTCAGCTCACTGGTGTGTGGACCCAGGGGGTCTTTTAACTGATGTCTGCCCACTGGTTGGCAGAGCTGGGCTGGGTCCTGGGCACTCTGGTGGACAGGGCCAGGTGGAGTCTCTATTTTCCACAGCCCTCTGGCTCTCCCAAAGTTAAGCCCTACTAACCTTCAAAGACAAATGTTCTGGGGGCTTATCTTCCCAGTGCAGGACCCCCAGGCTGGGAAGCCTAATGTGGGACTCAGATCTTTTGCTCCTAGGGAAGAACTTCTGCAATTATAACTATCCTCCTGTTTGTGGGTTACCTGCCTAGGGGTGTGAGCCTTGACTAGACCACATCTCTGGCCCTCCTACTCATCTCATTGTGGTTCCTTCCTTATACTTTTAGTTGTAGAAGATCTTTTCTGCTACTTTTCTAGTCTTTCTCATCGATAATTACTCTGTAAATAGTTGGTGTGCCCATGGCAGTAAGTGTGCTCAGGGTCTTCCTACTCTACCATCTTGGCCACTGTCTCTTTCAACACATGTTATCTTGGTAATTCATATGTATTCCTAATTAATTTAAATTATCACATCAAATATAATTTTCATAAATATGTAAATATTTATTTACTTAATTGTTTTATGTGCATATATATCTCTCAAAAATTTAGAGGTTATTAGTGTTAATAAATCAAGAATATCTTTCAACTATTGAGCTATCAAAGTCATTTATTTATGTTTTTACTGAGCTTATATTTTTGAGAGATTCATTTCTGTTGAGTTAAATCATCCCATTCAAAATCTAACCTAAAGTAAGATACATGTATGAGTTAGGCATAGCATGCAAGCCAATTTAACCTAAGTGATTTGTTTATGTATTAATGTGATTTGTGGAGCTCCTTTTTCTTCTCTGGTTGAAAAATGTACTCCCCCCTGTCTATGAGGTGATAGTACACCCCACCTCCCTAATGAGGCACCTAATATTTTGCAACTTCTAGCCATATAACAAGGTGATATAATTGTGTCATAGTAAAAATAATGAAGCTGGATTAAATATCTCTCCTAGTTGGATTCTTTTATTATTTGTCTTTGCTTTCTATTCCCAACAGCAAACCTTATTTTAAGGAGTTTCACTGTTTAATGATATCTGATCATGAAATTGACTGTTGGGGCTTAGACTTCCACTATAAATTTCTGAGCTGTATTGCAGCTTAGGAACTAGTGAGGAATAGAAAATAATGAGACAAATTAATTTTCTTTTCTCAGAGGTACTATATTCCCCATAGCTATCACTCAGAGGACAATCTCTTTTCTGAAAGATTGATATAAAAATAATTTATGTCATTCTAAGAGGCAGAACAAATCTATCTTCCTGGAAAAGCACATACATGCCTTTAAGAAAAGAGTAGTAGCATGTGGAAACAGTGCTTCTTAGTAATTAGGAGTGTTTTTTATCCTTGTCCTATAAAAATCAAAGCCCGGATTGATATAATAATATAAATTATTATATAATTTATATTCTGGATTTATATAATAATATATAATTATTCTGGATTTATATAATAATAAAAATGCTTTCAACATTTAATATATAACTATACCATTCAAGTCCCTCTGTAGTTTAGCTTCAGATAATTCAAGTGGAAGTTTAGTAAACTGAAAGCTTTTTTTTGCTTAGAATTCTGCAACAATAATAAGAAAATATTGAAAATAAAAATCTTACTAAGCTGAAGAGATCAACTGAGGTCATTTATTTCCTTGTTTTTAAGAAATAATACCATTAAATCAAACCATCAGAAATTACAATTAACTATAAATTTGTTACAAATATCTTCTGCAATATTTCATATTTTGTAGTATAAAACAAAATAAATGGATGTATAAATATCTCATTTTAATGTAGCTTATGGTTTATGGTTTTAAGGACTATCACCAGCAGGAATACAATGGTAAACAAGTATCAATGTCAGATGAGTCCAAGTGAAATGAAGATAAATTAACTCATGAAAGCTTTTTGTGAAGTACATAAATTTATTATTTTTTTCCAATTTGAAATAACCCTCAAAATAACACATTTGGCATACTTAGCTATAAAAATCATTAAACCAACATGTTTGTATTATTTTACAGTAATATATCATAAGTAATAACATTGCCTTAAATTCATGCACTGAACCAGAGAAGTGTTCACTCATCATCTCTTATTGTATTTTCTATGAATTCCCAGACTGCAAGAGTTAAAATGTAAATATCTTCTGACTACTGCCAAATTAAAACTCTGTTAAACATTTTATATTTTTCTTTTTAATGTTGATAAATTGAATTTCATTGTAGATACAGCCTCAAAGGACTGTTTTTGGTTCTGAGCTGAACACTGTGTTAATATTGATTTCATTATTTCAGCTTTTTTGAAAGATGCTGTAGTAATCTTTTCGTTGCAGAGCACAGGCTCCGGACATGCAGGCCCAGCGGCCATGGCTCACAGACCTAGCTGCTCCGCCGTATGTAGGATCTTCCCAGACCAGGGCTTGAACCCGTGTCTTCTGCATTGGCAGGCAGATTCTCAACCACTGCGCCACCAGGGAAACCCTAACAGCACATTCTTAACTGGCATAATTCAGCCTTGTATAGCAAAAGAAATCAATAACTAAATTTTCCTGTTTAGTTAGGGGGGGAAAAAGTGATCATTTGAGAAAGCCCTCACAGTATTTTGGAAGGATTTGCAACCTGGGAATTAAATACTGAATTTCAAAGTCCACACTCTACCATTGTAGTCTTCCAGAGCGTTTGCCCAGTTTAACATCCCTGAGACATAATTTGTTCCCTAAGAATGTAGGTAATTTTTTATTAAGTAATCTTTAAATATTTTCAAAGTTTAAACTCCAGTAAAATAACAAATCTATTGAATGCTTACATGCATATTATTAAAAATTATGAAAATAAGTTAAAATTCAACTAAAGTTGCTTATAAAAGTAGTATCACATGAATATATCTCCAGCTTTTAGGTCCCCTCCTGCTACAAATAATTTCTACAATAAAGAGTTCTATTAATATTCTCTGTCATATTTTACACAAATTGGAAAAACTGGATGTCTTTTTTAATATATTTTTATCTCCAATAGCTCGCACATTATTGGCCTTGAATGTACATTATTAAACAAAAATATGATCATCAAATTGTAAAATACAGTAACATTTCTCCACATTGCCACACTTAAGACAATAATATACAGAGAAGAAAATAGTTGACATCAGTTTCATGTACATATGCACACTGTGTCGAGAAAGAAAGATAAGAAAACCCAGCTATTTAAAAGATGACAGGTTGATTAGGAAATAATTTCCAACATATTTATAATGTTAATAGAGACCACAGAATAAAACAAATAGTAACTATAATACAGAACAATTTCCCTTTAAATATGACTGGAAGGGTTAAACATTTAAAAGCAGACTTATTGTAAATACATTAAAGAGATACATACTCACACAAAATATCCCCCAAAAGATTTAGTAACATCTAAGTCAGTTTGGAAAAGTAGGTATAGACTTATGATCTTAAAAAAAATTATAATCTAAAGCTCTGTCTCCTGAGTGTCTCAGATACATGGCTATTCTGGCCAACATTCTTTCTCACATAGAACAATCTACCATGAATCCTAGCACCCAGACTTTTCTCTCTAAAACTTTTTTCTATTAAACAAAACCAGAGATATTTGTAAAGTAGATAATTCCATATTGAAGCAAGAAAAAAACCAAGATAAGTCATGAAAATTCTGATGCTGCAAGAAAACAATGATGATTTCAAATATCAGGAGTAGGGCTGAAAATACAATAGAACCAATTGGTAGGAAACTTGTTTACCAAATGGTGATAATTTGAGAATTAATACAAGTGTAATAATGTTATTTAATTGGAACAAGGTCAAAAAACACACACAAAATGTCCATAATATTACTTAAGGAAAAAGTTATGAAATATAAACAAAGGACATTTACTTATAAAAGTAGCTTGTCTATAAGTTATAGTAGATAAATGAGGAATGTTAATGCATGTATAATTTATTTGATATAAGTGTGCTTTTATCTATCTCTATCTATTTTTTTATATCTTCCTACCTAAGTGAAAAAGGAAGGTTGATTTCAGAGAACTCTGCATAAGTTAACCAAGACAAGAACCAAGAACAGGAAAAGTTGACTGTTACTAGTTTTGACATAGATATTATCCTGCAAGTAATGCCCAATTGTACTGACATCAGATAATTATTTAGTATTTTTCAAAAGGGAGCACTAGTAGCATTTGGGATGAAGTAATTTCTCTATTTTGTGGAACTGGGGTGTATGTCTGACCCTCATTCACCCTATGCCAGTAAAGATACTCTCCCATACAAACAAAAACAAAAAAAGTCATTGTGAAAATGAAGGCCCTGACAAATATCCATATGCCTGCTAGGGAGATGACAATGACATTCTTTTAAAGTGAGAATCAGTAGGATATCTATCTCTGCGGACTTCAACTTTATGCCTTGAATTTGGAAATATATAATTGATCCAGCTGATTCATTTCTGGGAAACGCACCTGGTTGGAAAACAGTAAAGCTTACATGAAAGACGCAGGATTAAAAAGTCTGTTGAGGGCTTCCCTGGTGGCGCAGTGGTTGAGAGTCCTCCTGCCGATTCAGAGGACACGGGTTCGTGTCCCGGTCCAGGAAGATCTCACATGCTGCGGAGCAGCTGGGCCTGTGAGCCATGGCTGCTGAGCCTGCACGTCCGAAGCCTGTGCTCCGCAACGGGAGAGGCCACAACAGTGAGAGGCCCGTGTACCGCAAAAAAAAAAAAAAAAGTCTTGTTGATAACTGAATACTTGTCCAACAATAACTCTCATGTAAAAAGAGTCTATACATATTAAGCAGCACTTGTTTGTAAATTTCATTTTTTGCATATGAAATTGAGTAAATCAAATTATTGCACCCAGTTGAAGGACATGTGGTTTAGATTTACATGGTCTGATGGTATATGTTAGGTTCAATGGCAAGTCAAGAAGTAACAAATTATGAAGAAAACTTAAAAAAATAAAATAAAATAAAAAGTCTTATTGAACAAGCAAATGAAGGTAAGTTAAAAATAAAAGAGGAAGAAAGTGAATAAGTTCAAGGGAACATCGAGGTTTGATAACGAAGTCAATAGTCTAATGTTTTTCTACATTATAAACAAAAGTAAATTTCACGAAATTTATAGATCTAATTTGAAAAGAAGAAACATTAAAATTTCTGGATGAAAACATTTAAAAATACATTAATCACAATGAAATATGAAAATATTTTAAAATGACATGGAAATAATTAAATACAAAGAAAAAGATTAATGAATTAGACTGCACTTCAATTAAAAACTTGTACTTACTAAAGAGTAAAAAAAAAAGGCACAGAATGAAAAATAAGCAATTAATATAGTTGAAATAGGACTTTTAATCACAGTATTCCTACAATTCAATAACATAAAGACAGAAAATCTATTAAAACTGAGCAAAATACACAATGGCCACTTTACAAAGTTGCATATGCCAAACGCACAAAGAAAAACACAGACACATACACACACACACACACACACACACACACACACACACACACACACACACAGGAGATCAATCTCATTAGTCATCAAGAAATACCAAGTAAAATCATAACAAGACTATTTACCAACCAAGAAGATTTAAATTAAAAGGACAGTATCAATTGATCTGGAATAATTAACAGATCTCATATGCTATCAGCAAGAATGTAAATTGTTGCAATCATTTTGCAAAACTGGTCTTATCTTCTAAACTAAATGTTGATTTACCATATGACACAGCAATCTCATTTCCTGAGTATATATTTTACAGAATCTGTATATATGTACAGACCACTGTACAAGAATATCCATTACAACATGTTAATAGTTCCAAACTGAAAATGTCCATCAACAAAACAGTGAGTGAATTCATTGTATTATACAAATACAATTTAATATTATACAAAATGAAAATAAAAAACTATTGCTACATACAGCAACATAAAGAAATCTCCCAAACATCACATTGAGTAAAAGAAGTAAATAAAATATATAATATGGTTTTATTTATATATAAGGTTTATTTTAATGTTAAATATTAAGAAAGTAATTATTGGAGAAAGGAAGGGACACAGTGATTTAGTTGATATACAAGGAGTACTTCTGGGATGAAGGCAGTGTTCAGCATTTTCTTTTTGTATGTTTGTTTTAATTTTGGTGAAGGTTTGCATGCGTGTTCCCACGTAAAAATTTAAAAAAATGTATTGAGCTGCTAATTCATATTTTGTATATATTTATGTATAAATTACACTTCAATATAAAACTTTAAAAATAAGAGTGCTGTAAGAAGAGTATTTTTACAAGTAGGGACTTTGCAAAGTGTGATTACAAAAATTAAAATTATATCTTAAATAAAAACTAATTTTTTAAACATTATGTTTCCTCAGTTGCCATAAGATGGTTTTCTTTGGGGTCTGGTAAAATGACTATAATCTCACATAACATATTGTAATAGGGATTATTATTATTATACAAAGAAAACACTAGAATAATATAAGTAAAAATGAAATACTAAGGATACAGTATAGATATTCAAGCATTGATTCATGTAATAATTTATTTTTAACAAATCATTTTTTATATTTTGTAAGTATTTAATGTTTCAACACTACACAGGTAAGAATAGCAGAAGGGATGGAAGAAAAATACATCTTTAGGAAATCTTGGTTCTCTTATTATACAAATAATGCTTTAGTTAACTCAAGAAAAACATATTTCAGAATCCCATTGTCCATTATTTTAACTTTCACCACTAACTCTTTGAAAGAGCCTAAGTGTTAAAATAGGAGATATTTTAACTGAAAAATAAGGATAGCATAGAATGCCACTTTGAATATCAGATTGAATTGTTGGAAATGAGAACCTTAGAAGAAAGAAAGGCATTATGTAATCAGAGTAGAAGAGACAAAGCCATATATGACTAGAGTTCCATGGGTATCTATAATATTTAAAGTACTGTTGAAAGGAACCACTGTGATTGAGTGCTGGTTATTCCTTTAGCTTTATTGCTAACATAATAGCATATGTTAAGAAATGCCTTTTTTTTTTTTTTTCGGTACGTGGGCCTCTCACTGTTGTGGCCTCTCCTGTTGCAGAGCACAGGCTCTGGATGCACAGGATCAGCGGCCATGGCTCACGGGCCCAGCCACTCTGCGGCATGTGGGATCTTCCCGGACTGGGGCACGAACCTGTGTCCCCTGCATCGGCAGGCAGACTCTCAACCACTGCACCACCAGGGAAGCCCAAGATATCCTTTTTAAAAGAAAATGATACACAATTTCTCAAACACACTGACTTAAATAAGAAGCTCCTAGTTTAAAAACAAGGCAAAAATAAACCTACGCAGTATTGTTTGGAACCAGAAGATGAGGAAAAAAATTATGAAAACTTTTAGTGCAAATGAAATAATTGTTAGAGATGAGACAAATTTCTATTGAGTCTGGGACTGGCGAGGGTGCTCATCAGTGACTGATGTGTCAGGGAAAGGGATCTTGGAAGTCTGTGGTTGGTAACATTTTAGTTGTCCAAGTGCTGAAATTGCTAAAAAGGAAATTAAGGAGCTTGCAGAAAATATTAAGAGTTTTCCAATGCTAGGCTATTGTTCTCATTCTAACTTACTACTCAATAAAAATTTTCAATTCATGCTTTCGAGGATTATTTCTTTGTGTGAGCATTTTTTAATTCTATTTTGGAAATTGTGATTTATTTGCATTTTGTCTTTTATTATAATTATGACATCTAATTTTTAAACCAATAATTAACATGAAGCTTTTTATAATTTTATATTTAACATGGTATTAGAGTTTAATTATAAACTATACAAAAATAATAAGCATGTATCCATTTTTGAAATTATTAGATATAAAATCAAGTTCACTTGGATATATGTAGCAATCTCACACTACCAATTAGAATGAACTCTTACATCTTGCCAAAGATAGGACACAAGTCTCAACTGTGAAAGCAAGATGCTTCCAAATCATTCCAGATTGGAGTAAAGCTTTAGAGTATAAAAGATGAATTAGCATTCAGTTTAGAGATTTTATGTGATTGATTGCATTCTGAAATCTAGTGGAAAGAGTTTAATGAGAATATTTGGTGAGAAACTAGAATTATATGAAATTTATTTTTGAAATCTAATTAACAGTACATACAGATTCTATGAAGTGTTTTCCTTTGTCCTTAGGCTGAAAAAAATCATCTGAGCATACTGAGAGAAATGTAAGTTTTTTGGAGGTTGACCTTTAATTTGTATTCTTACATTTTCCTTGTGTTCCATAGTTAGAACATAAAATTTTTAATTCAATAGATGTGCAATATTACTTCAACACAGGAAGCTTTGTTGCCTTTCTGGACAATCGATGTGTGTTAGACATCATTTTTGTCCCATTCTATCCCATCCTCGGGTTCATTTTGTCCCTCTGTGTTTCAGAAATAAGTTTCCTGTGCTCCTAGCTTTCAGGAGGTTTTAGACAATGGATAGCCCCAACTGATTAGACAGATAGAAATAAGGTTGATATACTTATTCCCCAGCACTCTTTCTGAAAAAAAGTATTGTGGTATTGTACTCTTCCTCAGACCAATGTTTAATTTGACACTATTTTCAGGTGATCTTTTCATATCCTCTAGTTTCAAATTACCGTTCTCTTTACTTGCTTCTTTAAGCATAGCACTGTTTACTTCACCCAGCTTGTAGTTACCATGGCATATTACATTATCTCTTGTGGCTTCCCAATACCATACTTTTATGAAAATCTCTTTACTGATTTTCCTCAAATTATACAGTTTGCATGTGTTACCTGTTTCCTGTTAAGATACTGATTGATACTGTCAGTTACTACTATTCTTTGAAACAGGATAAATTTTCACACTTGCCAGTGGTGTAGATAGTTGGTAATCAGTGCCTGTCATGATGATGGCACTGGTCTTATGATGCCAAACACACATGTTTTTGTTTATTTAAACTTTTGTTTAAATTCCACTAACTATGTTTGAAAATAAGCTGGACAGCTTGGGATACTTCATAAGCCCAATGAACTTAATATACTACTCAGGGACATGGGTACATTTAAATACCACAACTTTTCCTGGGGACACAAAACATAAACAAAAGAAAATGTCCATTCTAAGAAATTTTTTAAAAGGTTATGCTCACTACACTAACCAGTTCTGAAAGTCTTGGCCCTCTACTCACATGGTAGAAAAATGTGGAAGTAACTCTGAGGAGAAGTTAAAAAATATATATATTTGAATAGAAGAGAAATAAAGAAAACAGCATGTTTTAGAGTGTTTGCAAAAATAATTTTGAACATGAAGAATTGAGTTTGTGAACTATCAATAGTTTATTGGTATAAAGCCCTTATATTGGCTTAAATAGGTTAATTTTCTTGGGTGCAAAGCTTCTAGTATGCCTGGAAATGTACCATGTATTAAAACTTTGGGTTATTGTGAAATGCAGCATACCATTAATCCTTTGTTTAGGAGCCCATATCTACTTATTTGCTTATCTACTTTGTTTTCACACCATTCACCTGGTCAGTCTAATCATGGATTATCATTTTCTTTTCACTTTCCTCTATGCATGATAATCAGTATATTAGATAAGTACAGCTAGATGCCGTAAGATGTGGACCTTGAAATTGTGGTTGCTTTACACAATATAAATTTATGTCTCACTCAACAAAGTCCAACTGTAGGGAGAATGCGGCAGTAGAGACCTTCTTATATTCAGTTATTTAATGGCCCTGATTCATGAAGTCTTGCATGTATTGCATGTGAGACATTGTATGAGGCTAGGTTAACCAGTGGTAGGTGTTATTTCTATCCAGATTCCATTGGCCTGAACTCAATGACATGCTAACTGCAAGGGAAGCTAAAAAAATAAACTCCAGTTCTGTGCTCAGAAAGGCAAAGAAATAGGTTTAGTGAAGAGCTTGCCAATCTCTTCTAAAATCAGTCATAATTCAAGTAGTCTCATATCTCTGGTTGATAAACTTAGATTTGCTAAATATTCTCCCAGCCTTTGATCTCCAAACAATGCACACTGCAATATATATTTCAAATGGTCATATTTTTAAAACAAATTATTTACACTTTAGTGAATAATTTAAAGATTTACCTATTTCTACTAAACACAGTAAAAACTTAATATGAAATATAAATAAGACTTTACAATGAGTAAAATTTCTTTGTGTGCCTGAATGTGTCAGAAATTGTTAAGCAATAGACCAGAGACATATAAAGGAAAACCTAGCTCAGACCTTGGGTCAGCTAGTCATTGCACACTGGGGTGAGAGATATTTAAACTGCATACACAATGTGACAATTTCTATTACTCAGCTAATGATAAAATCCTCTGGAATCTTAGAAGCATAGATGGTGGGAACTGTATTTTAAAGGATGATCAGGGTTTAGCAGACAGAGAAGAAAATAAAAGATATTCCAGGTAGAGGATAAAACCAAATTGTAAATCATTCTTTTACTTAAATTATTCCTCTAAAACACATCATGAACCATCTCTGCCAATAAGGGAGAATAATTATGTGTTTTATAGTTATATAATAGAAAGATCCTACTGTACATAAAAATTGGCTATAACAGGTAGCAATATAATTGTTCTGTTTTTGTGATATAAAGGAAAAATTATTATGCCATTTTTTTCTCAACTCATTTTCCCCATTTTTAAATTCCTAGAATTTATAGACAGCATCTATCTTTGCAAAAAATTATCTCTGAGAATTTCTACATTTAAAGAAATATCTTAATGACAAATTTAAAGCAGTCAAAAATTGATATTTAATGAATTCTGATCATTTTAGAAGAATGGTTAAAAAGAGACGACACCTGAGAGGAAGAATGAAAGTTATAAGAATTTACAGTCAATGGCAGAAGTGATCTCCAATATAAAGAAAAACAAGTAGGAGAGAGGGTACAAAAGAAGACAGAGAAAGACACAGGGAGAGAATGAAGGAAAAGGGGGGTGGCTAGAGAGAGCTGGAGTAGCTATGTGGGCTGATACTGGAAAGAATTTAAGAGACTTAAATTGAAAAAACCTGGAAGAATCGAAGACCTATGGGCTAAGGGACATTTGAGGAATAAAGGAAAGGGACTTTTAAAAGATGGTATGGAAATGTAAGAAAATCAGATTAAAGTATGTTCTTATTGCCTATGATGTGTACAAATTCAGGGAGAAAAGTATATCTTTAAAGTCTGAATATAATTTATATATTTTAGTATTCCAAAAGTGTCATCGTGGTGAGAGGCACTTTTAAAGTGGAGGTACAACAATATTTTTTAGTGCTCTCTTTTCCTCTCCCTCTCCCCCATGTGTGTATGTGTCCTTCATTCAGTTCCAGGCTGATTGCTTGTCACATCCCACTTGGATCTTGATGTGTAGCTGAGTCTTAGTTAAGATTTAGTTCCTACCCAAATAATTTATGATGAAGCTTAAATACCAACTAAGATATGTGAAATTTTGATTGAAGATTCAGGTAAAGTGAGATTGAAATTTCTGGCTAACATATCTGGTTGGTTCAACACACCAATCTGGAAGCTCCTACATTGTTTTCAGTTACGGATTTCCCTTCTATTTTCATTTCTTTTATTATTTTGTAAATAAGATGTGGTCATTTTAGAGAACAAAATAGAATATTTTGTTTAGGTTGAGGTGCTTTTCTCAGTACACACATTTAAAAAATACAACCATGATCAATATACTGTTCATATGTAATGTTTTAATTAAATAATAGTATATCGTATGTACCCTATATTCTACCATTTAAATACATTTAATTTTATAAGGTATTTTAATATTGTTATGACATACAACAATTTGGATTCACCAAAATTTACTAAACCAATATTATTGTTAAGCATTATTCTGTAAATATTTGTATTCTCATAAGTAATGCCACAATTAACATCATTTTAACTAAATATTTATACATATCTTTATTTTATTCCCAGAAAAAAAATGTTTCTGTATGAATTTCTGAGGCCAAGGTTATGCACAGCTTAATGCACTTGATTCATGTTCTCAAACTTCCCTCTAGAAAAGTTATATGCATTTAAAAATCCCATAGGCAGTGTTTGAAGGTAACTATCTTTACACTTGATTGCAATCTTTGAATAAATGTATTTTAAATTCTTGATCTGCAACATTTACATTGGAAGTTGTGAATAATTGCTTAAGTATCCAACCACACATTTGCTGGCTTGAATAATTGTGCCAAAACTCTGCCTTTGTACTGGGGAAAATAGTGCTATATTTTTCCATTTGTTAATATTTTATAAGGTTGAGTGAGATTATCCCAAAACATGCAAGAGCATTTCTTAGAAAATACAAGAGTTTCAGGATAAAGCATGGCTACCTCAGTGGGTCATACTGATTTACTCTAAGCCAGAGGGTAGGGTACTAGTTGTTCTATTACATATCTGAGGAACAAAATTTGGTATGTTAGTAAAGGACACTCAAATTCTCCAAAGTATTTTTCACATAATAATGAGTTCTATTCATTAATTCAAATTTATTTTGATATGCTAATGTTTTCACAAGTAATTATTTTTAATTTCCAAGGAAGTAATAAATTCATGAAGCTAAAGCTCATTCCTCTAATTTTCTTTTGAATTAATTTTTCCTTTTCTGAAATATTCTAATAGAAATGAGCATTTTATTTATTTTACAATTTTAAGATATAGATGGAAAGTTTGTAAATTAAATATATTTCACATAATAGAAACTTTGCTTAGAGAAGAAATTATTTCATCAAGATTGCAAAAGAGATAATCTTTCACAAAAATTAATAATGTATAGATCATTGAGCTAGTTGTTTGTGATAATTGCTTGGAAAATGCAAAGATTAAATGGTCAATTTAATGAGACATTATAAAACATGTGAGCAAAAAAAAAAAACAAAATAGAGGATTAAACATTAATAAAATAGTATGTGTTACAACCCATCCCTGCTCATGCACACATTCTCCAAACTGTTCTTCCCTTGTCTGTCATATAGGATTATGATGATTTTCATGGCAATATTTTCCTTGAATAAGAGAGTGATGGGATGGAAGGAGGGTGAACTAATAATAGGCATGGTTTGTCCTTTGAGTAATAACTCTGACCCCAGCCTGCAGGGCCTTTCACTATTTGTGGCACTGCCTTTTAGTCTTGACAGTAAAAAAGACCTGCACCACTTCTCTCATTTTTAGAATGCTGCTACTTAAACTTTATTAATTTCTGTCATCTCCAAAGTGTTGGCAGGGATCTTGTCAACTTTTCTATTACACTATTTCATGATTTTAATGTTGAATATGAAATAACAGCAATTAAGACAAAAGTGGAAACCTATACAACTATTCACTAATTAAATTTAGACTACTCCAGAACTTTATTAGTTTTACTCACATAACAATTTAACATTTGTTCATTTGAGGGAGATACACAGGAAATAACCCATTGGTAAAGACACTCACATTTCTTATTTATTCATCAGTTCATACTGTCACACATGTCCCTCTAGAGCTCTCAATCATAACTGATCTAAACTTGCCAATATAATACTACCTGTCATTTGAAATGTAGATGTCTAAGGTTTCCTTTTTCTTTGTAACTATGCCCAAATGCAAACTTTCACTTGAATAATAGAACTTTATTTCCATATCATGGTCTATTGTAAATGAAACTCTATGAGTCATATGGAGCAGGCCTCTAAAATGGGAAGACAAATAATGTTAGATGTAAAAATGCTGTGTATTAAGTGGACACTAATATATAAAATGTCAATTTTAAGTGGAAACGTTGTGTTCTCTAGAGTTAGAAAAATGTCAAGGAAACAAATATATGTCAACTTGCATCAAACAACTTATTTTTTGATTAAATGGTTAAATCTGAGGATTCCTTTAGAATACTGTATTTTGACTTTTTGTATTTTAATGAAAACCTAACATGAATGCTGTTTCTACCATACTACGTCTCCCCTTCACACCTCTTCTCCTCATAAACTTGCAGGAGACAATTATTCAAGTCAATTGACAGGACAGCTACAAATGACTTAACTCTAGATTGAATGACATTTTTTTCTTATTAACAGGATTATATGTATTTCTATCTAGAGGTGAATTTACAAATTAGTCACAAGTAAATTTGGAGAGAGAATTATTGGATAGTAATGTTTAGTGACTTACCAAGAAAATAACTATATATTATTTTTGCAATCTATAAATTTAGATCAGTGGGTTCCAATCAAGATGGCAGAGTAGAAGGATGCAGAAGTCACCTCCTCCCACAAATATCGAAAATATATCTACAAATGGAACAATTCTCATAGAACACCTACTGAACACTAGCTGAAGACCTTAAACACCTGAAAGGAAAAGCAAGATCTCCATGTAACCAGATAGGATAAAAGGAAAAAAAAATGAGGAAGCAGGATGGGACCTGAACCTCTGGGAGGAAGCTGAAAAAGAGGAAATGTTCTCACACCCTGGGAAGGTTCCTCACCATCAGGGAGGTCAGTCAGGAAAGAAGGGGTGCTTCAGAGGCTCAAGGGAGAGAGCAAAAATCGGTTGTGGCAGGCAGAACAGAGAGAGGCCTACACAGACTGTCATGCCATCACACTGCTTTCCATCCTGAGACGTGTGTCTGCTTGTATCTGCAGGGGCTGGGTGCTGGAACTCGGGGTTTAGAGGACAGACCTAGGGACTGATGTTGGCTGCACAGAGACAGCCTGAAGGGGATGAAGTGTGGTACGGCCACAACCAGGGGTGTTTTCATAAGAAGCCTGGGCCCACCACAGAAGCAAAGTGCCATTGTTAAGTGGCGCATGAAGGGAAGCGAGGGGCCACCACTGCAGGCTCTTTCTCCATACATCAACCCCTGTCTCCATGAGTTCAGGAGAGCATGCCCCAGCTGCCCATTCCTGTGACCTTCCTTGACCAAGCCACCACCTTGGTGGGCTCTTGCTTCCCAGCCACCACCTCAGGGGCTCCTACCTCTGTAGGCTGTCATGCTCAGCTACCACTGCCTCAAGGGCTCCCAACTCAGTGGGCTTCCACACCAACTGCCTCCTCGACAGGCTCTGGGAGCAGATGCCAGCTGATTGCCCTCACAGAAGCAGGACTGAAATAATGGCTGAGCTCCAGGGGCTGCATGATTTAGTAAGCAGGGCTGAAATCTCTCTCCATGGCTGCACAAGCCACTGATTTACACATGTGCCACCGGTTTTGTAAATTCAACACCTGCAGGACATCCAAATAGATAATGGGTGCTCCTACAGCTGACACAGGTCTGGCCTTAGCAACTGGGCTTTGTGGGCAAGTGCACATCAGGGCTGGATCGGGTCAGGGACTGAGCTGCCACCATAGCTCTAACAGTGGGTCCAGGCACACAACTACTGGAGTCATGGGACCTGACTTCAGTGGACTTGTGCTGGTGGCCTTGTGAAAACAACACCTGAGTTACACCAGGGCTAATTGCCAGCATCACCACTGCTGAGGCAGGGCCAAGGACAGTACCAGCAACAGTGTACTTTGTGGGCCCACACAATGGGTGAAAGTTGACATCACAGAGCACACTCAATGGTGAACCTCTCTGGCAGAGGAATACTCAGTCGCTCCTCTCCCAGTGAGAGTGATACAATCCCATCTACCTCACACCGCAGCTCAGAAATGAACTTGGGTTCTTCTACTCCAATATCTAAGGAGAAGACCCTGCCTCTTACAGGGCAGTGACAACCACAGAGCAAAGAGGAGGCCCCACTCAATATCCAGTACAGGTTCTGGTCACCACAACACCACTCACATCTTATATCAAGTGGATAACAGCCAGCATACACCAAGGAAAGATGCAGCAGACATCTTATATCAAGTGGATAACAGCCAGCATACACCAAGGAAAGATGCAGCAGACATCCACACTAGAAACAACCCTCACACCAAAAAATATTAAACCCACACAGGCTACACAGGACGTTCCCACATAAAAATAGCCCTCCAAGACTCCAGAGTTCTCCTAAACTCATAAAGCAAGAGAAATATAAATAAAATAAAGAAGCAAAGGAACCACTCCCAATAAAAGGATCAAGAGAATTCCCCTGAAAGAACAAACAATGAAATAGACCTCTTCAGTCTAGTAGTTCAAAAAGGAGATAATGAAAACACTAAAGGAAATAAAAAGGACTATTGGTAGAAATGCAGATTACTGTAAAAAGTACTAGAAACTATAATAAGCATCAAAGAAAATTAGAAAATTTATTTGCTGATATGAAACCTGAGCTAAAGGCAATGAATGGCAAAATGAATAATGCAGAAGAATTAATAAGTGATGTGGACAATAGAATAATGGAAATTTCCTAATCAGAACAGCAGACTGAAAGTCAAATAAAAACAAAAAGTGGAAGCAATATAAGAAACCTATGGGATAATATAAAGCAGGCCAATCTACACATAATAGGGATTCCAGAAGGAGAAGAAAGAGAAAAGGGGATTGACCATGTATTTGAAGAAATTATGGCTGAAAACTTCCCAAACCTAAATGGCAAAATTTAAAGATAAAGTGAGTATTCTAAAGGCAACAAGGGAAAAGCAAAGAGTTAATTACAAGGGAACACCCATATGTCTATCAGCTGATTTCTCTACAGAAACGTTGCAAACCAGAAGGGAGTGGCAAGATATATTCAAAGTCCTGAAAGGGAAAAATATGCAACCTAGGATACTCTATCCAGCAAGATTATTTAGAATAGAAGGAGAGAAAAAGAATTTCTCAGACAAGCAAAAACTAAAAGAATACAGCAATACTAAACCTATCCTCAAGGAAATATTGAAAAGCCTTCTCCAAATAGAAAAGAAGTAATAATCTATAGGAAAGAGAAAATTACAATTAGAAAGTAAATCACTTAAATAAACCAGTATACAGATTTTAAAAAAATTAAGAAATTTCTATGAAAGCAACGATAGTCACAATGAACAGCAAAAGGCTGAACATGAAGATGTGAAAGGGGACATCAAAATCATAAAATGTGGGGGAGAAGAATAAGAAAATGCAGATTTTTTCTAGAATGTATAAGAGCCTACATGATTACCAGTATTAGCCAAGTAGATATAGAAAGTGGTTAATGTACTTGAGAAGAAGGGTAACCACAAATCAAAAACAGACAATAGATTCACAAAAACCAAAAGAAGAGAACATAAACATAGTACAAAAGAAAATCATAAAAATCACAAAAGGAAAAACAAAAAGAAAAAGAAAGGGACAAAGAAGAAATATAAAATTAATGAGAAAACAGAGTTTAAAATGGCAATAAATACATATCTATTGACAATTACCTTAAATGCCAATGGACTAAATGCTCCAATCAAAAGATGTAGAGTGGCAGACTGGACTTAAAAAAAAAAGAGCCTACAACATACTGCCTACAAGAGACCCGCCTTAAGGCAAAGGACACACATAGATTTAAAGGGAGGGGATGAAAAGATATTTCATGCAATCTAAATGAAAAGAAAGTGGGAGCTGCAATACTCATATCAAACAAAATAGACGTTAAAACAAAGGCTATAAAGAAAGATAAAGAAGGACACAATATAATGACAAAAGGATCAATACAAGGAGAGCCTATTGAACTCATCAACATATATGCACCCAATATAGGTACACCTTAATACATAAAACAAATACTAACAGACATAAAGGGAGAAATTGATGGGAATACAATAATAGTAGGAGACACATCAATGGACAGATCTTTGAGACAGAAAATCAATGACAACAGAAACCCTAAATGACACAATAGAATAGTTGACTTAATTGATATTTTCAGGACTTATACAAAAGTAGCAAAATACACATTGTTTTCAAGTGCACATGGAATATTCTCGGATTGACCACATACTAGGGCACAAAACAAGGCTCAAAATATTTAAGAGTATAGAAATTATCTCAAGCATCTTTTCTGACCACAACGGCATGAAGCTAGAAATCAACCACAGAAAAAGAAACTAGAAAAAAACAATTACATGGAGACTAAACAACATGCTATTAAAAACCAATGGGTCAACAATGAAGTCAAAGAAGAAATTTAAAACTGCCTTGAGGCAAATGACAGCCATAAAAATCTATGGGATTCAGCAAAAACAGTTTTTAGAGGGAAGTTCATAGCAATACCACCTTGTCTAAGAAACAAGAAATATCTCAAGTAAACAACATAAAATAATCAGAATAAGAAGAACAAACAAAATCTAAAGCCAGCAGGAGGAAGGAGATAATAAAGATAAGAGAGGAAATAAATAAATTAGAGACTAAAAAACAATAGAAAAAAGTCAATAAAAACAAGAGCTGGTTCTTTGAAAGAGAAACTATAATTGGCAAACCTATGGCCAGGCTCACCAAGAAGAAAAGAGAGAAGACCCAAATAAACAAAATAAGAAAAAAAAAGATGAGAAATCATAACTGATACCACAGAAATACATAAAAACATAACAGAATCTCCAAACAATTATATGCTAACAAATTTGACAACCTAGAAGAAATGGACAACTTTCTATGAACATACAGCTCACCAAAACTGAATCAAGAAGAAATGGATAACTTGAACAAACTGATCACTAGAAGTGGAATAGAATCTGTAATAAGAAAACTCCCTACAAACAAAAGCCTAGGGCCAGATGGCTTCATAGGTAAATTCTAGTAAACATACAAGGAAGAAGTTATACCGATCTTTCTCAAACTCTTCCATAAAATTGAGGAAGGAACACTCTGAAAGACAGTCTATGAAGCTACCATCACCCTGATACTAAAACCAGACAAAGACATTACCAAAAAGAAAATTATAGTCCAATGTCTTTGATGAATATAGGCACAAAAATTATCAACAAAATATTAGCAAACTGAGTGCAACAACATATAAAAAAGAACACATAAAAAAATCCCCACAACCAAGTGGTTTCATCCTAGGGTCACAAGGATGGTTCAACATACAGAAATCAGTCAATGTGATACAACACATCAACAAAGGAAAAGACAAAAAACACATGATCACCTCAATAGATGCGGAAAAAGCATTTGATAAAATTCAGCATCGATTTATGATAAAATCTCTTACCAAAGTGAGTAGAGAGGGAACACATCTCAACATAATAAAAGCTATTTATGACAAACCCACAGCCAATATACTATATACCTAACAGTAAAAAGCTGAAAACCTTCCCACTAAAATCTGGAAAAAGACAAGGATACTCACTCTCTCCACTTCTCTTCAACATAGTATTGGAAGTCCTAGCCACAGCAACAGAAAAGAAAAGTAAATTAAAGGTATTCAAATTGGTAGGGAAGAGATTAAATTGTCATTATATGCAGATGACATAATACTATATATAGAAAACCCTAAAGACTCCACACAAAAACTATTGAAATTGATAAACAAATTCAGCAAGGTAGAAGGATACAAGATTAACATACAGAAATCAGTTGCATTTCTTTACACTCACAATGAAATATCAGAAAGGAAATGAAAATATACAATCCTTTTTAAAATAACATCAAAAAAATAAAATACTTAAGAATAAACCTCACCAAGGAGGTGAAAGACTTATATGTTAGAACTATAAAAGATTAATAAAGGAAATTGAAGATGATTCAAAGAAATAAAAAGTTATCCCACGCCCTTGGATTGGAAAAATTAATATTTTTAAAATGGCAATACTACCCAAAGCAATCTACAGATTTAATGTGATCCCTATCAAATTACCCATAACATTTTTCAGAGAACTAGAACAAATCATACTAAAATTTATATGGAACCATAAAAGACCCAGAATTGCCAAATCAATCCTTAGGAAAAAGAACAAAATAGGAAGCATAAACCTCCCAAACTTCAAACAATACTACAAAGCTACAGTAATCAAAACAGCCTGGTGTTGGCACAAAAACAGACATATGGATCAATGTAACAGAATAGAGAGCCCAGAAATAAACTCACACACTTATGGACAACTAATCTTTAATAAATGAGGCAGGAGTATACAATGGGGAAAAGATAATCTCTTCAGCAAGTGGTGCTGAGAAAGTTGAACAGCTGCATGTAAATCAATGAAGTTAGAACACACCCTCACACCATGCACAAAAATAAATTCAAAATGGCTTAAAGACTTAAATATAAGATGTGACACCATAAAACTTCTAGAAGAGAACATAGGCAAAGCATTCTCTGACATAAATCGTATCAATGTCAGTATCCCAAAGCAATAGAAATAAAAGTAAAAATAAACAAATGGAAGGTAATCAAACGTATAAGCTTTTGCACAGCAAAGGAAACTGTAAACAAAATGAAAATATTTGCAAATGATACAACCAACACGGGCTTAATTTCCAAAATATACAAATACTTCATACAACTCAATAACAAGAACATCAAAAAAGACCCAAGTGAAAAGTGGGCAGAAGAGCTAAATAGACATTTCTCCAAAGAAGACATACAGATGGCCAATAGACACATGAAAAGATGCTCATCATCACTAAATATTAGAGAAATGCAAATCAAAACTACAATGAGGTACCACCTCACATCAGTCAGAGTGGCCATCATTAAAAAGTCTACAAATAATAAATGTAGGAGAGGGTGTGGAGAAAACAAAACCCTCTTACACTGTTGGTAGGAATGTAAATTGATGCAGCCATTATGGAAAACAGTAAGGAGATTCCTCAAACAACTATGAATAGTGTTGCCATTTGATCCAGCAATCCCACTCCTGGGCATATACCTAGACAAAACTATAATTCAAAAAGATACATGCACCCCTATCTTCATAGCAGCACTATTTACAGTAGCCAAAACATGGAAACAACCTACATGTCCATTGACAGATGAATGGATAAAGAAGATGTGGTGTATATATAATGGAATATTACTCATCCATAAATAAGAATGAAATAATGTCATTTACAACAACATGGATGGGCCTAGAGATTATCATACTAAGTGAAGTAAGTCAGAAAGAGAAAGACAAATACCATATATCACTTATATGTGGATTCTAAAGTATGACGCAATTGAACATATATATGAAACAGAAACAGATCCAGAGACATAGAGAACAGACTCATAGTTGCCAAGGGGGTGGGGATGTGGGGCAGGGAACGATTGGGAGTTTGGGGTTAGCAGATGCAAACTATTATATGTAGGATGGATAAACAACAAGGTCCTACTATATAGCATAGGGGACTATATTTAATGTCCTGTGATAAACAATAATGGAAAAGAATATGAAAAAGAATATATATATGTATACCCGAGTCACTTTGCTGTACAGCAGAAATATACACAACATAGTAAATCAAATATACTTCATTTAAATTTAAGAAAGAAATAAAAATAAAAATTTACATCACATTTGGATAGAAAACCCTTGGCTTCCAATTTGCAATGGAGACCACCATCATCTGACAAACCTATATTTGATGTCATTAACATTAACATAACAGAAAATATTAATTAGCATTTTAACATTTTTTCCCAAATTTTCCAATAATACTGTAGACATGTGTCCAAAAAATAAAGAACAAAAAAGATTAAAGATTTAATTAAATACCTGGTAAAATATCTCAAAATATATCTAGGTAGCAATATTACTATTGGAGCAAATTCAGTATTTTATGTGACTGCTGGAGTCACATACATATATAGATTTGTCATTCTCTTCTGTGCATATTATAAATATGTTATTATACACTTTGGATTAATCCAGAAACTTGAAAAGTGACAGAAGTTTCTCCAATAAATTTAGTCATAAAATAACTAAAACTTCACAACTGCCCACAATACACTGTTCTAAAACTATGATCAGAATTTAGAAGGTACTTCCTGTCTGGTTGAAATTGTTTGTAAAAAAGAGATTGCTGAAACCATAAATCTAAGCACTTGTTCTGAAACTTGCATAAATTGTGCATTTAAAAATTACAGATTGGAGATTTTAAGATCCTATGCAGTTTTAAAGCATAAAATCGTTTAAAAGTGTGATATGAAGCAATATAATATCAGGACATCTTTTTCTGGGAAGAGAAGAATTTAATATTTTGATGATATTTCCCAAATTTGTAGTTAAACTATATGTACTAAAAACGTGATATATTTCTTCAAATGCAATAATGCTTATCAATTGAATTTTTTCTTTCTCTCTGATTTTTTTTCAGGTCTATGATATTGTCTTCATTTTTACATCCTCTAGTTTTTTTGTTTTTCTTTTAATTTTTATTGGAGTAGAGTTGCTTTTCAATGTTGTGTCAGTTTCTGCTATACAGCAAAGTGAATCAGTTATACATATACATACTTCCACTCTTTTCTAGATTTCCTACATCCTCTAGTTTTAATGAGAGTAGAATAATGAAATTTTGATTTTAATAAGAATCACTTTTTCTTTATTTTACAGAAGTGATTTAACTATTAAATCAATTGTAAAATATATGTCATATCTGGATAATATTTACTATTGCAAAAATGGTGCAGTAAAGAGTTTAACTGAAACAAGTTGGTTGATTTGTAATAATAGGCATTTAATGCTGACAGAAAAAAGTACATCAACCTAGTATTTGCTGTTCAGTAATTTTATAAAGAGGTTAACCTAATATGAACATAGAAAACATGTCGAAGAAATTAAACAACAAAAAGAATATACAGGCATCACAGTAAAGGCCCTCCTATTGAAAATGTGACTAGTCTAAATTCAACGTTATACATATGGAAAACACACAGCAATTTCAATATAACTTTGAAAGCAAAAAGTAACAAAAAATTTAACATCTAATCACTTGAATGGAACAGAACCGTCTCTTTTTGCCTATTACCCTTGAGAATTTTTTCTTCATTATACAATATTGTAGGCTGGTCATATTGAATAACAATGGGAAATTTTAGAAATGCAAGTTGAAATGAATAATTTGGACTACTAGAAAGCTTAAAAGAAGAATTGGACTATACGTATTTTGTCATATGGTTCCTGATTTCCAAATAAGTCCCCACACTTTGTTAAATACTCAGGAGGAGAAATAAAACATATATATTTAGTACATTTTATCAAATTACAAATAATGTCACTTGATAGCAATAATTTTACAATAAGTGTTAGGGAATTACTTTTAGCCTAAAACCATCTGAAATCATTATTATGCATAAATCTCAATTTTTTTACCTTAATTTCTGAAATAAAATAATTTGGGGATAGATTTTCTTTTTCTGTATAAAAGAAGAAAGAAAGAAATAAGCAGATGGACATTACTTTGTATTGCATTTAAAGTAAAAGAATACTGGAGAATGGCAAAGAGACAGTCTAAAATAGAACTCAGTTGAGATCTGATGTCCATTTTGGGGAAGATGAAGGCAAATAATGATGATTTGGAGAAAAAGCAGCTAGGAAAATGGGAAAGGAATAAAATAAAAGATATGTTTTCAAGCAATTTATCACTTTGAGCAACTGGAACATAATTCTACTGGAGTTTGTTGGAAGAAGTTAGTTGTAGATCTACACAGAAGAGCTTTGTTTTCTGAACAATTAATCAGGTAAGACATGTATAACAACTTTTGCCAGTCATTGGCTGAAGACCACTTGAAGGGATTCTTAATTCTCTGACAATTCTGGCCAGCCAGGCATGCAGTTGAGTGGGCTCCATCAAGAAAACTGAATGCTGATATACGGAATTTGACCAAATAAGTATGAAATAGTAAAGACCAATGGAATAAGGATAGACCAGCAACAGCATCTACTACAGTGATATGGAATCCAGAAATATAAAAACAAATTAAAAAAGGAAAAGGGCAACATATGCTATTCTAGAAAATCTCAAGACTAGTACTACCTTTTAATTTTATTAGCTGAATATATCACCCTTCCCTTGAACAAGACAGGATGAATCATTAGAGAATACAACTGTATTCAAATGCAACACCTTGCAGTGGATTTCTGTAGTAGATTGTTTCTATTAATGAACATATTTTATTTCCAAAAATAAAATATACATGGAACAACTTACCTATTTTTATTCTTACCTACCTTTTAATTTAAGATTATAAAAACTAACATGCATAATTGTCAACTAATTGGAAGGTGTCTCTGCTAGATATAAATTATTGAGCCAACACACACAACACATAAACACAGAATTTGTGGAAACTTGCAGTAAAACACTTTTGCTGTGAAGTTATTTTAATAAAAAAAAATGGCAGAGTGAGGAAACTTGTGTGCTTGATGTTGACAAAATGTTAAAACAAAAAACATTTTATATCCACAAAAATCAAACAGACTTTTCTAAAAATTAAGATAAAGTTTTGAAGTTTTCATGGAAAAAAAGGAGAATCAGTTGTATTTATCAGGAGAACTGAAGCTGTATTTTATTTTATTAATTTATTTTTTAAACATTTTTTTTGGAGTATAATTACTTTACAATGGTGTTTCACATTCTGCTGTATAACAAAGTGAATCAGCTATATATATACATACATCCCCATATGTCCTCCCTCTTGCGTCTCCCTCCCACCCTCCTTATCCCACCCCTCTAGGTGGTCACAAAGCACGAGCTGATCTCCCTGGACTATGCGGCTTCTTCCCACCAGCTATCTATTTTACGTTTGGTAGTGGATATATGTCCATGCCACTCTCTCACTTTGTCACAGCTTACCCTTCCCCCTCCGTGTATCCTCAAGCCTATTCTCTACTTCTGCATCTTTATTCCTGTACTGCCCCTAGGTTCTTCATAACCATTTTTTTAGATTCCATATATATGTGTTAGCATACAGTATTTGTTTTTCTCTTTCTGACTAACTTCACTCTCTATGACAGACTCTAGGTCCATCCACCTCACTACAAATAACTCAATTTCGTTTCTTTTTATGGCTGAGTAATATTCCATTGTATATATGTGCCACATCTTCTTTATCCATTCATCTGTTGATCAACACTTAGGTTGCTTCCATGTCCTGGCTATTGTAAATAGTGCTGCAATGAACATTGTGGTACATGACTCTTTTTGAATTATGGTTTTCTCAGGGTATAAGCCCAATAGTGGGATTGCTGGGTCATACAGTGTTCTATTTTTAGTTTTTTAAGGAACCTCCATACTTTTCTCCATAGTGGCTGTATCAAATTACATTCCCACCTACAGTGCAAGAGGATTCCCTTTGATCTACACCCTCTCCAGCATTTATTGTTTGTAAATTTTTTGATGATAGCCATTCTGACCAGTGTGAGGTGATACCACATTGTAGTTTTGATTTGCATTTCTCTAATAATTAGTGATGTTGAGTATCTTTCCATATGCCTTTTGGCCATCTGTATATCTCTTTGGAGAAATTTCTATTTAGGTCTTCAGCCCATTTTTTTTTCTTTTTTTAACATCTTTATTGGAGTATAGTTGCTTTACAATGTTGTGTTAGTTTCTGGTACATTACAAAGTGAATCAGTTATATGTATACGTATATCCCCATATCCCCTCCCTCTTTTGCCTCACTCCCACCCTCCCTTACTGAAGGATAAGGGAGCACAACTTATTGAAGAGGCTGTCTTTTCTCCATTGTATATTCTTGCCTCCTTTATCAAAAATGAGGTGACCATAGGTGCATGGGTTTATCTCTGGGCTTTTTTTTTTCTTCTTTTTTTGTGGTATGCAGGCCTCTCACTGTTGTGGCATCTCCCATTGTGGAGCACAGGCTTCGGACGCACAGACCCAGCGGCCATGGCTCACAGGCCCAGCCACTCCATGGCATGTGGGATCTTCCTGGACCGGGGCACAAACCCTTGTCCCCTGCATCGGCAGGCAGACTCTCAACCACTGTGCCACCAGGGAAGCCCTATCTCTGGGATTTATATCCTGTTCCATTGATCTATATTTCTGTTTTTGTGCCAGTACCATACTGTCTTGATTACTGAAGCTTTGTAGTGTAATCTGAAGCCAGGGAGCCTGATTCCTCCAGCTCCATTTTTTTTTTTCAAATTACTTTGTCTATTCAGGGTCTTTTATGGTTCCACACAAATTGTGAATTTTTTTGTTTTAGTTCTGTGAAAAAATGCCATTGGTAGTTTGATAGGGAGTGCATTGAATTTGTTTATTGTGAAGCTGTATTTTAGTAATACATCCTAATGTATATGATCACATAGGCTTTTATAAAGTGAGTGCTGAAGAAAATATGGTGTTCTCAGTAATAATTTTATTTGAAGTATTGAAGTTGAGTGTATAAGCCCATTTATCATAAGAACTTTTGATAAAAATTCAGGGGATAATTAAATTGCAACTGAGTGAACAGACTAATTGGTAAGGGAATAAAGACTGTGCTGAAGTATCTATGAGAATTTATCCATTTATGCCTCTTTGTCATACATATATATGGCATAAATGGATAAATATCATAAATAAGTATACAGCAACATAAAAGCCATTTCTTCCTTTTCTTCCTTTCTGGTTTACTAATGATGACAGTTGAAATCTCATATGTTTTTATATTCTAACTGTTTGCATTATTGTTTGCATTTCTCAAACTGAAACTGTCTATTACAGCCAAATGATTTTTCATAGTTTGGGAAAGTCTTATGTTCTTTCACACATTAAAGTCTTCACACTTACTTTCTTTCTGTCTTGGAAAACATCTTTACTCTCTTCTACCCACAACATCAGGTCTCTGCTTAAATTCATTTTTCTAATAATTCACATCAAATTCATTTCTTCTAATAAAATCAATTCCCTTTTAATTAATACTGTTTACAATGATTATTTAATTACATATAATTATTTGACTAATGATAATTACTATTGTTAAACTCTAAGCTACAAGGTTGAGGAGCTGTTTGTTTTTTATTTCGATTCTCTAGCTATCTCAATAATCTAGCACACAATAGGGATTCACTTATTATGTAGTAGTTGATTAACTAACTAAATTGTTTTTATTGATGTTTGTAATTAAAGCCATTTGTTTACAGTTCTTCAATGGATGAATGCATAAAATTTTATCTATATAATTGAATATCAGCCATGAGAAAGAAGGAAATCCTGTCATTTGCAGCATTATGGATGAAGCTTGAGGACATTATGCTAAGTGAAATAAGTGAGACAGAAAAAGACAAATATATTGCTTATATGTGTAATCTAAAAAAGCCAAACTCAGAAACAAAGTAGAATGGTGGTTGCCAGGGATTAGGGAGTAGAATAGAGGCAATGAGGAGATGTTGGTCAAAGGGTACAAACATCCAGTTAAAAGAGTAATAAGTTCTGGGGATCTAATTACAGCATGGTGATCATTGTTAATACTATATTATATACTTGAATGCTGCTAAGAGTGTAGATCTTTAGTGTTCTCAGCACAAAAAGAAATAGCAATTTATGTGATGAGATGAGAGTGTTAATGATAAATATTTTGCATATATAAATGCATCAAATTGACATATTGTATGCCCACCTTAAACTTAAACAATGTAGTACATCAATTATGTCTCAATAAAGCTGGAAAAATAAGAAATATTTAAAAATAAAAAGAACAAAATAAACATTTAGTCGAATTGGTACTTTAGTAAAAATAACATAAAGTGTAAGGAATATTTTTCTTGGATAGAAGGTGATTCCACCTATTTGTATAAGAAGGTAACCTTCATATAAAGTTAGGATTATCTTCACAGAGGAGTTTAAATTCTCCTCCACCTTTTCACATCATAGACTGAGGAAATATAAATAACATTTTTATTTAAATTTTTTTTTCTCAGTAACAATTATGTCTATATGTCTGCTCTCAAGATTATTCTTCAAAGTGTTTTTAATAGAATAAAATCCTTACAATATGACATAGTACAATGAGAAGAAATGCTACATGACTAACAAATGAAGGAGACTTAAAACAGAAGTTACTTCCTTTTCTTCAGTAACAAATTCAAAGAAATATAAGAAAAATTATTCCCCCTTGTTATCAAAAATAGAAAATTTTTGTTTAGAATAGTGAGAAACCAAGCAATGTATATTGCTTTTGTTTAAGGAAGAATGATGTTAACAATCATGGAAATCAGGTAAGCCTTGCATCAAATCAAAATGTGAAATAACATGACATTTTTCTGCCCCTGGTACTAAAATATAAATTGCTTTATTTATAGCTTTAAGCTATCTTAATTGTCATTTTTAATACTTGTTCATGTTAGTAATATCCCATAGAATGAATGCTACCAAACTTAAATATGAGGATTTTATCTGAGTTGGAATTTCATTATAGTTACAAACTTTTATGTTATAAAATAAGGTATCAATGCTGAATATGATATTTTTATATTCTTTATTTGAAAACGATTAAAAACTTTGATTTGCTTGATGAAGTTCTGGAGCCTCTCTTTCACAATATATTCTTTGAACACACTATGAACAACAATAAGCATGATTGATACTATTTTAATTTCAATAATTATTAAATAATTATTAGTGTCTAGGTTTATATTATTAAAAATCAGTTGGAAGTAAGCATATCATGAATCCTCTTTTAAGGAATATTCATAAAAATGAGCACTAAAGGTAAAAGTGAAAAAGTTAAAGTGGGCTCATTTTCTAATTTTATCAACATTAATTATTTTCCTTCAGTCACTCTGGATCTTTCTTGTCATGTCTTCATAATATAGAAATATCATCCAATTCAATAATTGCAGAGACTCTTTTATCTTTATCTCTTGCTTCAAAACTGCTTCCTATCTTCTAATTTACTATTAATTTATTTTAGATTGAAGACTTCTTTCACCATTGGCTCATTTCTATTATTTCTATTTCATTCATTTAGTTTGACTGTCAACAGAGAAAAAAGTAATTAAATTAGTTTTGATGATTCACAATTATGTCAGTATGCACATGGCTCATTAAAATTCATATATATTAAATAGTAATTTAGATAGATAATACCAAACTGCCCTGCAAAATGTTTGTACAAATCCATCATCAGATACTTCCTATTTTTTCTAGTAATGAGAAGTAAGAAATTTATCATATCCTTTAGAACTGGGCATAAGTAAAAAGTGTTTTGAGGGAGGAAAGTTAGAATTCACTTAAGGGCCAAATAACCTTTATATTTCCTAAGCCTTAGATCCTGCAATTATTTGTCCCTATTGTTAAACAAACAAAAGAAGTAGATATTCCATTGACACAATTTGACCATGTTTGGAAATTCCACAGGCAACCATTTCATAGTGCTGCCCTATACCAAAACAGTTTTTAAATAATACCTGTAGAATTCTCTTAAATTCCAATTATAAATGAATTTGTTGCATCATCTCTTGCAATAATGTAGCAAAGAAAAGACCCTGAGCACTATATTTTTTTTATCATAGTAAGAACATTTAACATGGGATTTATCCCCTTAAAAAATTTTAAATCTACAGTACAATATTGTTAATTATAGGCAAGTGTTCCACAGCAGATCTCTTGAACTTATTCATCTAACATACATATTTCATACTTGTTAAGCAACAACTCCCCATTTCCCCAAGCCCTCAGCCCCTGGCAATCATCATTCTACTCCCTGCTCCTGTAAGATTGCCTATTTAGATACATCACATAAGTGAAATCATACAGTATTTGTCCTGTGTCTGGCTTATTTCACTTATCATAATGCCTTCAAGGCTCATACATGTTGTCACGTATGGCAGGATTTCTTTCTTTATTTAGGTTGAATAATATTCTATTTTATATATATATATATATATATACCATATTTTCTTTGTCTATTCATCCATCAATGGGTATTTAATTTGTTTCCACATCTTGACAATTGTGAATAATGCAGCAGTGTACATGGTAGTGCAGATCCTGTGAGATCTTGATTTAAATTATTTTGGACTAATACACAGGAGTGGGACTGTTGGATCTTAGGGTAGCTCTATTTTTAATTTTTTGAGAAACATCTGTACTGTTTTCCATAGCTGCTGCAACATTTTACATTCTTACCAACATATGTATATGAGTTTCAATCTCCAAATTCTTGCCAACATTTGCAAGTGTGAGGTAATATCTCATTGTGGTTTTAATTGGCCGATCCCTGATAATAATGATGTTGAGTACCTTTTCCTATACTTTTTGTTTATTTGTATGCCTTCTTTAAACAAATGCCTATTTAAGTCCTTTGCTCATTTTAATTAGGTTATTATATTTTTATTATTGTGTTTATGAGTTATTTATATTTTTTGGATATTAATTCCTTATCAGACATATAGTTTGCAATATTTCCTCCCATTCTATATGTTGTCTTTTTATTCAGTTAATTCTTTCCTTCCTGAACAGAAAGTTTTTAGATTGATAAAGTACATATTGTCTGTTTTTAATTTTCTTTCTTGTGTTTTTGGTGTCATATACAATAAATCATTGCCAAGAGCAATGTAATAAAGTTTTTCTACTGTTTTCTTCTAAGAGTTTATGACTTCAGGCCTTATGTTTACATCTTTAATTCACTTTGATTTGACTTTTTTGTTTGGTGTCAGAAAAGGATGCAGTTTCATTCTTTACATGTGCATATCCAGTTTTCACAGCACCATTTGTTGAAGAGACTATGCTTTCTTAACTATGTATTTTTAGCACCCTTGTCAAAGATCAGATGGCTGTATATGTGTGAGTTTACTTCTGGGCTCTCTATTCTATTCCATTGATCTAAATGACCATCTTTATTCTAGTACCAGGCTGCCTTAATTACTGTAGCTTTGTGATATGTTTTGAAATTAGGAGGTGTGATGCTACCAGATTTATTTTTCATTCTCAAGATCATTTTGGTTATTGAGGTCAATTGTGTTTCCATATGAATTTTAGAATTGTTTTCCTATTTCTGTAAAACATGTCATGACATTTTTCAAAGGTATTGCATGAATGTGCAGATGATTTTGAATAGTATGAACACTTTAACAGTATTGTCTTCCAATCTATGACCATGAGCTATCATTCCATTTATTTGTTATTTTAAGAGGAAGTCCCAATTTTCCCTACTGGATTTGATGCAGCTGGTTTCATGCTTGACTGGGGTGAAGGAGCCCCTCAAATAGATTCTAAATTTCTCATAAAGGGACTTTGTCAATGTATTCTTGTTGAATCATTGTGTTCATGGGGGTAGGAGGGTCTAGGGCTTCCTATGTCATTATCTTGCTGATGTCATTCCTTAATCACCATAATTTAAAACCAACTGAAAACTCTAGTTCCTAGGTTATATTATATTTAGAAGGTTCTCAACATTTCTCTTCAATTTATTTTACATTTCTTTAAAATATTCATGTTTGAGACAAAAATAATAAGTACAATTATTTCCCACTGCAGACCTCCTTCACAGATTAGAATATCAGTTAAAGTATTGAAGTAACTACTTATCAAGTGATGAGAATGAACATATTTATTAGACTACTTCATTAAACCTATTTCAATCAGATAAATCATAACCTAAAGTCAAAATTAATGCCACTTTCAAAATGTTACCCTTATTTCCCTCGTATTTGCACTTAACTAATATTTGATTCAGTATGTATTATTTGAAAAAAAAATGTTTTTTAACACTTGAAGCAACAAATGAAATACCAACCTGGTTGGCAATTGAGAAATTTATCCAAAGGAAAATTATTTAACAGGAACCAAAACTGTAATCATAACTATGTGCTTGAGACATCCTTGGGTGACTGATCAGGAAATGCAGCAGAGATGCTAAGTTAACATTTTCTCTGTGTTAATCAATCAATTAAATTATATGTCTAGTAACATCTACTATTGTTTGAGTCATGAAACTTTATAGAACACTGCTGTAGTGTTCATAAATAACTCTTGAAAAGCCTAAAATGTTTTCCTCAAAATCTCATGGTCTTTTTAGCCATTTGTAAAAATTAAAATAGAATAGTTGTTGCTGCTGCTCTTCCACTTCTCTCCCTGTGAGAGACATGAATGGCCAGGCCCAGCAGCAGCCATAGCTGCAGCCACTGCAGTGGCAAAGAGCAGCCAGACACAAAGAGAGGATCTGTTTGTCAGGTGGGGTGGGGGATTGCTATGTCAAATGATGATTCAAGAGAGCACCAGCTCCTCCTCATCTTCGTCTTCCAACCAGCAAACCGAGAAAGAAACAAATATCACAAGAAGAAGGAGAGTAAAGTCAGCATGAGCAAAAACTCTAAACTCTTCTCCACCAGCACCAAGAAGATTCAGAAGAAGCAGGCAGACATCACTTTAGACCCTCCACCCAACTGCAGAACTCCTGCTGATCATTAGCAGAAGAATTCAAACACCTAAAAAGACAAGAAAAATCCCCTCAGAGCCAGGTAGGATGAAAGAAAGAAGAAAAAGGAAAAGAAGAATCATAAAATGGACCAGCAACCTTAGAGGGAATCTGAGGGGAGGTCCCTGCACTCAGAAAAACTCACTCATGGTGGAGAAATCTGCCAGGACAGAAAAAGAGGGTCAAAAGAGAATGCAGCAAATAGTCTGTGGAAGGCAGGACAAAGTAAGAACTGTGCACATAGTCTGCACTGCAGCTCTATGCATCCCAGCCTGAGTCATGAGTTGCCTGTTGCTGAGGGTGGCTGGGGGCTGGAAAGTGGGGTTTGGAGTTCAGACCTGAGGTGTGGAGACAGCTGTTGGCTGTTAAAAAACAGCCTGAAGGGACAGGAGTAAGGAACTCCACAACTGAAAATGTTTTCAAAAAAAGCCTGGGACACCATATAAGCAAGGCATCATTGTTGAGTTGTGCACAAGGGATGGGGCAGCCATTACAACCCCTTTCCCCACCCACCAGCTTCTTCAGCCTCTGTGGGTACTGGGAAAGGCTCACATCTGAGTAGTCTCACCCATCCCTCAAACCAAGGCATCCTCATTCTGCATAGGCTCTGGGGTCCAGTGTGCCACCCAACACAAAGCCTCCTGGGGAATAAGCTCTGGGTGCCCCTGCCTGAGATGGAATTCTGCCAGTGCTGATGGGGTCTGAATGCTAAAGCATGGGGTTAAGGGAGCAGCTTCAGGGAGAGACAC
This sequence comes from Lagenorhynchus albirostris, assembly GCF_949774975.1. Classification (NCBI taxonomy): domain Eukaryota; kingdom Metazoa; phylum Chordata; class Mammalia; order Artiodactyla; family Delphinidae; genus Lagenorhynchus; species Lagenorhynchus albirostris. The sequence goes on along the minus strand of NC_083112.1, from coordinate 42,539,494 downwards.
TGTTGGCTGTGTAAATACAACAGAGGGAATGAGAGTGAGGGGCTCCACAGCAAGGAATGCCCCAAAATGAATCATGGTCTGCCTAGGAAATGAGGTGACATTTTTGAGATGAGTGCAAGGGGTGGGACCACCACAGCCCCCACACTCCTGCCCCTGCTTCTGTGGGAACTGGGAGGGACTCCCACTAGAGTGAGTGGGCCACAGTCTGCTGCAACATCCTGCCAGTTCCCATCGCTGCAGGCAACTCGTGCACACCCCAATTGTGGCCATTGTATGCCTCCCTAGCCTGAGGGAGTAAGTGTGCCCCAATCAGCTGCTGCTTTAACTCACTCTCCCTTCTTTTTCTCTTTTCTTTTTCCTTTTCTGTCTGCTCCTTTGTTTCTGTTAGTTTGGTTTTGTTAACATTTGTCATGGATTTGGTGTGTCTGTATGTTTTCTTTCTAGTATTATTTTTTTCAGTGTGAGTGTCTGTGTGTGTGTTGTGTTGTTCTTGATACTGTGTGTTAGTTTTTGTCTTTGCTATCGGTCTTTGGTTTTGTTTGTCTGTTTGTTTCCTTTCCTTTTCTTTTTTTGTTTTCTTTTTTCTTTCTTTTATTTATTATTTCTCAATGTGTATAGCATGGCTTGCAGGCTCTTGGTTTCCAGCCAGAGATTGGACCTGGGCCTCTGGGGGTGGGAGTGCTAAGTCCAGGATGCTGGACCACCAGAGAATTCCTGGGCTCAGGGAATATTAATTGGCATGCACTCTCCTAGAGGTATCCATTTCAACACCAAGACCCAGCTCTGCCCAACTGCTTGCAGGATCCAGTGCTGGACACTTCATGCCAAAAAACCAGCAAGACAGGAACAGACACACCCATCAGCAGAAAAGCTGCATAAAATCAAACTAAGCTCACAGACAACCCGAAACACACCATCTGATACCATCCTGCCCATCAGAAGGAAAAGACTCATTTCCACCCACCAGATTGCAGGCACCAGTCCCTCTGACCAGAGAGCCTACATAAGCACCTGGATCAACCTCACTCACCAGGGGACAGACAACAGAAGCAAGAGGAACTAAGAAGAAAGGAGACCATAAAAACAGTAGGTTAGACAAAATGAGATGACTGACTAATATGTTACAGATGAAGGAAAAAGGTAAAAAGATAAAGACAAACTAAGTGAAGTGGCAATAGGCAAACTACCAGAAAAAAAATTCAGAGTAATGATAGTAAAGATGATCCAAGATTTCAGAAATAGACTGGAGGCATGAATTGAGAAGATAAAAGAAATGTTTAACAAGGACATAGAAGAACTAAAGTACAAACAATCAGTGATGAACAAAACAACAACTGAAATGAAAAATACACTAGAAAGAATCAATAGCAGAATAACTGAGGCAGAAGAATGAATAAGTGAGCTGGAAGATAGAATGGTAGAAATACCTGTCCTGGAGGAGAATAAAGAAAAAAAAATAAGGAAAGAAATGAGAACAGTCTCAGACATCACTGGGACAACATTAAAGGCACCAACATTCGAATTATAGGGCTCCCAGAAGAAGAAGAGAAAGGCAACAGGCCTGAGAAAATATATGGAGGTTATATTTGAAAAGTTCTCTGATATGGGAAAGAAAATAGTCAGTCAAGTCCAGGAAGTACAGAGAGGCCCATACAGGATAAACCCAAGGAGAAACATGCCAAGACACAATAATCAAACTAACAAAAATAAAATACAAAGAAAAAATATTAAAAGCAAAAAAGGAAAAGTAACAAAAAAATACAAGGAATCCCCATAAGGTTATCAACTGATTTTTCAGAGAAACTCTGGAGGCCAGAAGGGAGTGACAAGACATATTTAAAGTGATTAAATGGAAAAATCTACAACCAAGTTTAGTCTACCAGCAAGGATAATATTCAGATTCAATGCAGAAATCAAAAGCATTACAGACCAGCAAATGCTAAGAGGATTAAGCACCACCGAAGCAGCTTTACAACAAATGCTAAAGGGAGTACTCTTGGTGGGAAATACAAGAGAAAAAAAAGACATACAAAAACAAACCCCAAACAATTAACAAAATGGTAATAAGAACATACATATCAATAATTACCTTAAATGTAAATGGATTAAATGCTCCAATCGAAAGGCACAGACTGGTTGAATGGATCTAAAAACAAGACCCATATATATGCTGTCTACAAGAGACCCACTTCAGACCAAGGGACACATACAGACAGAAAGTGAGGGGATGGAAAAAGATATTCTATGCAAATGGAAATCAAAAGAAAGCTGGAGTAGCAATACTCATAGCAGACAAAATAGACTTTAAAATAAAGACTATTACAAGAGAAAAGAAAGTCCACTACATAATGATCAAGAGATCAATCCAAAAAGAAGATATAACAATTGTAAATAATTATGCACCCAACATAGGAGCACCTCTATACATAAGGCAAATACTAACAGGCATAAAAGGGGAAATTGACAGTAACACAATAATAGTGGGTGACTTTAACACTCTACTTACACCAATGGATACATCATCAAGACAGAAAATTAATAAGGAAACACAAGGCTTAAATGACACAATAGACCAGATAGATTTAATTGATATTTTTAGGACATTCCATCCAAAAGAAGAAGAACATACCTTCCTCTCAAGTGCGCATGGAATATTATCCAACACAGGTCACATATTGGGTCACACATCAAGCCTTGGTAAATTTAAGAAAATTTCAATTGTATGAAGCATCTTTTCTGACCACAACACTATGAGATTAGAAATCAGTTACAGGGGGAAAAAAAAACCTGTAAAAAACACAAAAACATGGAAGCTAAACAATATGCTACTAAATAACCAAGGGATCATTGAAGAAAATGAGAAGAAATCAAAAAATGCCTAGAAACAAATGTCAATGATAACATGATGGCCCAAATCCTATGGGATGTAGCAAAAGAAGATCTAAGAAGGAAGTTTATAACAATACAATCCCACCTCAAGACACAAGAAAAATCTGAAATAAGCAACTGAACCCTACACCTAAAGCAACTAGAGAAAAAAGAACAAATAAAACCCAAAGTTAGCAGAGGAGAGAAATCATAAAGATCAGAGCAGAAATAAATGAAATAGAAATGAAGAAAAAAATAGCAAAGAACAATGAAACTAAAAGCTGGTTCTTTGAATAGATAAAGCTGATAAACCTTTAGCCAGACTCACCAAGAAAAAAAAGGGAGAGGACTCAAATCAATAAAATTAGAAATACAAAAGGAGAATTTACAACAAGCACCACAGAAATACAAGGGATCATAAGAGACTAATAAAGCAACTGTATGCCAACAAAATGTATGACCTGGAAGAAAGGGACAAATTCTTAGAAAAGTACAACTTTCCAAGACTCAACCAGGAAAACAGAAAATACAAACAGACCAATCACATGTAATGAAATTGAAACTGATTAAAATTTTTCCAATGAACAAAAATCCAGGACCATTGGGCCTCACAGGTGAATTCTATCAAACAATTAGGGAAAACCTAATGGCTATCCTTCTCAAACTATTCCAAAACTTGCATAGGGGAAAACACACCTACACTCATTCTATGAGGCCACCATTACCCTGATACAAGAACCAAAGATATCACAAAAAAAGAAAATTACAGGCCAATAACACTGATGCACAGTTGCACAAAATCTTCAATAAAATACTAGCAAACGAAATCCAAAAACACAGTAAAAGGATCACACACCATGATCAAGTGGGATTTATCCCAGGGATGCAAGGATTCTTCAATACACACAAATCAACAAATATGATACACCATATTAACAAATAAAAAAAAACATATGATCATCTCAATAGATGCAGAAAAAGATTTTGGCAAAATTCAACACACATTTAAGATAAAAACTCACCATAAAGTGGGCATAGAGGGAACCTACCTCAACATAATGAAGGCCATATATGACAAACTCACAGCAAACATCATTCTCAATGGTGACAAAGCATAAGCATTTCCTCTAAGATTAGGAAAAAGAGAAGAGTGTTCACTCTCAACACTATTGTTCATCATAGTTTTGGAAGTCCTGGACACAGCAATCAGAGAAGAAAAAGAAATACCAGAATCCGAACTGGAAAAGAAGAATAACACTGTCACTGTTTGCAGATGACATGATACTATGCATGGAAAATGCTAAAGATGCCACCAGAAAACTACTGGAGCTCATCAATGGATTTAGTAAATTCACAGATTCCAAAATTAATACATAGAAAACTGTTGCATTCCTATACACTAGAAATGAAAGATCAGAAAATGAAATTAAGGAAACAATCCCATTTACCAGTGCAACAAAAGAATAAAATACCTAATTATAAACGCACCTAAGGAGACAAAAGACCTGTATGCAGAAAACTATAAGACACTGATGAAACTAAAGATGATACAAGCAGATGGAGAGATATACCATGTTCTTGGATTGGAAATATCAACATTGTGAAAATGACACTACCACCCAAAGCAATATACACATTCAATGTAATCCTTATCAAACTACCAATGGCATTTCTCACATAAATAAAACAAAAAATTCCAAAATTTGTGTGGAACCATAAAAGACCCTGAATAGCCAAAGCAATCTTGAGAACGAAAAAAGGAGCTGGAGGAATCAAGCTCCCTGATTTCAGACTATACTACAAAGCAACAGTAATCAAGACAGTATGGTACTGACACAAAAACAGAAACAGGAAGAGGATAGAAAGCCCAGAGATAAACCAACACACATATGGTCACCTTATTTTTGATAAAGGAGGCAAGAATACACAATGGAGAAAAGACAGCCTCTTCAATAAGTGGTGCTGGGAAAACTGGACAGCTACATGTAAAAGAATGAAATTAGAACACTCCCTAACACCATAAACAAAAATAAACTCAAAATGGGTTAAAGACATAAATGTAAGGCCAGACACTATAAAACTCATAGAGGAAAACATAGGCAGAACACGGTACGACATAAATGAAAACAAGATCCATTTTGATACACCTCCTACAGAAGTGGAAATAAAAAGAAAAAGAAAATGGGACCTAATGAACTTAAAGCTTTTGCACAGCAAAGAAATCCATAAACATATGAAAAGACAGTCCTCAGAATGGGAGAGATTATCTGCAAATGAAAAAACTGACAAAGGATTAATCTCCAAAATATAAAAAGATTTCATGCAGCTCAATATCAAAAAAACAAGCAACACAATTCAAAATGGGCAAAAGACCTAAATAGACATTTCTCCTAAGAAGATATACAGATTGCCAACAAACACAAGAAGGGATGCTAAACTTCACTAATGCTTAGAGAAGTAAAATAAAAACTATAGTGAGGTATCACTTCACACCAGTCAAAATGGTCATCATAAAATATCTAAAAACAATAAATGCTGGAAAGGGTGTGGAGAAAAGGGAACCCTCCTGCACTGTTGATGGGAATGTAAATTGTTACAACCACTATGGAGAACAGTATGGAGATTCCTTTAAAAAACTAAAAATAGAACTACCATATGACCCAGCAATCCCACTACAGGGCATATACCCTGAGAATATCATCATTCAAAAACAGTCATGTACCACAATGTTCATTGCAGCTCTATTTACAATAGCCAGGACATGGAAGCAACCTAAGTGTTGATCAACAGATGAATGGATTAAGAAGATGTGGCACATATATACAATGGAATGAAACTGAGTTATTTTTTGTGAGGTGGATGGACCTAGAGTCTCTCATACAGAGTGAAGTAAGTCAGAAAGAGAAAAACAAATACTGTATGCTAACACATATATATGGAATCTAAAAAAAAAAAAAAAAAAAAAACAAGGTTCTGAAGAACCTAGGGACAGCACAGGAATAAAGACACATACGTAGAGAATGGGCTTGAGGACACGGGGAAAGGGAAGGGTAAGCTGGGATGAAGTGAGAGAGTAGAATTGATATATATACACTACCAAATGTAAAATAGATAGCTAGTGGGAAGAAGCTGCATAGCACAGGGGGATCAGCTTGCTGTTTTGTGACACCTAGAGGGGTGGGATAGGGAAGGTGGTAGTGAGACACAAGAGGGAGGGGATATGGGGATATATGTATACATATAGCTGATTCACTTTGTTATACAGCAGAAACTAACACAACATTATAAAGCAACTATTTCCAATAAAGATGTTAATAAAAGAAAAAAAAATGGGCTGAAGACCTAAATAGACATTCTCCAAAGAGATATATAGATGGTCAAAAAGCATATGAAAAGATGCTCAACATCACTAATTATTAGAGAAATGCAAATCAAAACTACAATGAGGTATCACCTAACACTGGTTAGTTGGGCATCATCAGAAAATCTACAGGCAACAAATGCTAAATGTCCGTTGATAGAGGAATGGATAAAGAAGGTGTGCTACATATGTACAATGGAATATTATTCAGCCATAATAAGGAACAAAACTGGACAGACGTGGATGGACCTAGAGTCTGTCATGCAGAGTGAAGTAAAACAGGAAGAGAAAAACACATGTCGTATATTAGCACATATATGTGGAATATAGAAAAATGGTATAGATGATCTTAGCTGCAAAGCAAAAATAGAGACTCAGACATAGAGAACATATGTATGGATACCAAGACAGGAAAGTGGGGGTGGGATGAATTGGGAGATTGAGATTGACATATTTGCACTATTGATACTATGTATAAAATAGATAGCTAATGAGAACATACTATATAGCACAGGGAACTCTACTCAATGCTCTGTCATGACTCAAATGGGAAGGAAATACACAAAAGAGGAGATACATGTGATTCACTTTGTTGTACAGTAGAAACTTACACAACATTGTAAAGCAACTATACTCCAATAAAAATTAATAAAAGTAAAGAAGATCAACATATATATTATGGGAATATCTGAAGGAGAGGAAAGAAAGGGACAGAGAGAATATATGAAGAAATAAAACCTAAAAATTTCCCAATTTTTTGGAAATACATGAATCTACACATCCAGGAATTGCAATTACATCCATGCTGGAAGAGATCCATGCTGAAACACATTATAATTGTAGTGCTAACATCCAAAACAAGAGAGAATCTTGAAAGCAGTAAGTGAGAAGCTGTTTATCAAATGGCAGAGATTGACAGGGTGAATTTTTACAATTTATCTGTTTGTTAGTTATTGGAGACCCACTTTAGATCCAAAGACACAAGTAAATACAATACAATTCAGAATATCCTTGTGAAATAATGGAAAGAGTATAGTTTTAGAAAACTCAGAACTACATGAAAAAAGTTAAAATTTATCTAGAATTTTATAAAGTTACAAATGTTAAGGGAGTAATATTTAGGTAGAAAAACAAAGAACACTTATTTTAATCTCTCAGGCAAAATATGTTTGTTCTATCTTTAGATCATCTCCCCTTCCTGCACTCCACATATCCCCACATCCCAAACATCAGCAAAGCTCTCAGATTTATTTTCAAAATATATTCAGAATCTGACCACTTACCCACCTCTTTCTCTGCCACTACCTTAATCCAAGCCACAATCAGCTCACACCTATATTATCTAAATAGTCTGAGTAGCTCTTTAACTGGTCTCCCTAATTTTTTTTTTTTTTTTTTTGCGGTATGCGGGCCTCTCACTGTTGTGGCCTCTCCTGTTGCGAAGCACAGGCTCTAGACGCGCAGGCTCAGTGGCTATGGCTCACGGGCCTAGCCGCTCCGCGACATGTGGAATCTTCCCAGACCGGGGCACGAACCCCTGTCCCCTGCATCGGCAGGTGGGCTCTCAACCACTGTGCCACCAGGGAAGCCCTGGTCTCCCTATTTTTGTCCTTCTCTCATTCAATCCATTCTCATGTAGCAGCCAAAATTATTCTCTTAAAATTTCAGATACATTGCGTCACTTTCCTGTTCAAAAAAGTGGCCATTCATCACATTCAGATTAAAAACCAACTCTTTTATAATAGACTACAATTATCTTTCTTATCTATTCCATTTTATCCACACTGATCTTTTTAGTGTAGATATGCTTCTGTTTCTAAACAGTTGCACTTGTTTCCTCTACCTGTTTTGCTCCTTCTCAAAACATCCACTCCATTTGCCCTGTCAATTTCTCCAAGACTCTAAACAAAAGTTTCCTTCTTTGTATGTCTTCAGTAGCTACAATATAGAAAAATGTATTTCCTTTATATCCTCATTCATGGTTTTATTTATTTTTTTCTCCTTAGCCCTTATTATGGTCTATATATTACACGTTACTAACTTTAATTTTTTTTTTTCTATCCTCTCCACCTGGGATTTTACTGCTTTTGTCAACTGCTCTATATCTTTTTCTAGAACTATAGCTGGGATACATTATATGCTTAGTTATTTTTTTGTTAAATGAATGGATGGTTGATGATTTATTTATTTATTTATTTTTTATTTATTTGCGGTATGCGGGCCTCTCACTGTTGTGGGCTCTCCCGCTGCGGAGCACAGGCTCCAGATGCGCAGGCTCGGTGGCCATGGCTCACGGGCCTAGCCACTCCGCAGCATGTGGGATCTTCCCAGACCAGGGCATCAACCCGTGTCCCCTGCATCGGCAGGTGGACTCTCAACCACTGCGCCACCAGAGAAGCCCAATGATTGATGTTTTAATCCTAGAAACTATGGTAGTTTAAAGGGAGCGTGGTAGATACCACCGCTTTTTCTACTCAATTATCATTACTCCCTTTTTTCTTTGATTCTAGAATCTTGATTTTTTAAAATATGTTACACAGTGATGTGCTTCATGGTTACCTTTCCCAGTAACAAGAGATGAATATTGATTAATCTAAACAAATCAATAAATTACAGTCCCTTTGTCAGTAATCTGCTTAGACACAAAAATCTGACTTCCTAAATAATGAAACATAAAGGTAAGTCTTCCAGTTGGCTCATGAGAAAGTTTCTTCCCCCTAGTGTCAAAAAGAGAGAATGCCTTCCTGTCTTTTGTTATCATTGTGTGAGTATACAAGAGTAGAGGATGTGCAGCCAGCATGAAAGAAAGCCAGAGGAACTGTAGAAACACTGAAGCCCTGACAATATAGAAACACCAAGGAAGAAAACTATGGTACTTCATTGACTCTGAGCTACTTGTAGTGTGAAACAATAAGTTCTTTATTCACTCAGGCCATTATATTTGAAGTTTTTACTACTTACTCAAGCTATCATATGTAAATTTACCTGTAGTTTATAAAAATAGGTAAGTCAGGAGGAGGAGGAAGCCCACATTCTCTTTGCCTTTGATTTTAATTTTATTTATGTATTTATTAATATATATTTTACTTCTTATTAAAGAGAATTTGAAACAACCTACCAAGATTTACATATTCAACACCACCAAGGGAAAGTTTTATGTATATAATAAAAACAGGCCAAGAGAAAAAAAATAGTAGGAAAGCAAAAATAAAGCTTAATGTAAATGGTATCCCAAGAAGCACAACTGAATAACTAAAGGTAAGCTGCTATTAATTTCTGAATTCCTGAATGGTTATATCAGAAATAAACACACTAATTTATGAGAAGTAAAACATTCATTGCAAGAAATCTTTCTTAACAATTGTTCAGAGGAAGCACAGATGTTGCTGGTACTGAGACCCATGTAAAACAACTTTGATTATTGTCCTAGTGGGCACCATCCTCAGCAACACACCTGGACAACTGAAAAATTTCTAATTACCTCTGCTGCCCAGTTCCACAAGACCACCTCATACAAATGCACTATTTTATCTTGGAATTTTTACTAGATCAATGTTCTGTTTTATTTCTTTGAGTCTACTTTTACCCTTTCTGATATGCATAATTAAATTCTATTACAGAGTGCCAAGATACTTCAGATTAAAATGTAAAAATGTAGACATTGTGTCTACTCTAATAGAATTTACTGTTTAGATAGAGATATACCTAAATATAAAGACAAGGAGATTTCTGGTTTCATATATAGTATAGTAGCTTATGGAAGATGAACAATCTAGAAAAACAACAAAGCCAAATTTTCTTGAAAAAAAAATTGAAAAAATTAAAGATCTTCCAAGGAATCATAACTTGGAGGTATGATTTCAGAACAAAATGAACTACAGAGAGTTGAAAAAATAGTCATCAAGGCATTGTTTCCCCTTGGGGGCATTTGCCAATTAATGACACTGAACAAAGGCCAACAACCCAAGAATTTGTCGAGAATGTGAAAAGACAGCAGATTTTACTTTTATAAACTTACAATGCTGGAGTGATAAGAAAATTTTTAAAAATTAGGAGCAAAGATACCAGTGAGAAGAGAAGCTCAGAGACGTTATCCTTTCATTTAGTGGTTTGTCTACAATATATGTGCAGGGTAAGAGGCAGTCTCACCATTCTGAGATAGAAATTGGAGCCATTAGACAAAATTAAAATGACTCATACATTTAGTTGTGATCCTGAAGGACTACATCTTAAGAATGAATATAAATCCCAAGCAGATAAACCTTAAAAAAAAAACGAACACAACCTTGAATTAGTGCAATATGAACTTAACTATGTCCATCTGTAGGAGAATATGATGAAACTTTTCTGGAAAAAGGCAATATCATCCAGAACATTTTATATTTTTCATAGCAATGTCCAGTCTTAAAATATCCAGGATTAAGAAGGAAAAGAAAAATAATGAAAATGGAACAAAATATAAGTTTTTGGAATTATTAGCAATTGATTTGAATACTAAATATTAATATGGCAAAATTATATTTATAGTAGTTATACTAGAAAACTGTGGTCTATATAAACAAAGTCAAATAGGAAATTTAGAATTGGGAAAAACTAGTTGAAATTGAGAATTTAATAAAGATTATAACAGCCAATTGAACAAGATAGAACAGATTAGTGAACTAGAGAAAGTCAGTAGAAAATATTTTAACTGGAACATAGAAAATGAATATTTAGAAGAGATAAGATAAAATGGAAGAGGAAAACATTCTAACATTGGTGTAATTGAAATCTCTTAGGGGAACAAAAGAGAAAACAATTCAAAAGCAATGTTTTTAAAAAATAACAGATGTGATATAAATCTCAAATCTGTAGAAAGTGTGCCCATATCAATTAATCCACTGTTATAATCTGCTGTTATATTCTTCCCTCTTTGTTCTAACAACCCTTCATATCCATCCCCACACCTGTTCAGTTTTCTGCCAAAATACATTAGGAAATTCTTGCAATCATTTTAATTTATTTACTCCTGGGTTACAGGCATATCTAATACCCTAGAGCATGGTGATGTTTGACCATTAGTTATGTGTCTAGTGGCAACAGGGAGTGATTGTAGTTGGCCCTGAGTAAAATGAGCATCGGCATCCAAGGCACCTTCCACAAATGCAGCTATCACTCTGTTTTCAAACACAAAGGCTCAACTTTTCAGAAAACAGAGGACAAGCTACTTCTGCTCAAAAGAGTCTATAGTACATTATGATACTTACATCATCATTACTACCAAAACAGTCAAGTACAGCAGCCACATGAGCTCCCAAAGTACATGCTTTACTTGGTACTTCTTCACAATCAACCACAGGTGATACTTTGTGATTCCACTGCAGGCCAGATCTCCAGCATTCAATTTCTCATTGACAAGGAGCTAGCATTGCATTTAAGCTCAAGTGCAAAACTAATACCAAAGTTCATCTTTAGGGACTTATCTTCTGGGACTGTTCCTGATACCAATTTTCTATCAGTCTGAATAAAATCAGGAAGCATAATTCATACAATGATATGAAAAAAGGAAGTTCAATATAAAGAATGATTAAACAGTGATAAAAGTGATTGTGAGATATAAAAATCTTAGAGCTATGAGAACTGAGGGAAGACTACCTAGGGAAGGTCATACTTAGAAGTGTGTCCCCTTCCCAGGGCTAAGGTTTTGGTCTCTGTAGAGAAGACATAGTTGCAGGCCACTGGAGAGAAGTTCACTGGCCTGTTTGGCCCAGAGCTCATCCACAGTTTCTGGTCAAGCAGGAAACAACCTTCCAGAGCACAAAAGGGGCATAGGTGAACCACAGCCAGTGGCCAGGCATACAAAGGGAGTATGAGCATCAGTGTGAGTAGAAGGCCTGGAATGTATAATGTCTGTGTCAAGAGGTCCATGGCATTGACAAGGCTACAGCATCAGGAAATCCTTGGACTACAAGACTCTGGGGCCTTAGGATAGATGAGCAGAGGGATATGCGGCTCTGAGGTGTGCATAAGTCCTGCAATACACCGTATCTTGTGTTGAAATAGCTGAAGCATGATGATCACCATTCTGAGTGAAGGCTGAAATGGTGCCAAGAGATCACACATTCTATATGTGTAGCTGAGGTGGTTCTGACTCTCATGATGCAGACCAATTGTGCAACTTCTATGTAGGAGAACTTCTTTCCTGTCCTCTAGTGACCTCTACTGAGAAAGCTTAACATTGTGCTCACTATAAAGGAGAAATATTTAAAAGAATTATATCCATTAACACAGAGTGTTTATTAAAGCATAAATTTGGAGTTGAGAGGTGATAAATTGATTATTGTCATACAGATCAAAAAACTATATGTAGTTCTAATATTTAGAATTATTAGCACTAATATCCCTTGATATCAGTTGATTACCTTCTATAAAAACCTTTGAAGTTTGGATCTTTTTAAATTCGTGTTGAGTAATTTAATAATTATTAATTTTTTCCATAACATTTTTATTCATGTTGCCAGGTCATATATTTACACACTTTTTGGGAGTAAATTTCATGCCATTAAATAGTAATATATATAATGCAATATGTTTATAATGAAACATAACTATTAATTCAGAGATAACTTATAAAATGTTAATTTCTAATATGTTCAAATATCTATTTCAATTTGATTGTGTAGTCCACATAAACATCTTTTTTTAATTTCCCTTTCTAAAAAGTTTGCAGTTCTAGATGTTTTTAAAGTTTGGTTTTAATTCATTTTGTACAGCTGCTCAGTCAGCATGTGGCCACTAACACATCATGTGCCTTGTCATATAATATGGTGTGATTTAGTAAGAAGGAGAGATAATTTCTCTCAGGGACTGAGGTGACTCAGGACATCAGGACAGTTGTCAGTTATTAAAAGTTTTGATGGTAAAAGTTCCTTAATAAGTGGATGTATGTGACCTGTTCTAAACTGTGATTAATCTTAAAGGAAACATACTATCAACTAACTTATTCCAAGTGTTTTCTGACTGTGTGTGCACTCATTTTGAGCATAATAAAACCTTAGAAAACTGCATATTATTTAACCTTTGAATGTTATTACTAATCTTGAATATTATTCCTGTTAAAATACTATGGACTTCTGAGAACTTGATATTTTATCCTATTTCTCATTCTTAGAGATTAAAATATTTTAGTTACTATATATATAGTTTCAACATATTAAAAAAAAATACTGAAAACCACATAAAAAACTCATACATCCAAGTATCCAGAATTTTGGTCTCAAGTAAATTGAATTATTTTTCAGATTATTATTTTTGCTATAAAAACTTGAGAACATTCCAGATAAAATTTGCAGTTTGCAGATAGAAATTGAGCCACGTACATGTGTGTAAAACCTCAAAAATCACATCAATATGCTTATAATATACATTTTTGATAACTCATACACTTCAACTTTGGTACACTGCACATTTTGAACATATTGCATTATACAGAATCCTATCAAATTTTTAACAATAAAATGAATCCCAGGCATGATCTGACTCAAACCTCTAATTTCATAGTTGTAAAAGCTAAGAAGTAAATAAAATTAAATTATGTCCAAGTTCTTAGCATTTATCTATTTATTTTATCGAACATTCAATGACCAACAGCATGTAAGATTATTCTTGATAGCCCTAATATCTCAAAAGAGGAATATTTTGTTTATTCTCAGCAAAACTGGAGGCTAATATTTTAAAATGTACTATATTGTTTTTCCTTGCTACCTTTCAAATTTTTGCTTCTCTCTCTATGGCTCAAGGGTACAAGAGCCTCATCTTGATCTCACTATTATAGGCCATTTTAAAATGGGGGTGATAGTGAGAATTGATAATAATACAAAAATTTACCTTCCAGTAATCTAAATTAGGATTAGTAAAACTATGATTCTCACTAGTTACATTTATTGGCGATAACTGAAGAGGGATGGCTTTACTTAATGTTACCAGAGTTTTTGCCCTATTTAAACCTGTGACCAAAATAGATTTTATCATAATCCCAAGACCACCTTTTGAATAATTTCCCCTCAAATAATACCCCACTTTCCAGTGACAGAAAAGTAGTAAGTTATATATTACAATAGATATACCAGGTGACTCTGCCTCATTGCAGATAATAAGTATTATGTAAAGATAAACACCTCAAATCGTTCTCCAAAGAAAAAACTGGTGTTTTTTTTCAAGAGAAGTCAATAGAGATTTCAACAGAAGTACAGATAACCCTGCATTGTATCATTAATTTATAATGGAATGGAGTATTTACTGTTCCTTCCGTATTTATTCCTCAGAACCTGAAAGAGATAAGAGCTTTCTATTGTCAACATTGCTTTGCAAGCATGAATTTTTTTTTAACATCTTTATTGGAGTATAATCACTTTACACTGTTGTGTTACTTTCTGCTTTATACCAAAGTGAAACAGCTATACATATACATATATCCTCATATCTCCTCCCTCTTGTGTCTCCCTCTCACCTTTCCTATACCACCACTCTAGGTGGTCACAAAGCACCGAGCTGATCTCCCGGTGCTATGTGGCTGCTTCCCACTAGTTACCTATTTTACATTTGGTAGTATACAAAAGTCCATGCCACTCTCTCATTTCGGCCCAGCTTAGCCTTCCCCCTCCCCGTGTCCTCAAGTCCATTTTCAACAACTGCGTCTTTATTCCTGTCCTGTCCCTAGAATCTTCATAACCATTCTTTTTCTTAGATTCCATATATATGTGTTAGCGTATGGTATTTGTTTTTCTCTTTCTGACTTACTTGACTCTGTATGACAGACTCTAGGTCCATCCACCACTACAAATAACTCAATTTCGGTTCTTTTTATGGCTGAGTAATATTCTACTGTATATATGTGCCACATCTTCTTAATCCATTCATCTGTCGATGAACACTTAGGTTGCTTCCAGGTCCTGGTTATTGTAAATAGTGCTGCAATGAACATTGTGGTGCATGTCTCTTTTTGAATTATGGTTTTCTCAGGGTATATGCCCAGTAATGGGATTGCTGGTCGTATGGTAGCTCTATTTTTAGTTTTTTAAGGACCCTAAATACTGTTCTCCAGAGTGGCTGCATCAATTTACATTCCCATCGACAGTGCAAAATGGTTCCCATTTCTCCACACCCTCTCCAGCACTTATTGTTTGTAAATGTTTTGATGATGGCCATTCTGACTCGTGTGAGGAGATACCTCATTGTAGTTTTTTTTTTTTTGTGGTACGCAGGCCTCTCACTGTTGTGGCCTCTCCCGTTGCGGGTCGCAGGCTCTGGACACGCAGGCTCAGCGGCCATGGCTCACGGGCCCAGCTGCCCCACGGCATGTGGGATCCTCCCGGACCGGGGCACGAGCTCGCATCCCCTGCATTGGCAAGCAGACTCTCAACCACTGTGCCATCAGGGAAGCCCTCATTGTAGTTTTGATTTGTATTTCTCTAATGATTAGTAATGTTGAGCATTCCTCCATGTGTTTCTTGGCAATCTGTACATCTTCTTTAGATAAGTGTCTATTTAGGACTTCTGCCCATTTTTGGATTGGGTTGTTTGTTTTTTTGATATTGAGCTGCATGAGTGGCTTATAAATCTTGGAAATTAATCCTATGTTAGTTGCTTTACTTGTAAATATTTTCTCCCACTCTGAGGGTTGTCTATTTGTCTTATGGTTTCCTTTGCTGTGCAAAAGCTTTTAAGTTTCATTAGGTTGATTAGTTTATTTTGGTTTTTATTTCCATTTCTCTAGGAGGTGGGTCAGAAAGAATCTTGCTGTGATTTATATCATACAGTGTTCTGCCTATGTTTTCCTCTAAGAGTCCTATAGTTTCTGGCCTTATATTTAGGTCATTAAACCACTTTGATTTTATTTTTGTGTATGGTGTTAAGGAGTGTTCTAATTTCATTCTTTTACATGTAGCTGTCCAGTTTTCCCAGCACCACTTATTGAAGAGGCTGTCTTTTCTCCATTGTTTATTCTTACCTCCTCTATCTAAAATATTGTGATGATATGTGTGTGGGTTTTTCTCTGGGATTTCTATCCTGTTCCATTGATCTACATTTCTGTTTTTGTGCCAGTACCATACTGTCTTGATTACTGTAGCTTTGTAGTATAATCTGAAGTCAAGGAGCCTTATTCCGTCAGCTCCATTTTTCTTTTTTAAGATTGCTTTGGCTATTTGGGGTCTTTTGTGTTTTCATACAAATTGTGAAATTTTTGTTCTAGTTCTGTGAATAATGCCATTGGTAGTTTGATAGGGATTGCACTGAGTATGTAGATTGCTTTGGGTAGTATAATCATTTTCACAATGTTGATTCCAATCCAAGAACATGATATATCTCTCCATCTGTTTGTATCATCTTGAATTTCTCTCATCAGTGTCTTATATTTTTCTCCATACAGGTCTTTTTTCTCCTTAGGTAGGTTTATTCCTAGGTTTTTAATTCTTTTTGTTGCAATGGTAAATGGGAGTGTTTCCTTAATTTTTTTTCAGATTTTTCATCATTAGTGTGTTTCTGTGCATTAATTTTATATCCTGCTACTATACCAAATTCATTGATTAGCTCTAGTAGTTTTCTGGTAGCATCTTTAGGATTCTCTATTTATAGTGTTGTGTCATCAGGAAACAGTGACAGTTTTAGTTCTTTTCTGATTTGGATTCCTTTTATTTCTTTTTTTCTCTGATTGCTGTGGGTAAAACTTGCAAAACTATTTTGAATAATAGTGGTGAGAGTGGGAAACCTTGTCTTGTTTCTGATCTTAGTAGAAATGGTTTCAGTTTTTCACCAGTGAGAATGATGTTGGCTGTGGGTTTGTCATATATGGCCTATATTATGTTGAGGTAAGTTCCCTCTATGCCTACTTTTGGAGCGTTTTTATCATAAATTGGTGTTGAATTTTGTTGACAGCTTTTTCTGCATCTATTGAGATGATCATATGGTTTTGCTCCTTCAATTTGTTAATATGATGTATCACATTGATTGATTTGCTTATATTAAGAATCCTTGCATTCTTGGATTAAACCCTGCTTGATCATGGTGTATGATCCTTTTAATGTGCTGTTGGATTCTGTTTCCTAGTATTTTGTTGAGGATTTTTGCATCTTTGTTTATCAGTGATATTAGCCTGTAGTTTTCTTTCTTTGTGACATCTTTATCTTGTTGTGGTATCCAGGTGATGGTGGCCTCACAGAATGAGTTTGGAAGGGTTCCTCCCTCTGATATATTTTGGAAGAGTTTGAGGATATGTGTTAGCTCTTGTCTAAATGTTTGATTGAATTCACCTGTGAAGCCATCTGGTCCCGGACTTTTGTTTCTTGGAAGATTTTAAATCACATTCTCAATTTCAGTACTTGTGATTGGTCTGTTTATATTTTCTACTTCTTCCTGGTTCAGTCTCGGAAGGTTGTGCTTCTCTAAGAATTTGTCCATTTCTTCCAGGTTGTCCATTTTATTGACATAAAGTTGCTTGTAGTAATCTCTCATGATCCTTTGTATTTCTGCAGTGTCAGTTGTTACTTCTCCTTTTTCATTTCTCATTCTATTGCTTTGACTCTTCTCCCTTTTTTTCTTGATGAGTCTGGCTAACGGTTTATCAATTTTGTTAATCTCAAAGAACCAGCTTTTAGCTTTACTGATCTTTGCTATCATTTCCTTCATTTCTTTTTCATGTATTTTTAATCGGATCTTTATTATTTCTTTCCTTCTGCTTTGTGTTTTTTTTTAGTTCTTCTTTCTCTAATTGCTTTAGGTGTAAGGTTAGGTTGTTTATTTGAGACATTTCTTCTTTCTTGAGGTAGGATTGTATTGTTATAAACTTCTGTATTAGAACTGCTTTTGCTGCATCACATAAGTTTTGGGTCATTGTGTTTTCTTTGTCATTTGTTTCTAGCTACTTTTGATTTCCTCTTTGATTTCTTCAGTGATCTCTTGGTTATTAAGTAGTGTATAGTTTAGCCTCCCAGTGTTTGTATTTTTTACATATTTTTTCCTGTAATTGATATCTACTATCATAGTGTTGTGGTAGGAAAAGATACTTGTTATGAATTCAATTTTCTTAAATTTACCAAGGCTTGATTTGTGACCCAAGATATGATGTATCCTGGAAAATGTTCCACAAGCACTTGCAAAGAAAATGTATTCTGTAGTTTTGGGATGGAATGTCCTATAAATAATAATTAAGTCCATATTGTTTAATGTATCATTTAAAGCTTGTGTTTCCTTATTTATTTTCATTTTGGATGATCTGTCCATTGGTGAAAGTTGGGTGTTAAAGTCCCCTACTATGATTGTGTTACTGTCAATTTCCCCTTTTATTGCTGTTAGCATTTGCCTTATGTACTGAGGTGCTCCTATGTTGGGTGCATAAATATTTACAATTGTTATATCTTCTTCTTGGATCGACCCCTTGATCATTATGTAATGTTCTTCTTTGTCTCTTTTAATAGTCTTTATTTTAAAGTCTACTTTGTCTGATATGAGAATTGCTACTCCAGCTTTCTTTTCATTTCCATTTGCATGGAATATCTTTTTCCATCCCCTCACTTTCAGTCTGTATGTGTACCTAGGTCTAAAGTGGGTCTCTTGTAGACAGCATATATATGGGTCTTGTTTTTGTATCCATTCAGCCAGTCTATATCTTTTGGTTGGAGCATTTAATCCATTCACATTTAAGGTACTTATTGATATGTATGTTCCTATTACCCTTTTCTTAATTGTTATGGGTTTATTATCATAGGTCTTTTCCTTCCCTGTTGTTTCCTGCCTAGAGAAGTTCCTTTATCATTTGTGGTAAAGCTATCTTGGTGCTGTTGAATTCTCTACATTTTGTTTGTCAATACAGGTTTTAATTTCTCCATCGAATCTGAATGAGATCCTTTCTGGGTAGAGTAATCTTCGTTGTAGTTTTTTCCCTTTCATCAATTAAAATATGTCCTGCCACTCCCTTCTGGCTTTCAGAGTTTCTGCTGAAAGATCAGCTATTAACCATATGGGGATTACCTTGTATATTATTTGTTATTTTTCATTTGCTGCTTTTAATATTTTTTCTTTGTATTTAATTTTTGATAGTTTGATTAATATGTGTCTTCACATGTTTCTCCTTGGATTTATTCTGAATAGGTTTCTCTGCACTTCCTGGACTTGATTATTTCCTCTCCACTATTAGGGAAGTTTTCATCTGTAATCTCTTCAAATATTTTCTCAGTCCCTTTTTTTTTCTCTTCTTCTTCTGAGAACCCTATAATTCAAATGTTGGTGCATTTAACATTGTCCCAGAGGTCTCTGAGACTGTCCTCAGTTCTTTTCATTCTTTTTTCTTTATTGTACTCTGTGGTAGTTATTTCCACTATTTTATCTTTCAGGTCACTTATCTGTTCTTCTGCCTTAGTTATTCTGCTATTGATTCCTTCTAGAGAATTTTTAATTGCATTTATTGTGTTATTCATCACTGTTTGCTCTTTAGTTTTTCTAGGTCCTTGTTAAATGTTTCTTGTATTTTCTCCATTCTATTTTCAAGGTTTTGGATCATCTTTGTTATCATTACTCTGAATTCTTTTTCAGATAGACTGCCTATTTCCTCTTCACTTTTTTGGTCTGGTGGGTTTTTTTCCTTTGCTCCTTCATCTGCTGAGTGTTTCTCTGTCTTCTCATTTTGCTTAACTTACTGTGTTTGGGTTCTCCTTTTCTTAGGCTGCACGTCTGTAGTTCCATTGTTTTTGGTGTCTGGCCCCAGTGGCTAAGGTTTGTTCAGTGGGTTGTGTAGGCTACCTTGTGGAGGGGACTAGTGCCTGTGTTCTGGTGGATGAGGCTGGATCTTGTGTTTCTGAGGACAAGACCAGGTCCAGTGGTGTGTTTGGGGTGTTTCTGACCTTAATATGACTTTAGGTAGCCTCTCTGCTAATGGGTGGGCTTGTGTTCCTGTCTGCTAGTTGTTTGGCATACGGTGTTCAGCACTGTAGCTTGCTGGTCTTTGAGTGGAGCTGGGTCTTAGCATTGAGATGGAGATCTCTGGCAGAGCTTTCACCACTTGATATTACATGAAGCCAAGAGACCTCTGGTGGACCAATGTCCTGAACTCGGCTCTCCCACCTCAGAGTCACAGACCTGACACCTGGCCAGAGCACCATGACCCTGTCAGCCACATGGCTCAGAAGAAAAGAGAGCAAAAATGAAAGAAAGAAAGAGAAAAAATAATATAAAATAAAGTTATTAAAATAAAAATAATTATTAAAAATAAAAAAACAGTAAAAAAAAATTTAAAAAAAGGAGAGACAGATCCCTGGGACAAATGGTAAAACCAAAGCTATACAGAAAAAATCACACAAGGAAGCATACACATACACACTCACAAAAAGAGAAAAATGAAAAATATATATATATATATATAAAAGGAAAACAAGACAGCAACCAAATCAATAAACCAGTCTACCAATGATAATAAACACTAAATACCAAACTAAGGTAAACATAAAACCAGAAACAAATTAGATGCAGAAAGAAAACCCCAAGTTCACAGTTGCTTCCAAATCCACCGCCTCAATTTTGGGATGATTCCTTGTCTATTCAGGTATTCTTGAGATACAGGGTACATCAAGTTGATTGTAGAGATTTAATCCACTGCTACTGAGGCTGCTGGGAGAAATTTCCCTTTGTCTTCTTTGTTTGCATAGCTCCTTGGGTTCAGCTTTGGATTTGGCCCTGCCTCTGTGTGTAGGTCACCTGAGGGCGTCTGTTCTTCTCTCAGACAGGATGGGATTAAAGGAGCACCTGATTAGGGGGCTCTGACTTACTCAGGCTGGAGGGAGGGAGGTGTACGGAATGTAGTGCAAGCCTGTGGCAGCAGAGGCCAACATGACAATGCAACAGCCTGTGGAATGCCATGTGTTCTTGGGGGAAATTTTCCCTGGATCACGGGCCCCTGGTAGTGGCAGGCTGCACAGGCTCCCCGGAGGGGAGGTGTGGATAGTGACATGTGCTTGCACACAGATTTCTTGGTGGCTGCAGTAGCAGCCTTAGCATTTCGTGCCTGTCTCTGGTGTCCATGCTGATAGCCATGGCTCACGCCTGTCTCTGGACCTTGTTTACGCAGTGCTCTGAATGCCCTCTCCTCATGCACATGGAAACAATGGTCTCTTGCCTCTCCAGCAGGTCCAGAGTTTTTCCGGACTCCCTCTCAGCTAGCAGTGGTGCGCTATCCCCCTTCAGGTTGTGTTCACACAGCCAACCCCAGTTCTCTCCCTGAGATCTGAACTCTGAACCCAAAGCCTAAACTCCCAGCCCCATCCTGTCCCAGTAGGTGAGCAGACAAGCTTCTCATGCTGGTGAGTACTGGTCGGCACCTATCCTCTGTGAGGAAATCTCTAGCTTTCCCCACTGCACCCCTGTTGCTATACTCTCCTCCGTGGCTTTGAAACTTCCCCCCCACCCCCACCCCAGGCACCTGCCAACTCTGCCAGTGAATGAGCTTCCTACTGTGTGGAAATTTTTACTCCTTCACAGCTCCCTCCCAGTGGTGCAGGTCCTGTTCCTATTATTTTATCTCTGTTTTTTCTTTTACTTTTGCCCTATCCATGTACATGGGGAGTTTTTGCATTTTGGGAAGTCTGAGGTCTTCTGCCAGCATTCAGTAGGTGTTCTATAGGAGTTGTTCCACATGTAGATGTATTTATGATGTATTTGTGGGAAGGAAGGTGATCTCCACATACTACACTTCTGCCATCTTGAACGTCTCTCTCAGCATATATTTTAAATTTTCTTTCACAATTAACAGTATCACATGAAACTGGGAACAAAAGCTATAGGGAGCCATATGCAGAGGCCTTACACCTAACATGTCAGACTAGAGTTCACAGTGCAGAACTGCCACACTGACACCTCAACTCCATGGACCCTGTGTGGAAGAACAGCTTGGGTCCCTTCAGTTCTAAGTGGCTGCACCCAGCACCTCTGCAAGCATGATTTGACTTGTGCTTGACTTTCAAATGACAAACTTATTCCTAAAAAAATGATAATTAATTCAGCAAAAGCAGTTCTAATAGGGAAGTTCATAGAGATATAGGCCTTCCTCAAGAAATAAGAAAAACCTCAAATAACCAACCTAATCTACTGTGGAAAAGAATTATAAAAAGAAGAACAAATAAGTCCAAAGTTAGCAGAAGGAAGGAAAATAGTAAAATCATAGGAAATAAATACAATAGAGATCAAAACAGAGGAAAAAATCAGTGAAACAAAAGCTGTCTTTTCTGTTTCTGAAAGATTTTTTTAAAAATGATAATTTTTAGCCAGGTTCACAAAGAAGAAGAAAAGAAAGGAAACAGATAAAAAATAAGAAATGAAAGAGGAGAAATAATAAGTGATACCAGAGATTTAAAAAGAAAAAGTTATAAGAGAATACTCTGAACAATTATATGCCAAGAAATTGGACAACCTAAAGGAAATTAACAAATTTCTAGAAACATACAGCCTGCCAAGAACGAATCAAAAAGAAGCAGACGAGTTGAACAGACCGATCACTAGAAGATAAATTGAGTTTGTAATTTAAAAAAACTCCCAGCAAAAAAAGTCCAAGTCTGGATGGATAGCTTCACAGGGGAATTCTATCAAACATACAAAGAAAAATTAATACCTATCCTTCTCAAAATATTGTAAAAAATTGAAAAGGAAATAATGTTCCTAAATTCATTCAGTAAGGCCACTGTTATCCTGATACCAAAACCAAACAAAGGCACTACAAAAACAGAAAACTACAGGTCAATATAATTGATATATATAGATGCAAAAATGTTCAACAAAATATTAGCAAACTAAATCCAACAATATATAAAAAGGGTCACATCATAATCAAGTTGGATTTATTTCACTGTCACAAGGATGGTTCAACATTCACAAATCAATGTGAAACATCAAAATTAACAAAAGGATAGATAAAAAAACTCATGATCATATAAATATATGCAGAAAAAGCTTTTAACAAAATTCAACATTCATTCCTGATAACTCTCATCAAAGTGGATATAGAGGGAATATATCTCAACATAATAAAAGTCATATATGACAAACCCACAGCCAACATTAGAATCAACAGTGGAAAGCTGAAATCTTTCCCACTAAACTCAGGAACAAGACAAGGAGGCTTACTCTCACCACTTCTATTTAACATAGAATTGGAAGTCCTAGCCACTGCAATCAGATAAGAGAAAGAAATAGACAGTATCCAAATTGGAAGGGAAGAAATAAAACTGTCACTATTTGCAGATGACACAATACTTTGTACAGAGAACCCTAAAGTCTCCACCTAAAATTTAATAGAACTAATAAGTGTATTCAGCAAAGTAGCAGGATACAAGATTAACATACAGAAATCTGTTGCATTTCTTTACAGTAACAATAAAATATCATAAGATAAAGTTTAAAAAATCCTTTTAAAATTGCATCAAAAAAATCTATTAATAAACCTGACCAAGGAGGTGAAAGACATATGCTGGGAACTATAAAACATTGATAAAGGAAATTGAAGCTGATTCAAAGAAATGGAAAGATATCCCATGCTCTTGGTGTGGAATGATTAATATTGCTAAAATAACCTTATTACCCAAAGCAATCTACAGATTTAATGCAATCCCCAACGTACCTAGGACATGTTTCACAGAACTAGAACAAATGATCCTAAATTTCATATGGAACCACAAAAGACTCCTAATTGTCAGGGAATCTTGAGGAAAAAAGAACAAACGTGGAGGCAGAACTCTCCCAGACTTCCAACTATATCACAAAGCTACAGTAGGCAAAACAGCATGTTACTGGCACAAAGAGAAACAGAGATCAATGGAGCAGAATAGAAAGTCCAAAAATAAACCTACACACATGTGGTCAATTAATCTACAACAAAGGAGGCAAGAATATATGATGGAGAAAAGACAGCCTCTTAACAAGTTGTGCTGGGCAAACTGGACAGGCACATGTAAAACAAGGAGATCAGAACATTCCCTCATACCATATTAAAAAAAAAAAAAGCAAAATGGCTTAAAGATCTAAATGTAAGAACAGAAACCATAAAACTTGTAGAAGAGAACATAGGCAGACACTTTTTGACATAAATCATAGCAATATTTTTTGGATCAGACTCCTAAGGTAAAAGAAATAAAAGTGAAAATAAATACATGGAATGTAATTAAACTGAAAAGTTTTGGCACATCAAAAGAAACCATCAATGAAATGAAAAGTTGATCTACGGAATGAGAGAAAATATTTGCAAATGATGTGACTGATAAGCAGTTAATATACAAAATATACAATGACTCATTCAATTCAATATCAGAAAACATAAGAAACAAACATCCTAATCAAAAATGGATAGGAGGCCCAAATAGACGTTTTTCTAAATATGACATAAACATGGCTAACAGGCACATGAAAAGTTGCTCAACATTGTTAATCATCAGGGAAATGCAAATCAAAACTACAATGAGATATCACTTCACACCTGTCAGAATGGCTATCATCAAAAAGTCAATAAAAAAGGTTGGAGAGAGGGCTTCCCTGGTGGCACAGTGGTTAAGAATCCACCTGCAAATTCAGAGGACATGGGTTCAAACTCTGGTCCAGGAAGATCCCACATGCCATGGAGCAACTAAGCCTGTGTGCCACAAACTACTGAGCCTAGATTCTAGAGCCCATGAGCCACAACTACTGAGCCTGTACCACAACTACTGAAGCCTGCATGTCTAGAACTCATGCTCCACACAAGGGAAGCCACCACAATGAGAAGCCTGTGCACCACAACAAAGAGTAACCTCCACTCACTGCAACAAGAAAAAAGCCCATGTGCAGCAATGAAGACACAATGCAGCCAAAATAAATAAATAAATATAATAAAATTAAGTTATATTAAAAAAAAGATTGCTGAGAATGGAGAAAGGCAACTCTAGCACATTGTTGGTGGGATTATAAATTGGTGCAGCCACTATGGAAAACAGTACAGAGGTTCATCAAAAAACTAAAGAATAGAACTACCATATTATCTAGCAATTCCACTGCTGGGTATATATCCAAAGAAAATGAAAACACTACTTCAAAAAGATACATTTACTGCAACGCTCATAGCAGCACTATTTATTGTAGTCAAGACGTGGAAGTAACCCAGTGTTCATCAACAGACAATTGAATTAAGAAGATGTGGTATATACATTACTCAGCCATTAAAAAAGGATGAACATCTGCCATTTTCAGCAATGTGAATGGACCTAGAGAACTTATGCATAGTGAAATAAGTCAAACAAAGAAAAACAAATACTGTATGATATCACTAGGAGGAATCTAAAACAAGAATACAGAATGAATGTATAGGCAAAACAGAAATAGACTTACAGATATAGAAAACAAAATTGTGGTTACCAAAGGGGAGAGGGAAGGGGCAAAGTACAAATTAGGGGTATGTGATTAACAGATACAAACTTCTTCATATAAAATAGATAAGCAACAAGGATATACTGTATAGCACAGGGAATTAGAGCCATTATCTTGTAATAACCTATAATGGAGTATAATCTACAAAAATACTGAATCAGTATGCTGTACACCTGAAACTAATATTGTATATCAACTATACTTCAATAAAAATAAACAGGCAAAAAATGATATCTAAAATAATGTACACATGCACTTCAGTTTTTGCTCTAGCAAGGTTATTCATTTTATTATAGTTAACTAATGTTTCTTTCACCTTCTGAAATTATCTTTGGTAATATCAGATACATTGTAGAATTGTTGTAAAATTTAGTAAAACCCCTATCAAGATTATTTTATATGTCAGCTACAAAAATTCAGTGAATTTCAGATTTCATGTACAGAGACTAATTTTAAATGATCTTTTATTTTTTAGTACTCAATATTTAGGGTCTTGAATGTGGCCCCATTAAGTAAGGGACCTGGAGTCTTAAGATTCATTTGCTTCATGGTAAATCCAACTCTGAGAAAAATAATGCAATTACAATAAGTAGTTAAGATAAGGTTCAGCAAATATTCTGATAAAAGAAGTGGAGGATACTCTGAAGGATGCATTTAGCAAGGGACTTCTAATTTAGTGTGGTTGCATACTGGGTGGAAAGAAGACAGTCAAAGAAAAAGTAATGTTTCAGGTAAATGGAGAAGTCAAAGACAAAAAATAGAGATAAAATTCTTGTAGAGACAAAAACTGGACATGGACCTTATCCTTTGGGCATGGAATACACTCAAGGAGATTTTAGAGAGTTAAAAAAAATAGATTTTCATTTCCAATGCAAAGGAAGCTGTGTTTAAATCTAAAGATACATTTATTTGTTCACTAATTGTACAAATATCTGAAAATATGTGTCAGACAATGGGTGTAAAATTAAAAGCCTTCTGAATTCAAGAGAATAGAGCATGTCTTCATAGATGTGATCAAGATGGCAGAGGAGTAGAACATGGAGTTCATCTCCCCACAGATATATCAAAAATATATCTACATGTGGAAAAACTCTCACAGAACATCTAGTGAATGCTGGCAGAAGACCTCAGACTTCAAAAAGGGAAAGAAAATTTCCACATAGCTGTGTAGGGAAAAAGAAAAAAGAAAAAAAAAAAAAGAAAAGAATTGGTATGGAATCTGTGCCACTGTGTGGGAGCTGTGAAAGAGGAAAGGTTTCCATACACTGGGAAGTCCCTTCACTGGCAGGGACAGAGGTGGAACTTTGTAGCCTCAGAGGAGAGTGCAGAAATAGGTGTGTGGAGGGCAAAGTGGAGAGAGACCTGCACAGAGGGTCAGAGCTGAACAGCACTTCCCAGCCTGAGATGCTTGTCTGTTCACCCTCTGGGGCAGGTGGGGGTTTGGTATTGAGGCTTGGGCTTTGGAGGTCAGGCCATGGGGAGAAGTCTGGGGTTGGCTGTATGAAGACAGCCTGAGGGGGCTAAGGTGTAGCACACCACAACTAAGGAGTCCAGAAATAAATTTGGGCCCACCAGAGAGGCAAAGGACAATTGTTGTGGGACACATGAGGAAAGGAACAGGCCCACCATAGGGGATTTTTCTCTACACACTCACATGTGGCAGGGCACCATCTACACTAGCTCCAGGAGCAGGCATAAGCTGCAGCTGCCATCTTGGACTCCAGAGGTTGGCACTGACCACAGACACTGCCACCATCAAGGGTCCTGTGAGCAGGTGCAGGTCACTGTTCCCAAATTCCCAGGAGCCAGCATTGCCCACCACTGCCAAGGGTCCTGTAATCTGGGACCAACTTTGTTGGGAGGGCACATGGCCCACTGTCACTGCCAAAGACCCTACCATCCAGTGCCAAGCAATGTCCCCACCTCCCTTGCTGCATGCAACCCACTGCCACTGCTGCCTAGGGTTCCACAGCCCAGGGCTAATTTCCCTGTGGGTTTGCAGCCCACTGCCACCACTGAAGAGTGGCCTGAAACCAGGAGCCACCGACAGCCACCCTTCCTGGAATCCTGTGCAAGCCATGCACCTGTGCACCTGCACAACCCCTAGCAAGGCAATAACAGCCAGCACAACCTGGTGAAAGAGATGACAAGCATCCCAACCAAAAACAGCCCTCATGCCAAAAAATTATTAAACCCACACAGGCTACACAAGGATGCTCCAGCTTATAAATAGCCCTCCTAGACTACAGTAGGTAATTGTTTCTCCTAAATTCACAGATTAAGAGAAATACAAGCAAAATAATGAAGCAGAGGAACCACTCAGTTAAAAGTCCAAGAAAATTCCCCTGAAGGAACAAACAATGAAACAGACCTCTTCACTGAGTTTAGAAAGGAGGTAATGAAAATACTGAATGAATTAAGAAAGACTATCAACAGAAATGAAGATTACTGTAAAAAGAACTAGAAACTATAAGGAGGAGCCACGACAAATTAGAAAACTCATTTGCCTAGATGAAAGCTGAGCTCAAGGTAATGGATAGCAGAATGAATGATGCAGAAGAAAGAATAAGTGATCTGGAAGACAGACTAATGGAAATTGCCCAATCAAAACAGCAGACAAAAAGCCAAATGAAAAGTAATGAAAGCAATATAAGAGACCTATGGGATAATATAAAACAGGCCAATCTACACATAATAGGGATTCCAAAAGGAGAAGAAAGAGTAAAGGAGATTGAAAATGTATTTGAAAAATCTGTGGCAGAAAATCTCCCAAACCTAAAGAAGGAAACAGATATCTAGATACAGGGAGCACAGAGGATCCCAAACAAGATGAACCCAAACAGACCTACACCAAGGCATATTATAATAAAAATGACAAAATTAAAGAGTGGAGTGGATTCTAAAGGCAACAAGGGAAAAGCAAAGAGTTCTTTACAAGGGAACCCCCCCATAAGGTTATCAGCTGATTTCTCTACAGAAACACTTCAGGCCAGAAGGGAGTGGCAAAACATACTCAAAGTCTTGAAAGAGAAAAATCTGCAACCTAGAATATTCTACTCAGAAAGATTATCATTTAGAATAGGAGGAGAGATAAAAAATTTCTCAGACAAGCAAAAACTAAAAGAATACAGCAATACTAAACCTATCCTAAAAGAAATATTGAAAGGTCATCTCCACCTAGAAAGAAACAAGAAGAAATAGGAAGGAGGAAATCATAATTGGAAAGTAAAACACTTAAATTATTCAGTATACAGATCAAAAGGGAAAAAAAGCTATTTGTGGAGATAATCATAAACAGAAGGAACAGCAAAAGGATAAACTTGAAGATGTAAAAAGGGACAACAAAATCATAAAACATGGGGAAGGAGAATAAGAAAATACAGATTCTTTTCCATTTCTTTTCCTTTCTTTCTTTTTTTTTTTTTTTTTTTAGAATGTGTTTTATCCTAAATATCAGTCTAAAGCAAGCAGATAGAGGAAGGGGTTAACATACTTGAAAAACAGGATAACCACAAATCAAAAACATACAATAGATTCACAAAAACCTAAAGAAGAGAACACAAGCATAAGATAAAAGGAAATCATCAAGCCACAAAAAGAAAAAAAAAATCAACTGGAAAACAAGGTTCGAAATGACAACAAATACATATGTATCAATAATTACCTTAAATGTCAATGAAATGAATGCTCCAATCAAAAGGCATAGAGTGGCAGAATGGATTAAAAAAAAAAAGAGCCTACAATATGCTGCCTACAAGAGACCCATTTTAGCACAAAGGGCACACATAAACTGAAAGTGAGGGGATGGAAAAAGATATTTCATGCAATGGAAATGCAAGAAAGCAGGATAATCATATCAGACAAAATGGACTTTAAAACAAAGGCTATAAAGAAAGACAAAGAAGGACACTATATAATGATAAAAGGATCAATACAAGAAGAGAATTTTACACTCATCAACATATATGCACCTAATATAGGAGCACCCAAATACATAAAACAAATATTAAAAGACATAAAGGGAAAAATGGATAGGAATACAATAATAATAGGAGACTTTAACATCACACTCACATCAATGGACAGATCATCCAGACAATCAATAAGGCAACAGAGGTCCTACATTATATAATAGAAGAGTTAGACTTAAATGATATTTTCATGACACTGCATCCAAAAAGCACAGAATATGCATTCTTTTCCAGTGCACAACAAACATTCTCTAGGATTGACCACATCGTAGGGCACAAAACTGACCTCAACAAATTTAAAGCATAGAAATTATTTCAAGAATTTCTCTGACCACAATGGCATGAAACTAGAAGTCAACCACAGGAAA
The DNA here is from genome assembly GCF_949774975.1 of Lagenorhynchus albirostris. Taxonomy (NCBI): domain Eukaryota; kingdom Metazoa; phylum Chordata; class Mammalia; order Artiodactyla; family Delphinidae; genus Lagenorhynchus; species Lagenorhynchus albirostris. Next base: position 42,509,516 of record NC_083112.1, on the reverse strand, counting down.
AGAAATGGGAAAAAAGAAAGATTACATGTAGAATAAATAACATGCTATTAAAAAAACAATGGGTCAATGAGGAAGCCAAAAAAGAAATTTAAAAATACATTGAGACAAATGACAATGAAAACACAACCATACAAAATCTATAGGACACAGCAAAAAGCAGTTTTTAGAGGGAAATTTATAGTGATACAGACCTTCATCAAAACACAAGAAAAATCTCAAGTAATGTAACCTACCACCTAAAAGAATCAGAAAAAGAAGAACAAACAAAATCTAAATTCAGCAGAAGGAAGGAAATAATAAAGATCAGTGAGAACATAAATAAAATAAAAATTAAAAAAAAATAGGGACTTCCTTGGCAGTCCAGTGGTTAAGACTTCACCTTCCAATGCAGGGGGTGTGGGTTCAATCCCTGGTTGGGGAGCTAAGCTCCCACATGCCTCGTGGCCCAAAACAAACAAACAAAAAACATAAAACAGAAGCAAAATTGCAACAAATTCAATAAAGATTTTAAAAACCACCCACATCAAAACAATCTTAAAAAAAATAAAAAAAACTATAGTAAAAATCAACAAAACCAAGAGTTGGTTCTTTGAAATGGTAAACAAAATCGACAAAGCTTTGACCAGACTCACCACGTAGAAAAGAGAGAGAAACAAAAAAAAGAAAAAAAAAAAAGAAATGAAGAGATATCTTAACTAACACTGCAGAAATATGAAAAACCATAAGAGAATACTACAAAGAGTTATATGCCAACAAATTTGACAACCTAGAAGAAATGGACAACTTTCTAGAAACATAGCCACGAAAACTGAATCAAGAAGAAATAGATAATTTGAACAGACCAATCACTAGAAGTGAAATAGAATCTGTGAAACAAACAAACAAAAACATCCTACAAACAAATGTCCAGGACCAGATGGCTTCACAGGTGTTCTACTAAACATGGAAAGAAGAACTTATATCAATTCTTCTCAAACTTTTCCAAAAGATTGAAAAGAAGAAAACACTCCCAAAGACATTCTATGAAGCCACCATCACCCTTATACCAAAACCAGACAAGGACACCACCAAACAAGAAAATTACAGAGCAATATCTTTGATGAATATAGATGCAAAAATTCTCAACAAAATATTAGCAAACTGAATCCAACAACATATGAAAAAGATCATATGCCACAACCCAGAGGGATTCATCCCAGGTTCATAAGGATGGTTCAACATACACAAATTAATGAATGTAATACACCACATTAATAAAAGAAAAATTAAAAACCACATGATCATATCAATAGATGGAGAGAAAACATCTGAAAAATTTCAACATCCAATCATAATAAAAACTCTTACCAAAGTGGGAATAGAGGGAACATACCTCAACATAATAAAAACCATTTATGACAAACCCACAGCCAACAGAATACTCAATGATGAAAAACTGAAAGCCTTCCCACTAAAATCTGGAACAAGACAAGGATGATCACTCTCACTGCTTCTCTTCAACATAGTATTGGAATTCCTAGCCATATCAATCAGAGAAGAAAAAGAAATAAAATATATCATAATTGGAAGGGAAGAGGTAAAATTGTCACTATATGCAGATGACATGATACTATATACAGAAAACCCTAAGGACTCCACATAAAATTTACTAGATCTGATAAGTGAATTCAGCAAAGTAGCAGGATAGAAGATTAACATTCAGAAATCAGTTACATTTGTTTACACTGACAATGAAGTACCAGAAAGGGAATGTAAAAAAAAATACCTTTTAAATCACCTCTCCCACAAGAAAAATCCTAGGAATAAACCTGACCAAGGAACTATAAAACATTAATAATGCAAATAAAAGAGGATTTAAAGAAATGGAAAGAAATCCCATGCTCTTGGATAGAAAGAATTAATATTGGGAATACTACCCAAAGCCATCTATGGATTTAATATGATCCCTATCAAATTATTCTTGACATTTTTCACAGAAAAGAAGAAAAATTATTCTTCACAATTTTCACTAGAATAAGTAATCCAAAAATTTATATGAAACATTAGAAAACACAGAATTGCTAGAGCAACCCTGAGGAAAAAAATCAAAGTAGGAAACATAACTCTTCCAGACTTCAGACAATACTAAAAAGCTACAGTAATCAAGCAGTATGGTATTGGTATAAAAATAGTCATGAGTCAATGGAAGAGAATAGAGAGCCCAGAAATAAACTCACACACCTATGGTGAATTACTCTTCAACAAATGAGGGAAGAATATAGAATGGGAAAAAGTCTCTTCAGCACGTGGTGCTGGGAAAGTTCGACAGCTGCATATACATCAATGAAGTTAGAACACACCCTCACACCATGCACAAAAATAAACTCAAAATGGCTTAAAACTTAAACATAAGACACGACACCATAAACTCCTAGAAGAGAGCATAGGCCAAGCATTCTTTGATATAAATTCTATAATGTTTTCTTAGGTCAGTTTCCCAAGACAATAGAAATAAAAACAAAATTAAACAAATGGGAGCTAAGCAAACTTGCAAGCTTTTGCACAGCGATGGAAACCATTAAAAAAACCCCACAAAGACAACATACAGAATGGGAGAAAATATTTGCAATTGATGTGACAGACAAGGGTTTAATCTCCAAAATATACAAACTGCTCATACAACTCAACAACAACAACAACAACAAACAACCCTATTGAAAAATTGGCAGAAGACTTTAAGAGACATTTCTCCAAAGAAGACATACAGATGGCCAGTAGGCACATGAAAAGATGCTCAATGTAACTAATTATTGGAGAAATGCACATCAAAACTACAATGAAATACCACCTCACACAGGTCAGAATGGCCATCATTAAAAAGTCTACAAATAACAAATGCTAGAGAGGATGTGGAGTAAAGGGAACCCTCCAGCACTGTTGGTGGGAATGTAAGTTGGTACAGCCACTATGGAAAACAGTGTGGAGATGCCTCAGAAAACTAAAAATAACATTACCATATGATCCAGCAATCCCACTCCTGGGAATATACCCAGACAAAACTATAATTCAAAAAGATACATGTGTTCCTTTGTTCATAGTAACACTATTCACAGTAGCCAAAACATGGAAACAACTTAAATGTCCATCAACAGAAGAATGGATAAAGAAAATGTGGTACATATACATAATGAAGTACTACTGAGCCATAAAAAACAACAGAATAATGCGATTTGCAGCAACTAGATGCAACTAGAGATTATCATACTAAGTGAAGTAAGTCAGAAAAAAAAGACAAATACCATATGCTATCACTTATATGTGGAATCTAAAATATGGCACAAATGAACCTATCTACAAAACAGAAACAGACTCATAGACATAGAGAACAAACCTGTGGTTGCCAAGGGGGAGGGTGGAGGGAAAGCGATTGACTGAGAGTTTGGGGTTGGTAGATGCAAACTATTTCATTTAGAATGGACAAACAATAAATTCCTAATGTATAGAACAGGGAAATATATTGAATATCCTGTGATAAACCATAATGGAAAAGAATATGTAAAAAAATGTAAATATGTGTATAACTGAGTCACTTTGCTGTACAGCAGAGTTTGATGCAACATTGTAAATTAACTATACTTCAATAAAAATTATTTAAATTTTAAAAAGATGTGATATATATATATATGTGTGTGTGTGTGTGTGTATATATATATATATATATATATATATATATATATATATATATATAATGGAATACTTCTCAGCCATAAAAAAGAATGAAATAATACCCTTTACAGCCACATGCATGGACCTAGACAATATCATACTAAGTGAAGTAAGTCAGAAAGAGAAACACATTTATATGTGGATTCTAAAGTATGACACAATGAACATATCTACAAAATAGAAACAGACCCACAGACATAGAGAACACACTTGTGGTTACAAGGGGGAGGAAGAGTGAAGGAAGTTGGGGACTAGCAGGTGCAAACTATTATATATATAGAATGGATAAATAAGAATGTCCTACTGTATAGTACAGGGAATTATATTCAATATCCTGTAATGAGCCCTAAGGGAAAAGAACATGAAAATATATATGTATTTTTAACTGAATCACTTTGCTGTACAACAGAAATTAACACAACATGATAAATCAACTATACTTCAATAAAATAAATTTTTAAAAAAGGGAATAGAGCATGTCTTTTTATTTTGGGGAATTGTGAAATTCTTCACTAAGAAAATGAATAGAATAGACTATATTCCCCGGATAAATACCTCCCCCTTAAACACAAGCATTGTATTAATATAAACATATAACAAATTTAATACACAAACATTAATATCAATATATGAAAACTGTTAGCACCTGGTACCTGTATGCAGTGGGTATCAAAAGAGAAGTGAACTATTGCATCATTAGATTGCAAGTCAACTTACATCATTTCCTTTCCTTTCTATGGACAACTAACCATAGCTGAAGGAACATTAGGAATAACTTACTATATCCTCTTCCCCACTTGTTTTCAGGTTAAAATTTTCCATGAAAGGCACTTGCTTGAGATTATAAAATATGGAGTAAAAGGAGATGTTACCCTGTTGGAGAGTTGTACATATATTAGATATATAGTATCTTTTTCTTCTGGCTGATTTTAAATGTTTTCCTTTATTTCTTGTTTTTAGTAATTTATGATGCCTCTTGATGAATTCCCTTTGTGTTCATTCTGATTGAGATTTGTTATGATCCTTACATATGTGGGTTGATATTTTTATTATATTTGAAAAATTTTATAGCCATTATTACTTGAAATATTTTATATTATCATCTATTCCTTCTGGGAGTCCAATATTTCTGTGCTTCATTATAGTCAGATTATTTAAGTTAACTAAACTTTCTTTCTTTATTGTTTAAACTGCTATTAGTTATATCCAGTGCTTATTTTTAAATTTCAGATATTTATTTATCCCATTCTAGAGATTCTATTTTGTTCTCTTATATTTTTTCATTTTCTTCTGTATTGTCTCCTTATGTGTGTCTGTGTCTAAATATTTTAATATATTCATAACAGCTGTTTTAAAATTTTATCTTCTGAGTTTAACAACTTGCTCATGTATGCCTTTATGTCAACGTTTATCTACTGCTTACAGATCATTTTTTCTTGTTTCTTTATGTCCAGTAATTTTAGACTGGATGTGGACATTGTGAATGTTATGTTTTTGAATGTCTTTTTTTTTTTTTTGTATACCTTTAAAGGGTGTTAGAGTTTATTTAAACAGGCAGTTTTTGTAGATATTCTTGAGTGTATGGGCTTATTTTTTTATGCTTTTTTAGCATAAATGTAGCAAAACTTATAATAATCTATGGCTTGTTTCACCCATTATCTTATAACTTAAGGTGTGGTCATTCCAGGATCTCAACTAATTTCCTTGGCTGTTCAGTGAAGTCTCTCCACACCTGCTAGTTAGTACTCATATATTAGCTCTATGTGAACTATAATAGTTATTCAACTTATGGTTCCTCAATAGTTGCTCTTTCCATGGTGATTTTTTCTTTGCTCATCGTCCTGGCATGTCTAAATTATTAATCAGAAAGGAATTTAAGACCCATAGGCAGATTTTTTTTTTTTTTTTTTTTTTTTTTGCGTTACGCGGGCCTCTCACTGTTGCGGCCTCTCCCGTTGTGGAGCACAGGCTCCAGATGCGCAGGCTCAGTGGCCGTGGCTCACGGGCCCAGCCATGCCACGGCACGTGGGATCCTCCCGGATCGGGGCACGAACCTGTGTTCCCTGCATTGCCAGGTGGACTCTCAACCACTGCGCCACCAGGGAAGCCCCCATAGGCAGATTTTTGGAGCCCTTTTCTCTGCATATATATCTTAATGTTACTCAGTCCTAAAAATTCCAGTTACTCCAACTCTATGAAAGCTAATATTTTTTCCTCTAGTCAGCAAGACCACTGTGCCTTGCTCCTGGGGCCTTCCTGTACCATGGTCTAGAAAATGTCTCCAACTAAAAAGCTATGGTAATAGTAGGGCTCATCTAATCTGTTTCATTCTTTCACAGCCCTGAACTGCCTGTTGTTCAACAAATGAAAATTATTGTTTTATATATTTTGTTCAGATTTGTAAATCTAGGATTGCATTTTTAAACGATTACAGTTGTGTATAAAATATTCAGTGGGAAAACCAAAAAGAATTAAGAATGACTTATGTGTTTTGCTTGACAGCTGGGTTCACTTTAAATACCATTCATTGAGGTAAGATTAAAACAAAACAAAACAAAACAGAAGAAAAGGCAAAACAAGAGGAGAAGTGAGGGTGGGTATGGAAAAGATAGCTTTTTTTTTTTTTTTTGTGGTATGCAGGCCTCTCACTGTTGTGGCCTCTCCCGTTGCGGAGCACAGGTTCCGGATGCGCAGGCCCAGCGACCATGGTTTACGGGGCCAACCGCTCTGCGGCATGTGGAATCTTCCCGGACCAGGGCATGAACCCATGTCCCCTGCATTGGCAGGCGGACTCTCAACCACTGCGCCACCAGGGAAGCCCAGCATTTTGCTTTTTGATCTGTTGATTTTGAGGTGATTAAAAGGGAGTCAATTGGATATAAACTGTAGTAAGTAGAAGTTTAGTAAAGAGGTCAAAGTGAAAGAAATAGATACTAAGTAAATCATCAAATATTATATTCAGTGACAGAGAAGAAAAGAAATTGAATGTTAAACGGTTTTATGGCTGTTACTTGTTCTGCCTTCCTTCAGTATACATATGTGACTTGTTCCAAGATGCCTGCAAGGGACTGGCTCAAAAATCTACAGATGCTCAAGTCCCTTATATAAAATGACATAGTATTTGCATATAACCTAAACACATCCTCCCATATACTTTAAATCATCTCTAGATTATTTATGATACCTAACTCATTATAAATGCTATGTAAGTCACCGGCATGTGGCAAATTCAAGTTTTTCATTTTGGAACCTTCTGAGTTTTTTTTTTTTTTAATATTTTCAATCCACGGTTGGTTGAGTCTATGAAAATATGCAAATATGCAAGTATGAATTGCCAACTGTACTAGCATCTTACAATGCTATTTCAAGAATGAAATTTCAGAGATCAAGGGGGTCATTTTTTTAAAAAATTGAAGTTACATGTTATCTACTGTTTTCTTAACCAAATGTCATGATAAACTGAGTTACCCAAAAGAAAAGCCAGTCAAATTATTTAAAAAATACATTATTCTTCAAAAGTGATATAATTCCAAGAAAATTTGTGTGCTCCTGACAATTTTTCATGTGGAGTATTTAAAGAAAATTGCCTATGAATAAACATATATTTTATTAAATCAACATACTTACTGAGGTCGTATTATGTGGCAGGCACTGTTCCTAAAAGCCAAAGATACAGTGATAAGCCAGAGAGCCAAAACTGTTACTCTCATCCTATTGGGATATGCAGAAATCAACAACAACAAAAATATGTTTAACATGTAATTATCAATGCCATGAAAAATAAACAAGTGAGGTAAGGTAATGGAGAGTTCTGTGAAGTAGTATTCTGATACTGTGCTTAAGGAAGGCCTCAATAGAGAAGTGGTGCTAGACCTCAATTTAAGGAAAGAATAAGCATGCAATGACCCTAAAACAAGAACTATCTTTGTATGTTCAAAACATGCAAGAATATCAGAATTGCTGGAAAGGTCAAAGTGTGTAGATAGTGTGGTGAGTGATGAGTAGTTCACAGAAATGGGAAGATCTTTATTATGTACCACCTCTATTTTTACAGGGAAGGCATTGTGGGTTTTATTCTTAGTGCAAAGGGAAGCAACCATTGGGGGGGGGTGGCTAAGAAGTGATGCAATCTGATTATTCTTTTCATACTATTATTTGAGGAGTAAATTGTACTGTAAAAACAATAAAGAAAGATTACAAGTTAGAAGGTGACTTGGTGAGAAGAATGATATATTTTAAAAAGAGAAATATTTGACCAGAATCCTAAATGAAGCAAGAAAGTGAATCATATGGAAATCTCTGGGAGGGATATTCTTGGCAGTTGCTTCTGAGGAATAGAAATAAGTCCAGTTTGGCCTGAGTAGAGAGCCTAATGGAAAAAATGAAAGGTAATAATTTTGGAGAAGATATGAGGAATATCATGTAGTGCCTTTTAGCCCATGGTTAAGTGATTAAGATTTCTTTCTCTTTTTTTTTTTTTTTTTGTGGTACATGGGTCTCTCACTGTTGTGCCCTCTCCCATTGTGGAGCACAGACTCCGGACACACAGGCTCAGCGGCCACGGCTCATGGGCCCAGCCACTCCATGACATGTGGGATCTTCCCGGACTGGGGCACGAACCCGCTCCTCTGCATCGGCAGGCAGACTCTCAACCACTGAGCCACCAGGGAAGCCCAAGTGATTAAGATTTCTGTGGATAGATTTGGAGGTTTTTGAGCAGGGCTGTGACAGGATTTTTCTTTTACTAAAGTGTGATACTATTTTGACACAGTGACATTCACTGCCAGGTAGCAAACAGTTTTTAGAAGGAAAGAAGGGAAGCAGGAATACCACTTTTGAAATTATCGCAGGAGTCCAGTACAGAGAATGTGGGGGCATGTTCATAATGACCCTGAATAGTGGGAAATTTGGGATAAATTTTATGTAGATTCATAGAACATGAAAACAGATTGCCTGTTGAATGTTAGAGGAATAAAGAAAACTCTTTTTAATGAGATCTTAATATTCTCTTTCAACTATTAATTTACAGATTTGTGGTAATAACGGTTTTAATTTTTCCTCTGTCAAACCTCAGGATGAAAGAAAAAATAACAAATAACTCCTAATTCTTGCCCTCATTCCCCACTGTGTTATCCTTTTCTACTCAGATGTACATATATACCGCTTCACATAATTATATATTTTTGTATGGAAAAAAATTGAACATTAGATGCCTGATGAGCATCACAATAAACTTTTCTTGTAAGTAAACTTCCTTACAGTGCCAGACATAAAATGTCAAGGAGTCCTGTATCACTTTTCCATAGACATCAATATTTCTATCTGCTGCTCAGCAGAGTTCTGTATTCAGTGATATAACAAAGTCATTTGCAGTGAAGTTGCCTGGTGAGAGAGAAGATGACAGTCTCCTTTGTCTTTTAAGTAACTGAAAAATGTTTCAGCAAGCAAGACAAATTTCACAGTGCTTTAATTCATTTTTCTCCTTTCTAAGTGACATAAGAAGATTGCAAATCCAAGAAATGTCCTTCTAACTATTAGAAAAGAAAAGACATCTTTCTCCATTCTTCTAATATCTGAATACTGAGTATTGTAAGAGAGAATGTCTAATTCATGTACTGCAAAATTGTTGATCTTGTTTTACATTTTTGGACAGTAAACCTTGAAAAACAAATTAAATAGTCTCTGCCTTATCCCCATGTAAATTTCCATACAGTAATTGTACTCACATGAAATACCTGTGCTATAGACCTTGAAGAATAATTGGAATCTCAGAAAAGGAGGACTCGTGAGGAAACCCAAAGAGGCGTGAGAAATGGAAAGCATAGAGTAAGTGCTGTCAAAGAAAACTTGTACCCAATTCAGTTAAGCAGGCAAGAAAAACGTTATTCAAGATTATTGCAATAGGTATTGAGACTATTGCAATAAGGAGAAAGATCGAATTAAACTACACCAAAACAAAAGCGGAAGTGTTTGCAGGGAGATCAGCTCGGTGCCTTGTGACCACCTAGAAGGGTGGGACAGGGAGGGTGAGAGGGAGATGCAAGAGGGAGGAGATATGGGGATATATGTATATGTATAGCTGATTCACTTTGTTATAAAGCAGATACTAACACACCATTGTAAAGCTATACTCCAATAAAGATGTTAAAAATAAAAAATAAAAAAAGTGGGAGTGTTGGTAATTGTTTTTAAGCACTAGAGTGAGCTATTGGAAAAGTACTGGGAGGGTTTAGAAAGGAGATTGGTCAATGTGATTAAGCCATCTGTGTTTACTAGTTGGTGCTTAGCAGTTAGGCTCCTACCTTATCCAAGAGACTGGGAGACAGGGGACCTATCTCCTTAATTATTTTTCAAAGGGATGGATCTCAGGTCCTTGAGAAAGACATTCCTGGGTTATAAACCTGGCAGGAGGTTGGGAGAAGATTTATAACAAAATGGGGCAGGGGAAAAGAATTGCAATTGCAAGTTTTCTAAAGTAAATGCTCTATGGAAAGGGAGGTTGAGGCCTACAGTCAGGAAGAAGTTGTTTAAAAGTTTAGTCAAGCTGAGGGGAACATTAAGTATGTCTATGTCAGTGCAGGAGAAACATGGCTGGAGAACCTGGTGTGCAGAAGATTATGAAGTCTGAAGACCCTTATTTTGAAAGGACACCCTCAAAATACTATTTAAATGCTTTACTAGTGTTGATATGGAGGGTAGGGTGAAGGGTAGAAAGACAAGACTAAAGGAAATTCTGTAGGAAGCTACTACAGTAGTCAAAAGCACCAGTCAGTAAAGACCTATTATGGGGACTTCCCTGGTGATGTAGTGGTTAAGAATCCACCTGTCAGTGCAGGGGACACGGGTTTGATCCTTGGTCCAGGAAGATCCCACATACCATGGAGCAACTAAGCCCATGTGTCACAACTACTGAGCCTGTGTGCCAAAACTACTGAAGCCCTTGAGCCTAGAGCCCACACACCAAAACAGAGAGTAGCCTCCAGTTGCTGCAACTATAGAAAGCCCACGTGCAGCAGCGAAGAACCAACGCAGAAAAAAAAAAAAAGACCTATTAATGGTGTCAGAGGCTATATAAAAGACAGAGTATTTCTCTATTATCAATATTTATCTATCATCTATCTCTCTATCTAGATCATCTACCTATAAATTATCTATTTATTATCTACATTTATTTCTGATAGCAACCAAACTTTTCTGTCATTTTAAACTGAATTTTGTTTATTTTGATTATCCTGTATCTGTTGGCATTTGAAATAGCCACACAGGGCCCACAGATTTAAGACAGATGTCTGTCAGTTAAAATAACAGATGAATAAAACTCTTGAGCCACTGAGTTACTGAAGATTATAATTATTGTGTCATAGAGTTCCTAGAGATCATATAATTCCTGTCCATTTTCTGGATGGTGATCTAATGGTTTTGCTTCTGACATGAAGAATGCTCATGGCAAATTAATTCACTGGAGAGAGGTGAGTGACAAAGTACTGCCAGCAGTCACGACTACCTCTTCTTGGCTACCATTTAGTCTGTACTTTTAGGTTTTTAGTATAAAGAAGACTTTTACTGATTTGTGCCAACAATGCTCTCTTTGGGAATTTAATTGTGTCTGTCTGTCTGCATAACAGATAGTACAACTACAGCAGGAACAAACGTTAGGTATGTAGACTGTCACATGATTGCTTAACTCTGAAGCATACTCAAGAAAGTTCATTTAGGATTCCTAAATGAATAAAATTGTCAGTCATAGTTAACTCTAGAAGAGTTTAAGGAATAGTTTTCATGACACTGAAAAAAAATGTTGCCATACTTACTCTGATTTTAAAAATCACACTGATTCAAAGCTATATTAAAATTTTATTTCACTATTTTTTGTAGGTCTTCTCTTTTCTGGGATTTGTTTTTGTCCTTGTATTTCTTTGAAATAAGCAAGGCGGCTCATGACAGAATAAATGTCTATTTAGGCTAACTGTGGGAAACAAATGAGATATACAGGACCAATGGCCCAGACATGGATGGAATACATTTACCTCTAAGTTGGTCATAGTTAGACCTGGTTTGGCAAAAACTTAATCTTATGCCATTCTTAGTTTGATTTTGTGTTGAAATGCATCATCTTCATCCTGACCACATTCAGACACTGTATTTCAGTAGATATGTGTGTATGTGAATATACTTCGATGTAATACAATGAGAAAAAATATTCTACTTTGCATGTGAGAGTTAAAAAATAAGAGGTCAAGAACTGAGGATAGATGTGAAACACTGAGGTGCAGAATTCTTGACCTTTAGCTCCTGTGACTTATTATTGATTGTTGAGCTGCTTGTCATGGGAAGACTGAGCAAGACTCAGGCCAGTCAGAGAAGGTCAAACTTTGAAGACACAAAGAGCACTTTTTGCTTACAGAATATTGTTTTAAAAAGGCTTGGGTTTTGTAACTTTTTAAATTGTGTATAAAACTATTTTCACTGTTTAGCAGTATAAATGAATTGTGTATTTAGATTCATTTGGCACATATGTGGGCTACTGTAGTTCAGAAATTCTGAAAAACAAAACATTATCATGTAAATATTTGTTACTTTAGGGAGTACTAGCAGTAAAATAAGTTGACTATAGAGTATCAGATTTATGTAATAGTTTATGCATTAAGGTAAATTCCATCCAAACAGTCCACATTTTGCTGGTAGTCAATTAATAAACTCCTGAAGGAGAGAACACACAGAGTTGATTTCATTTTCCATTAATGATTAGAATATATTCATTCATTCCTTTAACAAATATGTATGTAACATCTACTGTGTACCACATAGATGGGATACAGTAAACTTCTAGTTTAGAACTGTGCCTAGTAAACAAAGAGAAACAAAAAAGTTGGTCATCATTCTATGGCAATATTGTATATTTTTAGACTATTATTGTATAAGCACTTATTGTGTTTCAGTAAACTACAGGAATGTATGTTTTCAAGTGGTAAAACTTTGCTTGATCTCCTGCCTCAGATGAAGATAATCAAAATTATAATATTGGAAAAATAGTAAAGTGAATGGCTAGTTGTTAAAAGGGATTATAAAGAATTGCATATATTTTATGTCCAAATTGTTTTTCAAAGAAAATATTTTCATTACTGAATATTAATGTGTAAGAATTAAAAGTTCAGTGTGGAAACATTGTATGTCTATTTTTAGGGTAATTTTTTGTGAGTTTGGAGATAATTATATGTCCATGAAATCATCATAGGGTAATTTTTCTAGTCTAACATATGTAAATGTGAGCGAACTTTTCCAATGAACTGTTTTGGTAGTTTTGTAGTAAAACAAGTGAGTGTATGTGTGAGTCTATTCTGACCTTTATTATTTTTTTCTATACATATGCCAGAACTACACTTTCCAGATTACTATGGTTTTATAGTAAGTCTGTATATGAGGTAGTGTAAGTCAGCAAATTTTGTTCTTTTTCAAAATTATCTTGGTTATTCTAAGTCCTTTGCCCTTCCATATAATTTTTTAGAATCACCTTATCAGCTTCTCCTAAAGTGTTGTTACTGTTTTGATTGAGGTTGCATGAATTTATAGAACATTTGGGAGATATTGACATCTTAATGCTATTGATTCCTGTCCATTATTACACTATACCTCTTCTCTTACTTAGGTCTACTTTGTTTGCTCAGAATTACCTTGTGGTTTTCAGTTTAGAATCCAGTGCATCTATCATTAGATTTATTTATAAGTATTTTTATGTTTTCTTATTGTTGAAAATGCTATTATTTTAAATTTTATTTTTCAATTATTCATTAGTAATACATAGAAATACAATTACGACATTGCTAAATTCACTCACTATTTCTTGTGGTTCATTTGTAGAGTCCTTGAAATTTTCTGTCAACTGAGAATAAGGCAATTTTATTTTTCCCTATCTAGTATTTGAGGTCATTTTGTTTTCTTTTACTGACTAGGACTTGAAGTACAAGTTGAATAGAACTGGTGGGTGCAGATGTCTTTTACTTCTTCTGGAATATAGGATCAAGGTGTCTAAGGTTTCACCATTAAGTTTCACATTAGTTGAGACATTTATGAAGACACCCTTTATCAGATTGAGGAAGTTCCTTCTATTCCTAGTGTGCTGACAGTACTTTCATGAATGTGTTGAATTTTTTCAAAAGTCTTCATGCATCTATTAAGATGATTATGAGTTTACTCCTTTATTCTGTTAATTTGGTAAATTACTTTGATTTTTGGATGTTGAAACAAACTTACATTCTTGGAATAAATACCACTTGGTCTTGTTTTATTATATGTTTTAAATATTGCTGAATTCATTTGCTAATATTCTTTCCATCTATGGTCATGAGCATATTGATATCTTATAAATATAGGCATTCTTATAAAGTCTTGTCACGTTGGTGTTGCCTTATTTGTCTCTGAATGTGTTTGTGGAAGGTTGATATTATTTCCTCCTTATGAGTTTGATTAAATTTACCAATATATTCTCTGGATGTGCTGTTTTCCTTCTTAATTACGAACCAACTCATAAAGCTTCTCAATTATGGATTCAATTTCTTTAACAAATTTAAGGTTATTCAAATTTTCTTTTATTTCTACTGTGTCAGTTTTATAACTGTGTATCTCTCAAGGAAAGTCTTTACCAAATAGTGCTTGAAAAATTGGATATCTACATGGATGAAAATTAATGTTAACTTCTACCTCAAATTTTACATAAAATTAATTCAATTTGAATCATGTACATAAACATAAAAGCTAAAACCATTAAGCTTCTAGTAAAACCAGGAGATACATTTTTGACCTTGGAGTAGCAAACACTTTGTAGACAGGACACAGAAAATAGTATAAAAGGAAAAAAATAATAAATTGAAATTTATGAAAACTAAAATCTTTTGCTCAGTTCATGCAGCTCAAAATCAAAGAGCAAACAACCCAATCAAAAAATGGGCAGAAGACCTAAATAGACATTTCTACAAGGAAGACATACAGATGGCCAAGAGGCACATGAAAAGATGCTAAGCATCACTAATTATTAGAGAAATGCAAATTGTAACTACAATGAAGTATCATCTCACACCAGTCAGAATGGCCATTATCAAAAACTCTACAAACAACAAATGCTTGAGAGGATGTGGAGAAAAAGGAACCCTCATGCACTGTTGGTGGGAATGTAAATTGATGCAGCCACTATAGAAAACAGTATAGAGGTTCCTTAAAAAACTGAAAATAGAACTACTATATGACCCAGCAATTCCACTACTGAGCATATAACCTGAGATAACCATAATTTAAAAAGATACATGAACCCCAATATTTATTGCAGTACTATTTACAATAGCCAGGACATGGAAGAAACCTAAATGTCCATCGACAGATGAATGGGTAAAGGAGATGTGGTACATATATACAATGGAATATTATTCAGCCATTAAAAGGAACAGAATTGGATCATTTGTAGAGACGTGGATGGACCTAGAGACTGTCATACAGAGTGAAGTAAGTCAGAAAGAGAAAAACAAATATCGTGTACTAACCCATATATGTGGAATCTAGAAAAATGGTGTAGATGATCTTATTTGCAAAACAGAAAGAGACACAGACATAGAGAATGAATGTATGGATACCAAGGGGGAAAGTGTGCATGGGAGGAATTGGGAGTTGGGATTGACACATATACACTATTGATACTGTGTTTAAAATAGACAAGTAACGAGAACATACTGCATACCACAGAGAACTCTACTTAGTGCACTGCAGTGACCTAAATGGGAAGGAAATACAACAGAGGGGATATATATCTATGTATGCCTGATTCATTTTGCTGTACAGTAGAAACTAACACAACATTGTAAAGCAACTATACTCCAATAAAAATTAATATTAAAAAAATTGCTCTTTAAGGCACACTGTTAAAAAGATGAATGAGTAAGTCACTGACTGAGATAAAATATAAGCAATGCACATACAAGATTTGTATCCAGAATAAAATGTACTCTTACAAAAAACCCAATGAAAAACCACATACAAAGTACCTGAAAAGACTGTTCTCAAATGAATATAGACAAATGGACAATAAATACGAGCAAATGTGGTCAACATTGCCTTAATCAGAGAAATACAAATTAAAACCATAATGACATACCACTATGCTTCCTCTAGAATGGCTAAAATTAAAATTACTGAAAATACCAATGTTGGTGAGGGTATGGAACAGCCAAGACATTCAAAGATTTTTGTTGGAACTGTAATGTGATACAACCATCTTGGAAAACAGTTCGGAATTTCTTCTAAGCTTGTACATTCACCTCCTCTATATCCCAACAATTCCACTTCTAGGTATTTAGCTGAGAGAAATGAAAACTTATGCCAATAAGCAGACTTGTAGAGATACATGTATAGCAGCTTTATTCATGATAATCAAGAAATGGAAGCAACACAAATGTCCATCAACAGAACAATGGATCAGCAAATTGTAGCTTAATCATAGAATTTAGCAGTAAAACTGAATAATCTACTGACACACACAATAATATGCATAAATCTCAAAAGCATTATGCTAGATTATAGGAGCCAGACTCAAATGTGTACTTACTGCATAATTCTATTAATGAGAAGTTTTGAAAGGGGCAAAACTGATATATTGGAGTAGAAATAAGAAGTGGGATTTCCTCTGTAGAAAGAAGGTTTAGGCTAAAGGGATATTAGGGAACTTTATGGGGTGATGGAAGTATTCTATATGAGGATAAGGATGTGGATTACACAGTTGTTGCATTTGTTAAAACTCATCATATTATTCAACCAAGATGTGTGCATTTTACTGTATGAAAATTACATCTCAATTTTTTTAAATAAAAGAAAAAATTATTTAATTATAAAAAAGTGTATCAATGTGAAAGATAATACATTTTACTGTACTATGCAAGGAGAGCATTCAACTTTAAGGGATATGTATGTATGTTGAACAATGTCAAATTACTGTACATAGGAAAGAGAATAGAAATGTCTATAAAATAGTCCATCTCCTGTGCAAAATTGAGTCAGTGAAAATGTGTTATAATTTCTGTGCACAATCAACCAAATGTGCTATTTAAAATGTACTTTGATAGTACAAAGGAATCACAGCCCCATGTTCATATATGTAACTTTGTCTTAAGATAGTAAAAGTTTTATTTTTATTTAAATAATTCTTACAAAATTTTTGTTTTATCTTTTCTGAGAAAGGCAAATTATTATTAAATAATTTCAGAAACCCTAAATATGTACCTAAAGAAACTTTTCAAAGTTTCACTTGATTTTACCTTTGAGCTGAAATATCATTGTCTTTGGCATTTTAAATATTATTTTAAGTTTTACTCATTTTAATTTAAATATCATTTTTTATCATTTAACTTTGAGTATCAATTTTTTATTACTAATATATCATCATAACCATAAGGAAGATGTATGTATGTATGGAATATTTTTTAAGTAATACAGTTTGAAAAAGTAACTTCAGAGCAGAGAAAAGTAAAATAAAAGAAATGATGTTGGAAAGAAGAAAAATTAATGAAAGAGGTCTTAAATATATCTTAATTCTTAAGATCTTAGTTTTTATACCTCGGAGGAACATGTTTTTCTTTTTGTTTCTCAATTATTTTTCTACTGTACTAAACAATGTAAACATGAAATAGTTTAAAGGATTTAGTCTTTGATTCTTAATTTTCCAAAAATTTATATCACCAATAGTGCTGCAACTACAAATGACTTTTCATTGTGACATGAGAATTTGCTGTCTTCATTCTCTTTTTCTATCTGTGAGATAGTTACCATTTTCACATTATTTTGACATTACCGTTAATAAATTGATTATAACATTCAAATGTACAGCTGATATAACTTCGGTTCTGATTTACCATTTCCATCTTAATAACTATTAAAAAATGAATGCACCACATAAGGATTACACATGATAATTGGTAGAACTCCATCATTTCAATCTGCAGGTTAGGGATAAAGATGTTTGTGGTAATGAAATTTTCATGCTTTACATTTCATTACAAAGTATGTTTGAACTCTATGACATAAATCACAGCAAGATCCTTTTTGACCCACCTCCTAGAGAAATGGAAATAAAAACAAAAATAAACAAATGAGACCTAATGAAAATTAAAAGCTCTTGCACAGGAAAGGAAAACATAAACAACATGAAAAGACAACTCTCAGAATGGGAGAAAATATTTGCAAATGAAGCAACTGACAAAGGATTAATCTCCAAAATTCACAAGCAACACATGCAGCTCAATATCAAAAAAACAGACAACCCAATCCAAAAATGGGCAGAAGATCTAAATAGATATTTCTCCAGAGAAGATATACAGATGGCCTACAAACACATGAAAGGAGGCTCAACATCACTAAGCATTAGAGAAATGCAAATCAAAACTACAATGAGGTGTCACCTCACACCAGTCAGAATGGTCATCATCAAAAAATCTACAAACAGTAAATGCTGGGGAGGGTGTAGAACAAAAGGAAGCCTCTTGCACTATTGGTGGGAATGTAAATTGATATAGCCACTATGGAGAACAGTATGAAGGTTCTCTAAAAAACTGAAAATAGAACTACCATACGACTCAGCAATCCCACTACTGGGCATATACCCTGAGAAAACCATAATTCAAAAAGAGTCATGTACCACAATGTTCATTGCAGCTCTATTTACAATAGCCAGGACATGGAAGCAACCTTAGTGTCAATCGACAGATGAATGGATAAAGAAGATGTGGCACATGTATACAATGGAATATTACTCAGCCATAAAAAGAAATGAAATTGAGTTATTTGTAGTGAGGTGGATGGACCTAGAGTCTGTCATACAGAGTGAAGTTAGAAAGAGAAAAACAAATACTGTATGCTAACATATATATATGGAATCTAAAAAAAAAAAAAGGTTCTGAAGAACCTAGGGGCAGGACAGGAATAAAGATACAGACGTAGAGAATGGACTTGAGGACACAGGGAGGGGGAAGGGTAAGATCGGACAAAGTGAGAGAGTGGCATGGACATATATACATTACTAAATGTAAAATAGATAGCTAGTGGGAAGCAGCTGCATAGCACAGGGAGATCAGCTCCATACTTTGTGACAACCTAGAGCTGTGGGATAGGGAAGGTGGGAGGGAGACGCAAGAGAGAGGAGATATGGGGATATATGTACATGTATAGCTGATTCACTTTGTTATAAAGCAGAAACCAGCACACCATTGTAAAGCAATTATACTCCGATAAAGATGTTAAAAAAAAGTATGTTTGATTGGAAAAGTATACAATTTTATTTTCTTGAATAAGGCATGTTTGTTATCCCTTATCTAATTCCTCCTCTGAAAATTATAAAGAACATTCAGCTAAATATGTTTGCATTTGACAGTTTAAATATACTTTGTCCCAAGATATATTCAATTCTGCTCTTACCTTAACGTGGCAGCAACTTGTTTCTTCAGAAGGAAGAAAATAGATATTTTCACTCTCTCAAAGTAGTCAAAGAAGGCATCTTTGCTCACATATTTAATGGTTGATTTCTATGAGCTTTGTTTATCGACAGAAAACCAAGTTCAATATTTACTCTTCAACGTTAATTAGAAAAATAATTTAAAATAAGCAATTAATATCATAGTAACATGCATTTATTAAATAGTATTTCTTGCATAATATTACAATACTGATCATGTATTTCAGTGGAATTTTTCATTTTGTAAATCTCTTGGGAAAGCATGGCACCACTTGTAATTACAGAAGTCTCAGAAAGCTCAGTATTTCCTGTTAGCTAAGGTGTAGATTTTGATCAAGGCTCCACCTTTTAGAGTCCCACTGAATGTTTCATATGGGATCATTTCATGTAAGTGTAGAGGCAAATATTAGAACTCATTCATAAAGGTTGTGGTGGCAGAACAGTTGAATTGTGTCTTAGTGTCAGGACCATCTAGTGGTGGTGGTGATCCCCAGTGGAAAGTGTAGCAGCACACTCTAAATACACTATTTCTCAGTTCTCACTTTGGGAGTAATTTCTTCTACCCGGCTTGCTTTCCTTCCTTTTCACTCTAAAAACTGTTTCAAGTTTCCGTTGCTTTCTGCAAAAAGAGCTCAGTGAGAATGATTTCCTCTGTGACATCTTATACAAACACCTGTTAATAAAATAGACAAAAGCTCTTATTCTTACAGGAACATATGTTACAGTTATTAATTAATATGAAGTTAAATCCTAGCACCCTTACATGTACAGATGGTGTATAGTTTAAAAGTAAGTGATTATTTTTTTAATTCTTTAAGATTTTTAACTGATTTCAATTAGAATTAGTTATAAACTTTAAACATATTTCTCTGGGATTGTGTAAATTACATTGTATTAACATAACCAATAATCTGACCTGTATTATAAATGTATAAATATAGGATTATCTACCTGCAGATCTGCTTTTCTTCTTTCTTCCTTCATTCAAACTTATACAGGACCTCAGCTGTGTTAGTGATGCATATAAATTAACCCGACTCTTGAGTATTTGAAGTGTAAAATGTTAAATAACATGAATTCACTTGCTACAAAAGTAATGAGCGATAGAATGAAAGGAGACCATAACTGTGTCTCTTTCCATGGAATCTGCAAGCCTGAGAGAATAGGCGATTTGCTTAGAATCTTGTTGTGGAGGGATGTGTTTATGTAGGGGTTGGGGTAGTAAGAAAATAAGATTTTCTCCCTAAGTCTATGAAAAGGTTTTGTACAATACCTTAGATGTTTTGTGAAAGACTACTTCCTCCATTTTCCAGAGCCAATCAAATTCACTATTACATACTTCCGGTAGGCAAGGGTTTAATTATGAAAAGGAAGATTTTGAAACAAACAAGCAAACTTACATCTCTCTACTGTGACTGGATTGTAATTGTTATTCCCTTTAAAGAATATAATTTTTGTTAAGCATTTCATTTTTATTTTCTTTCTTTGTTTCTTTTTTTTTTTTGAGAGAGAGATATACTCTTTCTAAGTTTGGTTATTTCAACTAGAAGAATCACAATTATTTGTCCTCAAAGTGCAATTTGATAACGTTATGGTCTTGGAAAGTGTCTATGCTCTTTGAATATAGTAGCTTATTATATTCTCATAATACATACACATAATTATTTTTCCTACTTTTTTTTGTCCTCTCTAATATTCAGGTATGATAACATACAAGTGAAAATCTACTCACACCTGATTAGTGGTTCAAGGAATAGCAGCAAACTCAACCTCTCCCTATTTCTCAAAATTATTAGATGACTTTGATTTCCCTTATAAACCATGGAAATA
Source organism: Lagenorhynchus albirostris (assembly GCF_949774975.1). Taxonomy (NCBI): domain Eukaryota; kingdom Metazoa; phylum Chordata; class Mammalia; order Artiodactyla; family Delphinidae; genus Lagenorhynchus; species Lagenorhynchus albirostris. The sequence continues at coordinate 42,488,497 of NC_083112.1, read as the reverse complement.
CTATTTGGATATTTTATTTTTGACAACTCAGTAACATACATACTGACAATGTACATTGACTCTTGAAGAAGAACTTTCAAATATATTCAAAATTTTTATTGTTTATATTTAAAATCTACATAACTGTCATTTAAATTTTATTATTTTTATGCCAGTGTGGTTGCAATAATAGGAAAGAGGCTTAAATCTTAGTGCCTTAGATTATAAAGATAAAAAAGTTATTCATTATAAACAAATGTATCCATGTTCCTCTGATGATCTCAAAAAGAATATATTGTACTATTGTTGACTTTAAGTGCAATTAAACTACTGAACAAAAACAATTTTAATAAATTATCTTACATTTTGTCTTCTATTAATATTTGATGTGTCAGGGAATCTGTAATATATTTAAAGGGAATTTAGTTTTAGTTTCCTATTCAAACCATGAGAATTTTGGTCACTGACATCACTCTAAATATTTTCATTAGTGTCAATAGATAAAAGTAAGAGAAATGAAATACATAAGTATATACTCATCAAATTTTATATTTTAGGATCTCCAACAATGCTTGAAATGTTTGGAACATTTCTGCAAACCTGGAGTGGAAATTTAGTAGGATATCTGCTCCTATTGCAATGACATTTGATACATGGCTTATGTCCAAAGAAGGACAAATTAAAAGGCATGTTTGTACCAATATGAAAAAAGTCTCCCTGACCATTAATGATAGGATTACATGATAGGGCAATCTAATATCTTACTCATGTTAGTGAGATAACATTTTCCATATTTTTGTAACTATGTATGAGAGTCATTTAGGCCTTTCAATAATGAGATAGATAATCTGGGAGTTGTGGCAGTTATTGTTTGGTTACCATATGACCTGAGATACTGGCAAAGGAAGAAGGCAATAGGTATGCAGAAATAAGCAAGAGAGGAGTGTGTGTGTCCATGTCTATGTGTGTTAGAGAGAGTAAAAGGAGAAGGGGAGGGATAAGGAAACAGAGAGAGAGAGAGAGAGAGAGAGAGAGAGAGAGAGAGAGAGAGAGAAAACTCCCCAGTTTTCTGATCCCTATCAGGTATTTATTCTTTCCCTTCTGTGAATTTTTGGCCAGGCTGCCTTCCTGATAATTGTTCCCATTATAAATAATTGTGCTTAAACCTAAATGTGTTTTCACACATAGTAGTTATAAAGTGGTAGTCCAAGTCATTGCAGGAAGAAGAGAATGATAAGATTAGCTAATATTTGTGTAATCCTTAAACTGTTAGCATACTTCTTTTACACACAATAATTAATTTTATCTTTCTAATGACCATATGTGACTGGTAAATTTAAAATCATCTTCTCCACATTACAGATTTTCATTTCAAGCAAACTCTTACAATGGTGAGAACAAACCAATGAGCCCAGTCACTAACATTTAACGTACACTTTCAGTTTAAAAATAGAGTGTCTGTTAATGTTAGGGTCAGATAAATTTGGGAGAAGATATAAAAGCATGAATGCAACTAGAAATATTTAACCTTTTTTAGTGTTAGAGCAACTATTTTAAGGAGCATAGGTCAAAGTGCAAACAATAGCTACAGAATACTCTCATTTGAGCTACTACTCAACTACAAATAGGAACTGATTTTTAGTAAGTGTTTAGTATAAGCAGGATGAAAGACTAAAAGACTTTCTGAAACTGAAAGCCTAAGAAAAGTGCAAAGTCTTAATTTAGTTTGTTTATTTATCATAACTGAATTGTTTTTAGTACATCAAATAACTAGGCACTCCCATATTTCATATACTTCAGTTATAAGAGTAACAAGTAATTGAAAGTTATATTTTTACTGATTTCCACATCTAATAATAGTTTTACATAATGTGATTATAATCATAGTTCAAGTAAAATTGTACATACCTTTATTAGTAACTTCATTTTGTCTGGTTTTCTGGTAAGCCAGAATCACTGAAAAATAATAAAATGGAAACATTTGAACCTAAACATCACTCAGATAAAGTTATTATTAACAATTTTGTTTTTACCTCTGCTTTTGGTGTTTTTTTGCTATATGAAATATTGCTAGTTTTGAAATCAATTTGTAATAATTTATTTTGAATTAGTTATGCCAAGACCTTCACAGGTCTTCCTAGGTTAATGACTTTTTAAAAAGGAAATATTGAAAAGATATATTTTAATTTAAATAATGGTTCAGTTTCTCTTATGTGAATCAAAAGATGGAAAATAGCATTACTCAAGCTCTTTCATTATAAAGACAACTTAAAAAAAAACTATTCTCTGAATTGATTAAGAAATATGTGTTTAGTAAATCTTATCTGAAGTATAAATAGCTGTAGAAATAATCCAAATTATTTACTACATGTGTAATTGAACATTACTTGCTAAATTTTTAGCAATTAAAAAATACCATTCAAATCTGAGATATAGACAAGGATCAAGAGACACTTCATGGCAAAGGAAGGGAGGCAACAAAAGCAAATGTAGAAGCAAGGTCAAGTTTGGTCTCCATTTCAATAATTCACTTTAATATTATACATTTTGATTCTTGATTTTATCTTTTAACTGAATGAAGTAAGATAAGCAAAAAAATATATTACACAACTATCCCTTCTTAAGATATAAATATTTATTAATTTCTTTACCTGTTGGAGTTTGATTGCATGCAATTTTTAAAGATTTGTTTATCTGTGAGTGATATATTTGTGAGTTACTGAAGAGATAATTATATCATTTATGTTCATCACAAATAAATGAGAGCTTGGCTGAATACAAAACTCTCAGATCAAAAAAATTTTGGCCTAAATTCTGTAGTAATTGCTTCATTCTTCTGAAACTTTGTGATGCCAAACAGCAACTATCCAGTTTGAAAAAAAACAATTTTGTGTTTTGTCCAGTTACTTGTCATCCTTGAATTTGGAAAAATGATAGGGTTTTTCTAGATGATTATTTTATTTTCAAAAGACAGGATCAGAATTTTAATGTACATATTCAATATATTTTTCAACTTGATAATTTTGGGGACTATATAGATTTTATGATAGTTTTTCCAAAATTTTATGTTCTTCTTTGAAACTCTTCTATTCCCTATCCTTCATGGCTGTTATCCATTATCTCATTGTTTTCATCCTATTTTCATTTCCCTTTGCATACCATAAAGATTTCTCATGATGTTTTCCATTTAATTAATTTTCTAGTAGTGTGAATCCTGCACTTTCCTTCCCTGTTTTAATTCTACTATTACACTTTAAGTATAGTCTGCTGTTGTTCCTTATTGTACCAGTCTTTGATAAACACTTTTTATTTCTATTTATTGTCATTTGACCCAAGTTTCCTTTCTCCTTAAGACTCTTTCTTTCAGATAGAAACAGATTGTGTTTTCTCTCAGTGTATTAAGTATATAAACATAGTTTTCTTCAGTTGCTGCTAGCAAAACATTTTCCAATATGTGTCATTTCTTTCATTTTGAGGGAAGAAAAGGTAGTGCTTACATCTAGTTTCCAAAGGCCTTAAGTATTTCTGACAACCTCATTCAAGACCATAGTCAGTAGAATAGGTGACACAAGCTGCAGTATCCTAAGCTCAGTACCAATGGTATCATCAAGCAAGCTGCTGGTATAATGCCCAGAGGTGCCAGTAGTGTCTAATTGAATCAGCTCTGTCATGTGAATTTGCTTTTATAACAGGTAGTATGATTCTAAATCTAATTCTCTGCCAAAAATCTTGTAAATTACATATAATTTTACTAAAAAATATGTTTTGTCTTGAAATTGTCCAGTGTCAGTTATGTTATTTGCATGTGAAGCCTGATACAAAAAGTCAGAAATATTCACAGTCTTCTTTTTCTTTATTTTCTCATATATTTTTATTACATACTTTGTCTTATATGCTCATACATAATTTTATAATTTATAAAATTATAAAATGTTATTTAGAATAACATTCTAAGGGTTTGTTTGAGTTATTCTACCATTCTTCCCATTTCCCCATATGTTCAAATATATTCATCATTACACTTTTACCTTTTCAGAGAAACTTTTAATTATGAATGTTTATGTATAATCGCCTCAAAAATTATGAAGTTTATTCTGTTCAGGAAGGTAGATATTTGTTACAAAAAAAAAAAACAAAACCCTAGCATAGTATTGCAAGGTCTTTTAGAAAAGTATAGGACTAGGTTCGTTCTCCACGGTAACATCCCCAAATAGAATTTCTATTTATAGAGACCATCTAGGGTCAAAATAATCCATATTAATTAAGCTTTAGTGTAATTCCTATAAACTGCAAGAGCTGACTTGAACTTTTTTGTCCATTATAGTTCATTTGACTTCTGACTCCCTCCTTTGCTTTTTTCACCTTGTCAGTTCATGTCCTTTTTTATTCCAGGTCCTGGCATCTCTTCCCACATTCCTCATATTTTACATTATGGTTTTACTCTCAACTTATTTCATTGGTTATTCTTCCCAAATACTATTCTTAACTAGCATTTCAGCCATTTCAAACATGCTCTACTAATCACCTGTACTAGACTGTTCTGAATCAGCCAAACTACTCTCTACTTCTTTTCAATTATTTCTAATACTTGACTTTATTATTTATTCAGACTCACCTACAATATATTCCCATTTTTCTAATTAAGGATATTATTACTTTTATTCAAAATTAATGTAATATTACATAGTTAGACAAATACTTATGCTCTTAATAGGCACTAAGTATACAGTTTCTTTAATAGCCATGTGGGAAATTTATTCAGACCTTTTGTTTATAACTATAAAATAAAATGTACAATATCGCTGGCTCTTAGGAGATGGAATTTAATCAAACTCATTATCCTATTAACATTGGTAATGTCCGAGGATGTTGTGTGAGCTTCATCAATTCTCAGAGCTCTTGTGGTTTTCATGGGTCTGAGGTGATAATCAAGTTAATAAAAATCATTCAATCATTATAGCAAAAATGTCTTTATTTTGTTTTAAATTTTAACAATAAAAACATAATAACACATTTCATAATTAAGTTAAATAAATGCAAGGAATATATCTTTTTTAGTATACTGAATTATATCATTGATGTTCTGCTTTTGTCCTTACCTCTGTAAACTCTATTTTCAACACATTAAAACTTCAACCAGACTGATCCTTTCTAAATGAAGGTAAATCTCATTGCTCATCTGCTCAAGCCTTTTTAGTACACTTGCATCTCTCTTGGATTAACAGTCTAAATCTCAGTAGTCTATGAAGTCTTACATGATCATTTTCCCCACTCTCACTCACTCAGCTTCAGGCATGCTATTTTTATTACTAGTCCTTTAACATGACATAGTACTAACTCAAGGCCTTGTACTTGCTGTTCACTATTTACTTTTTCTGAATGCTGTTCCTCCAGATAGCCCCATGACTCCCATCTTGAATCCCTTTAGTTTTTGTTCAAGGTTATAATGCTTCATGTGTGTTTATGGTACTTGGGTTAAAGGACACAATCATTGGTATTTGCTTTAGAATAGAGTTGTTTTCTGTTTTTCCACAGACAAAATCATCACAACACCCTTCCATCCCAGGTTATTGATTTGACTTCATATCTAGCCTAAGAATTGGGACTGGGGTATTTGAGATAGTGAAAACATTCTGAGTAGAGATGACAAATTGCCTACATATATTTATCCATTATCTCAAAGTAAAGATAAAGTGAATAATACATATAATTTTTTTAATTAAAATAAAAATTGCTGGGGAGATAGTGTTATATAAAAGAGAGAAAAGCTGCTACAAAAGTTGTTCACCAGGAATGATATGAACAATAAAGAAGTAGGTTTCCTCATGGAATCCCTGAGAGATCCAGGTGAAGAAAGGCATTTTTGAAGGGAAAGAGTGAGCCAACAGTGGACAGAGCAACTGATTTTCAGTATTGAGAACTTGTCCCATCACTGCATCTAGAGTGCAAGCAGTCAGACTTCTATACCCCTAGATAGGATAAGAAGTTTTATTGGATAATTTAAATAGTCCTGAAGAAAATAATTTAAAACTTTGGCATTTTGGATTTAATTAACCTAAAGCAAAGCTTGCTGGTTGATAAGAACCACTAAGTTACTAAGTGCCTAATTGCTTTGTAGTACTGTTTTATTCTTATATATATAAACTTATGGCCACCAGACACTTGAGGAAAATTTATAAGACAAAATAATAAATAATGAATGTAAAAAAATAATTACCCTGAAGGAAGAAGAGATAGCCCTGGAGAAAACAAAAGAAAATTTAAGCAAACACTTCTCTAATGAGTATGTTCAAAGAATTTTACAGAATCAATGCTTCTAAAATAAAGAATAGGTATGTATGTCCTTTCACATATCTAACCTGAATCATGTCATAGGAGTAATAGGAACAATATAGCATTAAAATAATTTTGACTAGAGAACAACCTAGGGAAAGATAGGGGATAGAGTTGAATAAATGAAGTGGAGCTAACTACTGGAGGATGTTTAATCACAGAGCACTATTTTGGGCTAAAAATTCAATTAATTAAACTGTAAGTATGGGGCAAGAGGGAGACAGATTTAGGTAAAATGATCAAAGCAGCCTATTTATACACTTATAAGATGACTTTTTCTTAAATGCTCCACTGGAATTCCCTTCCCTAAATGCATCTCCATATTCTGAGTGTGAAACTCATAGGTGTAAATGCCAACTGCTACTACAGAAATAGCTACTTTCAATGAAATGGAGTTATGTTTAGCAAAAATGATGTTTTCTTATTGAGACTTTTTTTCAATGTTTTGAAATAGAATGTTCAAAATATTCTTACCACTGTGGCTGGTTTATTCTTAAAACAGTTTCTTTCTACTTATAAAATGCTAATGTAATTTGACTATGAAAATTGTAAATTTTAATTATTAGGATCTCCCTTATATAAACCCATTGCTCTCTAGGTACATATGATAAGGATTAAAAAAAAATTCACTTAACTAACAATGACAACAGCAGAGTAGGTATGGGGAAAAATCTGAAAGAAATACTCCTGGAGAAAATGTAACTGTATATATTTATGCAATATTAATGAAAACTCTAAAAAAAATAAGTCAAAACATCCCTCAGAAAATAGAAGAAAAGAAAAGAAACAGGAGAAAAAATAAGAGATATAGAGTAGATTTTCAGGAAATTCAACATCTGATTTATATAATTTATATAATTTTCCATAACCTACAGAGAAAACAGAGCAAACAAAAAAATCTGCCAAAGAATATTGGAAATAGTTGAGAAAAATTATACTATTCAGATTAGGGGACCAATACATTAAATAAACACACATACCAAGGCATATTTTCATGAGATTTTAATACATCTGGAAAAATATTAAAACTAAAAGCTGCTAATGAGGTAAACAAAATGAAGCAAAACAAAACACACAGATTATCTACCAATATGGCAGCCACATTTTCAAGAACTACATTAGTTATTGGAAGACAAGAGAGCAATGCTTCAAGTTCCTATGATATACTACTTTTTCAACTCAGAAATGTAAAATTCACCAAGCTACCAGTTGAGAAAGATGGTATTAAAAAAAGGTCAGAAATTCAACATTACTCCTCAGAAATGATAGTATATGTGCTTCAAGGAACAGAGCAATACAGAGTGCCTGCAATCCATGACTGGAATCAAAGGTAACCTCAGCATAGGTTTTTGATTGAAGTCAGAAAGTGGGAGACTATTTCAGGAAGGAGGGTGCAGGGATCAGACTTAATAAAGTACTAAATATGAAGTTTTAAACATTTCTAAATATTTAAATGAGTAAAGTTAATAAATAACACAAACACAACCAAAACATCAAAAAGGCTCTTAAAATGCAATTAACTTAAAAAGAGGAAGAAGGGCAAAAATGCAATTATAACACAATATTCCCAAAGGCATAATTATGTGTAGGTAATTTTAATTAAAATATGACAGAACAGTATTGACAAAATGCAGAAGGGGTCTTATGGGTGAGAGAAGGAATTAAGGGAAAAAGATGAATGAGTTGATCTCTCAGTAGGAAGTCAATAATAGGGTCTAAAATGAATATTAAATAGTACTCTGCACATATTCAAAACACAGAGATAAATATTTTAAAGTAAGAACATCTGAACAGCAGGGTTGAGATGAGGATGGCAGTTGGGAGTGTGTTCATTGCAAATCTTTTGGTACTGTGAAAGCCAGAGTTTGTTTGCAAGATGTATTATCTTTACCTTTGTTTTAGACAACACAGAACTGCCACAAATACAACATTAAAGGAACATTTTAGTCTAGCAAAATAAAACAATCTCTTTCCTTTTTCTTTCTGCTTCTCTTTTTCTCTCTCTTCACATACATAACACATGTGTATAACTGTATGTATATATTTTTTGTAGTCCAGTGGTTCAAATATCATTAGATATGAGATTCCTATTTGTCTCCTTTAGTGCTTTTGAAATTCATTTTATATGGTTTATTTCTACTCCTGCTTACCATTTGTTTACTTTTCACAGCATTTCTTTCCCATTTTTTTTCTTCTACGTTTCTTTGTCCTTTTGTATTTGATGTATCCTTGGTAATGTGCCAAATTTTGCTCTGTAACCACTTTGAGATACTTCAATTTTGTCTTTTATGAAGGAGATTTAAATCATTTCCATTTACAGTGATAAACAATCTATTTGGTTTTATTTATTTTACTTACTTTGGGTTTACTACTAATTATTCATTGTTATATTTTTATTTTACTCTTTCATCATGATTTTGTGTTAATCAAGTTTCTTTTCATTCCCTCTCCCCTGTTAATTTCAACTTACTAGTTGTCTGAAACACTTTCAAATCACTTAGGCATCTTTGCTCTTTGCCCTGACAAAGCTGGAACCTTGGGTCTCCCAGCCAACCTTCAGAAAGTCTCTAGCACTCTTCTTAAGCTTCATAAGTACACAACTTGTAAAAGACTGAGCCAAAATTCAAATGCAGGCACTCTGATTCCAGAACTCAATATTAATAATCACAATTCTAAAGTTATACATTTTGTTATTTTTGTATATTTTTTCCATTTTTGTTCCACAAATGGTGACACACACCTCAGTACATAAATTCATTTACTCATTATATACTCATTTAAATAAAAATTACAGGTATGTCTTGTGATATTTTCCATATTAGTACTTAATACAAAAGTACAAAATAGACTTGCCATAGTTTAAACATTCATCTGTTGATAAATATGTAGATTAATTCTAATATTTTGCCAATTTGAAGAACTCCACAAGGATTATTTATCTTTCTTACATAAGTGTAATTGTTACTGCAAGATAAATTCAGGTAAATTGAATGTTTGGGTCAGCAAGTATTTATTTATTTACTTTTATTTATTTTCTCCAGCTTTATTGAGATATATTTCACATATAACATTGTGTAAGTTTAAGGTGTACTGCATGATGATTTGATATGCATATGTATTCTGAAACTATTGCCATAATAATTTTAATATTGACAAAAAATTAGTAGTCAACCAGGAAAGAAATGGAAATTTTTACTTGAGCCAACATGAGAAAGCTCTGAGAACTGTTCCACCTGTTAGAGGTCAAGGCACAATTATATCAATATAAGTTTTTGAGACAAACGGTTATACATCAAAGTAGCATATTGATTGTTTACATAGTCCAACAAGGTGAAGAGTGGGTTATTGAGAAAGGAATGTTATCTACGAAGGAGTTACTTTTGTGGTGTCAGGAGGAAATTATTTTAAATTTTTATCTTTTTAGTGAGTAGGCATTTCTGTGTCTTCTAAGGGGAGCTAGCTAATGTATAATGCAGGTGCACAATGCACACTAAGGGGGAAATGTTAGTTGCTTAAACAGGCAGAGAGAAAATGTTATGTTTAAAAATTTTATTGTCCTGCATTAAAAATAATTTTATTCCATAATTGATTACATTCATAACCTCATACAATTACTATTTCTTGTGTCTGATGAGAACATCTGAGATCTATTCCCTTAACTTTCAAGTATTCAATATATAATTGTTAACATATAAGTTAACTTGCTCTACATTAGGTCTTAAGAACCTATTCATCTTATAACCGGAAGTTTGTATCATTTGACAACCATCACTCATTTCTCCCACCCACCCCACTGCTAACCACCAATCTACTCTGTTTCTATGAGTTCAGCTTTTAGATTTCATCAATAAGATCATACAATACTTGTCTTTCTCTGTCTGACTTGGTATAATGCCCTCAAGGTCCATGCATGTTGTTGTAAATGGTAGGATTTCCTTCCTTCTCATAGCTGAAAAGTATTCCATTATAACCATATATTCATGGATACAATGGAATCACTTCTATTATATTCATCCATTGACACTTTGGTTGTTTCCATGTCTTTGTTGTTGCAAATAATGCTGTAATGAACTTGGAGTTCAGGTATTTCTTTGAGATCCTGATTTCATTTCCTTTGGAAATATACCCAGAAGTGAGGTTGCTGGAGCTTATAGGAGTTTTATTTTAATTTTTTGGGGGGAAATCTCCATAGTGTTGTCCACAGTGGCTGTACTAATATACACTACCACCAATAGTGCACAAGTGTTCCCTTTTCTTCTCATCTTTGACAGCACTTATCTTCTTTTGAAATAATAGTCATTCTAACAGTTGAATATACTTTTATGATTAATTTTTTATTCATAAATTGTGTTTTATTATTATTTAATATATGTTTTTGTCCTGAATTATAATGCAACTTTTAATACCATCTTTAACTGACATAATGTAATGCCTTTGGTATTTTTTTAAATAATCTGCTCATCTCTTTGTTTCCAAACTCTTCTTTTCCCTTACAGTGCTTCTTTAAACATAATACAGCTGGACAATTAATTATAAATAATCTGACTGATAAACTATGTAAAAAAATCTACCCCATTTACAGTGAAGTTAGTAATGTACTAGAGTGTATGCCAATAATTTTGCTTCATATTAACTACCCTATATATTTTACATAATTCCTTCTTTTTGATGAAGCTAGAAACAGCTATAACAAGCATTTTGGATTCCTCACAGATATGGAAAAATATAATTAAAACTTACATTTATATTTCTAAGTTTAGTCTAAAAATTAAAGCTTATACATTATCATTCTCTTAGTAGCTACTTATTTATTTATTTTAAACATCTTTATTGGAGTATAATTGCTCCACAACAGTGTGTTAGCTTCTGCTTTATAACAAAATGAAACAGCTATACATATACACACATCCCCATATCTCCTCCCTCTTGCATCTCCCTCCCACCCTCCCCATCCCACCCCTCTAGGTGGTCACAAAGCACCGAGCTGATCTCCCTGGGCTATGCAGCTTCTTCCTGCTAGATATCTATTTTACATTTGTAGTGTATATATGTCCATGCCACTCTCTCACTTTGTGCCAGCTTACCATTCTCCCTCCCCGTGTCCTCAAGTCCATCCCCTACGTCTGCATCTTTATTCCTGTCCTGCCCCTAGATTCTTCAGAAACTTTTCTTTTTTTTTTAGATTCCATATATATGTGTTAGCACACAGTATTTGTTTTTCTCTTTCTGACTTCCTTCACTCTGTATGACTGTCTCTAGGTCCATCCGCCTCACTACAAATAACTCAATTTTATTTTCTTTATGCCTGAGTAATATTCCATTCTATATATGTGCCACATCTTCTTTATCCATTCATCTGTTGATGGACACTTAGGTTGCTTCCATGAACATGTTATTGTAAACAGAGCTGCAATGAACATTGTGGTACATGACTCTTTTTGAATTATGGTTTTCTCAGGGTATATGCCTAGTGGTAGGATTGCTGGATTGTATGGTAGTTCTATTTTTAGTTTTATAAGGACCGTCCATACTGTTCTCAAGAGTGGCTGTATCAATTTACATTCTAACCAACAGTGCAAAAGTGTGCCCTTTTCTCCACACCCTCTCCAGCATTTATTGTTTTGTAGATTTTTGATTATGGCCATTCTGATGTGAGGTGATACCTCATTGTAGTTTTGATTTGCATTTCTCTAATGATTAGCGATGTTGAGCCTCCTTTCATGTGTTTGTTGGCAAACTGTATATCTTCTTTGGAGAAATGTCTATTTAGGTCTCCTGCCCATTTTTGGATTGGGTTGTTGTTTTTTTTTTGATATTGAGCTGCATGAGCTGCTTATAAATTTTGGAGATTAATCCTTTGTCAGTTGCTTCATTTGAAAATATTTTCTCCCATTCTGAGGGTTGTCTTTTCGTCTTATTTAAGGTTTCCTTTATTGTGCAAATGCTTTTAAGTTTCATTAGGTCCCATTTGTTTATTTTTGTTTTTATTTCCATTTCTCTAGGAGGTAAGTCAAAAAGAATCTTGTTGTGATTTATATCATAGAGTGCTCTGCCTATGTTTTCCTCTAAGAGTTTTATACTGGCTGGACTTACATTTTTTTCTTTAATCCATTTTGAGTTTATTTTTGTGTACGGTATTAGGGAGTGTTCTAATTTCATTCTTTTAAATGTAGCTGTCCAGTTTTCCCAGCACCACTTATTGAAGAGGCTGTCTTTTCTCCATTGTGTATTCTTGCCTCCTTTATCAAAAAGAAGGTGACCATATGTGCATGGGTTTATCTCTGGGTTTTCTATCCAGTTCCATTGATCTATATTTCTGTTTCTGTGCCAGTACCATACTGTCTTGATTACTGTAGCTTTGTAGTATAGTCTGAAGTCTGGGAACCTGATTTCTCCAGCTCCATTTTTCTTTCTCAAGATTGCTTTGGCTATTCAGGGTCTTTTGTGTTTCCATACAAATTGTGAATTTTTTTGTTCTAGTTCTGTGATAAATGCCATTGGTAGTTTGATAGGGATTGCAATGAATCTGTAGATTGCTTTGGGTAGTAGAGTCATTTTCACAATGTTGATTCTTCCAATCCAAGAACATGGTATATATCTCCATCTGTTGGTATCATCTTTAATTTCTTTCATCAGTGTGTTATAGTTTTCTGCATACAGGTCTTTTGTGTCCTTAGTTAGGTTTATTCATAGGCATTTTCTTCTTTTTGTTGCCATGGTAAGTGGGAGTGTTTCCTTAACTTTTCTTTCTGATTTTTCATCATTAGTGTATAGGAATGCAAGAGATTTCTGTGCATTAATTTTGTATCCTGCTACTTTACCAAATTCATTGCTTAGATTTAGTAGTTTTCTGGTAGCATATTTATGATTATCTACATATAGTATTATGTCATCTGCAAAAAGTGACAGCTTTATTACTTCTTTCCTGGTTTGGATTCTTTTTTATTTTTTTCTTCTCTGATTACTGTGGCTAAAATTTCCAAATCTTATTTGAATAATAGTGGTGAGAATGGACAACCTTGTCTTATTCCTGATCTTAGAGGAAATGGTTTCTGTTTTTCACATTTGAAAATGATGTTGGCTGTGAGTTTGTGATATATGCCTTTTATTATGTTGAGGTAATTTCCCTCTATGCCTACATTTTGAGGATTTTTTATCATAAATAGATGTTGAATTTTGTTGAAAACCTTTTCTGCATCTATTCAGATGATCTTATGGTTTTTATCCTTCAATTTGTTAATATGGTGAAATCACATTAATTGATTTGTGTAAACTGAAGAATCCTAGCATTCCTGGGATAAACCTCACTTGACCATGGTGTATGATCCTTTTAATGTGCTGTTGGATTCTGTTTGCTAGTATTTTGTTGAGGATTTTTGCATCTTTTTTCATCAGTGATATTACCCTGTAGTTTTCTTTTTTTGTGATATCTTTGGTTTTGGTATCAGGGTGATGGTGGCCTCATAGAATGAGTTTGGAAGGGTTCCTCCCTGTGCTATATTTTGGAAGAATTTGAGAAGGATATGTGTTAGCTCTTCTCTAAATGTTTAATAGAATTCACCTGTGAAGCCATTTGGTCCTGGGTTTTTGTTTGTTGGAAGATTTTTAATCCCAGCCTCAATTTCAGTGCTTGTGATTGGTCTCTTTATATTTTCTATATCTTCCTGTTTCAGTCTCGGACGGTTGTGCTTTTATAAGAATTTGTCTTTATAAGAATTTGTTGTACATTTTATTGGCATAGAGTTGCTTGTACTAGTCTCTCATGATCCTTTGTAATTCTGCAGTGTCAATTGTTACATCTCCTTTTCCATTTCTAATTCTATTGATCTGATTCTTCTCCCTTTTTTTTTTCTTGAGGATTCTGGCTAATGGTTTATCAATTTTGTTTATCTACTTAAAGAACCAGCTTTTAGCTTTATTGATCTTTGTTATTGTTTCCATCATTTATTTTTCTTTTTTTTCTGATCTGATCTTTATGATTTCTTTCTTTCTGCTAACTTTGAGGTATTTTTGTTCTTCTGTCTTTAATTGCTTTAGGTGTAATGTTAGGTTGTTTATTTGAGATATTTCTTTTTTCTTGAGATAGGATTGTATTGCTATAAACTTCCCTCTTAGGACTGCTTTTCTTCATCCCATATGTTTTGGGTCATCGTGTTTTAACTGTCATTTGTTTCTAGGTTTTTTTTCTTTCCTGTTTGATTTCTTCAGTGATATATTAGTTATTAAGTACTGTATTTTTTAGCCTCCATGTGTTTGTAGTTTTTAAAGATTTTTTCCTGTAATTGATATCTAGTCTCATAGCTTTGCGGTTGGAAAAGATACTTGATACAATTTCAATTTTCTTAAATTTACCAAGGCTTGCTTTGTGACCCAAGATATGATCTATCCTGGAGAATGTTCCATGAACACTTGTGAAGAAAGTGTATCCTGTTTGTTTTTAATGGAGTGTCCTAGAAATATCAATTAAGTCCATCTTGTTTAATGTATCATTTAAAGCTTGTGTTTCTGTAGTTATTTTCATTTTGGATGATTTTTCCATTGGTGAAAGTGGGGTGTTAAAGTCCCCTACAATGAATGTGTTACTGTTGATTTCTCCTTTTATGGCTGTTAGTATTTGCCTTATGTATTGAGGTGCTCCTATGTTGGGTGCATAAATATTTACAATTGTTATATCTTCTTTTTGGATTGATCTCTTGATCATTATGTAGTGTCCTTCTTTGTCTCTTGTAATAGTCTTTTTTTTTAAATTCTCTTTTGTCTGATATGAGAATTACTACTCCAGCTTTCTTTTGTTTTCCATTTGCATAGAATTTTTTTTTCCATCCCCTCAGTTTCAGTCTGTATGTGTCCCTAAGTCTGAAGTGGGTCTCTTGTAAGCAGCATATATATGGGTCTTGATTTTGTATCCATTCAGCCAGTCTATGTCTTTTGGGTTAAAGATTTAATCCATTTACATTTAAGTTAGTTATTGATAGGTATGTTCCTATTACCATGTTTTAATTGTTTTGGGTTTGTTATTGTAGGTCCTTTCCTTCTCTTGTGTTTCCTGCTGAGAGAATTTCCTTTAGCATTTGTTGTAAAGCTGGTTTGGTGGTGCTGAATTCTCTTAGCTTTTGCTTGTCTGTGAAGATTTTAATTTCTCTGTCAAACCTGAATGATATCCTTGCTGGGTAGAGTAATCTTGGTTGTAGGTTCTTTCCTTTCATCACTTTAAATATGTCCTGCCACCCCCTTCTGGCTTTCAGAGTTTCTGCTGTAAGATCAGCTGTTAACCTTATGGGGATTCCCATATGTTATTCCCAAATAACATATGTTGTATGTTATTTGTTGTTTTTCCCCTGCTGCTTTAATATTTTTTCTTGGTATTTAATTTTAGATAGTTTGATTAATTTGTGTCTTGGCATGTTTCTCCTTGGATTTATCCTGTATGGGACTCTCCGTGATTCTTGGACTTTATTCACTATTTCCTTTCCATTATGAGAGAAGTTTTCATCTATAATCTCTTCAAATATTTTCCCCGTCCCTTTCTTTTTCTCTTCTTCTTATGAGACCCCTATTATTCGAATATTGGTGCATTTAATTTTGTCCCAGAAGTCTATGAAGCTGTCCTAAATTCCTTTCATTCTTTTTTCTTTATTCTGCTCTGTGGTAGTTATTTCCACTCTTATATTCCAGATCACTTATCCGTTCTTCTGCCTCTGTTATTCTGCTATTGATTCCTTCCAGAGAATTTTTAATTTCATTTATTGTGTTCTTGCTCATTGTTTGTTTGCTCTTTAGTTCTTCTAGGTACTTTTTAAACATTTCTTGTATCTCCTCCATTCTATTTCAAGATTTTGGATCATCTTTATTACCATTACTCTGAATTCTTTTTCACATAGACTGCCTATTTCCTCTTCATTTCTTTGGTCTGGTGTGTTTTTATCTTGCTCTTTCATCTGCTCTGTGTTTTCCTGTCTTCTCATTTGGCTTAACTTACTGTGTTTGGGGTTTCCTTTTCACAGGCTGCACATTCATAGTAGTTCCCATTGTTTTTGTTGCTTCACCCAGTGGGTAAGGTTTGTTCAGTGGGTTGTGTAGGCTTCCTGGTGGAGGGGAATCGTGCCTTTGTTCTGGTGGATGATGCTGGATCTTGTCTTTCTGGTGGGCAGGACCACATCCATTGGTGTGCTTTGGGTTGTCTGCTACCTTGTTATGATTTTAGGCATCCTCTCTGCTAATAAGTGGACATGTGTTCCTGTCTTTCTAGTTGCATGACATGGGGTGTCCAGCACTGGAGCTTGCTGCTCGTTATGTGGAGCTTGTTCTTAACATTGAGATGGAGATCTCTGGGATAGCTTTCACCGTTTGATATTACGTGAAGCCGGGAGGTCTCTGGTCGACCAATGTCGTGAACTTGGCTCTCTCACCTCAGAGGCACAGACCTGACACCTGGCTGGAGCACGAAGACCATTTGTGCCACATTTCTCAGAAGAAATGGGAGAAGAAATGAAAGAAAGAAAGGAAGGAAGGAAGGAAGGAAGGAAGGAAGGAAGGAAGGAGGGAGGGAGGGAAGGAAGAAAAAGAAAGAAAGAAAGAGTAAAGAAGAAAGAAAATAAAAGAGTTATTAAAATAAAAACAAAAATAAATAATTTGAAAGTAATAAAAAAAGAAAAGAAAGAAAGAAGAGAGCAACCAAATCAAAAAACAAATCCACCTATGATAGCAAGCACTAAAACTATACTAATAAAAACAAGCACAAAGAAAATAACAAAATAAAATGAAGCGACACAACCCTAGGACAAATGGTAACAGCAAAGCTATACAGAGAAAATCACACTAAGAAGTATTCACATACACACTCAGAAAAAGAGAAAAAGGAAATATATATATATATAGAAGGAAGCGAGCAACCAAATCAATAAACAAATCTACCAATGATAATAAATTCTGAATACTAAACTAATATAAACATAAAACCAGAAACAAATTAGATGCAGAAAGAAAACTGCAAGTCTATACTTGATCCCACAGTCCACCGCCTCAATTTTCTGATGATTTGTTGTCTATTCAAGTATTCCAGAGTTGCAGCATACATCAAGTTGACTGTGGTAATTTAATCTGCTGCTCTTGAGGCTGCTAGGAGAAATTTCCCTTTGTCTTCTTTGTTCGCATAGCTACTGAGGTTCAGCTTTGTATTTGGCCCCACCTCTGTGTGCAGGTCACCTGAGGGCATTTGTTCTTCACTCAGATAGGAAGACAGGATGGTGTTAAAGTATCAGGTGATTAGGGAGCTTGGGTTCACTCAGTCCAGGAGGAGGGAGGTGTACAGAATGCAGGGTGAACCTGCGGTTGCATAGGCCATCATGACGTTGCAACAGCCTGAGGCGTGCTGTGTGTTCTCCTGGGGAATTTGTCCCTGGATTACGGGACACTTGCAGTGACAGGTTGCACAGGCTCCTGGGAGGGGAAGTGTAGATACTGACCTGTGCTTGCACACAGGATTTATGGTGGCTGCAGCAGCAGCCTTAGCATTTCATGCCCATCTCTCATGTCCACTCTGATAGCTGCAGCTCACGCCTATCTCTGGACCTCGTTTAGGCTGTGTTCTGAATCTCCTCTCCTTGCACACCCTGAAACAATGGTCTCTTGCCTCTTAGGCATTCCAGACTTTTTCCTGGACTCCCTCCCGGCTACCTGAGGTGCACTAGCCCCCTTCAGGCTGTGTTCATGGAGCCAACTCCAGTCCTCTTCCTGGGATCTGACCTCCGAAGCTGAAGCCTCAGCTCCCAACTCCCACCCACCCTGGCGGGTGAGCAGACAAGCCTCTCGGCCTGGTGAGTTCTGGTTGACACCAATCCTCTGTGTGGGAATCTCTCCACTTTGCTCTCTGCACCCTTATTGCTGTGCTCTCCTCCATGGCTCTGAAGATTCCCTCCTGTCACCCCCCTGTCTCCACCAGCAAAGGGGTTTCCTAGTTTGGGAAAACATTTCCTCCTTCATAGCTCCTTCCCAGAGGTGCAGGTCCCATCCCTTTCTTTTGTCTCTGTTTTTTTCATTTTTCTTTTGCCCTACCCAGCTACGTGGGAGAGTTTCCTGCCTTTTGGGAAGTCTGAGGTCTCTGCTAACATTCAGTAGTTGCTCTGTAGGAGTTGTTCCACATGTAGATGTATTTCTGATGTATTTGTGGGGAGGAAGGTGATCTCCATGTCTTATTCCTCCACCATCTTAAAGGTCCTCTATCCATGTCTTTTTAATCCGTTCTGTTTTCTTCAATTTTATAGTTACTGAAGGAGTTTCTAAAGTTAGTCTTCAATAGGAAATATTTTATTTTTCTCTATGCCTTTATCTTGCTTATTATCTCATTTGCTTTTTTTTAACCCATTCAACTTCATATCAAAAGTCTTTACTCTTTGTATTAACTAATGATTATAGTTTTCAGAACTACATACGCTTGAATACTTTTATATTTTACAATATCTTCTTATTCTTCTAAGTCTTCATAATTAAGGTGTTTTTTTCTTGCTTTGTGCTATGTTTGGGAGGCCAAATTGTTTTTCCTGTTTTTCCACAAACAAGAACTTTTCTTAAAAACTTAAACAATTATTTTGTCATTACAGGGAATGTTAGCTATCATTGATCCTACACTTTTTAAAACATTTTATATACATGTTTTTTAATTTTTTAATTAAATAAAGTTGATTTACAATGTTGTGATAGTTTCATATGTATAGCAAAGTGATTCTGTTATGCATATATATATTCTTTTTCATTACAGTTTATTACAAGATATTGAATATAGTTCCCTCTGCTATACAGTAGGTCCTTATTTTTTGCCTATTTTATATATAATAGTGTGTATATGTTAATCCCAAACTCCTAATTTATCCCTACCCCCTTTCTCCTTTGGCACCAAAAGTTTTTTTCTGTGTCTGTGAGTCTATTTCTCTTTTGTAAATAAGTTAATTTGTTTATTTTTTTAAGATTTCACCTATAGTTAATGCCATATGATATTTGTCTTTTCTGTCTGAATACTTCACCCTAGGTCTGTCCATGTTGCTGCAAATTGCATTATTTTATTCTATTTTTATGGCTGAGTAATATTCTGTATATATACACACACATATATATTTATATATGTATATACATACCACAGCTTCTTTATCCATTCATCTGTCAGTGGACATTTAGGTTTTTTCCATGTCTTGGTTATTGTAAATAGTAATGTTATGAACATTGGAATGCATGTATCTTTTTGAATTAGAGTTTTCATCTTTCCTGGATAAATGCCTCAGAAAGGAATTGCTGGATCATATGTTAACTCCATTTTTTAGTTTTTTTAAGGAACATCCATACTGTTCTCCATAGCAGTTGCACCGATTTACATTCCCACCAACAGTGTAGGAGGGTTCTTTTTCTCCATACCTTCTCCAGCATTTATTACTTGTAGACTTTTTGATGATGGCCATTCTGAATGGCATGAGGAAATATCTCATTGTAGTTTATTAGAAAAATGCAAATTTTTGAATTATGTTTTAATCTCTTTCTCAGCTTTGCATATGGAGGATGAAAATATGAATGTTGTCAGATTGTTTACCTCCAAGATAATTATGTCTAACTGCTAGAAAAACCTCCAGTATTTAGCAAATGTGTATTTAGTCTAGCACTGCTGAACTAAGATAAATATTCATCCAGCTCCTTGCCAAATAGTGTTCAGATATGTGCAAATAATTGTTAGGCCATACTACCTAGTTTTCTGATGGTAGAAGTCATGGGTCTCTGAACTGAGGAGCAATATGGTAAATGGATATAGGCTCATTCCACCAGCACTCAGACAGCACAGATGCAACACTATATTTCCCAGTCAGTTTATAAACCCCTTACAATTTTTGGAAATAAGTAAATCCTCAATTCAAGTTTCATGAAATTTAAAACTATTCCTGTGTATGAGTGTTGTCAGACCATTTTCCCACCCAGAGAATTACATCTCTTATGAAAGTTCAGAAATAATACGGATTCATTGGCACAAATAATTGGTTTAAAGACTATATGAAGACTGAATGGAGAATAATGCTAAATCTATTTGTTCTGAACAGTTAAACACAGACAGAGCTTATAAATACAGGATGTGTATAAAATATTTCTAAATAATATTTATCAAAATTGTTTTAAATAGTAACAATTTATTTGTTTAATAATAACCAAGTGTCATAAATGAGTCTTCTTAAAACTAATTTTAGTGCTTTGTACAGAATTAACAGCTCTAAATTGAAAACTGAATAAAGAATATGGAAGTGACATTGATTTTCAGCAGATAACCTTTGTCAATTCCATAATAATACTAGTTACAGAAAATCAAAAACAAACAGAAAAAAATAAAAACAAAGGAAAAGAAAAAAAGAAGCATATAATTAATGGTCTTTATTTAATTAAGGCTCTTTACAAACAGATATAACTTAAAGAGATGTTTTATAGATTCCAAGAGCAAGAATATAGTAGGGTTTAAAAAATGGAATAGCTACCATTGGTCCCCTCTTTATTTTTATTTTCTTGTTCTAAATTTTTCTTCACTTTTCTCTGCATTCCCTACACAGCTATTTAATCTCTATTTTGTTTTTCTCTCAAGATAGAATATGGCCACTCTACTACTCGTAATGTTACACTAGTGACAAGATAAAGTGTTAAACTGTGACCTTTTCATAGCCTTGTTTTGGCAAGACCTGCTGCTGAGAACAAAAATATGTTTCATTGACCTGCACATTCAAATGGAAGAAACTAATCTTTCACTGCATATATGCTAAAACTATGAACACCTTTAGCTAACATGAGCCATCACCTACTTCCAGGTTATTTAGAATTCATCAGGAGAAAGGTTTCACTGGCAGAGAGGATTCATTATTAGGTAGAAGAGATGAGAGAATGGGGATTTTTAATAGATGTCAACCACCATAGGTAAGAAAAAAGGACTCTTCAAACCCCTTTCAGAGAGCTTAATATGTCTCCAAGAGTTCAAACAACATAAAAACTGGTATCCAACTCACTCCTGAAAAGTCTAAATTAAGATACTGTGGCCAAGGGGGATTATATTTAAGAGCAGGAGGGCAAAAAGCAGGATTGGGAACAGTTTATATTTTTAGAATGTCATCACACCAGATTGCATGTATTTCTCTAGTCCCAAATAGAAAAAGATGGATAATGAGGAATGTGATGTGTTTCATTCTAAAAAGACTACAGTGGAGGGTAATGGGACCTCAGCAGGGTGAGCAGACTGTCAAATAAATTAGTAAACAGTACATCAAAAGATTCAATGCAACTCTCCATAAGAGAACCCAAAAATGAAGAATCTCCAAATAATGAGGGTAATCCAAATAACACATATGCACTAGAGACAGATAACATAAATAACCCATATCCACTAGAGACAGAGCCAAGCAGAGGGTATGGATACCTGATAACAACTGCACTAGTCATTAAGACTTTTCCTTATCCTCATTTCACCTCCCTAATCTTGTTTTAACTGAGAAGACACCCTTATTCTTATATACATAATCTATCAGTTTAGGAAGAGTCAGGAAAAGAGAAGGAATACACTGTAAGTTTCTGTGCATAAGTGAGACCAGGCCAAAAAAGGGAGAGATTTTTAATTAGATGACATTTAAGTTTTGATATTACAGTAGACTAGAAAATACTTTTGTACTTAAAAAGGGGGAGTTCACATTTCATCTGGATATAATTGAGAGCAACCAGAAAATTGGTGAATTTGCACTAACTTTTTTCCTGTGTCAGACTTAAATAATGTAATATCAGGTGAGAAGTTCTACAGTCTCTATCTTTAGTCAACTAGGATTAACTTATTCAATCAGCTAGTTAAACATTTGAGAATACCAGCCACATTCAACTTAATGTTGCATTACAATTTTAAATTATTGGAATTTTATTGTCCTATCTTTCCTCAAGTGTTCTAATCAGCATGTTTGCATGTGATAATGGTCACTGTGACCCATACATTTTACTTAGGTATCAGAAAAGGGATGATGGCTTGATTATATTATCTTCCTTTATTTTCAGTTACTAACTTTGTCTTATTTTGCCAAATTTACAAGTACAGGGGCTCAAAGACAACAAACTTCTACTGACATTTAAAAAATTGATGTTGATTTTGAATCCTGCAACTTTACTCAATTATTTGATGAGTTTTAACAAGTTTTTGTATAATATTCAGGGTTTTCTACATATCAGATCACATGTTATCTACAAAAAAAAAATTATGCTTCTTCCTTTTTAATTTGGATGACTTTTATTTCTTTTCTTGCCTAATTGCTGTGGGTAGGACTTCCAGTATTATGTTGAATAGAAGTGGTGTGTGTGTGGGGGCATCATTGTCTTGTTCCTGATCTCAAGAAAACACTTTCAGTTTTTCACTATTAAGTACGATGTTTCTGTGGGCTCATAATATATAGCATTATTATGTTGAGGAAAAAAAAATCCTTCTAAACCAAATTTGTTGAAAGTTTTTACTGTGAAAGTGTGTTGAATTTTGTCAAATGCTTTTTTGTGCATGTTGAATTGGTAATATGATTTTCGTCTTTCATATTGTTAATGTAGTATATCACATCAATTGATTCATGCATGTTGAATGATTCTTTCATTTGTGAATTAAATCCCATTTGATCATGTCATCAGTTTGTTTTAATGTACTTTTGACTTTGGGTTCCTAATATTTACTGAGAACTTTTACATTTACATTCATCAGGGATATTGGCCTATAATACTTTTTCTTGTAGTGTCCTTATCTGTCTTAGGGAGTAAAGAAATGCTGGTTTCATAAATGATTTTGGAAGTGTTTCCCCTTCTTCAATATTTTGGAAGAGTCTGAGAAATTCATATAGTTCAGAAAAAAATAAACCCACAAATGACCTGATTAAAAATTGGGCAAAGGAAGATCAGCCAATATGGTGGCATAGAAAGACCCTGAGTTCATCTCTTCTCAAGAGCACACCAAAATCACAACTACCTAAGGAACAACCATCAGTGAAAAAGACTGGAACCTGCTAGAAAAAAATCTTCTACAACTAAAGACATAAAGAAGGAACCACAACAAGACAGGTAGGAGGGATGGACTTGCTATATAATCAAGTCCCAGCTAAGGAGTCCTGCACTGGGAAGAAGATCTCCCAGAGTACTTGGCTTTGAAGGCCAGTGGAGCTTAATTTTGGGAGTTCTATAGGATGGGGGAAATGGAGAATTTACCCTTAAAGGGTGCACACAAAATCTCTCACACACTGGGACCCAGGATAAAAGCAATAATTTGATAGGAGCCTGGGTAAGACTTATCTACTGGGTCTTGTAGAGCCTCCCAGAGAAGCAGGGAGCAGCTGCAGTTCACCCTGGAGACATAGACACTGGCTTCAATCATACTTGGGAGATTTAGACCAGGTGGACACTGTGTGGGAAGGCACCATTGTTGGATCCTCCCTCTAGCTCATTAAGCCATCCAAAACTTATGGGACACAGAAAAAGCAGTTCTAAGAGGGAAGTTTATAGTGATACAAGCTTACCTCAGGAAGAAGGAAAAATCTCAATTAAACAACCTAAACTTACATCTAAAGCAACTAGAGAAAGAAGAGCAAACAAAACCTAAAGTTACTAGAAGAAAAGAAATCCTAAAATCAGGGCAGAAATAAATGAAATAGTAGAAAAGATCAATGAAAGAAAAAGTGGTTCTTTGAAAGGATTAAAAAAACTGATAAACGTTTAGTGAGACTAATCAAGAAAAAAGGGAGAGGGCCCAAATCAATAAAATCAGAAATGAAAAAGGAGATGTTACAACCAACACCACAGAAATACAAAGGATCATAAGACGTTACTACAAACAACTCTATGCCAATAAAATGGACAACCTAGAAGCAGTGACCAAATTCTCAGAAATGTACAATCTTCTAAAGCTGAACCAGGAAGAAATAGAAAATATGAACAGACCAGTTGCCAGTAATGAAATTAAATCAGTAATTTTAAAACTCTCAACAAACAAAACAAACCCCTCAAAGTCCAGGACTAGATGGCTTCACAGGTGAATTCTACCAAATATTTAGTGAAGAGTTAACACCTCTCCTTCTCAAACTATTCCAAAAAATTTCAGAGGAACTCTGAAACACTTCTGAGCTCATTCCATGAGACCAACAGCACCCTGATACCAAAACCCAAATATACCATAAGAAAATAAGTTACAGGCCAATACCACTGATGAACATAGATGCAAAAATCCGAACAGAAAACTACTAGAACTCATCAAGAATTCATTAAATTTGCAGGATACAAAATAAATATACAGAAATCTGTTGCATTCCTATACACTAACAAAGAACTATCAGAAAGAGAAATTAAGGAAACAATCCCACTTATCATCACATAAAACAGAATAAAATATCTAAGAATAAATCTGCCTAAGAAGGTAAAAGACCTGTATTTGGAAAACTATAAGACACTGAAAGTGAAGACAACACAAACAGATGGAAAGATATACTGTGTTTTTGGATTAGAATTAATATTGTTAAAATGATAATACTACCCAAGCCATCTACAGATTCAATGAAACCCCTATCAAAACACCCGTGGCATTTTTTCACATAACTAGAATAAATAATTTAAAAGTTTTTATGAAAACACAAAAGAGCCTGAAGAGCCAAAATAATCTTGAGAGAAGTTGGAGTTATCATGCTCCCTGACTTCAGACTATATTACAAAGCAACAGTAATCAATACAGTATGGTACTGGCACAAAAACAGACACATAGATCAATGGCACAGAATAGAGAGTCACACACTTAAGTTCAATTAATTTATAAAAAAGGAGGCAAGAATATACAATGGAGAAAAGGCAGTCTCTTCAATAAATGGTGCTAGGAAAACTGGACAGAAGCATATAAAAGAATGAAATTAGAACATTCTCTAATACTATATACAAAAATAAACTCAAAATTGATTAAAGACCTAAATGTAAGACCAGAAACCAAAAAATCCCTAGAGGAAAATAAAAGCAGAAAACTTTTTGACATAAATAGTAGCAATATTTTTTTGATCTGTATCCTAAAACAAAGGATATAAAAACAAAAATAAACAAATGGGACCTAATTAAACTTAAAAGCTTTTGCACAGCAAAGGAAATGATTGACCAAATGAAAAGAGAGACTACTGAATGAGAGAAAATATTTGCAAGTGGTATGACCAATAAGGGGTTAATATCCAACATATATAAACAGCTCATACAACTCAACATAAAAAAAAAACTTAATTAAAAAATGGACAGGAGAACTGAATGGACATTTATTTCCAAAGAGGAAATGCAGATGGTCAGCAGTCACATGAAAACGTGCTCAACATCGCTGATCATCAAGAAAATGCAAACCGAAACCACAATGAAATATCACCCCATACTTGTTAGAATGGCTATTATCAAAAAGAACATAAACAACAAATGTTGGTAAGGATGTGGAGAAAAGAGAACCCTCATACACAGTTGGTGGGAAAGTAAATTGGGGTGGAAAACCATATGAAGGTTTCTCAAAAAACTAAAAATAGAACTACTATATGACTCACCAATTCCACTCCTGGGTATATATATATGAGAAAAACAAAAACTCTAATTTGAAAAGACACATGTGGGCTTCCCTGGAGGCACAGTGGTTAAGAATCCACCTCCCAATGCAGGGGACATGGGTTCGAGCCCTTGTCCAGGAAGATCTCACATGCTGCAGAGCAACTAAGCCAGTGCACCAAAACTACTGAGCCCATGTACCAAAACTACTGAAGCTCATGTACCAAGAGCCCATGCTCCGCAACAAGAGAAGCCAGCACAATAAGAAGCCCGTGCACCACGATGTAGAGTAGCCCCTGCTTGCTGCAACTAGAGAAAGCCCACATGCAGCAATGAAGACCCAATGCAGCTAAAACTAAATAATGAAAAAATAAAGGAAAAGAAAAAGAAAAGACACATGTACCCCAGTGTTCATAGCAGTGTTATATACAGTTGCCAAGATATGGATGCAGACTAAGTGTCCATCAGCAGATGAATAGTTAAATAAGAAGTGATATGTACACACACACACACACACACACACACAATGGAATACTACTCAGCCATAAAAATTAATGGAATTTTGCTATTTGCAGCAACATGGATGGACTTGGAGGGTATTATGCTAAGTGAGATAAGTCAGACAGAGAAAGACAAATACTATATGCTATCCCTTATATGTAGAATCTAAGAAATACAACAAACTAGTGAATATAACAAAAAAGAAGCAGACTCACAGTTATAGAGAACAAACTAGTGATTACCAGTGGTGAGAGGGAAGAATGGAGGGGAAATATAAGGATAGAGGATTAAGAGATACAAACTATTATGTATAAAATAAACTACAAGTATATATTGTACAACATGGGGAATATAACCAATATTTTATAATAACAATAAATGGAATATAACCTTTAAAAATTAGGAATTGCTGTATTGTACACTTGTAACATATTGTACATCAACTTAACTTCCATTTACAAAAAAAAGCAGTTTTTAAAAATATGGACAAAATACCTGAATAAACATTTTTTCCAAAAAGCACATACAAATTGCCAACAAATACACAAAAATCTATTCAACGTCACTAATCATCATCAAGGAAAGGCAAATCAAAACCACAATTAACTATTACCTCAAATCTTTTTGAGTGGCTATTATCAGAAAGGCAAGAGATAAATTCTTGCAAGGATGTGGAGAAAAGTGTACCCTTGTACACTGTTATTTGTTATAGCCACTACAGAAAACCATATGGTGATTAGTCAAGAAACTAAAAATAGAACTACAATATGATCAGGCTTTTGGATCCCACTTCTGGGTATTTACCCAGAAATGAAGTCACTATTTTGTAGAGATATCTGCAATCCTGTATTTATTGCAGCATTATTTACAATAGCCAAAACATGGAAACAACTTAAATGTCCATCAACAGATGAATGGATTGAAAAAATGTTGCTACACATACACACACACACACACACACACACACACACACACACACACACTACATTGGAATATTACTCACTGTAAAAAAGAATGAAATTCTGGCATTTACAATAATATATATAAACCCGAGGGTATTATGCTAAGTGAAATAAGTCAGACAAAGAAAGAAGACAAAGATCGTATGATCTTACTTATACATGGAATGTAAAAAAGCTGAACTCAGAGAAATAGAGAGTAGAATGGTGGTTGCCAGGGGTTAGGGATTAGAGGTAATAGAGAGATGTTGGTCAAAAGGTACAGACTTCCAGTTATAAGTTCTAGGGATCTAATGTAGAGCATGGTAACTATAGTTAATAATATGATACTATGTACTTGAAAGTTGCTAAGAGAATATATCTTGAATGTTCTTACCGTGACAACAACAAAAAATGGTAATTATGTGAGATAAAGTATGTACTAACTAATGTCTTTTAATAATCATTCTGCAATATTTATGTTTTTCAAATCATCACCTGTCACCTTAAACTTACACAATGTTATATGTCAATTATATCTCATAGCTGGAGGGAAAAGTGTGGTATATACATACAGTGGAGTATTATTCAACCTTTATAAAGAAGGAAATCCTGAATATATGACAACTTAGGGGAACTCAGAGGGCATCATGCTAAATGAAATAAACTAGCCACAGGAGGAAAAATACTGCATGGTTCCACTCATATGAAGGATATCTAAATAATCAAACTCATAGAAGGAGAGAGTAAAATGGCCTGGGGGAGTGGGAAATAAGAAATTGTTGTTGAACAGGTACAAAATTTCAGTTATGCAAAATGAACAAGTTCTAGAGATCTGCTGTACCACAAAGTGACTATAGTTAACAATTCAGTGTTTTCAACACAATATAAAAAATGTGTAATATTTTAAAAAGCAGAGCAGGAGGGAACTTATCATGGATGTATTATATTAATAATGGATATATTTATGTCCTTGATTGTGATAACAGTTTCTGGATGCATGCATATCTCCAAACTCATCAAATTGTATACATTAAATATGTCCAGGGTTTTTTTTTGTATATAAATTATACCTCAATAAAGCTGTTTAATTTTATTTAATAAAATTAAATTTTTAAATGAAGAAGACTGTTTCATTTTCTATTATCTTTTCCTACATTTTGTTTTTGTTGTTGTTTTCTGGCTCTATATAAAAATAAGTTATCACCTTGGCAGGGGATGTTAATTAGGACATTATTGTTTTAAACAAAAAATTTTAAACCCATGTTAAAAAAAGAAAAACAAACTAAAAATGTACCTGGCAAAATATGTTTACTCCATCATACTTTGCTAAACGCTTCATTTGTGTTATCTCATTTAATCCCAATGACAGCCATCTATGTTAGATTGTGTGTGTTTGTGTTTCCATACTTATTATACACATAAGAAAATAAGACAGAGTGGTTAAATAACTTGTCTGAAGTTACATAGTGAGTGTAGTCTTTTACACTATGTAATATTTTCTTCTAATTATTTTTCAGTGCCGGCCCTTTCTTTATAATTCACCAAACATATTTTGGTCTGTGAGGTCATGCCAAACAACCTTAGCACACAGGGACTCTGATTTATCTCGTGTAGTACAAGTAGGGCTATTCTCCTTTCATCTGACTAATCTGATAAATCACTGTCTGATTCTTGGCAGTCTTTTCCCAAAAAGAAAAAGCTTCAGTTGCTGGTTTAAGTATATAATAGATATGAAACATCACGTATAACTCTGAGGAGGTAAATCAACAATTCTTAGTGCTTACCTTCTCCCCTAGGCATACATAGGTTCATATCTGCTTAGTGGGGAGATACACCTGGACTTTGCACCCCTCACAGGCACTTGTAAGGTTCCTGATTGTTACTTTTCCCCACCATTCTTACTTAATCATAGTAATTATTTGACTTCACATCAAATTACTAGTCAATACCAGCAAGATCATTTAGATAGAGAGCAAAGGAATTAGAAAAGTAATTTTATATTTCAAATCAAAATTTACAAGTGTTTGCTTCAATTATTTAAAATTTCTTCTTTTTTAAAAACATCTATTGAAATATAATTGCTTTACAATGGTATGTTAATTTCTGCCTTATAACAAAGTGAATCAGCTATACATATACATATATCCCCATATCTCCTCCCTTAAAATTTCTTAAGCAAAAATAAGTGTAATTGTCTAAATTATTTCAGCATTGTAATGATCAGACTATCTTTCATGATAATTCTCACTATAAAATGTACCTTTCCTGATTCACATACCTTCTTTCAATATATTCCTTCATTGACTTGAAAGATTCTCATAAGTATCATGACACATAACTCTGATATTCCATATTGTTTAGAAAATTATTTATGATTTAAGGAAAGAAAAACTTTTTCTTGAGCCTCTTAGAGGCCCTGGCTAAGTCTGAAAATCAAACTGAAAAAGAGAAATTAACAGGAAAAAAGCATAAGCATTTATTTAGTGTAAGTTTTACATGACATGGCAGCCTTCTTAAGGAAATGAAGACTTGAAGAAAGACTGACCTGAGTAATTTTATGCTAGGTTTGATGATGGACTCATAAAACTGCTAGGTGGACATCTGTGGAGAATTGTGATACTTTGAAAGTAAGAGGTAAGTGTAGTAAATCAGAGGAAATTTAGCAAGGCCTGTTAAGATTCTTCTTGTCCTCCCTTTGTCTTCTGAGATAAGGATGTTTCTTTCCTCTGGTTATAAGGAGGGCAACTCTCACAGAAGAGTTTTATGTTGTGTTTTGGGGAGAAAGTCAAGGGGAAGTCAGAGTAATCTTCTTGCTTCTGCTTTTCCTCAAACTCCTTCAACTTAAAATATGCAGTATGCCAACATGTCATATTTTGTGGTAGCATGTCCTGAACCCCGTTACTGTGAATGTTTAAACTTACCTTGCCATATAAGGGAAATTTGTCTCTAGAAAATCTTCTCAAGTTTTAGCATTTTCCATTCATGACTCAAATATAAATTCATTTTTTTAAATGTAAGAATTCTCTTCAGGAATCATTTTGTTGTTATTCACTTTAAAATAAAAAAGAAGAAATTATCAATTTTGTCAGTTATATCATAAACACACTCTACCTACTTGAAATCTCTGTTGGATAAATTTGCTGTTTATTATTCACATTAGATGAATATTTCTGAATACTCACATATGTGGTACACAAGATACTATTAAAGGTTCTGTCTTTGTGAAATTAAAAAAAAATGCTTCAGATCACACATTTCCCCTCATTCCTAGTGGTATATTCAGCTTTTTAATTTCCACAGTCTTTCAACAACCCCTTTTCTTCACCACTTCCTACATCTACCCTTTGTTCTGCCAGTATATCAAATTGATTTACAAAATGTGCTTAATATATCTCAGTAATTATCTTAAGTCTACCCTATTTACTCCACCCTCATTCAGTGCCTTATAATTATTTAATTGAAATATTCCAATGGTTTCCTTATGGGTGTCCCTTCCACTGTTTTCTCTCTACCTCAATTGGACCAGTACACTTGTTTCAAATTTATCTTTCAATTAGGGGTAGGACTTTCTGCTTTAGTAAAAATAGTCTGAAATCCCATTGCATACAAATCATTGTTGAATATCTAGATCTCATAGTTTTGAAAAACAAAATTTTATAATAAAACTTAAATGGAAATTCAACTTTTTATATTATCTTTATACATATATATAAATAATTAAATATAAATATATATAAATTCTCTTTTTATATTATTCTACACATTGTCAATATACAAATTCTTATATTTTCTGAATAATTTAGTTTACATACACACATGTACTTCCTTCTCACAACAAAGCTTGTTTTCTCTTTTGGAGCCATTTATCTCCATCTCAACACTCTCAAATTTCTTTTACATTCTAACAATCATCAATCTTGCAATCTTGCTGAAAAAAATTTTAATCACACCATTCTCCTACTTGGTAAAGGAAGAAGAAAAAATGGGTGTGAAATAAGGGGATGGGGAAAAGAGTTGAGGGATGAGGGAGGGCTTCTCCACTTCAAAAGATAAAAAAACTTCCTGTGTTTAAAGTCCTTACAATTACTTTTTTTTTTTCTACATTTGGCACAGAATGGAAACATCTTAAGCAGTCAGGGTATCTTCTCATGGTCTTACTGTCATAGACTTTCTCTTCAAACCCCTCCTTTTTTTCCCCCTAGATCTAATCTTTCCTCTTATGTTAAACTTTCTCTCAGTACTCCAAGCCCTTTTCCCTTTCTTTGTGAGAGACCCTATTGTTCAGAGTGGATTCTGGTCCCAAGTCTGCTCACCTCTGAACAGAGAACCCTTCAGGCTATTCTGGAATTGAAATTACTCATAGTTCCTTTTAGCTTCTGGTATCACCTTGCTATTAGATAATCTGTAGGAAATCGAAGTGGAATGAAATGAGCTAGGCAAGAGACCTCTTCCTTACCTTTAGAAAGATCTAGAAATACATTCCTCTCTGTACTTTTGTTTTTTAAACATTTAGTCGAAGTTATATACAAATTATTACAGAGTAAATGGTGGTAGCAAACAGCTTAAATATAAATGCTTGATTGCTCATTTGTTGTTTCTTGTTTTTACCAAACTTAATGAAAACGTTCTTGAAGACAGGAATATTGTCTTATCAGTTGAGGTATACAAAAACTAACAAAATATCTCTTAATTGAATCATAATTTTTTAAGGCTGAAAATTTAGATACCTAGCTACTCAGTATTTTCTCCATGGAATATTTATATGAATTTTTCTCATTATCAGTGTTGTAACATTTCAAGGCTTAAACTCTTATAATACCATTTCATATGTTTGTTAAAATATTTATATTTATTGTGAAACACTTATTTGTACATTTTACACTGCTCAATAAAACTATTGATGAACTATTTATGGAAAAATTTGAAACATTAACCTGTAATATTTATGCCATTGCTGGCACTATAATTGGACTAAAATGTGTATCACAAAGCCTTCCATTTAGTCAACTATATTTTAAAATATTTTAATATGAAAATCAGGTTTTCTCATACACTCAATATTGAAATTGCAGCTTCAGGTAATGAACCTTATAACTAACAATGGTTTATGCAGTACTAGGGCTACAAAATAGAAAGAAGCAATTTTTTAAAAATTGGTAACTAGTAAAATGGAAGATATGATTCTAACAATTTAGAGCTTTCATTTTAGGAGACTTCATGGAGAAAATGGTTTTAGGTACCCAGCTGTGTTTTCTAAAAAGACATTTATTTTCATTTAAATTCAATCTATCTTTACCATAATGACAGTGCCAGTGGCTATTTTATGAAGTTTCTTAGATTCAAATTACAATGTAATTTTCTAATTTAAAAGTTTAATTTCTTTTTAATAATAAAGAATAATTACGGTATGTGAGCTGTTAAAAAAAATCTTAGCTGTTTCCATACATTCACTCATTTGTTAAATTCTCAGTTTTAGAAAAACTTTGATTAAATTGATGCCAAGAATGCACGTATAGATTCCTGCATTAAATAAAGATTATTTCTTTGTAAGCTCAAGGAGTATTGTTCTTGGAATTTTACATTCTTTTTCAAAATAAAACAGCTTGGGAGGGAATATATATATCAACTTATTCATACATAGTGATACCAGGAGTTGTTTATTTCCAGAAAGTTTTAAAATATTTTGAAAACTTTCTCTTTGAAGTTGTGGATTGATGAGCCTAAAGAAGTTCTCAGTAGAAAATTGGTCTCTCTGGCAAGGGCACATTTAGTTCCACTGATAGAATAACATCTGTCATACTTCTAATGACAGAAAAGAAAATGTCAATCTGGATTAATGTATACAAGTCTCTACTTGCTCTCTAATAGTTTATTTTGTACTACTGATGAGAGTACCTTTATTGTTTTCCCTTTATTAATATGATATACTGTAATATTTAGCAATTAAAATACACTTCAATTATATAGAGATAAGATTGTTTACTTTTTATATGGCAATTATAATTGATCATACCTCAAATTCTTAAATGTGTTAAAACAGACCTAGTGAAAACAGAATCAAGAACTGAGACTACCAAGGTAGTCCCTGTGTGAGTGAGAGACCTGGGTATAGTTAATAAGGAAATGTTCAGGTTCAGTTAATAAGGAAATGATATGGAAACAGAGGTAACTGACAGACTGGACATAAAGTAAGCACAAGTAAGTTCCAAAACAAAGAAAAGAGGTTGTCTGAGACAACCATAGCATAGCCCAACAACAGTGAACTAAGAATGATGATGTCAGAATTAATCAGACAAACAGTTTTTCTAGCATGATTTCATTAACAATTAGTAGCATACATTAGCAATGTCCATCCGAAACTGGCTTACAACACAGCCCAGTGTCCTTCAAGTGAGAAAGGAATTGATGATACTTTCAAGCATTAAAAACACAGAAAAGAACCCAACAATAAGGACATGAAGTCACATCGAAGCAAGTAACATTTATGGTATACCATTAGTCCCATCATAATGAACAAAATCTCTCTTGTTCGAAATCAGTTGTATTGGGGGTTTACTGGTATAGCAAAAAGATTGATTCAAGGGCTAGAATTCAGACAAAGCCTGATCATTTTTATTTTATAAGAATGCTTCCCTGAAATGGCTCCTAAAATTTATCTAGGAAAGCTTAAAAACTAATGATTCTTGAGCCCCTTCCTTACCAGATCCATTGAACCAAATTTCATGAGACTTTTTTTTTTTTAATGATAAAACCTCTGCAGTTGATTCCTATGCAAACAGCTTTGAATGTATAGTCTATGGACCAACATTTAGGAATCATTGGATAGCCTTTATTTGATTAGTTTTGAAAAACAGGTAGAGTTGGTATATTATTTTCTTTAATTTGAAATGAAATTTAGTAATATATATTTTCTTTTGTAAATACTTTTGAGAAAACAGCATGAACAAAATGGCTATTTTGTTTTTCAAACCTACATAATATTTATAGAAAATTTTATGGGAAACAGAAAAGGTTTCCCATAATTCAATAACTACAGTTACCTGTTGATGTATCATTTTGATATTTGTATGAATAAATGTATACATGTGATTAGATTGCATAATTTTTCTTGTAGGAACTATTATGAAAGTTTTTTTTTGTGAAATCTTTCCTCATTTAAGGAAAGCTTAAAATGGATAAAACCCTGTCAGATATAAATATGCATTGGCATGAATATACAAACCCATAACATATTATTCAACCAGTCCTCCTTGGCCAAAGGAGAATTAACATTTCCAATAGAAAAAGAATTATTTTATCTATATTACTATTCCCTGGGCATAAAACCAATAGCTATAAACAATGGAAAAAATTGTTCCAAAAACAATTAACGCAAGTTGGTGAAATCTCTGTCTAGCCTATGAGAGTGATTTTTAAAATGTGCACTCACTGATAGAGACCTCTAATGATTTTCAGGCTTCCAGGCAAATGGCCACAGTTTTAGAGGCATAGATCTGAATGAAGAATATTTGAATACCAAAGTATTGTGGAAATGAATCACTTCTTCTTCTAAACCAATGATGAATAGGAAGAATGAGAAGTTTCAGCAAGTTGGAAATTCATGAACCAGTTAGAACTAATTTCTAAATATTATTCTTTAACATATGAATGCAAACAATACATTTATACAGATATTAATAATTTCAAAAACTTTTGTATATGACTATACATGTTTTTCGTTTAAAGGTCGGATTTAGAATTTTAGGCCCTTCCAGGCTTCAATGTATAACAAATATCTGTGAGTTTAGTGATTGAGTATTATGTAAGGGAGGGAATCTCACTGCATCCCCACCAAGCATTATTATTATTAATACATTTACAGATTTTATAAATGCTTATCTCTGCCATTTTAATTTATATTTCAAATGATTATTAATATTAATTAATTATTTATTAATTAATTGAGATTATTAATATTAATTGAGATTGAATGCCTTAATATTTTACTTTATAGTATAAATTATCTGCTCACCTTGATAATTTTCTTTTTAATATTTATATGTTTGTCTTTTATTGAATGTGTTATATCCATATACTTTATTACATATACTTACCTTTTTTAGCAAAGATTGCTTTTAAATGTCTCTACTCCCTCTTGATCTTGGATAAACAATATTACTAACATAATGTGTGTCTTTGCTTCAGATTAATCTAGTTATAGTGAAGTAATATAGCTATATATGTGTATGATATAAATACTAACAAATCAAATGCAAGTGTAAACATAAATATAATGTTTGTTTCATTGAAAACAGATCATATTTTCAGTATATTGCTTCTTACTCTAAAAAGTTCAACATTAAATGCATCTGTTTACCTGGAATGGAGTTAACGTATTCTTTTAAAATTTGTAGATTTTTCACGAAATCAATGTCCCTCAACTTATTCAAATTTCTCCTCCTGATTAGTATTCACTATTTAAATTTTTCTCATATATAAGTAGCATTTCACAAAAAATCTTTTATTGTACATATAAATTTATGTACTAATGCATTTATTTATATGGGTTAGATTCCTAAAAAGAATTTGGTAGGTAAAAGTGTGTTGTCTTTTTTTACACATATGTTCCATATTATCAAAAAACTATTGTAATTCACTTTATTACCAGCTTTGAGTTTGAGTAAACTTTTACTTCACATTCTCACCAGCAATAGCTGTTTATATTATTTTTAATTTTATAAAAAAGTTTAAGGTGTATAAACTGAAATAATATCTCTAAGTTAATGTAATAAACGTTATTAACATAGTAGGAAATTTGGTCTTTTATTTGCCAATAGCTATCTGGATTTGCATTCTTTAGAACTGGCTATTTAAATTTTTGTCCATTTTCCTAATGGTTTCATTGAGTTTTATTTTTAAACAGCAAATTTTTAATATGTTATAGATATTAATATTAGGAGTTTTAGAATCAAGCAATGAAAAATATCTGGTTGAATTAAAGATATTTCTGGTAGAAAATAAACTGAAAATAAATGTGTAGGAAGTATTTTGGGTAGCTCAGAATTTTTAATGTAAGTGTGGAGAAATGGGCTCAGAGAGAATAGAAGGAACAGGGGAAGCTAGATATTTCAATAAATTTTTCACTGTGACCTGCCAGGCTGACAACACTGCCACTGCCTTTGAACGGCAAACTTAGAAAATATAACTTGACCATATCTGAAACTGGACAGTGGCTATCTGGTCATGTTGCCAGCACAGTTTCTGGAACTTCTTTCATGACACTCTTAAAAATGAGATTTTGTTATTATAACTATCCTCTAAATGATCCATGTATTCATTGTATTATTAGATTCTTGTTCTGCACTGATTGAATATATCAGATCTATCAAGTCTAATTCGTACTCTTGTGTCTGAACTTCCAAGTAGATGTAAGTTTTTGTTCCAAGTAGAATTTTTTAAATGTATTGCTCTCAATGTTGGAATGACCGATTTTATAAACCACCAGTACTCATTGGGTGGAGAATTATCCAGTCATATAATGGGTATTCAAGTATCGTGCATATTTGATATTAAAAACATCAAAATGTTAATCAGAGATATTAACCTTTTCCTTGTTTCTGAGTTGTAAATTATTTCTCTGTATTTTATCATTTATCCTTGTCTTTTTTATGGCATAAATCAATGGATTTCCTGAAAAGCTCAATTTTTAAAAACTGAATTAAATAATTTGTGCATAAAGAAGTAGAATCATGGTTTCCAAAGTGCTTCTGGGTTGTTTTCAAGCTTCCACTTACCTCATAGATATTTCTGACTTTATGGTACCAATTTATAAATTTGTATTATGAAAACACATTACAACTTTAAAATGAGCCAGGAAAGTTACTTGAGCAATATGGAAATTTATTTCTTTTTAGCATATTTTATGTTATCATTTTATGTATCAAAATGCAAAGGATGATGTATGTTTTGACATAAATAAAACCTATGCAAGTTATCTACAATTTGTTATAAAAATAAAACAATGAAGTGCATTTTGGTAGATTATTTAGTGAGTTTAGGAGAAAGCTTACCACACAAAATAGAGCAGAATCAAACTTAATTTTCTCTGGCCATTGTCATTTTGAATCAAATTTTCTATTATTTATATTGGGCAGTACAGTGTTTTAAATTTGCCACTAAAAGGTAAAAATCCACATCTTTTCCCAAACTATAATGGCTCACACCATATAACTGCTTTTAGCAGATATCTACTTTTCAAAAAGTGTATTTGTACATTTGAAGCAATGAGTCACATCTCTGCTCCACTGACTAGCCTTGCTTTAAATCTCTTGGATCCCATTATCTTGTGTTGTGTCAAATCACACTGGATTTTCTACGTGACAAAATATACAGCGATGAAAGTTGACAGAAGAAATGTAATACAATATGACACATCAGAAATTTAAAGTGTAATGAGATTAGCTATTAGATGTCAAATTAGATAAGGAATGCCAAATCCAAAATGAATCTGGCAGTGCTAATGGAGTGAAAGGTACATTGTTCACCTTATCTATGAAACAATGAATTCTTAACTTTATCAGCAGATATTTAGCCAACTCAGATACATGCTCAGGAACATCAGAAATTATCTTGGAAGATCATGGACCATTTCAAGGTCATTTTATGATGACACTAAAGATGATTTGACCTATATGATTCTTCTACAGAGAAAGCTAATATTATTGATTGTTGCTGATAATGCACATGTTTTTTGCTGTATTTAAGAAATTATGATTTTTTTAAAGAGAAAGGGTAATACAATGGCATTATACTATGTTATACTTGATGTCTTTTTGCTATACAAACAAAGAAAAGCAATTTAAACTATTTGGAAAAGGACAAAAAGAATCCTTATACTCATGATAATGAAGATCTCTGAAGATTTAGTTTTTACCTTTTGGTATCTAGATTAAATTAGTAAGATTCTTGACATTAAAGAAATTTGACCCAGAAAAAGGACTGAAAAAAGTTACAGATTTATTTCTTGCCATTTTAAGAAGGTCACAATAAGTGAGGATTAAACAAATACTAAAGAGAAATCATCATTTTTCTAGTCTCCTTGTTGGTAATATTTAGTAACAATGAATGCTTGTCATTTACCTGGTTTTGCCTGGACTGAGGACAATAATTTTCCTTAAATAAATCAATAAAATGTTTTGTTTAGAAATCATACTTTTGTTTCTTTACCATATTATAGTTTACCATTTACAACTGCCAACTCTTTCCATTATGACACTTTGAAATAAAGATTATGAGGGAAAAAACACCCTTCTGTGTAACTGGTATTCACTTTCAAAGAATAATAGAAAGTATAAGAAAATGTTCAAATATTCATCAAATTTAGGAAAAACAGTCTATCTAACTCATCTTTTACTTCATCTTCCCCCTAATTTCTTTTTCATGCCTTCTGGATTGTTGATACAAAACAGATGATCTCTAATGGTCACCTTTAAGCATTTTTAAAAGACAGGAAGATGCTGAAGCTCTGATAATAAACTGCAGAAAATGCTAAACCATTTGTTTCATCACCCTCCATAGATTAAAGGTGCTTAGTTCTCTCCAATGTGAAAGGCTAAAAGAACAATCTAAATGTAAACACCTAGAATGATTACTTGCAAATCTGCTACTTCTGTCTTCTATATTTTGTTACTCTACGTGAGCTTTTTTATTTTTTTCTTTTGGAACCAGGGAACTTGTGAAAGGAAAGCATGGATATAAGGCAATCTAAAGAATAATTAATTGATTTCTCTGTCACTCTGGAAGAATAATTGTTTTTAAGGCTATTAGAATGAATTTATTAAAGATTAATGAAGGGCATTGAGAGAATTAGAGTTTAGATAATTAGACTATTTAAATTTTTCCTCCACTCTTCATCTCAGAATAAAAATATAATAAAAAAGTCACTATATAATTAAAACTTTTCTCATATCTTTCTGTTTGTGTGTTTCATAAAGCAATTTACCAAACAAGATTTACTAATAGGAGATTAAAAACTGTCACATAAACTGTCAAATTTTAAAACTTCCAAAAATAATATAAAAACCTCTAATCCAAGATTTCATTTTCAGCACTGCCAAATAAATTTCTGCAAATGTAGAAAATGCAATCTAAGAAATGTATTTAAAAACTGGGAAAGTATTAACTTTTTTAATATTAAAAAACACTAAAAATCACTTGTTCTTGTATGGCTGTTTCTCAATTTCAAGTTACATTCAAATAGTATTTTTGTTCATACTTATATTTATAAAATGTTACTTTGAACTTACCTAAAATTAATTATTCAAGCACTGTTACATTGTTTGTATATATATAAACAACTTACTCTGTTTAGATATATACATGAAAGTTATACATCCATTATTTAATAATTTGTTTCCAGGTAAAATATTTAAATGAAATCCAATCTTGGACCAAATTCTTCTGTATGTTTAAACATTTATATGGGTGCAGTATAAAAACAATAAACAAATTTTCTTAGTAAAGTACCTAGTACGATATGTTCTTCCAAGTGGCAAAAATGGCTTGACCTTTAGAGATTACAGATTACAAATAGGGAAGCCTCAGATTACCCAGAAGACCCTTGTGAAGCGGAAGCACACAGGTACAATGGAATATTAACTCTCACATTATATGCTGAAGGTATTTGGCTGCAGGGCTGGCATGATTCAAATGTCTTGTTCATTAAATGAAGTTTGGCCCAGACAATCTTTCTGGTTAGCGGGTGCCTCCATGCTTGTCCCATCTTGTGGCTTTGTCATCCTGTGAAGATCATCTTATCATCTATGCTTGCAAATCAGAAGAGAAAAGAGAAAATGCAGACCTACTTTTTATAATCAGAAATTAGAGAAGAAAGAGAAAAGTCAGAGAATGTGAAAGTACTTTTTGAAATGTACCTTTGGCACAAAAAAGGTAGATGTTAATTTCTCTCACATTCCACTGTTTGAAAATAAGTCAGAAATTCAGACCAAAACGTGCACTTGTACCTACCTCCACAGAAACTGTATATTATGGCAGTGGAAGCATGACTTTGGTAGGCAATTGTCCATCTCTACCAGACCAGTCAAACACATCCATGAAAGCCTTACTTCTAGCTTCACCTGTATTATTTAAAAAATGCTTAGGTATAGGTTTTGACAATTATATTTGTAGTGGTTAAACAACTACATCTGGTCTTGTTTATCCTTGATATATTAAAAACTAACTAACCACTAGCATAGTATAGATTTATAATTAGAGTAATGTACATCAAACTAACAGAGTCTGGGATGTAGATTTTTAAAATATGCATACCTATTTCACCCTATGTATACTAAAATAATTTTAATATAAATTCCAACTTAGTAACTTGACAAATACAATATTTACATACAATGTGCTCTTCATCTAAAACTTTATAAACATACTGAGTTATGCAGTAAGTAAATATTATATACTGATATTTCTTTAAATTTCATAATGAATGTGGAAAAGGCAATTAATAGCATGAAAGAATCAAAGCTAATTTTTATCTTTTTTGTGGAAAAAAAGAGCTTTGGATTATAAATATGACACCAAAGGGAGGGTTCTTTCAACTGGAGCCCTGTTTATAACACATTTCAGAAACCCATAGAACCCTTTTTAATTCTACCATACCTCTACCTACTACATAGTGAACTAAAAATTTAAACTATTGCAATGCTTGAAATATAATTTTGAGTTAAGCACCAAAATCTCAACTGAAGTAGAAGATTCTTCCAAGTATATCATTACAGCTTGATCCAAATTATACTCTAGTTTTTCAAAAATGCCATTCAAATATTCTTAAAAGCATTATTGCTTTGCTTGTTGGACAGATAATATATGATTATGTAACTCCGTTAAAATAATTTCAGCCAAACTTAAGGCCAAGCTTTTTATAATGATTTTTAACTGGCATGTCATATATCAGATAATAGTCTACCTACCCCAGAGTTCCCAAGATTTGTTCTCCAAATTTGAACTATGTTAACAACTTCAGAGCTTTGAGGTAAGTTAAAAATGAAGGAAGCCCATTGGTAAGTTTCATTTTAGAGGATTAAAAGACATGAAAGGGGGCTTCCCTGGTGGTGCAGTGGTTGGGAATCTGCCTGCCGATGCAGGGGGCGCAGGTTCGTGCCCCGGTCTGGGAAGATCCCACGCGCCGCAGAGCGGCTGGGCCCGTGAGCCATGGCCGCTGAGCTGCGCGTCCGGAGCCTGTGCTCCGCAATGGGAGAGGCCACAACAGTGAGAGGCCCACATACCACAGAAAAATAAATAAATAAATAAAATAAAAGACA
The DNA here is from genome assembly GCF_949774975.1 of Lagenorhynchus albirostris. NCBI lineage: Eukaryota > Metazoa > Chordata > Mammalia > Artiodactyla > Delphinidae > Lagenorhynchus > Lagenorhynchus albirostris. The sequence goes on along the minus strand of NC_083112.1, from coordinate 42,446,859 downwards.
TGAAATGTCTTAAACATGTAGTCAACCCAAGCTGAAAACAAACAGAAAAAACTGAGCTGAAGGCCAAAATTCACATGATTCAAGCAGGAGTAATTAGTGCATCCCTGAATAAAACTATGGAGATAAATTCTTTCTGGAATTCATTAAAATCAATTTCTTATCCGATAATTGAAAAAAATACTGAGAGTAAATGTATAAACCAGTTACTTAAAACTATAAATATTTATTTTCATAAAAAGGGGGAGGGTTAAATTGAAGGCAGAATTGCAGGTATATTTTCAGTACACAGTATATTTTCTATTTAAAAGATATACATATATATCCTTAATTGCTGCATGTTCATGTATAATTATAATCAAAATAGAGAAATATAGTTAGAGAATATTTAAGGACGTCCTCTGTAATAACTGTCAGTACTTGATAGTTCTGATCCATCTGAAGTAATGAGACGATTAAGCTGAAAATAAATATTGGGTACAAATTTGGCTAAAGTTTGCTTTCAGAAGAATCTGAATGTGTATTTCATGTGTTCTAAAATTTACAGTGACAGCATCTGCTATTTATTCATTATCAGACTATTTTAACTTGCTTTGAAAGTGTTCTTGAACAGCCTTTTATGCCATCTGCCAGTGAGATGGGAATGTTTGCCTACAAAATTATCATTTTATGCACTCATTACAAAGTGGATAGTATGTCACACTTATCACTTGAATGAGGACATAAGAGGCTGTTAATCTAGACTATGTTGCAAATACATGTAATTTATGTAATGTGATAAAGTTAAATATTTAAGATACAGAAGGCTAAAATGGATTTTAAATCATTTTAATTTTCCATTATTTGGGCAAGTGAGGTAGTTCTAAGGGGCTTAGATCCCTTGAAATTGATTTTGATTACAGTCATTATGATCCTGCATTGAAAAGTGACTTGTTTGAGAGCATACTACCATCCATAGTGATTTTAAATGTAATTCCAATGGACTGGGTCATAGCAATACTAATTAAATCAAATAGATATTTTAAAATATATTATCCATCATTTATAGATGTTAACTAAATGTATGCTAATGGATTTTCTGTTTCATTGTCTAAACTGACATTTGTAAGTCTATAGTGAAGACGCAAAAATGATAATTTCTGAGCAATTATTTATTTTAGGAAACTAGTAAATCAATTAGGCTACCTGACACTTCATCATCTAATGAAAAAATGTATGTTTCTTTGTCATAAAAATAAAATGTATCATGGAAGATGCTAAAATTCTTCTCAAATAGCTAACATCACTGATAGTCCACTATTTAAACAATAAAAGGACATTTTGAACTTCACGTCAACAAGGGCAATCAAGGAAAAGTCAGCATATGTTTTTTATATTTCCCAAATATTTTTTTAACCTTTTTTAAATAGAAAGAAATGCAAATATTAATGCTATGGCTCTCTGCAAGACAGGATTATATGTTGTTATAATATAACAAATATCTTTTGTTAACGAAAGATAAGGTACATAAACCTTCTTTTTCTTTTCTTTTTCTTTTTCTTTTTTTTACTAAACCACTTGTAAAAGATCCATTAATAAAATTGCTTCTGACAGTTTCAGCTTCATATCAACAATTTTAAAGCCTTACTTGTCACCAAACAGAAGAATCTGGGGAAAACAATATAATAAAGAGAGGTAAAAATAGGAAAATAGAGTTCAACATTGAGATTCAATTTATAAAGACCTTGAAAAACTAAGGTTTTGTTCATGATTTTTGCACCCTGTTCTTTCTAGACTTAATCTTTTTGCAATAACTTTCTTTTAACTTATGGTGAATCCATACCTTTTGATAGAGTTTGCTAATTATATAGTTATATAACAATATATTGTTATATGCAGTAGTATTTGTTCATTTATAGAAAGGAGTGGCAAGAATCCGGTAGTAATATCTCTAATCATCTATTTTAGGGCACCTTTTTGAGAAATTAAGGGCTTGGAAAATACATTTGTAACCTGAGTTTTTGTTTCCAAAGTAAATTTTAAAGTATTTATACAGATGACTGATTGATTACATTATTTTTATAACTGTTTGTAGGACTGGTGGTATTATTGATTATAATTTATTCAATAACAATACAGGTCAAAGAATATTTTCTGATTATTTTAAAATGTTTTTATTATTAATAGAAGTGAGATGAACACATATTGCTCCAGTATGGGTCATTTTGTATAGAAAGCTAATTTTCTTTTTAAAATATCATAAATAGATAAAATTGTTTATATTTTATTTGTCTATTTAAAAATAGTTTGAGTAGAAAATGAGACATGTTTTAAATATAGTCATACTTACTCACACAATACTCATGGTAATAGGAGGTCTTTCTCAGAGGGTCGGCTCACTTGATGTTGTAGTAAAGTGGCAACAAGGACTTGCAATATAACTAAATCCTCTCAGAACACTAATGAAAAATACTATACAGCTAAGCTTTCTGCTAATCCTGTATCTAGGCTCTCACAGTATTTTCTAAGTTGAAATATCCCTGCTCTCAATTTTTCTTAGTTTATTTTAGTATATATGTTCATGAGAAAGTGAGAACCTTCAAGAAGCTATATATACTTTTATTTATTATTTTTATTTATGGAAATGTTTCCTTTACTTTCATTAACAAATACCTTTTCAATTTTTAGATATATGAAGCATAAACAATAAACTTTTGCATTTTTGTAATCTGGTTTGCCTCACCAAGTCCTTGAATTACACTGTTAATTTATTTGATAAAATAAATTCTCACGTATTGAGGTATGGGGAAGTCATTCTGGCTTATACATGAGTTATCTTGAATTTCATTCTAACTAGAACAGCCTGTTGGTCACCTATCAAATATAAATTGTACATCTGCTTTAATTATTAAAGAAAAGAACACACTGATCAGAAGTAAAGAATGTCCACATTAATTAAAAATAAAGATTAAATGCCTGCCTTCCCAGCACACCAATGCTAGTACTCCTTAGATGATAAGATTCTCTTTCCAGGTGCCACAGTCATAGTGATTCTCTGTGTATGTACTGATTTTTTTCTTTTTTTCTTTTTTTTTTGAAGCCTTGAAGGAAAGTATCCCTGACTTATGTGATGTTCTTTGCTCTAACAAGACATAAAGCTGTGCTGAAAACCATGCTTCTCGGGAATTGTTCCTCAGAGTTATTTGAAAGGCTGTCTTCTGGGCTGCAGTCCTCAGTTCGGTTCAAATAAAAAAGTCTTTTCTATTCCTATTATAGATTGTTTGTTGATTTTTTTTGTCAACACATCTGTTTATTTCATAATTTATTTCAGCTCAAAAATTTATGATAACATGGATTCAGTGATAGTATACACTTCCTATGTTTCTTGGGAGAAAGCTTAGTTGCACATTTTTGTTTTTAACATCAGTGTCCTGAGTTGCATTTTTATAATATTGACAGTACTTATTACCATTGTACTGCACCATGCCAAATATGCTGATACTGCTGAGAAAGACCTTCTGTTATCAAACTGATACTAAATCCAAGCTGTTAGAAGCAGTTTTTTATGTAAGTGTGGTAAATTGAGCAAAGAGTTTGAGTGTCCTAGAGTCATGAAAGGTCAGAAACTGTTCTGACTATTAAATGATATCTATTAATTTTGCTCTGGAGAGCAAAGCTATCCAGGTAGGCAGTGATAGAAATAATTGCTTTGACTGTGAAGCCATTAGGCAACTTTTAAGGAATTTTGGCAGTGGAAAGTGTATGATGCCTAATTAATGCTTTAAGGTAAACATTAGAGTTCAAGTGAGAGGCAAGAAAACTCATATATATACAATTTTCCTATGAGACAAACTCTCATAGAAAATTAAAGTCCCACCATTAAAAATATTCTGATTTATTTGCTTAAGAAACTGTGCTGTTTGACTTTTTAAAATGTAAAATAATGACTTGTAAATTGTGCCAACTTATTGAAGACAGATATTTCTTAATTTGAGGGATCTTTTCATGATAGAAAAAAAATGTCCTTACAAAAATGTAGGTAACTGAAATTTCTACGGTAGTACAACTTTTAAATTTTATAACTTTCTTTCTCTCATATTTTTCACTGTGTACTTTAAACCTGGTAAATCATTTCTCTTCCTCATCACTTGCCCAAGTCCAATAAGTCTTTAGTACCCATCCCAAATGTTATGGTTAATCTTTTTCTCACTGTTTCAATTGCAAATGAACACCCTTTCCTAAAATTAGCTAACATTTAATGATTATACCACACTACATGTATGTTATGTATCTAAATTATTTATGTTTCTTTTTCTTTTTGCACATGCACATGTATATCATGTTTTCATTAGGAAGCATTGAATGGCTCTTAAATATGTTGAACATCATGGTGCAAAATTAGCTATGGAAACTAATCTGTTTTCTCTGGTATCCTGAGAATATTTGGAGTTCATGGAGATGGTTTCAGAAGGAGGGAATGAGTATACAACATAGGAATGTGAGAGAAGTATAGAGACTCAGAAAGGGAATGAAAGACTATAAATTTTATATATATATATATATATATATATATATATATGTATTTTAAAAATCCACTCCTAAGGAGAATCTAAAAATTGTAAGCAAAATACAGTGGAGAAAAAGTAGTTTTCTCTCTACCATTTTAGATTCTTGGCAGAGAACCCCCATCCCCATTAATAAGAAAACAGATTAACCAGGGAACAAATTTAATTATGTATGTACACACATATACATATGAGAGTCCCACAAATATATTAGACTCAAGGAAATGACCAAAGCAGGAAGCTTTTTGATAGTATTAGATAAAGAAACAATAAACCTGTGATGAACTGATAAAACAAAGGGTGATAAAATGTGAAGAAAGAACAGGTTTGTTTACACAGCCTTCTTGGTCCTAAATTCCCTATCTCTGGTGATAAAGATATCTTCTACCTTCCTGTTAAAGGAAGGGTACATTTCACATGGGAGATTTTTCTCTTGCTTTCAGGGGGGCAAAAGAGGTTCAAAGTATCCTTCATGCACAGACTCTTTCTCAAGTACTTTCACTTCAAAATAATCAATATACCAAAGTGACATATTTTGAGGTGACATATTCTGAATCTTTGAAAAGTCTATTAAACTCAAAAACTTTCAATGAGACTATTTTTTTTCTTTTTTAAACTAGGAAGATCTGAATATTACAAAAGAGCTGTTAAGTTAAAGGATAAAGAAAGCTAATAATGAATCCCAGTCAATAAATTATGATAAAATATAGGGTGATATGCATCTTGGAGTTAATATCTTTAGGAAGAATTTGGAAGTCCATCTGCATTGAAAAGAATATGTTCAAGGCAATATCAGCCAAATCTATAAGATGACAGAGCTGACAGCTAACATATGGGTTATCTATAAATGACACGTGGTTTATTTTCTTTTTGTGTACAATAACTGTTCTCAAGTTGACAACTTCTGAAACTGAAACTGAGTATTTAAGCCCCAGTATTTAAGATGTGCTCTCAGTATATTAAATGTTAAAGAAGATAATCAAGCTTAGGCAACCATACTACATAATAGTCCATAAGAAGATAGTGTATAACAAAGAAACAAAATACAATTATGACATGATGATGAAACCTGCTACTCTGACTGATCCATGAATCTCAGGTGAAGTGTCAGGTAAGGAAGAATAAGAGATTATACGGTAAGAGAAGGATGTATTAGAAACTTTAAACATCCTCTGAAAAATATTCCATCCTTCTTACTTCCCTAATAGTGTGGTATGTGGGTGCCTGAAAGAGTCATTTTCTTCTCAGTGAAGGTAAGGTTCTTTTCTCAACCCAGAAAGAATTCAGAAACAAGAAGGGGAGATCAAGAAAGTAAAGTGAGGATTTATTCAAGCAAGAATACACTCTCAGAGGGAGAGTGGGAAGGCAGGTGAGTACCTGCCTTGGGTTTCTTTGGCAAGCCAGTTATGAGTGACATACAAATAAAGGACAGAATGTTTATTGGACAAGGAGGGGCTTGGGAGTTGTATAACCTGGTTTTCATCCCAGGTCTACCTTCCCAAGGGGAGGAGGGATTTTTTCATTATTTAGCTTTGATTGGAAGTGTCATGGTGTCAGTGCACGATGGGTACTTCTTATCTGCAAAGCTAATTTTATTATAATGAGGGCATAAAGAGCAAAAGGTTACACTCAAACACTGGAGGTTCCTTTTTCCCACCGTTTTTTGTCTGCCTCCAGGACACTTATCACCCCAAAATGTGTGGTTTCCTGTCAGTCTGGAATATTTCTGCTTTTTTTGTCTGCCCATGGTCCCCCACTGTTCACAAGATGCATGGTTGCCTGCCACCTGGCCTGTATCCCCATTTCTCTGCTCATATCTAGCTACCTGCCTGCTCTAACATTCCCCCCTCAAGGAGCCTGTACACTTAAAATCTTTTAAGAGGCAAAGACCTGATGGTCTGTCTTCTGTAAGTGCTTCAAGCTGAGCACAGGTGTTGTCCCTTCCTATGGGTCCAGGTCTCCTTGCTGTCTGTCAGAGATAGGGGTCTCAGGATTGTTTACAAGTGGCAGAGGTGGAGAGTGGGGAGTAGAAGGAGACAGCAACCTTGTTCAGTGAGTGTTGATGGTCCTCATCTTCAGGTGGGATAGGTCGAAATCCCTGGAGTAGTATTATTTGAAGCTGGCGTTGTATTCTAGAGGACAGAAATTTAACTGGGCAGTTAAAAATACAAGGACCAAAGAGAAAGATGAGAAATGTAGTGTCTATGGAATCTAGAAATGGGAGAAACAAAGTATATCCTGGAAACCATCCCTTAATGGTCTCAGTCCATTCTTGCTTCCCTGTGGAGCCAGGAAGCCTGTTTGTAGATTTCTTTAACATTTATTTGTACTTCTCCTGTGTTATTAATATATGCACAACATATTTTATTTTTGACAACCCAAGCCCACCCCCCCCCCCATTGACTTGCTAGGAGATAGTCTAGGGCTCAGCAGTTGTTGAAAGCCACCCCTGCCAGGGAATCTAGGAATTTTTGCAGAATTGTGAGTGTCTCCAGTTTTCTTTAGTGAGCTATCTAGGGAAGAGGTTAGACCCCTCAAGGTTGCCTCATGGTAGGCAAATCCTCCCCAAGGGACAGTTTCATCTATGGTCCCCATAATTCCTGCTAGCACCAGACAAAAGTCCCTTCTTTGTGTGTCACATGGGTTACATTGAGGATGGTTATTTGGGCAGGAGTCACAGTACCCAAGATGCAGTCCTCATAATGAAGTGTGTTATCTAGGTGTGAGAGAGCAATGGCTTTGGTCATTGTGAGGTAGTTGTCTGGGATCCCACATAGCCATAATAATCCAGATGGTGATGGTAAGACAGTGTGATTGGTTTGATTACACAGTTGCAGAAAAGTTCTGGGAGTTGGGAGACAGTTGCAGAGTGGTTCCATCTATATTTTGGATTTGGTCCATGGTTTGGAGTGTCAGGGTGTCTACATTCAGAGAGAGGCATCATCAGAGGATGTCTGACATAACAGCTGGCGCAAGAAGTTCTGTTGGCATTAGTTTGTGAACTGTCATAACATACATGTGTGTTGTTAAGGGTGCAGGATGAAGTGTAAATAGGCTGGCCCACTATATCACTCCAATTTATAGGCTTAAATATATCCAGGGATAAGCTTAGGTTTCTGCTGGAGAGAGCCTCAAGGGCTAAAAAGATATCTATGTTTCCCCTGTGCATATTGTTGTGACAAGGGGTGCATCCTAGGGTTTGATTGCAGATTAGGGAGGTTTTGGTGATATTTATAGCCCTTGAGTAGGGAGGTGTGATGTGGTAACAGAGCAGAGATGACCTTTCTTATGTAACACTTCAAGAAAAATCTTGTCAAGAGTAGTTAAAAGAAGATTGGTTAAAAGCTGAGAATACAGAGTGGTTGTCGACAGTGGTTGTCGACAGAGTGGTAGACTTTGAGGGTGATAGTTATGCCTCCCAGGGTGGTGGGTTGGAGATGGCAAACCCAGCAGAAAGAGAGATTTTCTCCTTTAGTAATAATCTGGGAGTTATTCACTATTATGTTAACTTTCCATTTTAAGTCTTGGGACCAAAGAGATTGGATAGATAAGATGAGAGCAAGTAAGAGTAAGGGTAGGGCCCCCAGCATCTTTTGGAAACAGAAAAGAGAAAGCATAGACGTGTGGGGTGTCTTATCAAACCCAGCATTGACAGAGGTGTTCCTTCTTGGGTATTAGGTGCAGAGTTAAAGCAGCACTCATAAAGGATTCCAAGAGCAGAAGGAGAGTGAGGAGGGCAATAAGTATCCAAATCCACCAGAGCATATTAGTTATTTTGTGGGTTGACCTGGGTATCAGAAGGCAAAAAGGAAAATAACGGCTATGGATACCCACCCTTGGATCTGTGAAGTTTCTTTGTCCTTTTTGAGTAAAATCCTCAGGTCCTGAAGAGGCTTGCTCATCTACCTGAGCTCTTCTGGCTGTCCAAGTTTCTCCAAGTCCTGTGAAGACTCAGAGGGAGCAGTAGGTTTAATTATAGAAAGGTGCACCCAACTAGTGATCCCCTGTAGTTTTACCATAATAAGAGTGCTGAGATAAACCTGGTAAGACCCCTTTCACCCGGGCAATAATTGATGAGACCGGGACCCTTTCCTCCATGTTTTTAGAAGGTCAAAATCTCCCAGCTGAACCTGAATGGGGACATTTTCCTGGCTGACAGCTGGAAAAACCTCATTTCCATATTCTGAAATCACCTTTTAGACTTGTCCCGGATTAATTAGGTACTTAAGCTCATTGGTTTCAATGTCCACCAGAATATCAGAGGATAAAAAGGGTCCACTATAAGTCATTTCAAAGGGGATGAGCTTTAGCCCCATTTTAGGTGTCACCCTGATTCTCAGGAGGGCTCTGGATAAAAGCTTTCTCCAGTGTTCTGATGTCTCTTGACAAAGCTTAGTCAGAATTCTTGTTAAAGTTTAATTTGCCCTTTACACTTTTCCCGATGATTGAGGCCTCCAGGCAGCACGGTGGTGGTAGCAAATGCCTAGGGCAGTAGAGATTTGCTGTGTTATCTTAGACACAAAAGAGGGACCATTATTACTTTGTAAAAACCATGGAAGTCCAGGCAGGTAGCTAGATATGAACAGAGAAAGGGGAGCATGGGCCAGGTGGCAGGAAACCACACATCTCGTAAACAGTGGGGTTGTCCATGAGCAGACAAAGAAAAGCAGAAACCTCCAGACTGACAGGAAACCACACATTTTGGGGTGATAAGTGTCCTGGAGGCAGACAAAAAACGGTGGGAAAAAGGAATCTCCAGTGTTTGAATGTAACCTTTTGCTCTTTATGCCCTCATTACAATAAAATTAGCTTTGCAGATAAGAAGTACCCATCGTGCACTGATGCCATGACACTTCCAATCAAAGCTAAATAACGAAAAAATCCCTCCTCCCCTTGGGAAGGTAGACCTGGGATGAAAACCAGGTTATACGACCCCCAAGTCCCTCCTTTCCCAATGAATATTCTGTCCCTTCATTTCTATGCCACTCATAACTGGCTTGTCAAAGAAACCCAGGGCAGCTACTCACCTGTCTTCCCGCTCTCCCTAGGAGAGCATATTCTTGCTTAAATAAATCCTCACTTTACTTTATTGATCTCACTGTCTCATTTCTGAATTCTTTCTGTGATGAGACAAGAACCTTACTTTCACCAGGAACATCTTGAAGACGAAGCCAGCCAGGAGAATTTGGTAAACCTCAGCTTCTCACCTCCCTTGCACGTGAGAGGCGTTGCCTTACTTCCCGCCAACTCTCCCTCTCTCCCTCTCTCTCTCTGTCTGCCCTTGGACCATCACAGATTACAAGATGCATGGTTTTCTGCCACCTGGCCCATGCCCCCTTTCTCTGCTCATATCTAGCTACCTGCATGCTGTAACAATTTCATTGTTTGGAATGTAATAAATTGAAGTGAACCTGTGACTATAAATCATTCAACAGTCAACAAAAAACTACTATGCATTTAGCACAAAAATTAAGCAATGAAGCAGTGAAGCAGTCTTTCTCAAGAGCACATAGACAATGCACATCCATGTGCCTCTATTTAATAATGTTTATCATAATGTAGTACACTCCCTCACTTTTTCAATAAGAAAGATGAAGCTTGAGGAATTTAAATAAATTTCACTGTATTTTAGTCATGAAGAAGCGGAACTTGGATGTGAATTCAGTTAGTCTAGTTTAAAATCTATAAATTTAAATTCTCTATTACACTGTTTACAGTGTGGGGGTATGTCTCTTCTCCACCCCCAACAAATCCCCCACCTTTTCTGCTCATGGATCCCGTGTCTCCTGTCCTCTCCATTTATTTTTTTCTTCTCCCTCCATCTCCACTTTCTTTTTCTCCCTTTCTGCCTTCTTTGCTTTCTTCCATTTTCCCCTTGTTCCTTCCTTTCTTTTTCATATTTGTTTTACATGTTTCTCAGAAACTATTTTAAATTTGTGATGGTTAGCAAAAACTACAAAGTAATCTAGGTACCCTAGAAACTTCAACATCTCACAGAAGAACCCTTAGAAATGTTATACAATGTCCTTCAGCCTCTTTGGGAAGATGGAAACGAGAGCTCTTACAATTGTTAAATATGCTTCATGGCACAGGAATGAAAACAGGAAAAGGAGAAATCTGCTACACCCTACCTTAACTAAGGAGGAGTACCTTAACTAAGATGTGAAAGAGACAATGGATGTCTTTCTTCAAAAACAATAGATAATTTCTTGAGGTTGAGGAGGAATAATTTTCGGTGTTTCTACTGGTAACATTGCTGTGATTTTTGTGTATGCAAGTGTAGAGGGTGTTAAATAATAAGAAGAGGTTTTGTGTAAGAATCTATAAAGGTTAATAGGAGAAATGACTCTCAGTGATGTTTCAAATTATGTCACCACATATGTCAACCACAAAATGACTGGGTGAGAAGTAATCCAATAGAAAATTACAACCACTAAAATGAATGTTTGCTAATAACATTCAGTGAAACCTCATGGACATTATGGGAAAAGGAACAGCATTTTATGGCTTGGATCATTAACTTTAATTAATATTAAATGTGTTTTTATTGCATTGCTTGAATGTCCTAAACAAGGAAATTGTAGAATGGAAATCAAGTGTTATAGTTCATAAAAATTCTTCTAATCGGAGACTTAGAGCCAGTACATGTTAGATACAGAAAATGCAGAATCCTGTATTTGCCAAAGGGTAATCTCTAGAGAAATCAAAATATGTAAATGACCATCTGATAATGTAAAATTTGTCTTTTGTAAAGGTGTGATTGACTTTATTCTGTACTTTAAATGCAATTGTCAAATGAAGGTCTGTATTGCCTCCTTGAATAATATATTTATCATAATATCTTTGTAATTTTGCATATGCTTAGTTAACTGTATGCATTGTAAATGTGTGCATTGAGATTGTTAGCTGTATTACCTGCTGATATATTTTATTATTGGTTGTGAAATATCTTACTGGGAGTTAATTATTCTGTAAAAAGACAGGAAATACTTGGAGTATACAGAGGAAACCATCAAATGCTAATACAGAAAATCAGTTTTTAATCCCCTAAGTGAATTCTAGTTGCTTCTCAGGGGTATATCTTTTAATGTCTTATCTCAGGCTATGGCACTATTATCTCCATGGTGTCACATAAAATTCCCATGAAAACAAACGAGGTTGTTGAGTTAAGCAGGAAAGAAAAAGAAACAGGTCAATGCTCAGAGCACCAGTTTCCCTCTTCTCTCACAATTTCAGACTGTGGTGTAATAAATGAGTTGTCATAGTTCTCCAAATTTCAGTTTCTTAGGAAAAATTTTAAATGCTGAAAGGAACATTTGTAAACTAATTTTGTTAAAAGGGACATCTTTTTAAATAACTTTATATAGTTGTTTTATTCAATAGTTTAGATATGAATAATATTTTTTCTTAGCCATTTTTTAAAATCCTAACTTAATGAACTCAATTCCATGAAGCTTGGGCATGATTAAATGTGTTTTGTCAGCACCAGGATAGTTTGCAAAAAATGTGTTTAGACTTCTCACCCTTTACAACTGTTCTCTTTGCACTTTGTAATTAAAGTAATACACTTGAGGCAAGGTGACATCAGTCAAGACATATTTATAGAGAAGAGAGAGTTCCCTGTGTTAGAATTTCCAGATGCACCATTCAACTTTAGCTGATGCAGAAAGCACAGTTTAGTTTTTTTTTTGTCTTAAATTATAAAATATGTGGAATAATTTTCTTATTATATCAAAGTAATCATATCCATGCCAGTATAACTCAGTATTCTAAATGGTAGCTCAGGCACACAATAATTAAACCAATAGACAATAAAAGCTGCAATTTTTAAAAAAGTTTCTATACTTGATTAGCTTATGTAAAAATAGGGTAGAAATCACTCTAGCCTTCTCTCAACTTTCTCTCTTTCCCTCTTTCTCCTCTGTCTCCATCCTTCTGAACTCAGTCAGTGCCTATGTCAGAGCTATTTAACTAAGGCATAATAAGAGATATTGGTCAGATAATACACAGGAAGGCTAAAATTTTATTTTTAAAATATCTTGTATGTGTGAGAAAATTTATATTATTACCTAGGAGTGTAACTACTTTTAAAATTATAATTTAATAACATTGGCAAAGATTTTTAATTTGTTTGCCTTGACCAGCAAGCTTTACACTGATATAAATAGCCTGGTCAAAAATACATATAAGGCAAGAAATAACCTGATACCCATCAATATTGAAATAGTTAAGCAATAAAACCCCCATATTATTGAGCAATGAAACATAATGAGGTAGAGATTTATATAAGAATATGGAATTAAAATTTTAAAGAGAAAAAATAAGAAGGAAAGACAAGAAGAAAGACATGTATCAGAACACTTTGTAAACAAAACAAAACAGAACTCAATATTTTGGCTTGTAAGGCCTTATGCTAAATTGTTAAATATCCAATCATGTCATTGAAGAGAGAAGTTCTGACATTTATATTTACTGCTTTACTTTCAGCTTATTCATGAATGTAAATCAAGAACATTCATGTCAGAACTATATCTGAACTATATCTGCTTATCAATTGTAACCATATAATTGCTATGGATACTAAAGTTCAGCAAAAATCAATAAAGGTTTTCTAGGAAAAGTAATTGGCAATGTAAAATTCACACATACAAAAGTTTTATATAAACGTCATTTATGTCAGTGAAAACAAACTCATCCCCCAATTTGTTTTATTTTGTGTTTTTTGTTGGTTTGTTTGTTTTGTAATTTCTAATTCATCTTCTGCCACCTAAAATATTACAGTGACTTCACAGTTGTTCTCTTCTCTTTTCCATGATTGACCAGTATGACTGCATGGTCCAATTAACTTCATACACAAGGAGAATCCAGGGCTTGGAGCTTGAAGCAGAAATAGTGTATAAAGGGAATAAGTGCTTGTTCTAAACTAACATGTTTTTTTCAGTAAAAGTAGAAACCTATTTTATTGCTTCCTGCAAATTTTCTATACATATCATCACACCTAAAGAGATGTTTACTTCTTGTTAGCATTTAGTAAATACTGACTACTGAATCCTGGCCAATTTCCGGTCTGTAAAATCTATTCCATGTGCTAGCATTGTTGAATTAAGAAACTTTGGGCATGTTTGAGCCAAGTGTAACTCCCGTGGCTCTGCTATAAACTTCCTATTAACATAACTTCTGGATTAGCTACAATTCACTATGGCCAGTTGAGAAACATATTCACATTTTATCCCTCCCTATCACATTGCTAGCCCACAATCACAGCCCTTTGCATTTAATTGGAGTCACATGACCCTCACCAAAAAAATGTGAGTGAAAGTGTTGTGTCATCAGCACATGAAGTGAAAACAGGTAAGGACCTAAAACTAAGCTTTGAGGAATCTGAATAGGTAATAGATAAGCCTACAAAGGTAACTGGAATTTAGCGGCCAGTTGGGGAACAATCAGGAGAGGAATGCATCATAGAACTCTGAGCAGGGAGTGTTACAAGAGAAGAACATGTCAACAGTGCTAGATACTGTTTAAAACTCAAATAAGACAAAGTCAGAAAGTTCCCATTAAGAATTACCAAGGATTCATATCTGACTGGGAAAATCCTGGCTTATGTCTATTGCCTGCCTTGATTACTATCATTTCTTTCCACTTAAAGAATGCTTGATTTTGATGATGCATCATAGAGTCAATGTAGTTATTACTGACTTCAGTGAGAGCTACTTTGTATGTGCTATCGGACTGAAAGTCTAATTTGTATAGTTTACTGAGTGGGAAGTGAGAAAAGGAGCTAAATGTGAAATTACCATTAATCTTGGTTGTGCAAGAGAGAGAGATTATTACATTCTACTAGGGGGATATTATTATTAATTCTTTATATCACTAGGATAAAGGATTTCTAGGTTTCTAGGATTTTACCATCTTGCTAACTCTTTTTTATTTCCTCTGATCTTAGGCTCTTTCTCTTGTGTTCTTCCCATCTCTCAAAATTAAAAACAATTTCCTTTCTTTTCATTAAGGAAGGGAAGCTGTATTTAGCTTTTGCCCCATCTTTTTGTCACTTGCTACCTTCATACTCTGATTTCCCTCTTTTTATTTTTCAAATTAAGAAGAAAATGTTAATCTCTTCTGGTGTTAAATGATACATTTTTAAAATGTATATTTTTCCACACTGTGTTCCACAGTTCCATCCCCCTCCTCCCCCCATGTTGGAAACTTTGATGTATATAAGGCATAGTATTTTTTTCCTGCATAACTTAGAGTTTTATTCATGAAAAATCAACAATATATATGTAACTGTTACCAAATCAAACTTGGGTCAGTTTGCCCTTGCACAGTAAAGCCAGTCTACTGACTCCCGGTTATGGTGAAGGAAAGTACAGCATTTATTGCAAGGCCAAGCAAGGAGTTAAGGCAGCTAATGCTCAAAAGACTGGAACTCCCCAGTGGGTTTCAGGGAAGGGTGTTTAAAGGAAAGATGAGAGAGGGAAGTTGCAGAGTGCATGATTAGCTGGTACCTAATTCTCTGATCTGGTTGATGGTGAAGTAACAGGGTGATGGGATTAACAACATCATCAATCCTGCCTGGGAGCTATGTGTTCATGGTCATCATGCAGTTAGTTTCTTCCATATGGTAGGGGTTTTAGTATCTGTAAAACAACTCAGGGCTGTGTATCAGACACTGTTTTCTATGTCCTTCAGGGAGGAAATAAAGATTCTGTGACCTTACTTTATGGCTGATCTATTGTTTAGACTGTTTCCAGTTCTCCTGGCCCAACTGTTTTCTTTTGTTAGTACATGTTTACATTTTTCCAGTCATTAACTCTTGAGCCAGCCTTTTGTGACTCAGGGGAGGCCTGGGAGACAAAAGTTTTCCTACAAACAAGAGACAGCCTGAGGGCATGATAGGGGAGAGAAGGTCTTTCCTGGGAAGACCTCCATAGGATCCTGCTCGGTTACACAACTATGTTTCTAAAATTGTTACTTCTTCTTAAATAGTGTCAAAAGGTTCAGGTCATAGTAAATTATAGAACCCAGTGTTTGCACTGCAAATGAGATTATTCTTTCCATAGATATAAACAGTATTTTGTGGTTCTTATGTCCAAATAACTGACTAATGCCCTAGCTCAACACCATCTATGACACTCCCTTATTTCATTTCAAAGTACATTTAGAAAGTCTAGCTCCATGGTGACTAAACTAAATGTTAAAATATATAAAACAGAAGTTGATTCAATATGATTGTTTATAAAGAGGTAAGTAATGTCAGTGGAGCATACTCCTTCAAGACCATAAGAAAGACTACTGTGTGTTCTCTCATCAAAATATAAATGTGCCCTTTTATATTTTCATAATGCAAAGTCAACAGCTACTCTCAAGAATGAAAACAGAATAAACTCCCAATAGTTACTGTGAGAGAGGATGATATAATATCAGAAGTGTGTTTCCTCATGCTCATATAATTAATTAATGTATATTCTTATCTTCAGTGATATACACAGCTTTCTTATTAACTTTACTTAATCTTTTGAAATACCATTTTTTCTTTCTGTTTACTCCCAATACAGAGCTCATAAATTGTAATAATTTGAAGTTAAGCAATTTATGACTGCCATTCGTTTGTAGGTCTCTATGATGAGGTTTGTTAATACAAATCTATTTCATTATATATGTAGGAAAATTGATTTTATTAAATTCAATTCAACTGAGTATGTTCAGTTCAAAATAGAACTGAGTTTAAAACAGAACTCTCCTCCTCAGTTTTCATTTCTGATTAACTGAGAAATTACTCTTCTTCATACAATTTATATTAAAATATCCCTACAAAAATCCAGCTCCAAACTAAAGGAACACTCATCATTACTAATTTTATAAAGTGAGAAATAATAATAATAGTAGTAATAAATGGCAGTTTCTATTTACATATTTCAAGTAAAATGAGAAGCATAGGGTTTGGATTTGGAAAACACAATTAACCTCACTTTTGTCACTTACTTGTGTGACATGAAGGCAAGTTTTTAATTATTACTTAGCCTCAGTGTCTTGATTTGTAGAGTGTATAATGTTATAATTTGAGCATAAAGATTTACTGAAAAATGTTAGAGGAACATATGCTAATATTGTTATTATTGATATGTGTATTTCCTATTGTGTAAAGTATTGCTACACTGTGATTTAATTGAAATGTAATGTGACCACAGTATAAAATTTCTATTTTCAAAAATACAATAAATGTGTCTACACTTGTGAAACATTCTAAGCAAGAGACAATAATAAAAATACTTGCAATGCTTAAACAGCTTACACCATGAAAGGCATTATTCTATGTGCTTCACATGTAATTACTCATTTAACATTCACACCAAAAATATGTTTGAGCATGGGTAGGCTGAACTTAAATTCTGGTTCTTGGTGACAACATTCCACTTTTCCCATTTATTACTAACATTTGTTCTTTTTGTATAAAGAGTTAGGTCTAGAAAAAAGTATAGATTTTTTTTCAATCATTTTGCTGTCCAATTGAGAGGGGAAAAAACTGTATTCAGAGAAATTTCTTTGCCTGAATGGGTATTTCACACAGCCAGCTCCGTTTTAATAGCTGTATAAAAATACATTTTTTAACAAATAAAATGCTCTAAGTGTTGGTTTATTTGACCTAGTAATTTCAAACATCATCTTTTAGTTGTACACCACATTACCCTTTCAAAACATATATATTCTTTTCAAAATAGAATTTGCTATGGTAATTAAGCATTATTTCTAAATTTTAAAATAAATCATATAATAAAATTTGCCCACAGGATTTTTAAGATGATTTTGCAAAAGTATTCTGCTTTTAATAATTTAAACAATTCATGTGAAAATTTAACATTATAAAATTATTTTACTCTACTTTTCTGCCGTACTTTACATTTACAACCATTTTATGATACAAAGAGAAGAGATACATGAGAGGAAAGAACAATAAATTCTCTTCCATAGAAGGGATGCACTAATGTGCATTTAAATGTTGCATTAACATTCAATGAATTGGGGCTAAGTCAATTATTGTCTGCCAGCCACAACAAAGGAAAAACATCTGATACTCTTTTTCCCTTTTCAGTTTTGTTTTAGTTTACTCATTGAATACTGGAATTGAGAAAACATACTTTTAGGAACTTTGTTAGCTCATTAAGCATAGACTATTATTGTAAATCAGAGTCAGAAATTCTTAAATATAAATCCTTTGAGCCATAAATATATTATACCCTTAGGAAGTTTGCTTTTAGTATGTATATGTCTTTCTGTTTTCAGTAAAAATACAAAATGCTATCTTAATTTAAAACCATGGTGATATTCTGTTTCCAACATCTTAGCAAGATTTGATCAAAGGTTTTAAAAAACATCAGATAAGTCTGAGTGCAGAAATGTCTCTGAGTGTAGCTAGACCACTAAAATTTTGTGCTAAGAAATATAAACTTCAGTATATTCTGTTAAAGAAGTACTGTATCATCCATTAATATTCATGTACTTTCCTTCTAATGATCATTCTTAACATTTTACATAGTTTAGTAATAATATATCTATTAATCTATTATTGAAATCATTATAAATTTTACTAGGCACTGACAATACAAGAATTAATTTAAGAGAAATGTCAATATCCTAAGACATTAAAAACTATTGGAAAAGAACCACAATTGTCATATTTGTAATGCTATGACAGACATGTACTGAATGCTTTGAGAACACTCATGTGGACAACTCCTTGCCATTTTGTTCAATGATATAATGTGCACGACTGCATTCGATGGGTTTTGTTGACATTTTCAGTGTATTATGCAAATTTAATAAATGTTATTTATTACTCCCTGTGGTTAGATAAAATTCTAAAATGACTCAATAACCCACACCCTAGTCAACCCTTTACTATGGGCAGGACTTTTCTTTTTTCTAGCAAGTAAGATATGGCAAAGCTGATAGGATATTACCAGCGTGATGATATTGCATTATGTGGCAAAAGTGAAGCAATTTCTTAGATGTCATTAATATCTCTAATCAGTTGACCCTAAGTAGTAAATCAAAAGGAAGTTTTCCATATGACCCAGCAATCTCAGTACTGGGTATATACCCTGAGAAAACCATAGTTCAAAAAGAGTCATGTACCAAAATGTTCATTGCAGCTCTATTTACAATAGCAGGACATGTAAGCAACCTAAGTGTCCATCAACAGATGAATGGATAAAGAAGATGTGGCACATATATACAATGGAATATTACTCAGCCATAAAAAGAAATGAAATTGAGTTATTTTTAGTGAGGTGGGTGGACCTAGAGTCTATCATACAGAGTGAAGTAAGTCAGAAAGAGAAAAACAAATACCCTATGCTAACACATATAAATGGAATCTAAGGGGGAAAAAAAAAGTCATGAAGAACCTAGGGGCAAGATGGGAATAAAGACACAGACCTACTAGAGAATGGACTTGAGGATATGGGGAGGGGGAAGGGTAAGCTGTGACAAAGTGAGAGAGTGACATGGACATATATACACTACCAAACGTAAAATAGCTGGCTAGTGGGAAGCAGCTGCATAGCACAGGGAGATCAGCTTGGTAGTTTGTGACCGACTAGAGGGGTGGGATAGGGAGGGTGGGAGGAAAGGATACATAAGTGTGAAGAGATATGGGAACATATGTATATGTATAACTGATTCATTTTATTATAAAGCAGAAACTAACACATCATTGTAAAGCAATTATACTCCAATAAAGATGTTAAAAGATAAAAAATAAATTAAAAAAATAATAATATAAAAAAAGAACACACACACACACACACACACACACACACAGAGGCAGTTTTCCTGGTTAGATCTTATCTAATCTGTGAACCCTGTAAAAGAGGATCTACAGACCAGAGATGGAATCAGTTAGACACTTTCTCTCTCCTGCAGGCCTTGAAGAAGCCAGTCATCGTAAGTTCTATAGATGCCAGGAAATTAACTCTGCTAACATCATAAGAGCTCTGAAGAGGACCTCAGATGGAATCACATTTCTGAGTAGAAACTTCGACTGTTACATTGTTAGACCCTGAGCAGAGAACCCTGTTAAGCTGTTTGTGAACTTCTGACAATAAAATACTAAATGCACATTGTTTTGATCTGCTAAATTTGTGGCAATTTTTTTAGGTAACAATATCAAAAACAAAATATAGTATAAAATATATAACACTCAGTAAATATTCTTCCCTTTATGTGGTAGACAAGGTTGTACACTGAGACTTATGAAAGAAGCAAAGTAAGTAAGTCACAGTTCCTGACCAGAATGAGTTTATATTCTAATTAGGCAAGTAAGATACTATTTATATGTAATATAATTGAATATGCAGATGAAAGAATAAAAAAATAATTACTCACATATAATATGACAAGTGTTATACAAGTAATACAAATGAGAAGGTTTGATAAATCCCTGGGAAGAGAGACAACGAGCAACTTGGAAATCAAATTAGATGTTATTTTAATTAAGCCTTGACAAACAGGTGATATAAGGAAAGTCTGTGCTGTTGAGAGAAAAGCACTTCAGAAGGTCACAGTAAATTGAGGAGAGGCTTAGAGATGGGAAATCTTCTCAAAGCTCAATTTAAGTCCAAATTAATTAGATTAGATGACCCAAACATGTAATTAATAGAGGTTAATTTTGGAAAGGAAAAAGGGCTCAGATCACTCAGATTCTTAAATGGAAGGCTAACAAGAATAGTTTTTATTGCATAGATAGTAGAGAATATTAAAGTTATGACTTTCCAATTTAAATATTCTATTCCAGCAGAGTATCTCATTCTTTTTTTTTCTGAAGTTTCAATTGTACTTAAGAATTATTTCTCCATTTTTTCCCTCTGGTTATTGATATGCTCCTCATTTGTCAAATCATGCTTAAAATATATGATGACTGAATGATACTATGTTGATTCTTTCTCCTCTCAAGATCCTTGTCCATTAGTATGACCCTTAAATATATGCTCAACAAGTAATTTATTTTTTTCAACATGAAATAATTTTACAATAGATGTCTATACATCCAATTTAAATTCTAGCGTTCCATGATACTTGTTTTATCACATATCTATTCATCCATATTTACTTGTGTTTATCTTCACCCCAGTACTTTGACATTTATGTCTTTAGCTAGAGTTTAATAAATATTTGCAGTTTTTCATGTAAAATTTATAAAGAAATGCACTTTGAAGGTTAATTTTATGTATCAAACTGCCTAAACCACAGTGCCCACATATTTGGTCAAACACTAGTCTGGATGTTGCTGTCAAAGTATTTTTGGATAAGGTTAACATACAAATCAGTACAACTTGAATAAAGCAGATTACTCTTTATAATGTGGATGGGTCTCATCCAATCAGTTGGAAGCCTAAAGAGATGAAAGAGAGATCACCTCCAAAGGAGGAGGAATTCTGCCAGCAAACTGTTTTCTGACTTGGGCTACAATATCAATTATTTCCCGGGTCTACAACCTGCAAGTCTATCATGCAGATTTTGGACTTGCCAGCCTCTACAATCCCTTGAGCTAGTTCTTTAAAATAAATCTCTGTCTCATTCTCTCTCCTATTGGTTCTTGTTCTCTGGAGAACTCTGACTAATATAGGCACAAATTTTAAGTATCTATTTCTTTGACAACTAGTGATGTTGAAGTTCTTTTCATGCTCTTACTACCCATGTGTGTTTCTGTGAAGTCACTGTTCAAATTTTTAACTACTTTTTTTCTGGCTTTTTATTAATGAGTTATAGGGGTCCTTTCTATTTACTGGATACCAATCCTTTATCAGATATATATTTTGCAAGTAAGTCCTCCCAGTCTGTGACTTGCCCATTTATTATCTTAATGGTGATGTTTGATGAACAGAACTTTTTACTTTTGAGGAATTCTAGTGTATATTTTTTTTTCTTTTCTTTTGGTTTTTGCTTCTTTTTGACTTAGAAACATTTGGCTAGTCCCAGGTTACAAGTACATTCTCATGTTTCTTTTAAAAATTTTTTATGGTTTTAGTTTTTATAATTGTCAATGATCTATCTTAAACAACATTTTCTGTGTAGTATAAATTAGGGAGTTGAAGTTCTCCCCCGCCCCCCCACCCACCACCGCCACTCAGTAAGGATATCCAAATAAACAAGAATCATCTGTTGAAAACCTTTCCTCTCCCATTGAATTATTTTGGTGACTTTGTAGAAGAAAGAAAAAATTGTATGAGACAATTGTGATACAATTTCTAGGTTCTCTGTTATATTTCATTTGTATAATTGTCATTCTTATGGGAGTTGCACAGTGTCTTAATTATTGTAATTCATAAAGGATCTTGATATCACATAGTGAGTCTTCCAAATATTTTGACTTTTAAGGTTGTTGTGGATGTATTGTAGTGCTTTAAACTTTATATAAATCTAAGTAAAAGTTTGTATCAATTTTGGTACACTGTAATTTGTCAGAATTTTGTCCATTTTAGCTAAGTATTGTTGGCATAAAGTTGTTTGTAATATTGTCCTATTATATTTTTTAATGTCTATCTATAGTTTCTGTCTGATAAACACCCTTTCATTCTTGATATTGATGTTTTGTATTTTTTCTCATTTTATTGATCTGTCTGCTTTGAGGTTATCAATTTTGTTTGTCTTTTTTAAGAACAAATTGGTCTTTAATTTTTTCCATTGTCTGCTTTCTACATGTTTATCTCTAATCTTCTTTCATTATCTCCTTCCTTCTACATATTTTTTGATTTCCTTTGCTTTCCTTTATCTAGCCTTTTAAGGTAGAAGCATAGGTCATTGAATATATTTTTTGCAATATAATCATATAATCAAAAATATCCCCTCAAGAACTCAGATAGCTGTACACAATTAAGTTTTATGTTAATTTTTGATATCATCCAGCTCAAAATATGTTCTAATTTCCCTCCTATTTTTTCTTAAATCCAGAGATTATTTAGAAATTTATTATTCAATTTCTGAAATATTTAGTATTTTGCTAGTTATCTTCTTGGTATTGATTTCTATTTTAATTTCATTTTGGTTAGAGAAAAACTATGTATGTTTTTAATCATTTTATATTTATTACTTTTGGGCTCAGAATATGGTTGATTCATGGTAAATAGATCATGTTTATCTGAAAAGATTGTGAATTATAGAATCGTTGAGTATTTTATTCCAAAACTTTTAATTACAAAATGGTGGTTGATACTGTTGATCAATCTACATATTTGCTGTGTTCTTGTTTATTTCATTGGTTCTCAAAGTGTGGTCCAAGCTGGCCATCAAGAATGCTCTACATATCCATTTAGTAATTACAACTAATCTTTAAGATACTAATATTTACCAAGATTTAATGTAGCATCAAGACAATATATACAATTACCTGAGAAAATTATGAAAATACTACACTTTTTATAAGTTTTATATATGTATAAGGCCAGATTTTATTCATATGTAATGAACTAAACAATGTATTGTAACAGATAGAAGGGAGGAGCTAAGATAAGAACCTAGCTGTCTTTTATTAAATTATCTATTAAAAATTATTTTAAAAATGTAAAATAATACCAAGCGTCTATACATTTTTTTGAAAATATAGTTGTTATACTACAATATAGCCTCATTTTAATGTGTTATTTTAATTGATTGATAAACAGATAAATAAATAATTATCTATTTTTACTTTATTTGATAAAATGGTAGTATGAGTAGCAATAACCTAATGAATAAAACTTTTTAAGAATGTAGAGGTTTCCTGAGACCAATATGTGTAAGAATAGATGGCCAAATTTTTCTATCAATTTATAAGAAACATGTTAAAATCTTCTATTCCCATTTTGGAAGACCTACATATTTATGACTGATGAATTAATCCTTTTATATTTATGATATGCCCCTCTTTATTTCTGTAATAGTCTTTGCCTGGATGTCTATTTTTTTGGTATCAGTATAGCCACCTTAACCTTCTTATTGCTTATTATTTGAATGACGTACATTTTTTCATCCATTTTGTTTTTATTTATATTTAAATCACATCTTATTTAGACAGCATATAGTGTGTGTGTATATATTATACATATACAAATTTTAAAAATATATTCTACAACATATGGCATAATTATTGATGAGGAAAAATCACAGTCAACCATTTATTATTTGTTTTTGGCCTATATCCTAAAAAATTTCCTCCACCATTCATTGTGTTTTGCATGTCTTTTTGATTATTTCAATACTTTTTAGAATTCATTTTAATGTTATTTATTCTTTATCTTTTTAAAACTAACTTAGATCTTCTCAAAGTCTTTAAGAATTAAAAAAAATGCTGAGTACTTTTGAGGCAATTGTATGGAATTTTCAGTATCCTTTGATAAATTATATATTGTTATAATAATAAATATTCTACTGTGTGAACATGTCATATCTGGGCATTAATTTAGTTCCTCTTTTATATCTTTCATAAAATGTTAACACTTTAAACATTAACATCTTACAAGTACTCTACTAGATTTGATCATATATATTAAATATATATGATTTAATATATGTTTAATAGCATAATATATTTTTAACTGCTTGAAATAGAATCTTTTTATTTGAATTTATGTGTTAATTCTTTCTCCTTATGTAGAAGGATGTTTTTGTTGTTTATGATGCAGTATTTTGGACTATTTTTAGCTCAGATAGTTTGTGGAGTCTCTTTGATTTTTAAATGGAGATAATTATGGGGTCTGAAAATGTAATTATGTTGTATTAAAACCAAGGACAGTGTATTAATTTGCTAGGGCTGTCAAAACAAAGCACTATAGCCTGGATAGCTTAAATAACAGAAACTTTTTTTCTCACAGTTTTGGAGGTTAGGTGTCAGAGATCAAGGTGTTGGAAGGGTTGGTTTTTCTAAGGCCTTTCTTCTTGGCTTGTATATGGTTGTTTTCTTCCTGTTGCATTACATAGTCTTCACTCTATACATGTTTATGTCCTAATTTCCTCGTCTTACTAGTATGCAAGTCATATTGAATTAGGGCTCACTCTAATGACTACATTTTAACTTAGGTATCTCTTAAAAATACCATATCATCTCCAAACACAGTCATGTTCTCAGATAGTGGGGGTTAAAACCTCAACATATGAATCTTGTTGGAACATAATTCAACACATAATAGAGAGTACTTCTGCAATGGAGAAAGAAATAATGATTTTAGCTTTCCAACTTAGCATGACAGTAAATCTGTTAAACAAACAATGCTATGGTTGTTCTGTACAACAACATACTCATGCACACATCACTTTATTAAAGAAAACTATGTGTCCACACTTATATCAATGAACAGATCATCCAGATAGAAAATCAATAAGGAAAATTTAGCCTTAAATGACACATTAGAATAGATAGACTTAATAGATGTATATAGCAACAGAAAACATTCTTTTCAAGTGCACATGGATATCACAGGCTAGGACACAAAATAAGTCTCAATAAATTTAAGAAGACTGAAATCATATCAAGCCTCTATTCTGACCACAATGCTATAAGACTAGAAATCAACCACAAGAAAAAAATGAAAAGGAAACATAAAACAGATACAAGTGGAAGCTAAACAATATGCTACTAAACAAACAATGGGCAACTGAAAAAATCAAAGAGGAAATTTAAAAAATACCTATAGACAAATGAAAACAAAAACACAATTATCTGAAGTCTATGTGATGGCAAAAGCAGTTCAAAGAAGGAAGTTTATAGTGGTACAAGCTTACCTCAGGAAACAAGAAAAATCTCAAATAAACAACCTAAACTTACACCTAAAGCAACTAGAGAAAAAAGAGCAATCAAAACACTAAGTTACTAGAAAGAAAGAAGTCATAAAGATCGAGAAAAAGTAAATGAAATAGACACACACAAAAAAAATAGAAAAGATCAATGAAAATAATAGCTGGTTCTTTGAAAAGATAAACAAAATTGATAAACATTTAGTGAGACTCCTCAAGAGAAAAAGAGAGATGGCCCAAATAAATAAAATCAGAAATGAAACACAAGTTACAACTAACACAAAAGAAACACAAACTGTCATAAGAGACTACTATGAACAGCTATCCACCAATAAAACAGATAACCTAGAAGAAATGGACAAATTCCTAGAATTGTACAATCAGCCAAGACAGAATCAAGAGGATAGGAAATGTGAATAAACCAATTACCAGTAATGAAATTGAATCAGTAATTTAAAAACTCTTAACAAACAAAAGTCCAGGACCAATGGCTTCACAGGTGAACTCTGCCAAACATTTAGAGAAGAGTTAACAACTATCCTTCTAAAATTATTCCAAAAATTTGCAGAGGAAGAAACACTTCTCAGCTCATTCTATGAGGCCAACATCATCCTGATATCGAAACCAAAGATATAACAAAAAAAAGAAAATTGCAGGTCAATATCACTGAAGAACATAGATGCAAATATTCTCAACAAAATATTAGCAAACTGAATTCAGTAGCTCATTAAAAAGATCATATTCCATGAGTAAGTGGGATTTTCGCAAGGACACAAGAATGATTCAATATCACTAGCAAATTGAAGAACAAAAAATCATATGATCAGGCTTCCCTGGTGACACAGTGGTTGAGAGTCCACCTGCCGATGCAGGGGACATGGGCTCATTCCCCAGTCCAGGAAGATCCCACATGTTGCGGAGCGGCTGGGCCCGTGAGCCATGGCTGCTGAGCCTGCGTGTCCAGAGCCTGTGCTCCACAGCAGGAGAGGCCACAACAGTGGGAGGCCCACATAATGTAAAAAAAAAGAAAAAAAATTGTATGATCATCTCAAAAAATGTAGAAAAAACTCTTGACAAAATTCAACATTCATTTATGATAAAAGCTCTCAACAAAGTGGGTAGAAAGTAACATATCTCAACATGATAAGGGCCATATATATATAACAAGCCTGCAGCTAACATCATACTTGACAGTGAAAAGCTGAAAGCATTTTCTCTAGGATTAGGGACAAGACAAGGATGCCGACTCTTGTCATGTATATTCTACATAGCATGTGGCCAGGAAGTCCTAGCAATAACAATCAGACAAGAAAAATAAATAAAAGAAATTCATATTGGAAAGGAGGCATTAAACAGTGCAAACAGTGTCACTGTTTGCAGATGACACAATACTACACATAGAAAATCCTAAAGACGCAACCAAAAATCTACTAGAACTCATCAATAAATTTGGTAAGGTTGCAAGTTACAAAATTAATATACAGAAATCTTTTGAATTTCTATGTCATAACAATTAACTATCAGAAAATTAAGAAAATAATCTCATTCACAATTGCATCAGAAAGAATAAATACATGGGAATAAATCTAAGAGGGTAATAGACTGTATTTGGAAAACTATAAAACACAGATGAAAGAACCTGAAGATGACCCAACAGATGGAAAGATATACCATGCTCATGGAATGGAAGAATTAATATTGTTAAATAGACCATACTATCCAAGGCAATCTACAGTTTCAATTCAATCCCTATTAAAATACATTTCAACGAACTAGGACAAATAATTCTAAAATTTGTATGGGAACACAAAAGACCCCCAATAGGCAAAACAATCTTAAGAAAGAAGAACAAAGGAGGAGGTATCATGCTCCCCGATTTCAAACTAAACTACAGGCTACAGTGACCAAAGAAATATGCTGCTGACACAAAAGCAGACACATAGATCAATGGAATAGAGAGCCCAGAAGTGAATGCACACTTAAATGGGCAATTAATCTGTGACAAATGAAAGAACTTATACTGGGGAAAAGACAGTCTCTTCAATAAATGATGTTTGGAGGACTTCCCTGGTGGAGCAATGGTTAAGAATCCACCTGCCAATGCAGGGGATAAGAGTTCAATCCCTGGTTCGGGAAGATCCCACATTGCCATGGAACAACTAACCTCATGTGCCACAACTACTTAGCCTGTGCTCTAGAGCCTGTGAGTTACAACTACTGAGCCCACATGCCACAACTACTGAACCCATGCGCCACAACTATTGAAACCCACACACTCTAGAGCCTGCGTGCCACAACTACTGAGTCCATGTGCTGCAGCTACTGAAACCCATGTACCTAGAGCCCATGCTCCACAACAAGAGAAGCCACTGAAATGAGAAGCCTGTGCACTGTAATGTAGAGTAACCCTCGCTCACCACAACTAGAGGAAGCCTGCACGCAGCAACAAAGACCCAATGCAACCAAAAAAAAAAAAATGGTGTTTGGAAAACTGGAAAGCTACATATGAAAGAATCAAACTGAACTACTGTCTCACACTTTATACAAAAGTAAACTCAAAATGGATGACAGACTTAAATATAAGAAATGAAACCATAAAACTTCTAAAAGAAAACATAGGCAGTATGCTCTTTTGCATTGGTCTTGGCAATATTTTTGTGATTATGTTTCCTCAGGCAAGGGAAACAAAAGCAAAATAAACAAATGGGACTACATAAAGCTGAAAAGCTTTTGCACAGGAAATAAAACTATCAGCAAAACAAAAAGATAGCCTACCAAATGGGAGAATATATTTGTAATGATATATCCAACAAGGGGTTGGGGTAGGGGATTAAGAGATACAAACTATGGTGTATAAAACAGATAAGCAATAAGAATATATTGTACATCAGAGTATAACCAATATTTTATAATAACTTTAAATGGAGTATTATATTTAAATTTTTGAATAGCTTCAAGGCCTCAAGAATGGAGCTTTCAAAATGGGAAAACAAGCCTTGGGCCATCAGTCTCCCATTTCCAGGTTGACACGCAGCATAAGTACATGTTGATTCTACAAGTTCAAAGAGACTCAAGTTACCCACTTGGCCCTTCGCTGAATCACCTTTTTCTACACCCGCTATTCTGCGTGTAGCAAACTGCCTAAACGAAGGATGCTCGAGGTCAGCAAAGGGGCCTGTGCATATTCCAAAATCCTGCAGTGTTATACCAAGAACTGTGCTTATGTTTCAGTTGGAACTCGCATTGATCATCTCCTTGAGGAATGGGTGACTTCACGTAAGAGGTGTTTGAAGGAATTATAAGCAGAGTGTTTTTCTCAGTTTAGCTCATCTAGGGCAAGGAGACCCACTTTCTTGGCGAGCTGGAGATTCTAGAACTGTGGTCCTGAAGCTGTTGTAGAGCTCAGGAAATCTAGCATTCCCAAGGAAAAGTGCAGTGTGTTGCCTCTCACTCAGCAAACACAGGGCTACTCCGAAGGGCCTACAAAGCTGGATCTTGCTTAAGAGGCCGAGAGCAACCCGGGGGTACTTAGCCTAGTGTTCTGGAACCAAAACTGTTGCTGACGCGAGGTTCCAAGGAGACCTGAAACACTTACTACCATTTAACTAAAGCAGAACAGCGATTATGGCCACATGCAGCTGTTGCACACCTACCGTTTGGCAAGGCAAATCAGGGCCTTACTTCGAGGTTAGTACTCACGTTGTTTCTCACTTTAGGTATAGAGCAGAGCAGGATGAGCTTCCAACTAGGAACTGGAAGCACAAGGATTCTTTCGGGAACACTCATTTTCTTCTTTAGCCATGCCGGCAGTGACTAAAAACCCGGCAACAACAATGCTTTTCAGGTAGCTTCAAGGCCTCAAGAATGGAACTTTCAAAATGGGAAAACAAGCCTTGGGCCATCAGTCTCCCATTTCCAGGTTGACATGCAGCATAAGTACATGTTGATTCTAACAAGTCAAAAGAGACTCAAGTTACCCACTGGGCCCTTCGCTGAATCACCTTTTTCTGCACCCGCTATTCTGCGTGTAGCGAACTGCCTAAACGAAGGATGCTCGAGGTCGGCAAAGCGGCCTGTGCATCTTCCAAAAGCCTGCAGTGTTATACGAAGAACTGTGCTTATGTTGCAGTTGGAACTCACGCCGATCGTCTCCTTGAGAAATGGGTGAGTTCACCTAAATAATTGGTGTTTGAAGGAATTATAAGCAGAGTGTTTTTCTCACTTTAGGTACAGAGCAGAGCAGGATAAGCTTCCAACTAGGAACTGGAAGCACAAGGTTTCTTTCGAGAAAACTCATTTTCTTCTCAGAGCCATGCCGGCAGTGACTAAAAGCCAGGCAACAACAATGCTTTTCAGGTAGCATCAAGGCCACATGAATGGAGCTTTCACAATGTGAAAACAAGCCTTGGGCCATCAGTCTCCCATTTCCAGGTTGACACGCAGCAAAGTACATGTTGATTCTAACAAGTCAAAAGAGACTCAAGATACCCACTGGGCCCTTCCCTGAATCAATTTTTTTTCTACACCCGGTGTTCTGCATGCACCGAACTGGCTAAATAAAGGATGCGTGACGGAGACTTAGGGCCCTGTGCAACTTCCAAAGACCTGCAGTGCTATACCAAGAACTGTGCTTAAGTTGTACTTGGAATGCCAGCTGACCATCTCCTTGAGGATACGCGACTCTAGGTATGTAATAAGAGAAGGGATTACAAGTAGACTGATTTTCTCAGTATAGCTCAGCCAGGGGAAGGAGACCACATCCATGGCATGGAGAACAGTCTACAACTGTGTTCCTGAATCCTGTGTAGAGCTGATGGAATCTGGCTCTCCTAAGGAAGAGTGCAGTGTGGTGCCCTTCAGTAGGCCAACACTGGGTATTCCGAAAATCCTAAAGGGCTGAATGTTGGTTAAAAAGACCAGAGCAGGGCTTCCCTGGTGGTGCAGTGGTTGAGAGTCCGCCTGCCGATGCAGGGGACACAGGTTCGTGTCCCGGTCCGGGAAGATTTCCACATGCTGTGGAGTGGCTGGGTCCCTGAGCCATGGCCGCTGAGCCTGCGCATCCGGAGCCTATGCTCTGCAATGGGAGAGGCCACAACAGTGAGAGGCCCGTGTACCACAAAAAAACAAACAAAAAAACAAACAAACAACAACAACAACAAAAGACCAGAGCGTCCTGTCTGCACTCAGTGTTCTAGTAGGGAAACGGGTGCTGAAGCAAGGTTCCTAGGAGTCCTGAAAAGCTAACTACTGTGAAACTAAAGCAGAACGAAAATGGTACAGAATGTATATTTGTGACTGGTAGGAAAAACACACACACCAAACACACACACACTGCAAATATTTATTTTCTTCCCCACAAAGAAGGCACAGAGACTCTATTCAATGTCCAACAGTTTTTACCATTTTTCTTCATTCAGGGCACTCTCCAATTTCTGTTACTAAAATACCCTCCTAACTAGTCCTCATGCTTCCACCATGGCTCCCTGTTGGGGGTTTAATGTGTCCTCCCAAAAGATACATTCAAATACTAACCACAGTTGTAGGTACACATAAAAATATAACCTTATTTGAAAATAGTGTCATTTGTAGATGTAATCAAGTTAAACATAAAACTATGTTGAATAAAATGGCAAGAGTGGACATCCTTGTCTCATGCTTTCAGTTTTTCACCATTGAGTATGATGTTTGCTGTAGGTTTGTTGTATATGGCCTTTATTATGTTGAGGTAGTTTCCCTGTATGCTCACTTTCTGGAGAGATTTTATCATACATTGGTGTTGAATTTTGTCAAAAGCTTTTTCTGCATCTATTGAGATGATCATATGGTTTTTATTCTTTAATTTGTTAATATGGTGTATCACATTGATTGATTTGTGTATATTGAAGAATCCTGGCATCCCTGGGATAAATCCCACTTGATTGTGGTGTATGATCCTTTTAATGTCCTTGGATTGGAAGAATCAATGTTGTGAAAATGACTATACTAGCCAAAGCAGTCTATAGATCCAAAGCAAGATATGATTCACTGCAGTCCCTATCAAACTACCAATGGCATATTTCACAGAATTAGAACAAAAAAATTTACAATTTGTATGGAAACACAAAAGACCCCAAATAGCCAAAGCAATCTTGAGAAAGAAAAATGGAGCTAGAGGAATCAGGCTACCTGACTTCAGACTGTACTACAAAGCTACAGTAATCAAGACAGTTTGGTATTGGCACAAAAACAGAAAGATAGATCAGTGACACAAGATAGAAAGCCCAGAGGTAAACTCATGCACCTATGGTTACCTAATCTATGACAAAAGAAGCAAGAATATACAATGGAGAAAAAACAGTCTCTTCAGTAAGTGGTGCTGGGAAAACTGGACAGCTACATGTAAAAGAATGAAATTAGAACACTCTCTAATACCATATACAAAAATAAACTTAAAATGGATTAAAGACCTAAATATATGATTGGACACTATAAAACTCTTAGAGGAAAACATAGGAAAAAAACACTCTTTGATATAAATAACAGCAAGATCTTTTTTGAACCACCTCCATGATTAATGAAAACAAAAACAAAGATAAACAAATGGGACCTACTTAAACTTAAAATCTTCTGCACAGCAAAGGAAACCATAAACAAGATGAAAAGACAACCCTCAGAATTGGAGAAAATATTTGCAAATGAAGCAAATGACAAGGATTTTTTCTCCAAATTATACAAACAGCTCATGCAACTCAATATCAAAACAGCAAACAACCCAATAAAAAAAATGGGTGGAAGACCTAAGAAGACATACAGATGGCCAAGAGGCAAATGGAAAGGTGCCCAACATCACTAATTATTAGAGAAATGCAAATCAAAACTACAATGAGCAGTAGAAATGCAAATCACAACTCACACCAGTCAGAATGGCCATCATCAAAAATCTACAAGCAATAAATGCTGGAAAGGGTGTGGAGAAAAGGAAACCCTCCTACACTGTTGGTGGGAATGTAAATTGGTACAGTCACTATGGAGAACAGTATGGAGGTTCCTTAACAAACTAAAAATAGAACTACCCTATGACCCAGCAATCCTGCTATTGGACATATACCCTGAGAAAACCATAATGCAAAAAGACACATGTACCCCAAAATTTTTAGCAGCACTCTTTACAATAACCAGGACATGGAAACAACCTAAATGTCCATTGAAAGATGAATGGATAAAGAAGATGTGGTACATATATACAGTGGAATCCATTAGAAGTTATTACAAGATATTGAGTATAGTTCCCTGTGCTATACAGTAAGTCCTTGTTGGTTGTCTATTTTATATATAGTAGGCATTTACATATTTTGGGTAAACCAAGCTGTCTTTGTATACAACAAGTAAAAGTTCTCAGTGAAGTGGTAAAATAATTTGCATCTTAATTTTGAAAGTAATGTTTCTATGTTTTTTATTTATACAACCTTGCCTTATACCATAAACTTAGATTTAAAATGTATGTAGTAGATGAGTTATGATTCTGAAAGGGCTTGTGATCATCCGATAAAGTGAAATCTTAATAGTCATCTCAAAATACTTCAAAAGTTAGACTATTATATGCATGGAAAGAGAAAATATGTGTTATATTTGAACAGGGAAATCAGAACAATGTCATTTTATCTTCACAGTCCCTAAACTAATGTACTGTGATAAAGAGTTCATTGATTTTGGTATTATGATGGTACAAGTGAGTGTATTTTTCTGTGTGTTTGCTCTGAAGTTTGGTCTATGGCTAATCTTTTGACAATGAAAAAACAAGAGCTAACTTATGTAGACAATCTGGGTCTGTCCCTTAAAACATTGTTATCCACACTCTCATATTGTATTAACTTTCCACAACCTTGAAAGTGGATAGTGGAAAATCCAGTTTTGACATCAGAGACAAAGTCACTGCCAATGCCCTCTTTGAAGGAACAGCTTAGTTTTTAATCCACTTGGTAACATTTTGCCTCTAGAAAATGTCTCAAAGAGCAGAGAAAATAGAAGTTTTTAACAGTAGTTTACTATGAATTATTTGCTATCTCACATACATATGCACAAAAAACAGATTATCATAATTCCACTAAGACCATTCACTCTTTCTGAAAACATTATTCACCCACTCTCAATCACTGTAGGGTGATCAAATTATTCAGATTCTACTTCCATAAAGGAGCCTCACATCCCACTAAGAACAAAACATGGTCAGTTGTGTGAATGTTCTATTTCCATGAATTTCAGTACAATGTGTTCTAAATTTGAGCCTGTTTGTTCAAGAGCTTCTATGAGAGCTTCTTAGTTCAATAATACCCGCTTTTACCAAATCTTCTTTCTTTACTTTTACAACTCTAATCAGACAGTTTGTCATTTGAAGGGCAGCATATCATAAAGATCAAAAAAGGAGTTTGACAGCCCTTAGACTCCAGGCTTAGGTTCCATACTCTATGTCCTTGGGCAAGTTATTTTCTTTATCTCTATTTTACATGAAAATGAGAACATTGCCAGCACCTCACCTACAGATTGGTTCTGGAGAGAGTGATTTGTATAATTTGATAGAGTAATGTTTGATAGAGTAATATGTGTAAAATTTTAAGCATAGTGGCAGACCCAGAAAATTATTTATTATCCTATTTGTACACATTTCCAAAAATAATACAATTTTCTATTAGGTTGCCTTTTAACCCAGTGAATTGTTAAGAATTCTTGATAAATTCTCTTGTTAAATGGAATTGAAAAAAATATCCTACTTGAGGCTGCTCAGGCTGCTATAACAAAATACCATGAATTGGGTGGTTTATCAACAACAGAAATTTATTTCTCACAGCTCTCGAGGCTGAAAGTCCAAGTTTGGTGCACTAACAATTGTTGGGTTCAGGTGAGAAAACCTTCTTCCAGGTTGCAAATGGCTGACCTTATTGTATCCTCACACGGGAGAAAGAGAGCAAACAAGCTCTCTCCTCATTCTTAGTCTTTTTTTTTTTCTAATATACCATTTATGAGGGTTCCACCTTCAGGACTTCATCTAATTCTAATTACCTCCAAAGACCCCACATCCTAATACCAACACATATGAATTTGGGTGGTACACAAACATTCAGTCCGTAACATATACCACCCAAAACTCTTCCTGCCTATATGTAGTAGTTGTAATTTCTCTTCTGGAAGTCCTGACTCAACCGTTCCAAATTATATTTTAATTTTCTCCCTTCTCTTTTTCCCATCACACTGACTCAATCCCTATGTTATATCTATTATGTATTAGGATTATCTACCAGACTTGTCATGTTAGTCAACACATACTTATTTAACACATAATAAATTATTTGACATACTTGTTGCTGTGCATATAAAAGGAACAAAAGACAAACTCACCCTCTAACTCATAGAAATTGTAAGATATAAATTTTTAAAAATCGACATATAATTTTGTGTTTATTTTTTGTGTGTTTTTTTTGTGTTTATTAATTTTGTGTTTATTAATTTTGTGTGATTTTCACCTGATTTTTTGTCATGTTAATTTTGATGAGATTTGATAAATGCATATAATCCACAACCAAAACCAAGATAGAGAAAATTTCCATAATCACAAAGTTTCCTCATTACCCTTTGTAGACAATGATTCACAACCCTGGGAAAGTGCAACCATTTATCTGGTTTTTGTCTGTATATTTTGTCATTTTCTCTAAAAGAGATAGGGCAAGAGTACTATTGCAAGATTCATTGCATTTTTTTATATGTGTTAGAATGTCATCAATTTCTAACAAATTTCACAAATAATATAAGATAAATAGTATTATATGTCTTATGACATATCTTTCCTATTTGATTTTTTAGGATTTGAAAATAGTAAACTGTGTGATATTAAATATATAATAATATTTTAAAATAATATTTGTCATCTTTGAAAGTATTAATAGACAAAATATTCTACTTCAACTATGTTGGAATTAGTCATATAGAACTCTTTATTTTGGAATTATAATAAAAATAAAATTTGAAAAAGTTTAAAGAAATTAATGTATAAATTTTTAGTTAAAATTATTAACATGTCATATATTGAGGAGAAAGAATAGGTTACTGAAAATTTTCCTTTATTTGTATTAATTTCCTATTGGTGTTATAAAAGGTTACCACAAATTCAGTGATCTAAAACAACACAAATTTATTATCTTAGAATTCTGTAAATCAGAAGTCTTCTGGACTAAATTCTTTGCAGACTAAATTAAAGGTGTTAGCAGGGCTGAGTCATTCTATGGAGATTCTATAGCAAATCTCTTTCCTTGTTTTTCTGTAAAGCTACTTGCTTTTGTCTGGCACATGGCACTCTTCCTATATCTCTAGGGTCAACAACATTGGGCCAAGTCCTCACACTGCCAAATTCTGACTCTTCTCTTATTCTTTCTTCACTTTTAAGGATCCTTATAATTACGTTGGGCCCACCATTGGGTTATCCAAGATAACCTATTTTAAAGCTGGCTGATATGCAACTTTATTTTTATCTGAAACCTTAATTCCCCTTTACCATGTAGCCTAAGATATTCATGGATTTTAAGCATCAAGATATAGGGGAGTGATTATTCTTCCTACCACAAATTTTCAACAGAAAAAAAAATTACAAAAATTAAGTGATCATCACAGACATATTAAAAAGGAACTAACTGAAAGTACAAAACAGTAATATAAGAGTGCTGAAAGGATACTATAAATGGAAGAGAAAGACTGATTATTAATCTATGGAGGAGCATAAAACACAAAGAGGAAGCACTTTTCACTCGAAGTATTATGATAGGCTGAAAACATATCAAATAAGTCACTCAATATTCTCTGAAGTTTGAATATGTTTGGATACATCTATTTAATTACCGTTCCATGGCTTACTAGTGATTACTAATGTAAGGAATAGAGATGATCCTATAGACTCTTATTTAAGATTACTTTCTTCTTATTGATTTCATAATTATCACAGTTCTTCAATTACCTTTCCATTCATAAAATTCTGCATATTTGTATGCTATTGGCATTCTGATCCCTTATTTCCTAACTTCTTGCTCTCTTCCTTCTCAGATTCCATGAAAACACAACAAAAAGGAAAGTCACTTAAATTCTTCAGATTCTTGTTATCATATCTGTGAACATGGGAGTATCATAATAAATTATCCCTATCAGTGAGATTAAAGCAAGAAACATAAAACAAATTCAAATTGGTAATTCAAAGACAATTTAATAAATTGAATAATAGTAAATAGAATACAGTAAGTTCCCTACATATGAATAAGTACAGTAGAACAGTGCAACAGCTGGTATACAGGGGCTGGTGTCAAGTGAACACGCAAGATGTTTTATTGACTGGAGGAGGGAGAGGAGGTGGGAGATGGTAGAGCCGAAGGATCATCAGCAATAAGAGATGGAGGGCAAGCTTCAATTTCACTCACAGCTGACATTTATGGCACAGGTTCTGATTCCTTGCTGGATTCAATCCTATCTACCCTCTTAAAAAAAATAATCCAGTGATGTCTGGGTAGTAGCCCTTTTTGTCTCATCATAGATGATATGGTAGAACTGAATTGCATTCTGAATGGCTGCTGCATCCTTCATGTACCATTCTACATTTGGGTCCTGTGTCTCAAAAACTAACAGTGCCTCCTCAAATAAAGAAAATCCCCTTGTTATTTCCTGTGTTGTGAATCTTCAGTTACTTTTCCTCGTCTCTCTTCATCCTTTCTCCGGGTCTCAAATTCCATCTTTTTACCTCGCTCCACTCTCACAATTATTTTCACTTTCATTTCCATCGTCATTGCTTGGCCCTTCTTAGCAGTACCAGCTACATCATCACTGCTTTTATGCTTGCTTCAGGAATCCTGGGCTTCACATAAAGATACTGTACTACTGTACACAGTACTGTACAGTAAAGTACACAAAAGCACAAGCACTGGTGGAGGATGCACGCACGTGACAATGTGTGCCAGACAGGTGAACTAATTATGTGATTGGACATGTGAATGCTTATTCACACCTTTGAAAGTTTGCAACTTGAAGGTTCATATGTAGGGGACTTACTGTACAGGGAAACCAAAAGTAACACATGACAAGTAGTTTGGGGTGAAGGGATGAAGAAGTAAAAGAGTCTTTATTTTTGCATCTTGGCCTAAAGAGACCACATGACAGCAAATTTGGACATGGACAGATCTGTTGATGGAGAGAACACCTGATAGGACTTCAAGAATATGACTTTAAATCCAGAGTCACAGCCAGCTCTCAGTAGATGAAGAACCAGGGAAATTGACAGTCTCACTTTACCTTCTCTTTAACTGTCTGCAGGTGCTCACCAGCTCCAGCACTTAATGGTATGTGACCTGCACAATTCACTTAACCTCTTTGAGGTTTTAAGTTCTTTATAAGTTTGCTATGAGTTTTAAATATTTGCAAATCATTAAAAGTGTTTGGTCCTTATAAGAGTTCAGTAAGTACTAATTACAATTATTATTAGAAGTATTGTCATTACATGATTGTTTGTAGCAGGAAATTCATTAAAAACAGAATAATAAAATTGTCTTGGTTGGGCATCAGATTGAAAATAGGAGAGGTAAATAATCAGAAATAAATTTGTTTATTTAATGTTGGGTAGTTAATACATGTCAGGAACTTTTCCTAGACATTGCAAATAGTCCACAGTGTTGGGTACACCTTCAAGTTAAAATTCAAGATGGTATACAGAAGAATTGAATTCTGAACCTAAGCTTTTAAACTGGAATGTAAAATCATCAATTTTCTATTTTTCTAAGTAAGCTGCAGAAACAGCTTATGTGATGAATATAATGAAAAAGAGAGTGACTTGGAAAAATCAGTTAGCAATGTATATGACAGTCAAATTGCATTCCCCTCTAACAAGAGGACAGTCATTTGCTATTACCAACCTGAGAGGCAACATCTGAAA
The DNA here is from genome assembly GCF_949774975.1 of Lagenorhynchus albirostris. NCBI lineage: Eukaryota > Metazoa > Chordata > Mammalia > Artiodactyla > Delphinidae > Lagenorhynchus > Lagenorhynchus albirostris. The sequence continues at coordinate 42,408,615 of NC_083112.1, read as the reverse complement.
GAAAGCATCAGAAAACTTCAGTAGAAACAAAAGTGTCATATATTTTTAATGTATAGTTCTTCCTTCAGAATTACTAAAGTTGCTCTATAGCATTGAGAATTCCATACTAAATGAATTCATAAGAAGGGTAAGATATGATCCTTGGTTTCTTTTGTAAGCTATATTGATGAGGGGGATAGTTATACTGACATTGCGTTGTTTTACAAATCTCTCAATGGAATATTTCAAGTAGAGTGGAAAGTTTAAATTAAATATATTGTTACTTGAAAACATATCCGAGTAACAAATGCTGTCTTTAGAGTTATAAAGGATCTGTACTGTTTTGTAGGAGAAAGACAGTCCTTGATCTAAAAAAAAGCATAACAAAGTAGAGAGGTGAACTCTTCCTGCCTCACCCTTCACTTAGTTCCTGTGGTTTGTGCATGAAAACTGGCTCACATATATGTAACACAGGATTTATAAAAGAGTACATACTGCATTGAATTTTATTTCTTGGAAGTTTGTATGTGGTTATTTGTCAAAGTTATGATGCCATTAAAGAGAAATATATTAGATAGTATATCATAAATTAGTATTATGCAGTATGGAAGAGTGAAAAAAAGAGGTAGCTTAGATATAATCAAGGGTTTTAGCCTTTGTTGGGGATTCAGGAGGTTATCACAGTGGTTTAAATATGTGGATCCTAAAGCTAGATTGTGGAGTTTGAATCGTGGCTCCACAGCCCACAGCCTACGTATAACCAACTTGAGCAAATCACTCATCCTGGCTGTACCTTAGTTTCTTCAGCAATGAAATTGGAGTTCATGGTCAGGACTTATTATAAAATACATGAGTGTTTATAAATAATTAACATGTCTTCTATAGCTGCTGTTATTATTGTTATTAATGATATTATTATTATACTATCCTACCTAGAAATCAGAGTTATAGAGGACCCCTCCCTTTGTCACTAACTGGCTTTGTTCTCTTAGACAAGTCTCATAACCCTTAAAGAATGCTTATCTGTAAAGGGCATGTAAAGGAATTGATAATATTAGTCCTTCAAACTGTCAAAATCTCTAATGATTAAAGATGTGGTACATATATACAAAGGAATATTACTCAGCCATAAAAAGGAATGAAATAGTGCCATTTGCTGAGACATGAATGGACCTAGAGACTGTCATACAGAGTGAATTAAGTCAGAAAGAGAAAAACAAATATCATATAATATCACTTATACATGGAATCTAGAAAAATGGTACAGATGAACTTATTCACAAAGCAGAAATAGAGACACAGATGTAGAGAACAAACTTATCGATACCAAAGAGGGGAGGGAGGTGAGATGAACTGGGAGATTGAGATTGACATACATACACTACTATGTATAAAATAGATAACTAATGAGAATCTACTGTATAGCACAGGGAACTCTACTCAGTGCTCCGTGGTGACCTAAATGGGAAGGAAATCTAAAAAAGAGAGGAGATATGTATAACTGATTCTCTTTGCTGTACATCAGAAGCTAACACAACATTGTAAAGCAACTATACTCCAATAAAAATTAACTTAAAAATACTAAAATAAAACAGAGACTGTTCATCCTCAGTATTATTGATATTTTGAAGAATTTGTGAAGAAGTTGTAAATCCAGCAAGATACCTAAACACCTATCGAAGTCTGCAAATCTGTTGAGAATTGACTTTGTGCTCATAGTAAATTCTTATGCTCTGGTTATTTGTTTATAACTATTTATTCATCTGCTGCTGCTGACCCAGTATTTAAATGGTAATGCCATTATACACACACATGTATGCACATACACACATGAATCACAATTGTTTTGTCTTCACTGACTTGGGAGGTTTTGTAGAATATTTTATAATGAAGCTGCCCTATTAAAACTGAGAAGTTAAAATGTAATAGTTTGTCACAATTATGTTTTATATTGGCAGGTGTTCTGAACTTTCTGTTTGATAACTAGACATACAAATTTCAATTCTTAAAGCTTTGCAGGCAATTTAAAGGCTCATATATTTCACTGACTGCAAGATGTATGTACAGTCTCACATACTGGATGTCTGGGACCAAAATCAGCACTTTGTTGCTTGCTTGTCTCACAGGGAATAAATAATAGCAATTTTTCAGCATAGGCATACTAGCACAATGTGTTTAGCAAATAAATGAGTGTAAGATGACCTATAGTGTCCTGAAGATTCATAAATAATAAAATGATCTATAGATTGTTAGCAGACGGCTGTAGCACAGGCTAATTTGCAGCAAGTGAAGCTTTGCAGGACAATTTATAACTTTTGAAAATTTAATAACTTCATCAATTTTAACCTATTTTTTAACCAATATAATCTGAATAACACTTTCAGCTATTTTCCTTGTAAGAAAATATCTAAGACACTTACATGTTTTGGTTATTAAAATTAAGGTTGCTTTATTTAGATTTCATGATTGTTTTAAATAATTCAGAAAATAATAGAGGAGGAAATTTTAGTGGTTGTCTGTGTTTTGTTTTAATAAGAATTTCATGGGAAGAACCTTGGTACACAAAACTATCTATGTAGTTTGATACTATTATTTCAGGGGCCTATCATTTCACTTTTTTTCTATTTCATTTGAAAAACACTTCTTTTTTTCAACATTTTATTTTTTTATTGGAGTATACTTGATTAACAATGTTGTGTTAATTTCAGGTGTACACCAAAATGATTCAGTTAAACATATACATATATCTATTCTTTTTCAAATGTTTTCCCATGTAGGTTGTTACATAATTGAGCAGAGTTCCCTGTGCTATACAGTAGGTCATTGTTTGTTATCTATTTTATCACTCTTTTTTAAAATTTTATTTATTTTATTTTTGGCTGTGTTAGGTCTTTGTTGCTGCTCGGGGACTTTCTCTAGTTGGGGTGAGTGGGGGCTACTCTTCATTGCGGGTGTGCAGGCTTCTCATAGTGCTGGCTTCCCTTTGCTGTGGAACATGGGCTCTAGGCACACGGGCTTCAGTAGTTGTGGCACGTGGGCTCAGTAGCTGTGGCTCACAGGCTGTAGAGAACAAGATTAGTAGTTGTGGTGCACGGGCTTAGTTGGTGCACGGGCTTAGTTGCTCCACGGCATGTGGGATCTTCCCGGACCAGGGCTTGAACCCGTGTCCTCTGCAATGGCAGGCAGATTCTTAACCACTGCACCACCAGGGAAGCCCTATCTATTTTAAATATAGCAGTGTGTACATGTCAATCCCAAACTCCCTATCATTTCACTTTTGGCAACTGTTTTTCACTTTCTGCCTAGGACGAATTATTACCTAGGGTCTTTCAGGCCTTCCTCTGGAATGTAAAGTGATTTTATCTTAGAAATTTTATTTCATAGTCCAAGTCTCTTTGAAATAGGGATTTTTCAGGATGTCAAAAATTTTTGGACATGTTTGTGAGGTTTTTTGTAATCACATGACTATATATTTCACTTTATGGGATTTCTAGGTAGGTGACCAATGCTTGGTATTCTGCAGAGTCATTATCTATAAAACTAAAAACCCTGCACGTAAAGATTCTCCTGTTTGAATACCAGGTAGAATACATCTATCCTGCCATCCCAGGCTTAGACTCATCCCATAGACCTTGGCAATGACTTCCAAAAAGCAGGCAAGTACATGTCAGGATTCTGGTCTTGCTCTCTTGCTTGGCAAGTCACCATTTTCATCCATTCTATGTGTTAGCTGAGGACAAACTTCTGACTGGTAAGCATGTAGAGTAATTGGAGCTGGGAAAAAAAGCCTGTCTATTCTAAAATGTTTTAAATATTTCTATTCTGATTTGAGCATACACTGAATTTTTAACATATACACTAAATTTAAAGTGGAGGTAATTTGGCAAGAAAAAAATGACCGTTGGCCTTTTAGAATAGGAGATTACAGATGCACTTATGAAGCCTTTGCTAGTTATTGTCTCCTCTTTTGTTTCTTACAGAACCTTTAAAAATGTAAAATCCATTCTAATCATTTCATATTTTGAGTCCCCTAACTCTCTACTCTTGGTAGGCATAAGGTCAAAGTCACAAGAGTCAATGTGGTATTGAGGTATTTTAGTACCTAAAACCTGGGATTGACTGATCATTACTGCCCTTATTCTACGTTAACTTGAAGTTCCACATTTTGAGTTTACTAATGATCATCATGCCACTTTTAGATATAAATTTATGTTTTTAATAATAATTACTTTTGTCTTAATAAGTATAAACCATACTCAAAATGGTATAAGGTAAAAAAGAAACTGTATGCTCTAATTCAATGGAAAAGGGAAAAAATACAGGGTGACCTCCCTGAAAACAGAGAAGAGGAATTTAAATGCCCACAGGCCTCACTGTATCTCTTTGTGAAAGAGTCTATTTCACTTTTGCTGTTAGAGGTTGCTTTAGAATTACTGTTTATAGATTGTTGGGTATTAATTTGTTTGCTCTAAATCACTATTGTAATTAGGAATTGAGGATGCAGTAAATACAACCAATAAAATCTGTTGATTGTATTTTTATGCTTTTTTTGCATTGTTCTCTAAGTTAGATTGAGTTCTATATGTTTTCTCCAATGTTCTCTAAGTTCCCAATTTTCTTATCTCTTTTATTTAAAAAAGTATTTTTATTAGACAATTGATGAACACATAATATTTAAAGGAGCTTATAAGTATGTTCCATCTCCAAATGGTATTAATAGTTTTAGCAAATTTCTTTAAACTTGTGTGTATAAATGTACAATCAAGAGCAATTTAATAAAATAAGTGTTTAAAAGAACATGTTAATTTGTATATAATGTGCATATATAAAATTATGGAAGTTGCAACATAAGTTTAGTTACTATTGCCAGAAATGAATATGTGTGCCTTTTACAACTAAAATGGTTTTGTTACCTGACAAATGTTTGCATAATAAGTACATCTGGGAGAGGGGCAAATACTGTAGCGCTAGAATGAAAAAAGTTTAAGGGTGCTGTTTTGAGCTATTCAAGTAACATCTCTTTGAGAAGCAACATTTAGTTTCCTTAACTGCAGGATAGGCTAATTTTTTTTGTCCGCCTGTCAAAATAATCACTTAATTTAAATCTCCTAGTCCAGAAGTTGTCAATTTGTGTTATTTTTAAAATTGTTCACTTGTGCCCCAAAATATTAATCTCCTCAGCTTTCCTGTCTTCTCTGCAGGCCCTGGTATGGTTCCCTGTCAATTGTAACAAATTAAGTTTCCCACAACCTGGTATATAAATATTATTTTCTATGTGTAACCTGCTTCTCTTCCTGCACTCCCCGACCAAAAAATGTTGAGGATCACCTTCTTAAAGTATGTCTAAAATGAATGACACTGAAGGGCAATTTTGTTAAGATTGCTAAAGTGGTGTCACAGGATTAATAAGAGGGAAGGGAGATTCATCAATCTGTTTGCGGATTTTGTGTGTTTGCATTTGTGTTTGTATTTGTGGAAGAGAGCATTAAGGAGCAATTGCAGAGTAAAGTAAGCCATGTTAAATATCTTTTATAATACTAATGACACATATTTTTTTGTTCAACAAATATTCTTATCTTTACCTTTCTATTTCAAATAAAATTTATTACTTCGTTTGGAAGCTTTGGTGAATGTCGATGTCTGGGCAGAATCTTGGTGCAGTTGGTGGCAGTACAGCCTCCCATATTTAAGTGCCATATAAATTCTGCCTCCTCTAGAAGTTGAATGGAGAAAATGAATCTGTTGCTCAACAGGCTAAATCTAATATTTGCAAAATGATGCTTTCCCTGAGCCTGAATCCTATTCTTTTGCTCTTTAAAAATTCTTGGCTAGAAGCTAATTCAAATTTTAAAGTTTCACAAATTTTCTGATTTGTTTGTTTGATGAATTCTTTGATTGTTTAGCTCCCTTTGACAATCTAGGCCCTGGTTACTTTAGGTACAACAAGAATATTCTTAAAAGCTCGATATCTGTAAGTATTATAGATAATTTAATGGATTACACTCAGAAAAATTAGCAATGTTCTTAGGATTATTATTGGAACCTTCAGTGTTTTCATTCTGGTCAACCATATTAATAACATAGAGATAACAAAATATTTTTTAAAGTTTTTATCTTATTTGAATGTAAATAAGTTATAGAGGTTCAAAGTGAGGATACATGATCAACTTTCCCCTTAGCCACTGTTTTTGGTGATCTACCCTGCCCAAAATGCTGTTGGGTACTCTTGTTCCCCAGATGATGTTCTTCAGTGGAATCCACTTTTGTATATCTATAAGTTGACTCCTTACATTTGAATTCATGCTTTGTGTCTGGGATACACAAAATTTTGTCCTACATTTGATTAGGTGTTATTCACCATCTATGCAACTACCTCTCTTTGTTCTGTCACAGAGACAAAAGCTCCAAACATAAACTTTCTACTTTAGTATACCTAACACAGGAGTTATATTTATATTTATAAATTTTATATTCCCATATCTGAAGTCTCCATGTGGTCCTTCTCATGGGCTTGAAGGAGTGGCATCATTCTTAACTTTCATTGAAGGGTGGTGAAAAATACACTGTGACTCTTTAAACTACGGACACTTTCCTCAAATCTTCAACCATCATTTTTTCTATAGTCAGACACATGTAGTCATGTGAAAGCTGATAATTAACATAGGTGGAAAGAATTTTTCAATCTCTTACCATGCCCTGGTGATTCTAACACTTTCCTTTGTAATGAGATGACACTTGACATCTATTTATTTTCTTCAATGCATTGGATTTAGCCAAAAGTGAGACTGAAATTGTTATATGTGTAAAATGATAAATTACACCATATGCTGTTAGTATTTTAAAGATCATTCTACTGAATTGTATGTAGTTTTAGAAAACCCTCATAATATTGTCTTCTTTCTCAAGTCTGTCATTTCCCAATAAAAGACCTTAACCTTGAGATCATTATACTATGTTACAGAAAAGAAAGGAATTTTTACAGTGTAGTCAACACTCCCTTCCTGGAGAAGTCTGTATCAAATGATTCTTTGATACAGGGGTATAAGAACATGGCCTCCTTGCCTCAAGTTAAAACAGAAATTCTAAGATGCCATCCCTTAGTTGCAGAACATAGGGTCAATTTTGAGGCCTTAAAGGAGTGGTCTACTCTCTGTCCAATCCTGTTTCTTTACTGTGCTGTCCTCAGAGGGGCATCCCAAGCATCCTCCCTAATAAACACTTACTTGCTAACATCCACCTCAGGGTCTGATTCCCTAATAACGTAGAGACAACAGTTAGCAGCCACAAAGCACAAACCTTACAATACTACTAGGTTAGTTCAAAGAAAACCCTTAAGTGATTTGTGAAGAAATATTTGATATTATTGATCAGAATGGGTACTGAGATGAAGGAACTCACTATGCCTATCTATCTTAAAGGCTTAACATGCATCTTTTTTCTAAAAAGTACACTGAAAACCAGCATGAACAATTTAATATATGAAATGTGAGAAATATTTTCCTAAGTTTCACCAATTATTTCAATGCTAAATTTGTGAGTATAAATTTCCTGCCATGGATTTTTAAAGAAGTATTATAATCAGTGCTGGAAGTAAAAATTGGCTGTACTTACATTAAAAAGAAAAACACACTAAAATTTTTAACATATTACAGTTGAATACATGATTTTAATGAACACCAACAACAATAATGTCCTTACCTTGGATCATTCCAAGTAAAGAGAGCTCAGGAAAAAATAAATCACTGTTGTCTATTGGAGTCTCCCTTTTAAAGTGAATGTTCTCTTTTCTTTAAATTCATTTATGGTTCCAGATTTACATGTTTAATGAAATTAGATCAACAGTGAAGTTTTTTTTTTTTGGCTGCGTTGGGTCTTCCTTGCTGCGCGCAGGCTTTTCTCTGGTTGCAGCGAGCAGAGGCTACTCTTCGTTGTGGTGCATGGGCTTCTCATTGCAGTGGCTTCTCTTGTTGTGGAGCACGGGCTCTAGGTGCACAAGCTTCAGTAGTTGTGGCACGTGGGCTTAGTTGCTCTGCGACATGTGAGATCTTCCCAGACTAGTGTTCGAACCCGTGTCCCCTACATTGGCAGGTGGATTCTTAACCACTGCATCACCAGGGAATCCCCAATAGTGCAGATTTTTAAAAGTAACTTCTACTGTTGTTCATTTATGTCATGATTCCAGATAAATTAAGAAAACAGTTAAATTTATAAAATGAAAATTAACATAGAAATAAACTTCAGGGACTTCCCTGGTGGTCCAATGGTTAAGACTCCATGCTCCCAATGCAGCGGACTTGGGTTTGATACCTGGTCAGGGAACTAGATCCCACATGCCACGACAAAATATCCTTCATGTTGCAATGAAGATCCTGTGTGCCATAACTAACACCTGGTGCAGCCAAATAAATACATCAATTAATTAAAAAAAAGAAATAGTTAAACTTCATCTGCTTGCCAAGCTTAAGGTGTCTGTGGAACTCTTTTTAGAACTGACAAAATGAGTTGAGAGTAGAAGAGACAAATTATAGCCAGTCTATTCCCTACTTACATTCCTTCACATTCATACCTTCAATAAGGAAACTCTGTGGAGAATAATTTCAGTAGTGGTTTTGCAAGGTCATATGAAGAAAGCAGACAATACACACATGAATAAAAATTTAAATACAGCTAATTTTTGAAATGGAACAAACAAATTTAGCTAATAGGAGCTATTCAGGTTGAAGTATCATGTAGACTGTGTTGCACATAATAAGTACTTTAAAATGATGCCTTCTATTACTTTACTACTTATTTACCGACCACTCCTGGAATGGTTTTAGATTGAACAGTGGCCAACATTGACAAATGCCTTCACACTCACACCTTGTTTTTGCTGTACTCTAATTTCACAGAGAGACCTGTTCTTTATTATTCCAGAAAAATTGACAATTCTTTCAGCTGACCTTAAATATTACAGCCTCTACTTTTAAAGTTCTTTAAGTCATCTAAATTTAAGCCTACACATTTCAATTAAAATTGTTAATCTGGGCACATAAATCCGATGCTCAAATGTTGGAATATTATCATCATTTCTTCTAAACTACCCTAGAGCAATCTATCATGTTTGTATTATGGTATTTGATGCTGTATACGTATATAATATTATATGCTTTAGATACTGTTTTCTTAAAGTGCCTCTTTTCATACTAATTGCACACTATAATTTCATTATATGAACATTATATGAACAAAGATATGACAAAAAGAATCCTGTATATGTTTATGTTAGATTTTTAAAGTAAATTAAGAATGATAATTTTTCTGAATATAAAAATAATTGCATGAAAATTGTAAAATAAAAAAACAAAAATCACTATGAGAATATAGATATGTTCTTATATGTATATATATATGCCACATTGTACATATTGTTTAGTAAGTTTTTTGTCATTAATAATATATTATAATGTATTGTAACACTTTTCCATACAATAGTGTACTCTTGTTAAACATTTTACTTTTCCCTTAATGAGGATATGCCATATTTTCTCTAAATTGTTCACTGTTCTTATTAAAAATCTGCAACAAAATATTGTATCTATTTTCTTTGGAAGTTTATGTAAAACATTCAGAGTTTACACAAATGTCTATGGAAGTTTTATAGAAGTGATTTTTTTTAATGTTTAAATATTTTCAAAGATAAATAATTTGGAGGAATAATACAAAGGACTTTGGTATACTTTTGCTTAAATTTACCCACAGTTAAGTCTGCCCCTTTATTTTCAGCTTTACCTCTATTATTCTCATATACATATATATATATATACTTTGCTTATATATAATATATATCATTATATATAATATAATATATGTATCACATAATACATATAATAGGTATATTTTATATTTGAGATATCTTGACCCCTTATCCCTAAACAAAATACCTCAGTGTACATTTCTTTTTTTTTTTTAACATCTTTATTGGAGTATAATTGCTTTACAATGATGTGTTAGCTTCTGCTTTATAACAAAGTGAATCAGCTATACATATACATATGTTCCCATATCTCCTCCCTCTTGCATCTCCCTCCCTCCCACCCCTCTAGGTGGTCACAAACCACCGAGCTGATCTCCCTGTGTTATGCAGCTGCTTCCCACTAGCTATCTATTTTATGTTCGGTAGTGTATATATGTCCATGTCACTCTCTCACTTTGTCACAGCTTACCCTTCCCCCTCCCCATATCCTCAAGTCCATTCTCTAGTAGGTCTGTGTCTTTATTCCCACCTTACCCCTAGGTTCTTCATGACCTTTTTTTTTTTTCCGTAGATTCCATATATATGTGTTAGCATACTGTATTTGTTTTTCTCTTTCTGACTTGCTTCACTCTGTATGACAGACTCTAGTATGGAGGTTCCTTAAAAAACTAATAATAGAATTGCCATACGACCCAGCAATCCCACTACTGGGCATATATCCTGAGAAAACCATAATTCAGAAAGAGTCATGGTGCTTCCCTGGTGGTGCAGTGGTTGAGAGTCCGCCTGCCGATGCAGAGGACACGGGTTCGTGCCCCGGTCCAGGAAGATCCCACATGCAAAGAAAAAAAAAAATGAAGAGTCCTGTACCAAAATGTTCATTGCAGCTCTATTTACAATAGCCAGGACATGGAAGCAACCTCAGTGTACATTTATTTTATTTTTATTTTATTTTTTGCGGTACGCGGGCCTCTCACCACTGCGGCCCCTCCTGCCGTGGAGCACAGGCTCCGCACGCACAGGTCCAGTGGCCACAGCCCACAGGCCCAGCCGCTCCGCGACACGTGGGGTCTCCCCAGACCGGGGCAAGAACCCACGTCCTCCGCATCGGCAGGCAGACTCCCAACCACTGTGCCACCAGGGAAACCTCAGTGTACATTTCTTAAAACACATTCTGTTACATAACTACAGTAGAATTATTAAAATGTGAAAGTTTAAGATTGGCTTCATGCTATTAGATATTCCATAGTTTGTATTCATTTATATGAATTACCCAAATAATGTTAACTTAGATCTCTTTTTTTCCAAGTATGAATCTGATAAATGATCACACATTGATTTTAGTTGACATGTCTTTTATTTGGCTTTAATCTGGAGATGATTTTTTCTGATTTCTTTGCCTTTAATGACTTTTATATTTTTGAAGAGTCCTGGTCAGTTATTTTGAAGAGCATCCCATAATTTGATTTTGTCTGATGCTTTCTCAAAATTACATTGAGGTTTTACATTTTTGGTAGGTATATCAGGTTAAAGTGATTTCTTCAGGTTTCTGCATTGTAAAATTACTGTTTTTCCTTTGTAATCAATAAGTACTTAGTGATCAATACTGAAGAATATGTGAATATCTTAATAGTATTCAAGTTTAACCAGTGACACTAATAGGTCATTTTTGTGAAGGAAATAAAATAGAGATTTTCTATGAATGAAATAGAGATTTTATTTACTTAGTATTACTTCTATATTTTTTTTGGCATTTTACTCTACAGATGTGTCATTGTCATTTTTAGATTTTATTATTCATTTATTTACATAACTATGGAAAATGGATTCCTATTTTTAATGAGTTATAATATATTTTATTATTAATGTTCAAAATTTCTAAATAATAGCTGGATCCTGTGTCTTTGATCTGTCCATATCATTTAATTTTTGTCCCTTAGATAGTTTCTATCCTAGACTTATCTTACTCTTTTCTTGCCCAGCCCTGAAATCAGCCATATATTGACATAGGTGTTCTTAGTGCTTCTAGACACTCTCTGTTGACAATGCCTAGAAATTTTTATATCTATCTGTGTATATGCTTCTCTCTATGTTTGTTTGTAATTCTCTGCCATTTGTATCTCTCTCTATTACTTTCATCTGTGCCAATATCTTTGTAATCTACTTATAAAACTTTGAGTCCATTCTGTCACCTTCAGTTATGATGCAACTATTCAGGGTACATTTCCTTTCCTTCTTTGTCACTTCCTTTAAAAACAGTGAGATACCTGGCTTCCATTTTCTACAATATATTTATTATTTTCTGAGTCCTACAATATAGAGAGAGTAGGTTCAGAATTGCTATTCCATACTATTGTGGAAAACATCTATTAACTGTAGTTTAATAGTTGCTTTTCTTTTTCTTATTTCTTTAGCTTGAAGCTGTAATATCAAAGTACTGTATTTTAAAGTCACTTGGGATTTTACCCATTTTGTATGGTTATGCTATTTATCTGAAACGCAGTTATGCTTAGGTTTATTAGTAAAATAGGCTATAGTTTGTTTTCTCTTTTATTTTTTACCCATTCTTACTGTTTTAATTTTTGATTTTGTAAAATAGTTTAAAAGATCAAAACTATCTATACAAATTAGAGAATTATCACTACTTTCTTGCTCATTTCATTGTATTTTCACTCACTCCCTGTAGACTAAAACAAATCTCAGAAGTTTCTGTTTGATTATATATAGTTTTTAAGAAAATGCAAATCTGTGTATGTTTTTATATTTTCCCTATTTCTTATGGATAAAGCTACTATACTATAGCTTTTTTTTTTTTTGCGGTACGTGGGCCTCTCACTGCTGTTGCCTCTCCCGTTGCGGAGCACAGGCTCTGGACGCGCAGGCTCAGCGGCCATGGCTCACGGGCCCAGCCGCTCTGCGGCATGTGGAATCTTCCCAGACCAGGGCAACGAACCCGCGTCCCCTGCATCGGCAGGTGGACTCTCAACCACTGCGCCACCAGGGAAGCCCAGCTTTGCTTTCTCATTTTCTTTTTTTACACAACAAATTATATTGTGTCAGTTCACAGAGATTTTTCTTATTCTTTTATAAAACTGCATATGTAACTGCATATAACAATTGTGTGGGTATAATAATGTCTATAGTCAACCAGTCTTCTATACATGAACATTTAGAGTCTTACCAATACACTGTAAAAATGCTGTAATGCATAACATTAAATATATATGTTATGTTTCAAGGTGTAACTTCAGGTTGAATTATTATAATTGGGATTGTTGGGTCAAGAGTTAAATATTTACATAGATTATTGATATTTCTGAATTTTCCTTGTTATGAGCTGTTCCAGTTTACATGCCCACTGGCAATTAATAAGAATACCATTTCCCCACAGCTTCATTAATTAAATGTGTTGTCAAATGTATTAATTTCTGCTCTAAATGTATTAATTAATTTCTGTTCTAAATGTATTAATTTCAATTTGAGAGTTAAGAAATGTCATCTTAGTGTAGTAGTGATTTGCATTTCTCTTATAGTAACTGAGATTAAATATATTTTCATGTGTTTAAGGACCATTTTTACATATATATAAAATAATCTGTTCATTTATTTTGCAGATTTTAAATTGGGGTTTGTATAAACATATTTTTCTTCTAGTATTTGTATGACTTCTTTCAAAGTTATATTTCTGGTTCACTTTGAAATTTATTATTTTGTCTGGTTTGGTTTATGGATTTAAAATGATCATTTCCCAGTTACTACAGCACCTCCAATTATGCAAGAAAAAAAGCAAGAAAGAAAGAAGGAAAGAAAGAAAGAGAAAGAAAGAAAGGAAGAAAGAAAGAAATTTTAAAAAGTATATTGTTAAAGCCAAGGTTGGCAACACAATATATATTGTTTTTGATAAGTTTGTGTGACTATTTGGAGTTAATTTGGAGAGAAATATAAAGAATAAATTACATAAGTAGTGCTTTAAAACTAAAAAAAAATCAAGAAGATAAGATTTTATCAAATATTTTTGAGAATCCATCAAAATAATGGTACATTTCACATACTGATATGCTAGACTATGTTCCTATGTTTGCTAACATTAAATCTTATTTGGGTCACACAATTAAATCTTATTTGAGAATTCTAACACATTGTTCTAAGTGTCAGCAGTTTCTCATTATTCAAGCTGTATTTGCCAGGCTTTAGTGCATGTTTTATTTTTACATTTTCAAGCTAATTGTAAATTCTAGGTATTTTTCCTTGCTCTGGAAAAAAATAGGTAATATCTATATGGTACTTCCTAATTGCTAGGAAGAAAACCTCCCAGGTGAAACTGAACCCATCCACTTGTCTTGTGTGTATTTGTTTCCTTTGGTAAGTTAACTGATTTTCTCTTATCAATATTTCACATGCAAATTACTAGTTTTTCTTGAATCAAAAATATGGTCATTTAAGTTTTTACATGTGTCCCATTTCATTAAAGTTTTTAAACTTATTTTTAAATTTTTAGAGATTTAAGATGTTTAAAGTTTTTATTAGGTTTTTTAGAACAGTATTCCTTACTAGACTATATTCAGGTGTTGAATGTTCCACCATATTCTATTTTTCCTATAAGTCCCTTTTTCATAAAATTCTATTAATGGCTTGATTTTTATAAAAAACTATTAGATTTTATTATCTAATTTAATCCTCTTTTCATCCCAACTTTACAAGAGAAAACACTGAACACTGAGTGTAGTTTTCATTTGAAATTAAATTCCATATCTTGAGCATCTTTTCTTAATTTGTGTTCCTCTTCCTTTTTCTAATACAACATATCCAAGTTCCTCCCCATTCCAAAACCTTTTCCTTGGATGTCATGCTAAGAAAAATAATGAATAATGAAGTATCTCCCAGCACCCTGAAGGAGGGAATTTGCTTGACATCCAAAAGGAAAACTGGTTTCTAGAATTTAGGTCAAAAGTTCACCAAAAAAATTCTCAAAAGAAGTTCTTTCTTTCTCTTTTTTAACCATTTGATCCCCTTTACCCAATTCTTCTATCCCTTAACCGTTGCTTGTGATAACCACCAATCTGTTCTCTGTAACTATAAGCTTGTATTTTTGTTTTGTTTTCTTAGATTCCATATATAACAGAATATACAGTATTTGTCTTTCTCTGACATATTTCACCTTGCACAATGTCCTTGTGGTCCATCTATGTCACAAATGGCAAGATTTCATTCCACTGTGTGTGCATATATATACGTATACATATACATATATACGTATATGTGTATATATATATATACATACCACAATTTCTATATTCATTCACTCATCAATAAATGCTTAGGATGTTTCCATGTCTTGGTTATTGTAAATAGTGCTGTAATGAACATAGGAGTGCACACATCTTATACAGTTATTGTTTTCTTTTTCTTTGGGTAAATATTCAGAAATAGAAATGCTGGATCACACGGTAACTTTATTTTCAAGTTTTGGGGGAACTTTCATACTGTTTTCCATAGTGACTGCACCAATTTACATTCCCACCAACAGGACATCAGGGTTCCCTTTCCTCCACAGCCTGCCAACACTTGCTCTTTTTCTCTTTAATAATAGCCATTCTAATGGGTATAAAGTGATATCTCATTGTGGTTTTGAATTTAATTTCCCTCCTGATTAATAATGTAGAGCATCTTTTTATGTACTTGTTGGCTATCTGTATGTCTTCTTCGGAAAACTGTCTATTTAGATCTTCTGTTCATTTTTAATTGGATTGCTTGATTTTTTCTATTGAGTTGTATGAGTTTTTGACACATTTTGAATATTTACCCTTATTAGATATACGATTTAAAAGTATTTTCTCCCATTCAGTAATTTGCCTTTTTAATTTCTTAATAGTTACTTTGGCTATCCAGAAGCTTTTTTTTTTTTTTACACCTTTATTGGAGTATAATTGCTTTACAATGGTGTGTTAGTTTCTGCTTTATAACAAAGTGAAACAGTTATACATATATGTTCCCATATCTCCTCCCTCTTGCGTCTCCCTCTCTCCCACACTCCCTATCCCACCAATCCAGGTGGTCACAAAGCACCAAACTTATCTCCCTGTGCTATGCGGCTGCTTCCCACTAGCTATCTATTTTACGTTTGGTAGTGTATATATGTCCATGCCACGCTCTCACTTTGTCATAGCTTACCCTTCCCCTCCCCATATCCTCAAGTGCATTCTCTAGTAAGTCTGTGTCTTTACTCTCGTCTTACGCCTAGGTTCTTCATGACATTTTTTTTCTTATATTCCATATATATGTGTTAGCATACGGTATTTGTCTTTCTCTTTCTGACTTACTTCACTCCGTATGACAGATTCTAGGTAAATCCACCTCACTACAAATAACTCAATTTCGTTTCTTTCTATGGCTGTATATATGTGCCATATCTTCTTTATCCATTCATCCAGTGATGGACACTTATGTTGTTTCCATCTTCTGGCTATTGTAAATAGAGCGGCAATGAACATTTTGGTACAAGATTCTTTTTGGATTATGGTTTTCTCAGGGTATATGCCCAGTAGTGGGATTGCTGGGTCATATGGTTGTTCTATTTGTAGTTTTTTAAGGAACCTCCATACTGTTCTGCATCGTGGCTGAACCAATTCACATTCCCAGCAGCAGTGCAAGAGTGTTCCCTTTTGTCCACACCCTCTCCAGCATTTATTGTTTCTAGATTTTTTGATGATGGTCATTCTGACTGGTGTGAGATGATATCTCATTGTAGTTTTGATTTGCATTTCTCTAATGATTAATGATGTTGAGCATTCTTTCATGTGTTTGTTGGCAATCTGTATATCTTCTTTGGAGAAATGTTTATTTAGGTCTTCTGTCCATTTTTGGAATGGATTATTTGTTTTTCTGTTATTGAGCTGCATGAGCTACTTATAAATTTTGGAGATTAATCCTTTGTTAGTTGCCTCATTTGCAAATATTTTATCCGATTCTGAGGGTTGTCTTTTGGTATTGTTTACGGTTTCCTTTCTTGTGCAAAAGTTTTGAAGTTTTATTAGGTCCCATTAGTTCATTTTTGGTTTTATTACCATTTCTCTAGGAGGTGGGTCATAAAGGATCTTGCTGTGATTTATGTCATAGAGTGTTCTACCTAGGCCTTCCTCTAAGAGTTTGATAGTTTCTGGCCTTATATTTAGGTCTTTAATCCATTTTGAGCTTATTTTTGTATATGGTGTAAGGGAGTGTTCTAATCTCATACTTTTATATGTACCTGTCCAGTTTTCCCAGCACCACTTATTGAAGAGGCTGTCCTTTCTCCACTGTATATTCCTGCCTCCTTTATCAAAGATAAGTGGATCATATGTGTGTGGGTGTATCACTGGGCTTTCTATACTGTTCCATTTATCTATCATTTGGTTTTTGTGTCAGTACCATACTGTGTTGATTACTGTAGCTTTGTCGTATAGTCTGAAGTCAGGGAGCCTGATTCCTCCAGCTCCGTTTTTCATTCTCAAGATTGCTTTGGCTATTTGGGGTCTTTTGTGTTTCCAAACAAATTGTGAAATTTTTTGTTCTAGTTTTGTGAAAAATACCAGTGATAGTTTGATATGGATTGCATTGAATCTGTAGATTGCTTTGGGTAGTAGAGTCATTTTCACAATGTTGATTCTTCCAATCCAAGAACATGGTATATCTCTGCGTCTATTTGTATCATCTTTAATTTCTTTCATCAGTGTCTTATAATTGGCTGCATACAGGTCTTTCGTCTCCTTAGGTAGGTTTATTCCTAGATATTTTATTCTTTTTGTTTCAATGGTAAATGGGAGTGTTTTCTTGATTTCACTTTCATATTTTTCATCATTAGTGTATAGGAATGCCAGAGATTTCTGTGCATTAATTTTGTATACTGCTACTTTACCAAATTCATTGATTAGCTCTAGTAGTTTTCTGGTAGCATCTTTAGGATTATCTATGTATAGTATCATGTAATCTGCAAACAGTGACAGCTTTACTTTTTCTTTTCCGATTTGGATTCCTTATATTCCTTTTCTTCTCTGATTGCTCTGGCTAAAATTTCCAAAATTAAATTGAATAAGAGTAGTGAGAGTGGGAAACCTTGTCTTGTTCCTGATCTTAGTGGAAATGCTTTCAGTTTTTCACCATTGAGGACGATGTTGGCTGCAGGTTTGTCATATATGGTCTTTTCTATGTTGAGGAAAGTTCCCTCTATGCCTACTTTCTGCAGGGTTTTTATCATAAATGGGTGTTGAATTTTGTTGAAAGCTTTCTCTGCAACTGTTGAGATGACGATAGGTTTTTCTCCTTCAATTTATTAATATGGTGTATCACGTTGATTGATTTGCATATATTGAAGACTCTTTGCATTCCTGGAATAAACCCCACTTGATCATGGTGCATGATCCTTTCAATGTGCTGTTGGATTCTGTTTGCTAGTATTTGGTGAGGACTTTTACATCTATGTTCATCAGTGATACTGGCCTGTAATTTTTTTTCTTTCTGACATCTTTCTCTGGTTTTGGTATCAGGGTGATGGTAGCCTCGTAGAATGAGTTTGGGCATGTTCCTCCCTCTGCTATATTTTGGAAGAGTTTGAGAAGGATAGTTATTATCTCTTCTCTAAATCTTTGACAGAATTCGCCTGTGAAGCCATCTGGTCCTGGGCTTTTGTTTGTTGGAAGACTTTTAATCACATTTTCAATTTCAGTGCTTGTGATTGGTCTGTTCATATTTTCTATTTCTTCCTGATTCAGTCTTGGCAGGTTGTGCATTTCTAAGAATTTGTCTATTTCTTCCAGGTTGTCCATTTTATTGACACAGAGTTGCTTGTAGTAATCTCTCATGATGTTTTGTATTTCTGCAGTGTCAGTTTTTACTTCCCCTTTTTCATTTCTAATTCTATTGATTTGAGTCTTCTCCTTTTTTTCTTGATGAGTCTGGCTAATGATTTATCAATTTTGTTTATCTTCTTAAATAACCAGCTTTTAGTTTTATTGATCTTTGCTATCATTTCCTTCATTTCTTTTTCATTTATTTCTCATGTGATCTTTATGATTTCCTTCCTTCTGCTAACTTTGGAGTTTTTTTTTGTTGTTGTTGTTCTTCTTTCTCTAATTGCTTTAGGTGCAAGGTTAGGTTGTTTATTCTAGATGTTTCCTGTTTCTTGAGGTAGGATTGTATTGCTATAAACTTCCCTCTTAGAACTGCTTTTGCTGCATCCCATAGGTTTTGGGTTGTCGTGTCTACACTGTCATTTGTTTCTGGGTATTTTTTCATTTCCTCTTTGATTTCTTCAGGGATCACTTCTTTATTAAGTAGTGTATTGTTTACCCTCCATGTGTTTGTATTTTTTACCGATCTTTTCCTGTAATTGATATGTAGTCTCATAGCATTGTGGTTGGAAAAGATACTTGATACAATTTCAATTAAATTTATCAAGGCTTCATTTGTGACCCCAGATATGATCTATCCTGGAGAATGTTCCATGAGCACTTGAGAAAAATGTGTATTCTGTTGTTTTTGGATGGAATGTCCTATAACTATCAACTAAGTCCATCTTGTTTAATGTAACATTTAAAGCTTGTGTTTCCTTATTTATTTTCATTTTGGATGATCTGTCCATGGGTGAAAGTGGGGTATTATAGTCCCCTACTATGAATGTGTTACTGTCGGTTTCCCCTTTTATGGCTCTTAGTATTTGCCTGATGTATTGAGGTGCTCCTATGTTGGGTGCATAAATATTTGTAATTGTTATATCTTCTTCTTGGATTGATCCCTTGATCATTATGTAGTTTCCTTCTTTGTCTTTTCTAATAGTCTTTATTTTAGAGTCTATTTTGTCTGATATGTGAATTACTACTCCAGCTTTCTTTTGGTTTCCATTTGCATGGAATATCTTTCTCCATCCCCTTACTTTCAGTCTATATGTGTCTCTAGGTCTGAAGTGGGTCTCTTTTAGACAGTCTATATATGGGTCTTGTTTTTGTATCCATTCAGCCAGTCTGTGTCTTTTGGTGGGAGCATTTAATCATTTACCTTTAACATAATTATCAATATGTATGTTCCTAGTCCCATTTTCTTGATTGTTTTGGGTTTGTTATTGTAGGCTTTTTTCCTTCTCTTGTGTTTCTTGCCTAGAGACATTCCTTTAGCCTTTGTTGTAAGGTGGTTTGGTGGTGCTGAATTCTCTTAACTTTTGTTTGTCTGTAAAGTGTTTACTTTCTCTGTTGAATCTTAATGAGATCTTGCTGGGTAAATTAATCTTTGTTGTAGGTTTTTCCTTTTCATCACTTTAAATAAGTCCTGCCACTCCCTTCTGGCTTGTAGTGTTTCTGCTGAAATATCAGCTGTTAACCTTCTAGGGATTCCCTTTTATGTTATTTGTTGCTTTTCCCTTCCTGCTTTTAATATGTTTTGTTTGTATTTAATTTTTGATAGTTTGATTAATATGTATCTTGGCATGCTTCTCCTTGGATTTATCCTGTATGGGACGCTCTGTGTTTCCTGGAATTTATTGACTATTTCCTCTCCCATATTAGGGAAATTTTCAACTATAATCTCTTCAAATATTTTCTCAGTCCCTTTCCTTTTTCTCTTCTTCTTCTGGGACCCCTATAATTCTAATGTTGGTGCCTTTAATGTTTTTCCAGAGCTCTTTGAGACTGTCCTCATTTATTTATTTATTTATTTATTTTAATTCTTCTCTGTGGTAATTATTTCCACTATTTTATCTTCCATCTCACTTATCCGTTCTTCTGCCTCAGTTATTCTGCTATTGATTCCTTCTAGAGAATTTTTAATTTAATTTATTGTGTTGTTCATCATTGTTTGTTTGCTCTTTAGTTCTTCTAGGTCCTTGTTAAAAGTTTCTTATATTTTCTCCATTCTAGTTCCAAGATTTTGGATCATCTTTACTTTCATTACTCTGAATTCTTTTTCAGGTAGACTGCTTACTTCCTCTTCATTTGTTTTGCTTGGTGGGTTTTTACCTTGGTCCTTCAACTGCTGTGTATTTCTCTGTCTTCTCATTTTGCTTAACTTACCGTGTTTGGGGTCTCCTTTTCACAGGCTGCAGTTTCATAGTTCCCATTGTTGTTGGTTTCTTCCCCCGGTTGGTAAGGCTGGTTTGCTTGTTGTATAGGGTACCTAGTTAAGGGGACTGTTGATTGTGATTTGGTGAATGAGGCCATATCTTGTCTTTCTGGTGGGCATGACCAAAACCAGTGGTGTATTTTGAGGTGTCTGTGAGTTTATTATGGTTTTAGGCAGCATCTCTGCTAATGGGTGTGGTTGTCTTCCTGTCTTACTAGTTGTTTGACTTAGGGTGTCCAGCACTGTAGCTTGCTTGTCATTGAGTGTAGCTGGGTCTTAGCATTGAGAAGGAGATTTGTTGGAGATATTTTGCCATTTGATATTACATGGAGCTGGGAGGTCTCTTGTGGACAAATGTCCTGAACTCGGCTCTCCAACCTCACAGGCACAGGCATGACACCCATCCAGAACATGTAGACCCTGTCAGACACATGGCTCAAAAGAAAAGGGAGAAAAAAGGAAAGAAAGAAAGAAACTAAACTAAAGTTATTAAAATAATTAAAATTAAAAAGTAATAAAAATAGAATAAACATAAAAGAAAGAAAGAAAAGAGCAACCAAACCCCCCCTCAAAAAAAACAATCTACCTATGATAACAAACACTAAAACCTATTCTAAAAAGAAAAAATAAAAATACGGACAGAGAGAACCCTAGGAGTAATGGTAAAAGCAAAGCTATACAGACATAATCACACAAAGAAGTATACACATACACACTCCAAAAAAGAGAGATAGGAAAAACAACAACAAATATATATATATATATATATATATATATATATATATATATATATATATATATATAAAGAAGAGAGGACCCAAATCAATAAACAAATCTACCAATGTTAATAAGCTCCAAATACTAAACTAAGATAAACATAAAACTAGAAAAAAATTAGAAGCAGAAAGCAAACCCCAAGTCTACAGCTGCTCCCAAAGTCCACTGCCTCAATTTTTGGATGATTCATTGTCTATTCAGGTATTCCAAAGATGCAGGGTACATCAAGTTCCTTGTGGAGATTTAATCTGCTGCTCTTGAGGCTGTTGGGAGAAATGTCCTTTTCTCTTCTTTGTTCGCTCAGCTCCTGGGGTTCAGCTGTGGATTTGGCTCCAAATTTAAACTTTGTCCTCTCCCTATAAGTCACCTGAGGGCATCTATTTCCCACCTAGACAGGAGGGGGTTAAAGGAGTGGCTGATTCCATGGCTCTGGCTCACTCAGTCCAGGGAGGGTGAGGTGTATGGTATGCGGGGTGAGCCTTCAGCAGCAGAGGCCAGCATGAAGTTGCAACAGCCTGAGGCATGCCATGTGTTCTCCTGGGGAAGTTGTCCCTGTATCACGGGACCCTGGCAGTGGCCGGCTGCACAGACTCCTGAGATGGTAAGTGTGGATAGTGACCTGTGTCTGCACACAGGATTCTTGGTGGCTGCAGCAGGAGTCTTAGTGTTTCATGCCTGTCTATGATGCCCACACTGAAAGCTACTGCTCGCACCCATCTCTGGAGCTCGTTTAGTTGGTGCTCTTAATCCCCTCTTCTTGCACATCCTGAAACAATCGCCTCTTGCCTCTTAGGCAGTTCCAGACTTTTTCCTGGACTCATTCCTGGCTAGTTGTGGTTCACTAGCCCCCTTCAGTCTGTGTTCATGCAGCCCACCCCAGTCCTCTCTCTGGGATCTGACCTCTGAAGCCTGAGCCTCAGCTCCCAGCCCTGATCCTCCCCAGCAGGTGAGTAGACAAGCCTCTTAGGCTGGTAAGTGCTGGTTGACACTGATCCTCTGTGCGGGAATCTCTCCACTTTGCTCTCTGCACCACTGTTGCTGCACTCTCCTCCATGGCTCTGAAGCTTCCCCCCACACTACTCCATCTCCACCAGTGAAGGGCCTTCCTAGTGTGTGGAAACTTTTCTTCCTTCACGACTCCCTCCCAGAGGTGCAGGTCTTGTCCTTATTCTTTTGTCTCTGGTTTTTCTTTTTTCTTTTGCCCTACCCAGATAGGTGGGGAGTTTCTTGCCTTTTTAGAAGTCTGAGGTCTTCTGCCTGCCTTCAGTAGGTGTTCTGTAGGAGTTGTTAAACATGTAGATGTATTTTTGATGTATTTGTGTGGAGGAAGGTGATCTTCACCTCTAACTCCTCTGCCATATTGAAGGTTCCTTAGTCATGATACTTAGATTTCTAATTTTCCTTGTCACCAAGTAATAGGATTATACAATATGATTTTAAAATGAACATCAATTATACATATATAATGAAATATAAGCAATCCATATTATATTAATTAAGTGTATGGATTAGTATTCTTATAAGTCCAAATGACATATTACATACCTTTGCTTGGACCCTTCATGATTAAATGTTATTTAATATAAAATTATGATGAGAATAAATGATAATGATATTTTCACCCATTATTTCTCCTCTGATGTTTAATAGCAGCAACATTAAATCCTCACAGTGTGATAGTTGTAAAAGGACGTTGGTTGCTTATCTACAGTGAGCTGTAAAGGTAAAAATGGTAAAGTAAATTGCAACCACAGAATGGTTTTTAAGTGTTTTGCTTTTATATGTAAAATTAATTAAAGAAGCAATATTGAAATTTGACATACTGAGGATTTTATTACTTTTGCTTGTTGTACCATATTATTTCTATCTGAAAAAAAGAATATTCAGTTGAGTTCTACTTTTATTTTCTTCTCTTAAAATATCTAAAATATTAGTCAACAATATATGGTAAGGTTCTTTTTCTTAGCAATATATTTTATATATAGATCGGATATTTTCACATATCATATAAAACTTAGTCTATCATAACGAAACTGGAAAGATTTCTCTATGGTAAAACATGTTATGTGCAGTTTGATGTTTTGCAGACATTAAAGAGACAATAAAAATGTATTTAGTTGTTAACACATGAATAGCTTTCATAAGAATCCCAAATGTGCTTTTAAAGCAGAAGAAAAATACTTTTCTATGACAGGTGTTCTAATGATGTTTATATTGGAAAAAATTTAAATTTATACTGGATTTTATTCATATATCATTATTTTATCATATTTTATGATGATAAATCAATTAGGGAGGTTACCATAACTGATTATTCAATTTAAAGGAAACATAATTTATTTAAATCATTATATTTATTGCTTGAACATTGTTTTGTAGAAAATACAGGTCTTTTGCTAATATTTCATCTGCTTAAACATTGCTTTGTAGAAAATACAGGGCTTTTGCTAATAAAATGATTAGCTATTGAAAGTACTTCATATATTTTATTAGCTTATAATAAAGATGAATTTCTGTATAAGAAGTATTATATTATCTTCCAGACTTATGTATTTTTGTGTTTGATCATTTACAGACATTTTTTGGCTATTTACTTAGGTCCCAGCAGTTGAATGAATGGCATTTAATAGACATAGAATGGAAAACATATTCTTAATTAGTAGAAAAAATTAAACCATAAAAACCTTTATAATTACCAAGAGATACTATTTCAGTTAGCTTTTTATTGCTCAGACAGCTCTTCTAAAATAATAAAAAACTTTATTTTACTAGAAAAGAATTGTAATAGAAATCCAAAATTCATTTATATGCATTTTTAAAATAGTGGGTATTATTTTCAACATTGAATATCCACCTTTATAGAAAGGTCATATAAGTAAACTTTTAAAAGGTTTTATAACATTTTAATATAATTTTAGTGATAATTTTAATTTGCTTTGCATTGCCACTAGGTGGAACCAGTAAGCTTTATAATTTCTATTAATGCATTTTTATTTTGTCCTATATATATATACTTCTAAGCTCCAACTAAAATTCTTGGAAATTGTTCAACAATTAAACTACTTAACTCTGTGCATGGGCTTCAAAAACTGAATATTTACTGATCCAACAATACTGAGGACAAATACTAGTGCAAAAACAAACAAACAAAATATAATCAACAACAAAATTCTGAGTAGTTTAAATATATCAAGAGAGAATATGCAGTTTTTGAACAATTAGGAAAAAATATGTCATATTCAGAAACTGTATTAACATATTTGATGATAAATATTGAATTGTGTCTCGGTAGAAATCTATTAAATGCATCAAAATAGATACATACTAATTTTTCAATTTTTAATATTCATTGGGAATGATTAAATCATAAATCAAACCTATTTTAAATGGTTACATGTAAAAATTATTGCTAGAGGTCAACAATAATCAGCTATTTGGAAATTTGTGCTTCTGTCAACACTTTATTTCTCTAATTAGTCATTTTAATCTGGATCTTTATGAAGTGCAAGATGAGGGAGCAATTAAGAAATAAAAATACATGGTGGTACATGTAATAAATTTTTCTACCTTCATTTAGAGGGCTGATCTTTTTTCAATACACCCAGTTCTCAGAATTGGAAAATCCTAGTTATGCTCTGCAAATGAAAGGAGCAAGTAAGAGGACTGATAGGACAGCATTGTTGGATACTTTTCTAACTTCATTTTGCAGATCTGGAAACTGATACTTGAAAGTTTAGTGGTTTCCCCAAAGACAACTAGCTTTTAGAGCTGGTTTCTGATGTAAGATACAATTCTCTTAGTCCTTGGGCAAAAGACTAGCATGCATATAAAGTGGAGTACATGGGGCACAGGTCAAGTAATGAACCTCTAAAACAAGTCTGGAACAATAAAAGACTTGAATGTCATGTAAAGATTTTTCCCAGTATAGATGGTAATTACAGGCATTGTAATTGATAGGATGACAACTGGAGAATAGAAAGATTCAGAACAGAAGAAAGCCAAGGACAGATGTCAAAGAAACACCATCTTTTGCTAGGAAACAAACTGAATGCTTAAGAAAACAGAAATTTATGTTTCACAGTTCTGGGGATTTCAGAAATCTGAACTCAAGGTGTGAACAGGGCCATATTCCCTTTGAAACTCTACGAGGAAGTAGAATCCTTCTTTCAGTGTCTCATCCTACCTCTGGTGGTGGTCAGCAATTGTTGGCTTGCATATCATTGGATCAATCTCTGCTTCTCTGTTGTCACATGTTTGTCTTACATCATCTTACCATTGTGCATGTCTGTGTCTGTGTCCACATTTCCCCCTTTTTAAAAATACCAATCATATTTGACTGGGACTTACCACAATGACTTCAACTTGATTATCTGGAAAGATCTTATTCCTAAATAAAACTATATTCATAAATAGGAGACAATAGAAATTCAACATATTTTGTGGGAGACATACTTCAAATAGTTAACATCATATTTAAACAAAATATTGGAGGAATATTATTCTTCATTCATCCAATGGAATAATCTACTCAAAGGTGTAGATTTGATTAAATTTGTCAAATGCAACAGAAATTTAAGTAAGAGTAGTTTAGCATCAAGTAGATTGGTGATTTTGGCAAGAGTTACTTTAAGGAGCAGAATAGATATAGTCGAATCCATCTTTGTTAGTTGATTATTAAATGAGATATTTTCTCAGTAATCTTAATTTTGAATGGAAGACAACATTTTTGTTGTTTAAGGTGGGAAATGTGTGCAAATTTAAACTGTATTGGAAAAAAAGGAGTAAAGAACTTCAGTATAATACATAAAGACTGCGTGTTTTGGAAGTGACTTGTGAAATCAACTTTTGAATGGAAGTGGAACTTGGAAAGGAGATGATTAAGGAAGAGTACCACTGCACAAAAGAAATTAAATAGCTAAGTAAGAAGTATAGTATGGTTGCTATAAGTGTCCAGTGGTAGATGGCCATTTATTTAAAAAGATTATTTTTCCACTCAACAGCACAATTATGGAATGAAAAACTCACAAATTTAGAATGATGGAGGTTTGAGTTTGAGGATATTTATTTAGCTAATAAGAGTGTTGTGGGATGGAGATGGAAGTAAATAAGTGCTGACCAATGGTGATAGGTATAAATAAGAAGGAAAATACAAGAATAGAAAACATAGGCTCTGTAGTTAGATAAAATTACCCCATGTTACTCTCTGAACATTGAAAATATAAAATTGGAGCATATGTATGTAGGCTTTAAATTAAATATTTTTAATAAATATATGCATATATATAAAAATGAACTTATGATTTGGTCTCAAAATAATTACCCAAATAATTGAATCATCTTTTGACTTATAGATTTAGGTACATAAAGATATTATTTTATTTTGAGTTAAATGAAGAAAAATAAATAAATTGGGATTTGGGACAAGTAGCTTTATTAAACATGTGGGTGAATATGGAAAACATGTTTTTCTTTAGAAAATGATAATGTTTGAGGAAAATATCCAGAAACTTTATTGAGTATCTCTGGTTTGAGTCAGTATTCACAGTCATATGGCCAAAATAGAAATGTATAATGGCTTTTTAGGGCTCTCAGAGATGTATAAAAGAGTATGCATCAATCATAATCATAATCATAATAGTGTGTTGATCCATAGGCTAAAACAGGAAAATTTATTGGGATCTTGGTGCAAAATATTGTTGATGAGTCATGGTGTCTCCATTTAATCTGAAAGTTTTTTCATTTTCTTTTTTTCCCTTTTTAATGAAAATGTCAGCAAGCTGGATGTTGACCTCCAGCTTGTGATCAGCACACAAAATCAAGCTGATCACTGGAGGTAAAACTTCAACTCTTTTAGTTAAATTTGTAATTGTGTATAAGCATCCAGAGATAAGAACACAAGTAAAATAAGAGGCAAACTTACTATTATTTCTTGTTATCTACCTCTGCACCAAGGAACCACAGAATTAATTATGAAATAAAGATATAGTTGTAAAAGTGGGTTGCTCATGAGTCAGGGAGAAAATGCAAAGGAGATAACTATAAATGATAAAAACATAAAAATTGTAGAAATGTAAAAGATATAGCTAGATAAGTTCCATTAACTAGATGAAAATAGAAATCAACAAAGCTAAGGCAAATCTTTTTTGGCATGGTATTTATATACTAAGTATTACCTTTTAACATTTCATAACCAAACACAGAATTTAGAACAACCAATCCTTTAAATAAAATATAATTTCAGTGAGTTTTGAAGAACTTGAAAAAAAATCCATTTTTTAAAAAAAATCTGAATTCATGAAAAATTCTTCTGGATTAAATTCATTAATTTAAAAGCACTATTCTGTGGTTATTTTGACTATATTTTCCTCTCTTCTCACTTGATTCCAGATTACTTTACCAGATGGCAAAATAATGGCTTAGGCATTTCTAGGCCTCGTGTCTGTAGACCCTACAACCCTAAGCAAGTTAAAGCTAATTCTCTCCCACACAAATTCTGTTTTTCATTCTGAGTGGATCACTATGCTAATGAGGACTGTGATCATTCTGGATGATCCATCCTAAACCAAGATGTTTTTCACTGCTAGAAAAAGGATGGATTTAATCCCAACTGGAATGTTTTGTCCTTCACAACGTTGAGGAATCAGTTGGATGTGGGGCTATGAGGTCAGAGTGGAGTCATATTATGAAGTTCTTTTTTGACCATTTCAAGAAGTGGGGAATTGGCAGTGATGTACGCAGTGCAGGAGAGAGGGGGAAATCTGCCCAAGGAGCAGGTAACGGAAAGTAAATTTTTTCTAAAGAGTTTAAAAACAGCAATAAAGCTAACTAAAATTGTCCTGCTTTTTCTTATAACCATGTTCTGACAATTGTGAACAATGTCAGTGACAAAATATCCATCCCTGGAAAATCTCATTTCTTTGTCTATCTAAATTTTTTTCAACCTATGTGTAATACATGTGTGATAAAATATATGTATTTAAGTGTACAGCTTGATGAATTTTGACAAATAAATACAACTAAATAACCACTAACCCCTCATGATCATGTAGAGCATTTCCATCAACTCTGAAAGCTCTTGTACACCATTTCTAGCCATTTCTTGCTGAACCCTGAGAAACATACACTGTTATGAGTTCTACTGTCATAGATTAGTGTAGTCTACTATATTCAACTTCATATTAATGAAATCACATAAGGAGTACTCTTGTATTTGGCTTCTTCTATTGAATATACTATTGTTGAGTAACAGCATTGGTTCCATTCAATTGCTGCATAACATCCCATTGCATGAACATAGCACAATGTGCTTTCTTATCTTCCCTAAAGGATATTTGATATTTTCCCCCAGTTTTTTCTATTGTGAATAAAGGTATTATGCTACTTTTTGCATGATACTTTTTGTACATAGGTTTTCATTGTCCTTGAGAAAACAAAACATCAGCATAATTGCTTGGCCATAAGATAGGTTTGTTTGTTTATTTATTTATTTATCTTTTTTTAACATCTTGAAGTATAATTTCTTTAAAATGTTGTGCTAGTTTCTGCTGTATAACAAAGTGAGTCAGCTATATGTACACATTCATCCCCACATCCCCTCCCTCTTGAACCTCCCTCTCACCCTCCCTATCCCACTCTTCCAGGTGGTCACAAAGCACCCAGATGATCTCCCTGTACTATGCAGCTGTTTCCCACTAGCTATCTATTTTACATATGATAGTGTATATATGTAAATACTACCCTCTCACTTCGCTCCAACTTATCCTCCCACAACCCAGTGTCCTCAAGTCCATTCTCTATGTCTGCATCTTTATTTCTGTCCTGCCCCTAGGTTCATCAGAACCATATATATATATATATATATATATATATATATATATATATATATAATATATATATATATTATATTCCATACCTATGTGTTAGCATACAGTATTAGTTTTTCTCTTTCTGACTTACTTCACTCTGTATGACAGACTCTAGGTAAATCCACCTCACTGCAAAAATCTCAATCTCATGTTTTTTATGGCTCAGTAATATTCCATTGTATATATGTGCCACATCTTCTTTATCCATTCATCTATTGATGGACACATAGTCATGTGCTGGCTATTGTAAATAGTGCTAAAATGAATATTGTGCTACACGACTCTTTTTGAATTATGGTTTTCTCAGGGTATATGCCCAGTAGTAGGATTGCTGGGTCATATGGTAGTTCTATTTTTAGATTTTTAAGGAACTTTTATACGGTTCTCCATAGTGGCTGTATCAATTTACATTCCCACCAACAGTGCAAGAGGGTTCCCTTTTCTCCACACCCTCTCCAGCATTTATTGTTTTTAGATTTTTTGATGATGGCCATTCTGACTGGTGTGAGCTGATACCTTATTGTGGTTTTGATTTGCATTTTTCTAATAATTAATGATTTTGAACATCCATTCCTGTGCCTCTTGGCCATCTGTATATTTTTTTTTGAGAAATGTCCATTTAGGTCTTCTGCCCATTTTTGGATTGGGTTGTTTATTTTTATTGATATTGAGCTGCATGAGCTGCTTGTATATTTTGGAGATTAATGCTTAGTTACTTTGCTTGTAAATATTTTCTCCCATTCTAAGTGTTGTCTTTTCATCTTGTTTATGTTTTTGTTTTTGTTGTTTTTTTTTTTTTGCCGTGCAAAAGCTTTTAAGTTTCATTAAGTCCAATTGTTTATTTTTGTTTTTATTTCCATTTTTCTAGGAGGTGGGTCAAAAAGGATCTTGCTGTGATTTATGTCATAGTGTTCTGCCTATGTTTTCCTCTAAGAGTTTGATAGTTTCTGGCCTTACATTTAGGTCTTTAATCCATTTTGAGTTTATTTTTGTGTATGTTGTTAGGGAGTGATCTAATCTCATACTTTTATATGTACCTGTCCAGTTTTCCCAGCACCACTTATTGAAGAGGCTATCTTTTCTCCATTGTATATTTTTGCCTCCTTTATCAAAGATAAGGTGAGCATATGTGCGTGGGTTCATCTCAGGGCTTTCTATCCTGTTCCATTGATCTATATTTCTGTTTTAATGCCAGTATCATACTGTCTTAATTACTGTAGCTTTGTAGTATAGTCTGAAGCCAGGCAGCCTGATTTCTCTAGCTCCATTTTTCTTTCTCAAGATTACTTTGACTATTCGGGATCTTTTGTGTTTCCATACAAACTATGAAAATTTTTTTTCTAGTTTTGTGAAAAATGACATTGGTAATTTGGTAGGGATTACATTGAATCTGTAGATTGCTTTGGATAGCATAATCATTTTCACAATATTGATTCTTCCAATTAAAGAACATGGTATATCTCTCCATCTGTTCATGACACCTTTGATTTCTTTCATCAGTGTCTTATAGTTTTCTGCATACAGGAGTTTTTTTTTTTCCTTAGATAGGTTTATTCATACGTGCTTTGTTCTTTTGTTGCAATGGTAAATGGGAGTATTTCCTTAATTGCTCTTTGAGATTTTTCATTGTTAGTGTATAGGAATATAAGAGATTTCTGTGCATTAATTTTATATTCTGCTACTTTACCAAATTCATTGATTAGCTCTAGTAGTTTTCTATTAGCTTGTTTAGGATTCTCTATGTATAGTATCATGTCACCTAAAAACAGTGACAGTTTTACTACTATTCTGATTTGAATTCCTTTTATTTCTTTTTCTTCTTTGATTGCTATGGGTAAAACTTCCTAAACTATGTTGAATAATAGTGGTGAGAGTGGGCAACTGTATCTTATTCCTGATCTTAGAGGAAATGTTTTCAGTTTTTCACCATTGAGAATGATGTTGGCTGTGGTTTTGTCATATACGGCCTTTATTATGTTGAGGTAAGTTCCCTCTATGCCCATTTTCAGGACAGTTTTTATCATAAATGAGTGTTGAATTTTGTCAAAAGTTTTTCTTCATCCATTGAGATTATCATATGATTTTATCCTTCAACTTGTTAATATGGTGTATCACATTGATTTGCATATATTGAAGAATCCCTGCATTCCTGGGATAAACCCCACTTGATCATGGTGTATGATCCCTTTAATGTGCTGTTGTATTCTGTTTGCTAGGACTTTGTTGAGGATTTTTCTTTCTATGTTAATCAGTGATATTGACCTGTAGTTTTCTTTTTCTGTGACTTCTTTGTTTGGTTTTTGCTTTGTCTGTTTTGCTGTCATTTATGCTAGGATTTGCACTTAGCAATTTGCTGGTATATGTTAGGAAACTTCCATTGCAAACCAATTAACTACAGATGTGAAAACAATTAAAGTTTTCTAGAATGTAATTGTAATTAAAACACTGTTTTTAAGTTGGACATTTGTAAAGTCTACCTCCTTTTATCCTAACAAGAATATTGGCAAATGTGTATTGTTAGTCTTATTCATCAAATAATATTTAGGGTTTATAAACATATGCCATAAATTATACAATAACAGGATTTAAATCTAGGGCTTTGAATATTAAAATATATGTCCTTCCCAATAGGTAGATTATGATCTAAGGTTTTCATTTAGATTATCTTCAAGAATATAGTCTTTGAGAGCAGAGCATAAAAGGAACCAAAAAATATATAAACAAAAGTTTTCCAAATACATAATCCATAGCTTACCAGAAACCATTATAAATCAATGCAAAAAAACACATGAAACCCATTATAAAGATGAATAAAATACTTGTACATTCACTCAGTTGGGAGAAAATTCTACCTGGCATATATATATATCTTGCACCTGCTTTTGTTCTGGACTATTTATTTATACATATTTGGGTGGTAAACAGCTTGAGGTTTTGCCTGTTTTAACCCAAAGTGAATAGATAATTAATAAACTCATAATTTCCTGTATCATGATCATGTCCTCAACATTAAAAATGTTTCATCATATGTTGCTTACACTTACAGTTTATTTATTTGCATACATGTATAATAGTCTATTGTATGAATAAACCATAACTTATGCATTCTACTTTTGAAGAACAATTTAAAAATTCCTCTTTTTTGGGGAGAAATTAGACTCATTTCCTGGAAACTGTAGTAAAAATATTTTCCTTCCAGACAAAGGCAAGGCATTCTTCCTCGTAGCACTGTATAAAAGCTTTGGGTTCCTCAGTTGTGATACAAAATCATTATGATTTCATCAGCCTTCTAGTCTTTTATCCATATTTCCCTGAATATACTTGGGGAACAAAACAACCAAAGTCAACATGAAGTTCATGCTTTTTGCTGTGCTATGAATAATAAAGCTATTTTTATTTGACTCCAGAGCCTGTGTCTTCTGTCAGCCTCTATGAAACCATGTCAAGAAAAGAAAGATCTGAGTCACTTGAAGGATATAGTTATCATTATGTAAAATGAGGAAAAGTGCAGATAGAACAGTTATTTATCTAAATATGAGAGAAAAACCTGTGCTAGGTATATAATTTGAGGGTTGTCAGCATATACGTAACATGAGAGAAAGTCATCATTAAGAGAGGGTATACATAGTGAAGATCAAGGACTGATTCTCAGTGTTTTTCAGTAACAATCACTGGGGTAAAGAGAGAGAACAATTAGATAATATCTACAAGGAGTGATAAGTGTAGCACAAGGAAAACCACCAGAGTGGAGTGTCCCAGAAGACAAACTAAAATTTTTATCTAGGAGCAGAAAGTGCTGCTTTTCACCAAATTTTACTGAGTAGTTAAGTAAGATAAGAACTAAGTATAATGTGTAAAATATGTTCCATAATATAAATATTTTATATAGTAGCATGCAGTTCAGATGACCATGACAGGTGCAATTTTGGTGGAGTGCTGAAAGAGAATATCTGATTTCAGAGAAGATAGTAGGAGAACGATAGAGAAGAGCAAGAACAGAAAGAAATTCTGAGGAGCTGTTAAAAGTATTTGGAGAACAGCTGTCAGGATAATGGGTTCAAGAGTATTTATCTCATAAGATGGAAAAATATCAGTATGCATTTATACTGTAGAAATTGTTGCAGTAGAGAGTAAAAAACAAAATCTAATGATGCAAATGACATTATAAAAAATGGTGGAGTAAGGACCTCTAAAAATTTTCACTAATAGAAGTAGCATATACACTTATAAAAATTTTGTAAGATTTTCAGAAAACTGGAAATTAACCAAAAATTTGAAATGAAGTCAAGTGAAGACTACAATGGAGAAATAGAGGAAGAGAAACACATAAGACATAAAGAAAACAGGTAGCAAAATGGCAAAAAAGATCTTATATTGTAATTGTATTAAATGTAATTTGATTAAATATGCCAATTAAATTCAGAGATGAGCCAAAAGGATGAGGAAACATCATCCATTTACATGCTGTCTACAGGATACACACCTGAGATTTGAAGGAAAAAATAATTTGAAAGTAAAAAGATGGGTAAAAATCTATCATGCAAACAGTAACCAAGAAAAAACAAACAAACAAAAAAACTGCAGTGGGTAGATGAATAGGAGAACCCCTAAACTTTAATATAACTGTTGTTGCTAGAGACAAGTGACATCTTATAATTATTATAAAAAGCATCAATCCATCCATAAAACATGACAGTTATAAACATATGTATACCTAACAACAGAGCCCCAAAATATATGAGACAAAAGATGACAGAATTAAAGGGAAAAGTAGACAATTCAATAATATAAGTTGTTGACTTCAATACCACACTTTTAATAATTGAATACCTAGCAAAAGAACAACAAAGAAATGAGCCATGAACAACACTATAAACAACTGGACCTCACTGAAGTCAATAGAACATTTCAACTAACAACTGTAGAATGCATATTCTTTCACAAGTGTACATAGAACATTTTCTAGGATAGAGTGTATATTAGACCAAAAAAACTCAGAAAACATAAGAAAGATTGGAATTATAGAAAGTATATTCTCTAGCCTAAATAGAATGAAACTGGAAATCAATAATGGAAGGAAATTGGGAAAATTCACATATAACTAGAGATTCTAAAAATAATCCTAAATAACCAATGAGTCAAAGAAGAAGCCAAGTTAGAAAAGGAAGTTAGAAAATACTTTGAAATGAGTGAATGAATGAAGATAAAAACATAACATACTAAAATTTATGGAGAGCATTATGGAATACAGTATAAAATCAATGCTTAGAGAGAAAATTATAGCTGTGAACATCTATGTAGAGAGAGAGAGAGAGAGATCTCAAAACAACAACCTCATCTTTCACCTTAATACATTGGATAAAGAACAAACTAAACCTAAAACAAGAAGGAAAAACATAATAGTTTAGTGCAGAAATAAATGAAACATAAAATAAAGAAAATCAACCAGTTCTTTGAAAAGATCAAACACAATAAAGTGATGGTTTAATCATCCAAGTAAAGTAATATTAACTAAAATGACTTTTTCTTAACCCAATTGATTCCCTATTTCCTAGAATTGCCTGATATGTATATTGCATTAAATATGCTACCTTTCTAAGTTAAAAGTCTTTAATATAGCTAAATGCCTTAGTCATAGATTGCAAAAATGGCCCTAATTCCTCATTCTTTCTTTCCTCTCACCATTCACCATATAACTTTGTAGTTAATCTGATCTTATATTCAGTCTTGTCACTTTTTTATCAATGAGATGTTAGCAAATCGACCTAAACAGAAGACTAATAGACATACATCTGACTGGGCTTGCTCTCACTCCTTCTTATCAGGAATTTTTGTGACAATCTCCCTAGGTAGTCTGATGGAGAATAAAAACATGTAAATAGACATGTCCAGAATGTTCCAGCTAAAGTCATTTCAGATTAGACCAGAAAGAGCTTACTAATAGCATTTGAATGAGCTTAACCAAGAGCAGCAGAGCTGTTTTGACAACTCTCCCAGATATGAGAGCAATAAATTCTATTGTGGTTTGATACTGGGGTTTGTAGCTCCATTATTGTGATTTAAAAAATAGAAAAAATGTAATAACAGTATCACAGATACTAAGGTTGCAGATAAAATTAAGGTTGCTAATCATCTAAGTTGGATCATATAATCATTTAACTTGGATTCCACATGGGCACCGTGTAATTGCAAGAGTCCTTACAAATGAAAGAGGGATGCAAGAGAGGTGTTGTCAGTATCAGAGTGATGTAATGTGAGAAAGACTTTACCTGCTATTGCTGATTTTAAAGATGAAAGAGACCCACAAGACAGGGAATGCAGGTGACCTCTAGAAGTTAAAGCAAGAACGTGGATTGTTCTCTAAAGCTTCCAGAAAGAAACATAGTCCTGTCAACACCTTGATTTTAGCCCAGTGAAAGCCATTTTGGACTTCTGACAACCAGAATTATAAAATAATACATTTGTCTTGTTTTAAGCCACTAAGTTTGTGGTAATTTCTGCAGCAGTAACAAGAAACTAATACATAAATGAATATTGTGTAGGATATATGTGTGTACGATCAAATAATGTATAATAATATTATACATGTGCGTTATTATAATAATTCACATTGTAGGACAGTTATTCCCATTTAATTAATGAATAGAATGAAGTGTGGAAATTGAAAATAATATAGCTTCACATTAAACCAAGATCTGTTTGAATTCAAATCCTGAGATTTCAACTGATACATTAAACTGCTCATATTATAACATCTACCCAAATGTCAGCTATTTTCTCCAATATAATACCAAATTATTTAATATTTTATATTTCAAAATGTTAAATTATGTTGTTGAAATTCACTTTCTTCATGAAAGAAATAATTTCTAATTTTAGAGATGTAGCTTTTAGGAAACTAATACATGAAATTATATTAACTTCAGATGACTAGAACTACCAACAATAATTATTATAAAGGCACATATCATATTTTTCAGAGAAAAAAATACTATGAACAACTCTAATTTTGTTGTCAGATGTATAAAGGACTTGAATAAATTCCAGGTGATTAATAAACTATGATTTTTAAAGAACATTACCTATTTCCACTTATTAACATATCTGCAAAATAATTTTTTCTGAATATTCCATTTGTTTGACAATAGATTACTCAGGGTTGAATCCAAAATAAAAGTCTAACAAATGAGACGATGAGGAGGGGTTTAAGCATTGGCTCCTAAGTTGGAAAGAGAAAGTGAATGCTATAACAAGTGTTTTCAAATATGACTGGTCTCTGGGGATTGGACTATCTCAATCATTTGGTAATAACTATTACTTAATGCTTTATTGACTTGATTAATTTTTTTGTCATCATTCTATATTGATAAGAAAACTACTTATGTCTTCTGTGAGGAATATGAGTTTGAAAATCAAGATATTGGAGGGTAACTGTTCTTGGCAAAGTCAATGCTTTGAAGAAAAATACACAAATTTAAAAATATTAAAAGTTAATTTATAAACCACTGGATTAAGACAGTTTCTTGTCCATCTAAGATGTTGTTGAAACCCCTTCAAAGATAATCAGGAATATTGTAGATTATACACCATGACAAATTTTAGCGTCTTTATCATCTTTGACTACTTTGAATGTTAAAAACTTTGCAGGATACTTTAAACTAACAAAACATTCATAAATAGAGTATAACAGTGCAGCATGATATTAAAAACAACCTGTACATGTAATAATCATTATGAGAGTAACATGATTTTTCATAAACTTTTTAAAGCATTCATGGTTAGTTTAAATGCACTTCAGCTTTGTGCAACTATGCCCTAGAATTTTTTACTGCTCTGCCTGTAATTTCTGATATATTGTCAGATATATTGTAACGTACATTATTTCGTTGATCCTAGATATGAGTTTTATAGTTTTATAGTTTTATTACACTGTTTATCACTTTATACAATCTGGTTAGTGCAGAGTTATCCCTGATGTACCTATGTCAGAATGTATTCTTAGTTGTAGCCAAAACAAACAGAAAACATTGGTCAAAATTTGTTAGTCCACAAACTGCTGGACTGTTCATAGTACACCAAAGTGCTGACACAGATATATAAACTCATTTGTACCATTCAGGTTAAGAAGCAGAAAACTTGGTATATTCCATAAGTAAGAAAAAGGGAATGTGTGAATGTAAATACTCACACACACAAACTCTCACACATTTGTGTCTGAGTTTCTTAATCTATAAAATATTAAATTTCTTGTAAGGGTATACTAAATGCTGAAAGGGAGATATACTAGAATAATTGATTAATATATGACAATAAATTCTCAAGAAATGAAAAAATCATTATTATTATTGCTGTTATTGTTATTTATATGAAAAACAATTGAAAAATTATCCTAGTTTGCATTTCCTGAGTAGTCCTTCATAGTATTTGAGAACCTGAATTTCTTTTTTTGGAACTACCTTTTTCCCTCTATATTTTTTCTACTCAAATAAGAGAAAAGAAGACTTTCACCAAAAAAATGTCATGAAGAACCTAGGGGTAAGACAGGAATAAAGACACAGACCTACTAGAGAATGGACTTGAGGATATGGGGAGTGGGAAGCATAAGCTGTGACAAAGCGAGAGAGAGGCATGGACATATATACACTAACAAACATAAGGTAGATAGCTAGTGGGAAGCAGCCGCATAGCACAGGGAGATCAGCTCGGTGCTTTGTGACCGCCTGGAGGGGTGGGATAGGGAGGGTGGGAGGGAGGTAGACTCTATTGGGAAGAGATATGGGAACATATGTTTATGTATAACTGATTCACTTTGTTATGAAGCAGAAACTAACACACCATTGTAAAGCAATTATACTCCAATAAAGATGTAA
The DNA here is from genome assembly GCF_949774975.1 of Lagenorhynchus albirostris. NCBI lineage: Eukaryota > Metazoa > Chordata > Mammalia > Artiodactyla > Delphinidae > Lagenorhynchus > Lagenorhynchus albirostris. Next base: position 42,370,303 of record NC_083112.1, on the reverse strand, counting down.
AAAAAAAAGTGATTAAAAAAAAGACATTCACATTAAAAGTAAGATTTTACATCATCAATATTGAAACAATTGTTGCTCATGTAAAAGAAATGAATGATTATATGGAGCAGTATAGTAGATAAAATTCGGTAAGTGGAAGTAAATAAAACATGGGTTCTATGTGGAGACAGATCTGAATTCAAAATATGGTGTTGCCAGATACAAAATCATTACTTTGTGCTTTGTGCCCATTATTTACATTTCATGACCCTAACTACCCTCTTTTGTAAGGTAAAAAACAAAAACAAAAACAAACAAATGAAAAAACACTCTCCATGGAATTATCATAAGTATTTAATGAAAAAAATAAACGTGAATTTTGTTTTACATATAAAAGTTGTAACTTATTTAAGGACCAGTACATATTAGCTGTTATAATTGTTAAAATTTTTACTCTTTTATCTATGGTCACTACTTTAAAAGTTTGACCTATTATGTTCTGGACATGTGGTAAATATTAAATTTCTTCTCTTATTACAAAAATTTTACATTCTTATTCTATTTAAAATCTGGCCATTTTGTCAATTTGACAAAACTGGAAAGATCAGAGACAGGAAATTTCAAACCAGCTAATGATGTACCATATAAAAAGGAAAAGTCTATTTTAATACTTGATAAAATCTCACAAAATTACTGAATTTAGAAATTCATAGATTGGAGACTACTGTATACTGTGGAACAGTTAGTCAAATTAACAGTTAGCATTAAATTTAATTAAAAAGACAAATCAAATTTTTCTAATTTGATTAGAAAAATTTCTGGTGCTGGAGTTAATGGAAATTAGACCATTGTGGTCTCTGTGACTTTTCAAATTAACATTGGTGATGCACTAAGTAAATGGTGATTCTTTGTGAGGATATTCTTGTAAGATAAAGATTTATTGAATAAAGTAATGATGGGGCCTCTAAAAGAGCATAAACACAAAGTCCAAAGTTTTAGCAATGATTGATCCATTATATCAGGTTTTACTCTACCACTTGAATTCATTTGTAATCTCACTTTAATTCATATTTTCAACTTTGCTCAAGGAGACATTGCATTAACACAGTAAAAGTATAAGGCTACATAATCAATAACTTGAGTTATGGATAGATTCCTTATAGATAAAAAACATACAGACAAATATGAAAATGCATTAGCATAAATCAGCAGCAAATTGGAGAATAAAAATTAATTAGAGGGCTTCCTTGGTGGCACAGTGGTTGAGAGTCTGCCTGCTGATGCAGGGGACGTGGGTTCGTGCCCTGGTCCGGGAAGATCCCACATGACACGGAGCAGCTGGGCCCATGAGCTATGACCACTGAACCTGTGTGTCCGGAGCCTGTGCTCCACAATGGGAAAGGCCACAACAGTGAGAGGCTCGTGTACCCCCCCCCCCCCACACACACACAAAAAGTAATGAGAAGGGCCAGGTGGAGCTATTTTCCATAACCAAAGGAAAAATATACATTAAAAAATATTTATTTTTGGCTACGTCAGGTCTCAGTTGTGGCACTCGGGATCTTTGTTGCAGCATGTAGGATCCAGTTCCCTGACCAGGGATCGAACCCAGGTCCCCTGCACTGGGAGCACAGAGTCCCAGCCACTGGACTACCAGGAAAGTCCCAAAATACATTTTTTAATGACGGTAAAATGAACAAATATGAAGAAAAATGATGAGATCCTACACTTGCGTAATTTGTATTCTGTCAGGTGTAAAGTGAGGAAATAATTCATTCACCCATCTGTTGTTCATTAATACATCCATTCATCAGTTCATTTATCATCTAAAAGTATTTATATATTCCAGAAACCTCTCTCAGAGTTGGAGATAGCATGATCAACTTGAGAAGAAAAAAAAATGATGAAAGTAGTCTTAAGGAGCTCATCTTGTGTATGCAATGGCAGGAATAATTACACAAAAAATTAAAATAAACACATAACAGGAGCGTTATATGAGAAGTTCTGTGAAATTAAGAAAGGCAAGGTTATAAAGAGTATTGGGAGTGTGAATATTTGTGTAAATGAATGTTGATCTTCTAGTTTTGTGAAAGTATCTGTGTTATCTGAAAGTGACACTGGAGCAGAAACTGATAGAAACTGGGCATGTGACTATCAAATAGAGGAGTGTTACAGACAAAAGCAAAAGTAAATGTAAGACCTTTAGGCAAGGATGTGTTTGAAGTGTCTGAGTAAAAAACAAAATGTGTGAAAAAAGTGAATAGGTAAGGAGTGTGTTAGGAGAGGTAACCAAACAATAATTAGCATGAACAAGGAAATATGGACATTGTTTTAAATTAAAAGTTCTCTATCTGAACAAAGATTTTAGTAAAGAGATCAAATGAGTTGACAATGATAGGTAATATCGATGAAGACGAATTTGTAATTAGATACTGGTGCTTTAAAAAAAAGAGAAAGAAGAAACCCTACAATCAAAATGAAGAAATGGTAAAAAAAAAAAAAAAAAAAATAAAGAAATGGTGAGGTTGACATTAGATTGTTCAACACAATGCCAGAAGATAAGAGCTGATTATCAGCATTATGTGAAGAAAATGTTTGCATGCCCTCTGTGACAGGTTATGACCTGTTCAGGGAAGATGAGAAAAGGGCATTCACTGACACACAAGGAGTCAGAAAGTATGCTATTTCTATAATCCTTTTAGGAAAAAATTAGAGACTACAGGATATGAATTGACAATAATGGGAAAAATATTTGTAAAATAAACATAGAATATCAATGAATTTGGTATCATTTACAAAAAGTCTAAATAAGTGGTGCTAACATAAGTATGAAACAATAAGATGTTGAAAACTCTTAAAATATAAACTATAAAAATCTCAATAAAATTTGAGAAAAAATACAATTTAATTTTGACAAAATTTTACATGTGATAAAGTGTTGAATAAGAGTAAAAGCATATGGAATGCTATTTGTTTGTAACAACAATAATAACTAACATAAATTTTATAGTTTTATGCCAGGATCTGCTTAAAGAATATTTTATTTAGGTACAAACTTAAACTACCCAACACTAACACAGTGTTGCCTAGAACTGATTTCTAAGGAAGTGAGATGATTTTTAAAGAGAAGAAAAAATACCCTCAATTTCAGAGCAGTCCATACATTCTCATCCGTAGTACTAATTTTGCATATACAAAAGTGATTCTGAGACATAATTTGAAAGAAATTTGAATGTGGAAAAAAGAGAGATGGATAGATGGGAAAGAATGGGAAAAGAAACTCTAGAAGGTCAAGCTCTAGAGGGAGTAGTGTGCTCAGTAATCAGTATCAGGATGTTCAAACAACACATCCAATGATAGAAATGACAAATATGCAATTTCAACTTCGTGATAGCGAGTGAAAGGATGCAACTTTTCATGTAATGATCACACAACTTTAAAGTTTATACATGATGTTTGAATTCCTGATTTTTCTAGGGTGGGGTCAGTGTTGAGAAATGGATCTTTACATTAAAGATCATTATTATCATAGTAAGATTTTTCAGGACAGGTTAAGAAAAAAATTATAAATGCTAGTAGTTGCAATATAGCATGATACTCCCAGAGAGACTGTATATACAGAGAAAACCATCATATCCATATCCATATGTTTTAGGTTGTTAAAGGAATTCTGTGGTTTACAATATCTGATTCTCTTTCTCTTGTGGATACATAGAAAAGTACATTTCTCAGTCCCCTTGCAGCTGGGTGGGGCTGCATGACAAATTCTTGCTAATTGGTTGTGAATGTAAACAACTTCCAAGCCAAGGATCTGATTTCCTATGTGAGACTTTCCTTCTCTCCTGGAATAATCATGTAAGATGCCTCTTAGTAAAAGGGCAGAAACACAAGCAGGTGTCTTTGAACTGCCTGAAAATTGTTTGGAGTCACAGTTGACTTTGCATAGTAACAAAACATAGAAACAAAACTTTGTTATAATATGAAATTACTATATAGTTTTGTTGTTACTGTTGTTTGTTTTTAAGCCTCAACATAACCTTAGCTATCCAGAATAATACACAATGGGAACCAGCAGTCTGATTGTGTCCTTCTTTAAAGTTCTTTCATTATAGAAATTATCTCAAAAAAAGGCCATGATATTTTCACCTCCAAGACACAATTTTAAAGTCAAAAAATGTTTATATTATCACTCTTGAATTATCTTGTTCCTTACTTACATATATATTTTTTCAATTGCAGTATTTCTTAGCTTTAATTTTCTGGACTCACCTCTCTATCCTCTGTCTGTGTTACTGTCTATGTAGATCTGAAAGGAGAGTTATTTATCATAACATCGCCTATTTGAATTGGTTGATTTTAATATTTACCTGATTATCTTTTTTTTCATTGCCTTATTCCATTTAGTCACAAATTTACCAAAAGCAACAAAACTGATTCTATAATAAAATAAAATAATTTCTAAGTAAAATTAAATTCCTATAAACTTTGAAGAGATTACTATCATTTTTTTGGAACCATAACAGAAAATATATGAAAAATTTCTGGAGAAATTTTACATGTTTTGTTTATGCAGAGACAAACAGATGCAAAAAACTGCACAAAATATTAAATTATCTCTTAAAGTTTGACTACCATGCATGGCTATTTATATCCAAAGAGTAAATTTGAAAAAAAAACATATTTTTTAGTAATGCAAAGTGCATCATGAATTATTTACAATAAATCACATTTTATAAGCCTCTCAAACTTTCATAAATAATATCCATCTATTCTCTTTAATACTCTCTCCAACATATTAAAAGGCAGGAATTTTTCAAGATTCTAAAATATGTTTAACAGTACATAAAGTATTTTTTATATTTAATCTGTCTTCTAAAAAATTATTTCAATATTAAACTATCTCCTCAGTATTCAGAAAATAGGCTTTTTGATAACTGTTTATCATTATTTTTATTAGAAATGTTTAGAAAATTTGATATTTGTAAATATTACTTTCAAAATACTAAATTTTGTTATTTTGTGATCAATGTGTCTCAGATTGACTATGTATATATATATATATATATATATATATAAAATGTATGCGTATATATATACACATATATATGTATTGTTTAAATTCTTGCCACAATTGGGAACCTTGTATTTTTATGGATTTTAATCATTATTTTATTTAATAAATTTATTATATTAAATGATAATAAACTGTAGCATAAGGCACAAGAAGTATACTTTTATAAAAGCTACTAATTTTATGAAAACTCTTATTTTGTTCCATGATATCCAAGTTCAACTTAAAGTACAGTTCTTAAAATCCCTGTATCATCTGCAATTTTCTCCTCAAAGACAATTGAGGAGTAAAACTGCATTCTTCAGCAATTGATACTCTTTTCCCAGGACTGAGTAAAGATGAATGATTTGGGCTTCCCTGGTGGCGCAGTGGTTGAGAGTCCGCCTGCCGATGCAGGGGACATGGGTTCGTGCCCTGGTCCAGGAAGATCCCACATGCCGTGGAGTGGCTGGGCCCGTGAGACATGGCCGCTGAGCCTGCGCATCCAGAGCCTGTGCTCCACAACGGGAGAGGCCACAACAGTGAGAGGCCTGCGTACCGCATAAAAAAAAAAGAAAAAGAAAAAGATGAATGATTCATTTCTTGTCTAATTTTCACTTACCAACTCATCATTTACAGTTACCCTAACATAGACTGTACTTTACCTTCTCTTTCTGTCTCTCTTACATATTCAAATTTTCCCTGTTCTAGTGTAATGTTTTCACAAACACACAAACATGTTATAGTAAAACCCTACAGAGGGTTTGTATTTTATTTGTTATTTTCTGTGGCTTTTTTTTTTTTTTTTTTTTTTTTGGTTAAAGACCTCATTCCCTTGTAGCTAGTACATTAAAGATGTTTTGCCTAAAGCACATCAGTTTACATTTACTCTTCAACTGATTCAGGCTCAAATTAGCTCCTATAATTTGACCCACAATGTTAATATCACTGTTTCCATTTGCCAAATAACTTTCTTGACACCATATTATTTTTGTTTGCTTATTTCCCTCTAGCTCCTGTTTCTCCTTCTAATTTCTAATTTAAAAAGATTCTTTTGCCCTGGTTCCTTTGAAATGATTACTGAACTCTAGGAATTTTCTAAGACTTCTTTTATCATTATAAGCTTTGGAATTTTGTTAATGTGTTAATTATCATTTGAAATTCAATGCAGGTATCTCCTCTGAGCTGACACATACAGTACCATGTGAAATCTGAACTTTTCCAACTTTGTGTCTCAAATGCAACATTTCTGAAATTTTATTGTGCCCTTTTTTACTATTTGCCTAACTTCTTTCACTTAGTATACACACTGTTCAAGGCAAACCCTTCAAGTTGTTTTTAACATTGCTTTGTTATATCCTCTATAGCCTAGTCCATAAGCAAATTGTGTTGATTTTATTTGTAAATATATCTTAATCCTAGTCATATCTTTACTATACCACCAATGTCATTACCTCAGTCTATTTCACTATTTCTTCATAGAGTGGAGATTAATGCAACAACTTTCTAATTTGTCTCCTCACTTTGATCTGTCTTTTCTGTTTTCTTCACACAGCAACCAGGAGTTTTTCTCTAATGTGTTAAACTCTGTATGCCACTCACTGATTGCATTTTTTCAAGGGTTATTGTTGCACATGGGACAAAATCCTGTTTTCTTCAAGTGAACTACAAAGCACTAAATGAGCTGAATCCTGCCTAACTCACCAATTTCACATTGTCTAACTCTCTCCCTTCTTTTAATAACCTCCATACACAGTAGTTTTAAAGAATTTATACGCTTTCCAGATGCTTTTACCTTCTGCCTGAAGTGCTGTTATGACTGATTTATTCTCCTTATCTTATCCTGCTTACATATCACCTCTTTAGGAAAATTTATCCTACTCTACTCATACAAAAATATCCTTTCCTTTATAGAGTCTCACACACCCTATTCTTATTATTACTACATGTATGTGTAATTGTTTCTTTTTCTCATTTAGTGTCCTAATCAGGAAAGCAGGGCTCATTCATTCATCTGTACCTACTGTATTGTGTGTTGCTGAAGTGCAATTTATATTTTTTGAATAAATGAATGATTAAACATTCTTTCCTCTTCTGTAGGTCACATCATCATTTTGTAGTATTTATTCACCATATACTTTTTGTTTTTGCCTGAACTCCATAATTCATTTTCAAATAATTTGTTACTTGGCTTTGGTATCTGATTCATAGCTAAATCTACATATGCTTTCTCTATCATAGTGCATCTCACTCCTTTACTTTTACTCAGTTTGCTTTATCTTCATGTCTTAATTTATATTAGCCTTCTGATGTCACTTTCTTTTCTTTGTATTTATACCCTATTATGACCTAATTCAACATTGCTACATCTTCAAAATTTTCTGTGCACCAATTTTGAGCATTCATTAATTCTTATCACATAATCAGCCTACTCCTATTCCCAAGATTAGCTAAACAAGTTGAATTAAGTCCTAGCAGTATCCTGGCTGTAATTTCAGTGAGTTCATGCTGTCTAACCTCAATATGCTCACAGTAGTGGTTTGTGACCAAAGCTAACTCAGGTAACCTCATTAACATCTTTGTAATTTCAAATATTTCATTATTATTTTCAATTTAAAAAGCTATCTGGCTGGGAAAAGATGACAAAACTTCTCACAAACCTTTAATATGAATAGTTATTTAGTCATAATAAAAAGTTAAAATGCCAACAGTGAATGCTAGATTACTAACTAGATTCCAAGAATAACTTATAATGGCTATTTTGCATTGTCTCACAGTAATTTAACAAAGTCAAAAACTAAGGCAAAGCGCAGAAGAATGCTGTGTAATCTAGTCATGGATGCCATCCTGGGAGCCATTCCACAGCATCTTGTGCCCTGAGTGGACTCACTGTGCCCAATGGAAGCATTAACATTCCTCAGAATAGGATGTAGAGAAGGGAAATTCTGAAAGGATGCAGCCAGACTTGCTCATCCCCCCTAACAGCACTCTAAAAGTCTGCAGTTTACCTGATGCTATCACTACGTGGGGGATTGTTTCATGCCACCTGTTCTCAAAAAGAAATACTAGCTGAATCTGCCATCCTACCCTGACACTGTGTTTCTATCATCTGCAGTGAGGGAGGATAGATAGGCAGTTCTCCCAAAAAAGACTTTGTGCCTCCCTCTCCCAGAACTGTGGAGTCCTGAGAACTCTTCTGGCAATAAAGGTTGATGGATGGTAAGAACCAGAGAGAATAAAAAGCTTGAAACTAAGAAAAATAAACACCATTTAAATGATAAATCTATATGCAGATGTGTGTGTTTGTGTGTGTGTAAATGAAATCCTACCACAAAATTTTCATTGATTGCAGCACAGGGATAAAACAAGACCATTCATGGAAAAGTTATGATGTATGTTATAAAACAAGGATTATGGATAGTCAATTTATGTAATTCAGAACACAAAATAATAAGAAAGAAAAGAATAAAAATTGTGATGGAGGATCATCATAATATTCTTTAGCAGCCTGGGAGATATGATTTTTTTAGGTGGGAAAGCATGCATAGGTCATATCCTTTTTGAATGCAGTGAAAAATCTGAATTTTTCAGCAGTAAATAGTCCTTATATTCCTGAATTAGTCTCAAATTTTTCATGAAGGGTTTTCTCTTTAATACACTCAGATTAGCTGACTATTATTTTATTTGGAATTCATCTACAGAGAAATGTGATTGTAATATTCCTTCTCTTTCAGTTTTTATGTGTTTTGGAAATACAGATAATAATAGCCTTATGTAAACTATTTTGGAGTATTCCTCCATAGTATATTTCCCAAACGATTTTCAATAAGGTTAGAATATGTGCTTAAATATATAATGCGTGGCAGAATTCACCTGTAAAGCAATTTGAACTTGGCATTTCTTTAAGAAGCATATTACCAGTTATTTAAATTAATATTTAAATAACCTCAGTTATTTTAATAATTTAATATTAATTTAATTTAATAATACAAATTAAATAATTTAATATTTAAATAGCCTCAGTTCTGGCAGGGTGCTGCCAAAATAAAAAAATGATCTCAGTTCTTTTCTGTCTTATTCTTATTATACATGAATTTTTGTGTTGTTCTTCAACTTTTTAAATTGTAAATAATTAATATTTAGGCTTTCTTTCTAAAGTAAACATTTAAGGCAATAAACTTACCTCAAAATGTTGATTTGGCTTCATCCTACAAGTTTTATATGCAATGTTTTTATCTTCTTTGGTTTTAAATATTTGAAAAAATTCTATTATGATTTATTTTTGATTCATAGACATATAACATTGTATTACTTAATTTCCAAATAAATGGGGATTTAAAAAATGTTTTCTCTTTTTAACTTCAGTTGGATTGCATTTTCATCAAGCCATGTATGGTATGTTCAACATAATAATTATTTTTTAATTTACTAATAATTGTACTAAGGCCTACTACTGTGATCAAATTTTATAGTGTCCAATGTATGCTTGAGAAATATGTATATTCTCTAGTAGTTGAATACAAAACTCTGTATAGGTCTACTTATTGGATTTTACTAACCATATTACTCAATACATTTTTATAATTAGAGTTTTTGTTGGCTTCATCTTTGATAATCAAGAGAATTATGTTAAGAACTCTCATTATGATGCTATATTTTTCCACCTCTCCCTACTTAATTAATTTTATCTACCTATCTTGAGTATGTTTTACTATGTTTCTTTATATTTAGAATTACATTTTGGTAAAATTTAATTTTTTTTTTATATTTTGTAGACTTCTCTTTTCTCCCTAATGGTTTCTTGAAAACATTCTCTCATTTAAAATTTTATACTCAAATGTTGGTAATATTATGACAAAATTTGTAGTCAGGATTGAAACCTACTGACCTTTGAGTAGTTAACTATTAATAGTTAATTGTAGGATGGCTTCTGCTTCTAAAAAGAAGGAGTAGATATACTTTTCTCTATTACTGCCAACATTTTCAACTATAAACTGTTGATATTATATGTAAAACAAACATAAGAAGACTCTTAAAGGTGGTGAGAACAGCCTGGCTGGGGATACCAGGACATAAGGAATGACACAGTATAGAGTTCAGTGGTCTTATTTTTGCCTCATATACTCCAGACTTGGAGCTAGAGAAGCTGGCATTTGGGAATATTAATAGCCACAAGAAAAGAAGATTCAACAAAATTCCACTCTCTGTAAGGAACCGGTAAAGAGGCAATTTAGAAAAATATAAGTTTCCTATAGCTGATGTAACAAATTCCTACAGACGTGACTTAAAACATGTACATTTATTAGCTACAATTCTGGAATTCAGAAGATGAAAAGAATCTTGCTGGGCTAAAATTAAGATGTTGTCAGGACGGAATTCCTTCTGGAATCTCTGTGGGAGAATATGTTTCTATGCCTTCTCCAGTGTCTAGAGGTTCTTGCATTTCTTCATTCGTGGAATCTTCATCCATCTTTAATTTCAGAAATATAGCATCTATCAATCATTGGTACTGACACTTTTGCCTCCTTCTTATATTTACAAGTATCCTTGTGATTATACTGGGCCCATTTAGTATAATCTCTGCATCTCATTGTCTATTAGCAAACTTAATGTTATCTGCACTCTTAATCAATCTTAATCACCCCTTGCCATGTAATAGAACATATTTAGATGTTCCAGGTTTTAGGACATGGGCTTCCTGGAGGAGTGGGCATTATTCTTTTTACCACACTGGACTTCTACCTCTTCTTGGAACTAATGAAACAACATCCTTCCCCTGCTGACGTTGTGTCAAAGAAAGTCAACTAAAATAGAACGTTTAAATAAAATCCAGAAATTAATAACGTAACCTGAAAATGTACAGGTCTCAATTGAAAATCATTAATTATACAAAAAACCATGAAGATATCCAAAAGAATAAAAAAAAAACAGTCAGTATATGCCAAAATGAAGATAAATGAGTTGTTAGAATTATCTGAAAAATATTTTAATCATCTATGATAAAAATGATTTAATAGGCAGTTAAAAACACTTGAAACAAATGAGTAAATAGAAAGTGTTAAAAATTTTTATCCCTAACTGTAGGTTGAAATTTCATTTTATTGATTATTTCCTTTGCTTCATGGAAGCTGTCAGTTTGATGCAATCTCACTTGTTCATTTTGCTTTTCTTGCCTGTGCCTTTGGTGTTATATCCAATAAATCATTGCTAAGGCCAATGTCAAGAAATTTTTACTGTGTTTTCTTCTAGGACTTCTATGGTTTTAAGTCTTACATATAAGTCTCTATTTCATTCTGAGTTTACTTTTATGGATAGTAAAAAATAAGGGTCCAATTTCATTATTTTGCATGTGGATAATCTGTTTTCCTAATATTATATTAGGAAAGATAGCAAACTATCTTTTCCCCTTTGTGTATCTTGGCTTCCTTGTCAAAGATCAGTTGACAGCATATCAGTGGGTTTATTCTTGGGCTTTCTATTTTGTTCCATTGGACTATATGTCTGTTTTTATGGCAGTATCATACTGTTATGATTACTGTAGCTTTATAATATATTTTGCAACCAAGAAATGCAATTTTCCAGCTTTATTTTTGCACAAAATTGCTTTGCCTATTTGGGGCTGTTGTGGCTCCATGGAAACTTCTTTTTTAAAGAATTTTTTATAGCAGTTTTAGGTTCACAGAAATATTGGGGGGATTTCCCATTTATCCCCTTTCACCACACAAACATAGTCTCCACCGTTATCAACATTATTCACCAGAGTAGTACATTTGTTAGCATTGATGAAACTATATTTACACATTATAATCAGGCAAAGTCCTTTAGGTAGAATTGATGTTTGAACAATGTTAATTCTTTCAACTCTGAACATGGAGTGTCTTCCCATTTATTTGTGTCTGCTTTAATTTCTTTCATCAATTTTTTAATAATTTCAATAATACAAATCTTTCAACTCCTTGGATAGCTTTATTCCTAAGTGTTTTATTCTTTTTGGTGCTATTGTAAATGGGATTATTTTTTGTTAGTGTACAGAAACACAACTGACATTTTTTAATTCTCAAATGTATTTATCCATTATAAATCTCCTTTGACAATTACTTCTGACATCTGCATTTAGTTCTATAGGCAAATTTACAATAATTTTTTTTTGAGAAGTTGTTTCAAATTTTATTCCATTGAGTCCTCAGGTTTGAAAAGGTAGCCCAGAGGTTGCCAGTGGGTGGATCTCTTGGTTCTTTATACCTCTTTAACTAGAAAATGACAATTGTAGCTCTCTTATATTTTGGGTTTTCAAGAACGAGTTCCTCTAGATAAAGAATTTTATGACTAAAAAGCATTTGCTAAGCACTGATTTGGACATATCCCTATTTTAACTGGTTTCAGACCTAAGGACAATCCTTTTCTAGTTCTCCATTCTTAGGCTTTTCTTTCAATAATTGTTTTCAAGGAGGGCACATATTTCTGAGTCCATGTATATCTGAGATGTCTTTTTGATATTTCACAAGTTAAAGGTGACTAGGCTGGTTATGATAACAGTAAATTGAAATCTTTTGTTCTCAAACTCTGTATGATACTGCATTATTTTCCAAATTTAAGCTTCCAGAGTAAAAGCCACAACTGGTCAGCTCTTGTTTGTTTTTTTGTTAGCTTAGGTAATCTGTTTCCTCCACTTATATACTTGTGAAAGTTTTTTCGTATGCTTATGAATTAACTGTTTCCAGGTTACATCCTTGTCTGTGCCTTTGTGCATTGATTTCTCTGGAACACAAGGATTTTTTTCAATATGGATATTACTTCTCATGAATTTTTCCTGTTATATTTTTTAAATTGAAGTATAGTTGATTTATGATATTGTATTAGCTTCAGGTGTAAAACATAGTAATTCAATATTTTTAGTAGTTTGTATCTCTTAATATATACAACCTATGATGAAAGTTTTTATCATGAATGGATGTTGAATTTTGTCAAATGTTTTTTCTGCATCCGTTGAGATTATCATGTGATTGTTAGCCTTCCTTTTGTTAATGTGGTGTATCACATTGATTGATCTGTGAATATTCAACCATCATTGCATCACTAGAATAAATCCCATTTTATTATGGTGCATGATATTTTTTATATATTGTTAGATTTGGTTTGCTAATATTTTGTTGAGGATTTTTTAATCTGTATTTATCAGAGATATTTGCCTGTAATTTTCTTTCTTTTTTTTTTCTTGTAGTGTCTTTGTCTGGTTTTGATATCAGGGTAATGATACCAAATGGTGATCTTTTACAATGAATTTGGGAATGTTCTTTTCAGTTTTTTGGAATATTTTAAGAAAGATAGGTATTAGCTCTTCTCTATATGTTTGGTAGAATTCTCCTGTGAAGCCATCTGGTCTCACACTTTTGTTTGCTGGATTTTTTTTTTTTTTAACAAATTCAATTTCACTACTAGTGATTAGTCTGTTCAGATTGTGTATTCTTTCCTGATTCAGTCTTGGCAGATTATATGTTTCTAGAAATTTATCCATTTCCTTTCTCATGATTTTTTTTTTGTCACTTGTTATTTTTCCTCTTTCATTTCTTAATTTGCTCATTTGGGTTCTCTCTATTCTAGGTAAACCTGGTTGAAAGTTTATCATTTTGTTTATTTTTTCAAAAAGGAAAAAAAGCTCTTGGTTTCATTGATTTTCCTATTTTTTTGTCTCTATTTTTAAAATTGCCTCTTTGATCTTTATTATTTCCTTCCTTCTACTGACTTTGAGCTTTGATTCTCTTTTTCTAATTCCTTTAGATAGTAGGTTGGTTATTTGAGATTTTTCTTGTTCCTTGAGGTAGACCTGTATCACTATAAACTTCCTTCTTAGAACTGCTTTTGTTGTATCCCATAGATTTTGGATGTTGTGTTTCTATTTTCACTTGTCTTGAGGTATTTTCTGATTTCCTGTCTGACTTCTTCATTGATCTATTGGTTTTATTATAGCTTGTTGTTTAGTCTCCATTTGTTTGTGCTTTCCCCATTTTTCATCCTATAATTGATTTCTAGTTTCATACTGTTTTGGTTACAAAAAAAAATGCTTGATATAATTTCTAACCTCTTAAATTTGTTAAGACTTCTTTTGTGGCCTACCCTGTGATCTATCTTGGAGAACATTCTATGTGCACTTGAAAAGTGTGCATTCTGCTGACTCTGAATGGAATGTCCTGTTGATACCTACTATGTGCAACTGGTCTACTGTGTCATTTAAGACAACTATTGCCTTATTGGTTTTCTGTTTGGATGATCTGTCCTTTGATGCAAGTGGGGTGTTAAAGTTCCCTACTATTATTGTATCATTGTCAATTTTTCCCTCTATGTCTGTTAATATTTGATTTGCAGATTTATGTGTTCCTGTATTGGGTGTGTATATACTAAGGAGTATCTTCTTGTATCAATCCCTTTATAATGTCCTCCTTTTTCTTTTGCTATAGACTCTGATTTAAAATTTATTTTGCTACCTCTGCTTTCTTGTTATTTCCATTTCTATTAAATATCTTAATCCATCACCCTCACTTTCAGTCTGTGTGTGTCTTTAGCTCTGAAGTGAAGCTCTTGTAAGCAGCATATAGTGGGGTCTTTTTTTTTCTAATTCCATCTGCCACCTTTATGCATTTGGTTGGAGCATTTAGTCCATTAATATTTAAAGAATGATTGATAGGTATGTACTTACTGCCATTTTATTGCTTGTTTTCTAATTGTCTTTGTAGTTCTCCCCTCATCCACATTTTGTGTTTTTGATGTCATATTTTACATCATGTTTATTTCTTTACTGATTACTTTAGGTGATTTTACAATTTTTGACTTTAAATCTTTGTACTAGCTTATTTAAGTAGTTGACATTCAGCCCTTACTAGTAGGGTTTTTTCTTTCCTATAGAGTTTTACTTCTTGTTGTCTTTTCTTTTCTTTTCCACTTGGAGAAGACCCTTTAACATTTCTCTTAGGGTTGGCTTAGTATTGATAAACTCCTTTAGTTTTTGTTTCTCTGAGAAGTTCTCTCTCCTTCAACTGTAAATGTTAATATTACTATGTAAAGTATCCTAGATTGCAGGTTTTTCCCTTTTAACACTTTGAATATACCATGACACTCTCTTCTAGCCTGCAACGTTTCTGCAGAAAAATCAGCTGATAGTCTCATGGTGGTTCCCTTGTATATGACTCTTTTTCTCTTGCTGCCTTTAGAATTCTCTCTTTATCTTTCACTTTTGCCATTTTAATTATAATGTCTTGGTGTGGGTCTCTCTGTAATCTTCTGTTCTTCCTGTAGCTGGATATCTGTTTCCTTCTTCAGGTTTGAAAAAAAATTAGCAATAATATTATCAAATACATTTTTGAACCCCTTGTCTCTCTCTTCTCCTTGGACTTCTATAATGGGAATGTATGTTTGATGTTGTCCTAGAGGTCTCTTATACTGTTCTTATTCTTTAAATTTGTTTTTAGTTTTTCTTTCTGATCGTGGGATTTTCATTCTTTCTTCTTGATCACTTATGCATTCTTCTGAATCACCTAGTCTGCTATTAATTCCTTCTAGATTGTTTTTCATTTCAATTATATTTTTCAGTTCTGACTGGTTCTTTTTATGTTTTCTAGTTCCTTGTTAAAATTCTCACTGTGTTCATCTGTTCTTTTCCCTAACTGAATTAGCATTCTTCTTACTAATGCCTTGAACTTATTATCTGGCAATTTGTATATTTTTGTTCCATTATTTATTTCTTCAGGGGTTTTCTCTTGCTTGTTCAGTCAAGGCCAATTTCTCTGTGTTATCTTATTTTCCTTTCTCTGTGACTGAAACTAGGTAAAACAATTACCTTTTGCAGTCTCTTAGGGGTGTCCTTATATGAGAGGATCCCTTACAGTGTGCGTGTGCCCAGTCACTTTTGTGGGAGAGTTGGTATTGATATGAGTACAAGCCATACTTTTCTTCAGGGTATGCTGGAATTTTGGTAGGAGGTGGAGCTGGAGAAATAGTTAGGGCTGAATCCAGGTGTGAAAGAGGGCTTTCCCTCTTCTTAGTGGCCATCACTGCCCTATTGGGGGTGGGGTCTGTTCCCAAGTAGTAGCTAAATCCCTGAAGGTTGTGGTCAAGCTGGTTGAGTTCCTTTTAAGTGTGTGCTTTCTTCCATCCCAGCACTGGAACACTAAATGTAGAGGGCAGCAGTACTGGAGCAAGAGGGACTGATGTGGGCACTTGGCACAGGTTGGAGCACTAGCTGTGGCAGTCTGGCTTGTGTCCAAGACCCAGACTACTTCTGATGTGCTGCTCATGTAATGCCAGTAATGACTGCCTATTCAGATGCTTCTTTGTCTGAACCTCTCTTTTCTCTCACAACTGAGCTCTCCCCTCAGTCTCTGCCATCCTTTCCCTGGTATGGAGCAGCACAGCAGGGAAGGTGGGTCCTGTATGGGCTGTCAGCATGGTTTGTTGCACAGGCTGTGTTGGTCCAGCTTCACAGAGAGATGAGAGCTGCTTCTGATATGCTCTCTCTGTAAGCACCAGTAATGGTTACCCCTGTCTTTCTCAGATGCAGCTTTATGTCTGAACCACCTCTGAAATGCAACCGTTTTGTGTGTATTGATTTTGTACTCTAAGACTTTGCTGAATTGTTAATTTACTGAATTTGTATATTAGTTCTAACAGTTTTTGTTGTTGTTGTTGTTTTTGGTGGAGTCCTTATGTTTTCTACATATAAGATTGTGTCATCTGCAAATAGAGATAATTTTATTACTTTCTTTTCTATTTAGATGCCTTTTAATTCTTTTTATTTTCTATTATTTGCTGTGGTTAGGATTTCCAGTACTATGTTGAATAGAAGTGGTATGCACATAAAACCTATATGGTGGCTATAACCTAGATGCTTAAAAATTTTTTTTGGAAATAAAATAGATAAGATTCAATAACATATTTGTGAGTGGGAGAATGATTTATTGAGGATAAATTTTGGATTTCTGGAAGAGCACCTAGGTGAATGCAAATGCTTTCATTAATATGGGGAAAACTTGGGAAGTAACAGGTATCTGGAAAAATGTCAAAAGTTAAAATTTTATAATAATATATACAAATATTCAAATATTAAAAAATCATTTTACTTTAAAGGGACTTCAAACCCTGTGTTTTATTAAAAATAGTTTTTTCTGTTAAAGAATATGACCTTTTAATATTTAATCATGTCTAAAATTTACAACATTTCTACATTTAATATATACACTGAATATCAATCAAGAAGCTATCAGTCATATTTTGGGCCTGCCAGGGTTCTGGCTGTGAATATTTGCTTTTAAGACAATAATTATCCTATGGAATTCCTAACATAAAGTAACTTTTAGAAAAAAAATGCAACTATTTTGGAATTAAGAGATTGTGGGTTTAAAGTTTTAATTCCACAATAATTTTATTATGATCTTTGCATATTTTACACTTTTTTCACCTACCTCTCTTTACTGGTGATAATTAGATGCTAAACAATGAACATTCCCTCCTACTCAGCATTAGTTCACCAACAGTTTTGCACTTCCTTTCCTAGATCCTTACATTCAACCCAACCCATATTTTGGGTCTTCCCAAGAAAGATATGTCAGTATGGCTATCCCAGGCTCAAACTGATATCACCTACTGTGTCCATTCACTCAGAAAAATTATGTAGATCATGTAAAATTATGGGAAAAGGGTACAGAGACTTCTTAAGGGTCTATTCAGATTTTCATGCCTGTATTTGGACTGTCTCCTGGAATTATAAGTATATAAAATCACTTTACACATATATTATCACTTTACACATCATCATCATCATCACTTTACACATACATTAATAGTCACCAATTTTTCTAGCATAAACTGTGTGCCAAATATTGATGTATATGTTTCATTTACTTCTCCCTTCAACATCATCCCATTTGACAGATGATAAAATCAATGGTTAAAGTTATTAGTGACTTGCACAGATCGAGAGCTACAGAGTAGAGGAGTAGGGATTTTTGTATTTTTAAATCTTTTTAAAAGTTATTTTTATAATTTCCTTACAATAAAATTGACAATTTCTTAGTGTACAATTCAATTAGTTTTGACAGATTCATAGAGTAATATAATCAAAACTAAGATACAGAATATTTCTATTACTCTCCATACACTCCTTTTTCCTCTTTGCTTCCAATGTCCTTCACAAGTACCCCCAAGTCCACAGTTGCCACTGATTTGTGTTCTTTGCTATAGGTTTACCTTTTGAAGAATATCACATAAATACAGAGACATTGTATCTAAACTTTTCAATTATTATAGGACTTTGGATATATGTCCATGTTGTATATCTCATAGTTTTTATTTCTTTGTTTATTATTGCATATAATTTATTTATAGCTGGACTATCATTCATTTATCCATTCATCAGTTATTGGATATTTAGATTGTTTTCAGTTTTGACTTATTAAGAAAAAAAAAGTGCTGTGAAAATTCATTTATAGGTATTTGTGTGACTATGTGTGTTCATTTCTCTTAAGTAAATACCTAGGAGTAAGATTCATGGACCATATGTTAAGTGTATTTTTATAGTAATTTAGTTTTAATTACACATTGAAGTACTTTCAATCAGTTCTTAATTATACAATTTTTTTTGAGGACTGTATTTTGATTTATTATTTTGTTAGTTAAAAAAAGAAAATCTCTAAGAATATGTGTAGATGAATGGTATGCTTTTTAAATCCTTGAGCATCTAACAATAGTTTATTTCTGTTTTAATGTGTGGATGACATTTAATTTGGAATTTTTTTTTATCCTGTTGAAAACTTTGAGAAATAATTTTTCCCAGTTCTGAAGGGGAATCTGCAACCAGTAGAAAGGTCTCCATCCATTTATAGGTAACATCTTAATCTCCTTGATAAAAAATGCATGAGATTTTGTTATGGCTGGCATTTTTAAATAAATGTGTGTGTTATATTTTTTATATAGTACATGGTAAATTATTCTCATCCTCCACTTAGGAATATTCCTTTTAAGTTTTGTTTCCTCAACTGTAATATTGAATATTGTTTCAGCTCTATTTTTAAATCTTTAAGCAAGAAGTTTTAATAGATGAATCTCAGTTCTTTATGTATGCCACAATATTCATAGTCTCTGTTTGTATTAATAAGTTTTCTCATCTTGTATATTTAATTTTCAAATTGTGCTCAATTGTTATTTGCAGACTTATATCATATTCCATTTCTTCTTGTTCTCTTTACTTATGGAGTTAGAATTGTGGCATGTGACATTGAGAAAGTAGTGCCATCATTTTATGCTTAAATATCCTCATATGAGAATTAGGATATGGTAGGATTTATCAAATATTGTTGTGATGGTTATTTAAAAAGAGACAGCTTTAAAAAGTCACTTAAATCACAATGTGGCACAGAAGACAAGTTATTCTGATGTCTTTCATCTTATTTTTTATCTAATTTATATTATTGTAAATTTAAATCATATATTTAAATAAATTTTACTTGGCTTTTTATGTTTCATTTTCTTTGAGAGACACAAATATTGCCATGTCTAAAAAGATGGTTCTCTAACCAAAATACATCAGCATTTATTGGTTGAATGTTCTCCTTAGGTAAACCTAACACTATAGACCAAACTTAGTATTATTATCCCCTGGACTATGCCATACTTTACTTTGACTTCATAAGTGTGTGAGTATGTATTCATAAGAAAGTATGGGGTAGAAACCATCTTGACATATCTACCAAAAGGAAGATAACATTTTTAAAACATAGTCCAAAAATAGTTGAAAGACCCATTAATTTAAAGAAACAATTCAATATGTAAATTAACCTATGTATGTACATACAGAATTAATAAAGTCTTTGTTTCATTTAAAATCTCCAGTTTTCCCCATCATATGTAGCTAACTTCTCTATGTCATTTTGGTCATAACAAAGGTATTCTCCTTTGGAGAGTGTGTACTCCAGAAAGACTAGAAAGTGTGGATAAAACTAGTAACTAAAAACTATTAATTGTGGAAATTTAACAAAACATATTGTTTCAACATAATAGATAGAAAGGTATAACATTTTACTTCTTCAACTATATATTAGATAAGTATTTATTAATATTATAAAGTTAATAGGTAAAACTACCAACATTAAAAAATATGTATAAACGTGTTGATATAATTACATGATTGCAAATAATGAGCTTTTACAAATCATATGAATGAATATTGTGTTTGTAATATATAACGTATTAAAAACAAGGTACACCAACTTGTAACTATGACAAAATTAATACAATGTTCTATGTCAATTATATCACAATAAAATTTTTTAAAAGATATATGTATTAAGTAGTCATAGTTTAATAATAAAATAATCAGGTCTCATAGAAAAAGCAAACTAGGAGCAAAGTAGACCAAAATATTGTCACTACTGATTTATTCTATGTAATAATATTAATATTGTTTTCTTTTTCATATTGACTTTTTTTAATTCTTCATAGCTTCATTAATAATGGCTAAAAATTAAAACAACTTAACATTCAACAAATGGGGATTGTTCATAACAATTATAGAAGCACATACAGTAGAAAAGTATAAAAAGTTATTGAAACAGTGAGACATAACTACTTTTATTCTTAGAGAACTATGATTATTTAGGACCCTTTTGTTTAAATAAGTATATTTCTGTGTATGTATGTATATAGTCATGTATTTATATACACATACATTATTTGTATGATATATTTATATAAACATATGATATACATACATATACACACACCTTTGATTAATATTTGTATACATACACAGGAATATAATTATATATGTCATATATTTATATACATTGAAGTGAAAACTGGTAGTACACATATATATTGTGTATAAATGATTGCATACATGCAAGTGTAGAAAAACAGGTTGAGAGATATGTAAGCATGATTTAGACAGGGTTCAAGATTTTAAGAGTAGTTATGTGTAAGTAGTGAAATTATGGCCTATTTGATTTAAATACAGCATATTTTTACATCAATTGTTATGATGAAGAGATTCCTATGTAAATAAAATTATAAATAGCTATACATACTTGTATGTGTAATGTATAATTAAAATATATATAGTTTTATATATGTATTATATTTAAATTATATAATATAATGTTCTTATAATACATTATAATAATATATTATCTTATAATAATAACGTTCTTATAATAATACACAATATATTGTGTCATATAGAATATATTAAATATAATGTATTATATCAGATAATAATAATTATATCTCTCTATATTATGATATAATTATGTTATAATCAATATTACATAATATATCATATTAATATTATGAATATATTAAACATAGAAATACATTACATTAGTCATATACTTTGTATATAATATATGCTATGCAAAATTATATTTTAATATACATAATTGTTAGACTTTAATATAAATATTAATATATTACACTTACACATCAATTTAATATTGGTATATTTATATTATATTTAATATATACATAGCTAATGCTCTTTAAAGCCATCTGCTACAAGAAGTAGAATGAGCCAAAGAAAATTCTAAAAATATAAGGTTATTTATATTCATTTATAATTCATTTATAAGTCATTTTCCTGGAATCTGCATCTGGCTATTAGAGACCACACACAGCAAAATCACCAAAAAGTGCCCAGGAGGACATGGGATCCTTTATTTATTGGAAGTTCAAAGGAAACATAGTGCTATTCAGTCCCGCATCAAAGAGCCAAGAGCAAATCTTGAAGAACCCATTAAAAGCCAATTCAAACAAAAAAGATTTTACACTTAAACTTGGGAAAAAGTTAAGTTCCCAAGAGATCCCCTACATCAACCGCCAAAGCTCATTTGGCAGTAAAAACAATAACATTCACTGAACAAGAAGTCTAAAACAACAGTTGTTTTACCAAAAATAGCAGCTAATTAGCGTCTTTCTTGTTTGAAAGAAGGGGGTGGGAAGTGTGCAGAAGCCCTGATAGGAAAGATAAAAAGAAAAGGAAAAGGAAAATAAAAGTTTCCAGTTTGACAATCAAGCTATCTTCTGCATCCATTTCATCCCAAGACCACCAAGCCAATGTGGAGGCTTTTTCCTCCTTTCCTTTTCTTTTCTTCCTTTTTTTTTTTATCATCTTTAGTGGAGTATAATTGCTTTACAATGGTGTGTTAGTTTCTGCTTTATAACAAAGTGAATCAGCTATACATATACATATATATACATGTATCTGCATATTTCTTCCCTCTTGCATTTCCTTCCCTCCTATCCTCCATACCCCACCCTTCTAGGTGGTCATAAAGCACCAAGCTAATCTCCCTGTGCTATGTGGCTGCTTCCCACTAGCTATTGGTTTTACATTTGGTAGTGTATATATGTACATGCCACTCTCTTACTTTGTCCTAGCTTACCATTCCCCCTTCCCGTGTCCTGAAGTCCATTCCCTAGTAGGTCCTGCCCCTAGGTTTTCATGACCTTTTTTTTTTTCAGATTCCATATATATATGTGTTAGCATATGGTATTTATGTTTCTCTTTCTGACTTACTTCACTCTGTATGACACACTATAGGTCCATCGACCTCACTACAAACAACTCAGTTTCGTTTCTTTTTATGGCTGTGTAATATTCCATTGTATATATGTGTCACATCTTCTTTATCCATTCTTCCATCATTGGACACTTAGGTTGCTCTCATGTCCTGGCTATTGTAAATAGATCTGCAATGAATATTTTGGTACATGACTCTTTTTGAATTATGGTTTTCTCAGAGTATATGCCCAGTAGGGGGATTGCTGGGCTGTATGGTAGTTCTATTTATAGTTTTCTAAGGAAACTCCATACTGTTCTCCATAGTGGCTGTATCAATTTACATTTCCACCAACAGCACAAAAGGGTTCCCTTTTCTCCACACCCTCTCCAATATTTATTATTTAGAGATTTTTTGGTGATGGCCATTCTGACTGGTGTGGATGATATCTCATTGTAGTTTTGATTTGCATTTCTCTAATGATTAATGATGTTGAACATTCTTTCATGTGTTTGTTGGCAATCTGTATATCTTCTTTGGAGAAATGTCTATTTAGGTCTTCTGCCCATTTTGGGATTGGGTTGTTTGTTTCTTTGATATTGAGCTGCATGGGCTGCTTGTAAATTTTGGAGATTAATCCTTTGTCAGTTGCTTCATTTGCAAATACTTTCTCCCATTCAGAGGGTTGTCTTCTCATGTTGTTTATGGTTTCCTATGCTGTGAAAACCTTTTGAGTTTCATTAGGTCCCAGTTGTTCATTTTTGTTTTTATTTCCATTTCTCTAGGAGGTGGGTCAAAAAGGATCTTGCTGTGATTTATGTCATAGAGTTTCAGCCTATGTTTTCCTCTAAGAGTTTGGTAGTTTCTGGCCTTACATTTAGGTCTTTAATCCATTTTGAGTTTATTTTGGGGCATTGGTTTTAGGGACTGTTCTCATTTCATTCTTTTACATATAGCTGTCCAGTTTTCCCAGCACTACTTATTGAAGAGACTGTCTTTTCTCCATTTTTTATTCTTACATTCTTTATCAAAGGTAAGGTGACCATATGTGCGTGGGTTTATCTCTGGGCTTTCCTTACTGTTCCATTGATCTATATTTCCGTTTTTGTGCCAGTACCGTACTGTCTTGATTACTGTAACTTTGTAGTATAGTCTGAAGTCAGGGAGCCTCATTCTTCCAGCTCTGTTTTTCTTTCTCCAGATTCCTTTGGCTATTCAGGGTCTTTTGTGTTTTCATATAAATTGTGAATTTTTTTGTTCTAGCTCTGAGAAAAATGCCAGTGGTAGTTTGATAAGTCTTGCATTGAATCTGTAGATTGCTTTGGATAGTATAGTCATTTTCACAGTGTTGATTCTTCCAATCCAAGAACATGGTATATCTCTCCATCTATTTTATCAACTTTAATTTCTTTCATCAGTGTCTTATAGTTTCTGTATACAGGTCTTTTGTCTCCTTAGGTAGGTTCATCCCTAGGTATTTTATTCTTTTTGTTGTAATGGTAAATGGGAGTGTTTCCTTAATTTTCCTTTCACATTTTTCATCATTAGTGTATAGGAATGCAAGAGATTTCTGTGCATTAATTTTGTATCCTCCTACTTTAGCAAATACATTGATTAGCTCTAATAATTTTCTGGTAGCATCTTTAGCATTCTCTATATAGAGTATACTGTCACCTGTGAACAGTGACAGTTTTACTACTTCTTTTACAATTTAGATTCATTTTAATTTTTCTTAAATGATGGCTGTAGCTAAAACTTCCAAAAGTATGTTGAATAATAGTTGTGAGAGTGGACAACCTTGTCTTGTTCCTCATCTTAGAGGAAATGGTTTCAATTTTTCACCATTAAGAATGATGTTGGCTGTGGGTTTATCATATATGGCCTTTATTATGTTGAGGCAACTTCCCTCTATGCTTACTTTCTGGAGAGTTTTTATCATAAATGAAGGTTGAATTTTGTCAAAATCTTTTTTTACATCTATTGAATTTATAATATGGTTTTTGTTTTTCAATTTGTTAATATGGTATATCACATTGATTGATTTGCATATATTGAAGAATCCTTTCATTCTTGGCATAAAACCCCCTTGATCATGGTGTATGATCCTTTTAATGTGCTGTTGGATTCTGTTTGCTAGTATTTTATTAAGGATTTTTGCATCTATGTTCATCAATGATTTTGGTTGGTAGGTTTTTTTTTTTGTAACATCTTAATCTGGTTTTGGTATCAGGGTGATGGTGGCCTCCTAGAATGAGTTTGGGAGTGTTCCTCCCTCTGCTATATTTTGGAAAAGTTTGAGATGGATAGTTGTTAGCTCTTCTCTAAATTCACTTGTGAAGCTCTCAGGTACCAGACTTTTGTTTGTTGGAAGATATTTAATATGGTTTCAATTTCAGTGCTTGTGATTGGTCTCTTTATATTTTCTATTTCTTCGTGGTTCAGTCTCAGAAGTCTGTGTTTTTCTAAGAATTTGTCCACTTCTTACAGGTTGTCCATTTTATTGGCACATAGTTGCTTGTAGTAATCTCACATGACCCTTTGTATTTCTGCAGTGTAAGTTGTTACTTCTCCTATTTCATTTCTAATTCTGTTGATGAGTCTTTTCCCATTTTTTTCTTGATGAGTCTGGCTAATAATGGCTTATCAATTTTGTTTATCTTCTCAAAAACCAGCTTTTATTTTTATTGATATTTGCTATTGTTTTCTCCATTTCTTTTTCATATATTTTTGATCTGATTTTTATGATTTCTTTCCTTCTGCTAACTTTTGGGGGGGGTTGTTCTTCTTTCTCTAATTGCTTTAGGTGCAAGGTTAGGTTGTTTATTCGAGATGTTTCCTGTTTCTTAAAGTAGGATTGTATTGCTATAAACTTCCCTCTTAGAATTGCTTTTGCTCCATCCCATAGGTTTGGGGTTGCCATCTTCTCATTGTCACTTGTTTCTAGGTATTTTTTTTCTTCTTTGATTTCTTCAGTGATCTCTTGGTTATTTAGTAGTTATTGTTTAGCCTCCATGTGTTTGTATTTTTTACAGTTTTCTTCCTATAATTGATATCTAGTCTCATAGTGTTGTAGTTGGAAAAGATACTTGATACAATTTCAATTTTCTTAAATTTACCAAGGCTTTATTTGTAACCCAAGATAAGATCTATCCTGGAAAATGTTCCATGAGCACTTGAGAAGAAAGTGTATTCTATTGTTTTTGGATGGAATGTCCTATAAATATCAATTGAATCCATTTTGTTCAATGTGTCATTTATAGCCTATATTTCCTCATTAATTTCCATTTTGGATGACCTGTCCATTGGTGAAAGTGAGGTGTTAAAGTCACCTACTATGATTGTGTTACTGTTGATTTCCCCTTTTATGGCTGTTAGCATTTGCCTTATTTATTGAGGTGCTCCTATGTTGGGTGCATAAATATTTACAATTGTTATATCTTCTTCTTGGATTTATCCCTTGATCATTATGTAGTGACCTTCTTTGTCTCTTGTAATAGTCTTTATTTTAAAGTCTATTTTGTCTGATAAGAGACTTGGTACTCCAGCTTTCTTTCTGTTTCCATTTGTATGGAATATCTTTTTCCATCCCTTCACTTTTAGTCTGTATGTGTTCCTAGGTCTGATTTGGGTCTCTTGTAAACAGCATATATACAGGTGTTGTTTTTGTATCCAATCAGCCAGTCTATGTCTTTTGGTTGGAGCATTTAATCCATTTACAGTTAAGGTAGCTATTGATATGTATGTTCCTATTATCATTTTCTTAATTGTTTTGGGTTTGTTATTGTACATCTCTGCTTCTCTTTAGTTTCCTGCCTAGTGAAGTTCCTTTAGCATTTTTTGTAAAGATGGTTTGGTGGTGCTTAATTCTCTTAGCTTTTGCTTGACTGTAAACGTTTTAATTTCTCCATCAAATCTGAATGAGATCCTTGCTGGGTAGAGTAATCTTGGTTGTAGGTTTTTCCCTTTCATCAATTT
Source organism: Lagenorhynchus albirostris (assembly GCF_949774975.1). Classification (NCBI taxonomy): domain Eukaryota; kingdom Metazoa; phylum Chordata; class Mammalia; order Artiodactyla; family Delphinidae; genus Lagenorhynchus; species Lagenorhynchus albirostris. The sequence goes on along the minus strand of NC_083112.1, from coordinate 42,343,759 downwards.
AAGCCACACCTTCTGGCTTGTAGAATTTCTGCTGAAAGATAAGCTTTTAACCTTATGGGGATTCCATTTTATGTTATTTGCTGCTTTTCCCTTGCTGCTTTTAATTTTTTCTTTGTGTTTAATTTTTGGCAGTTTGATTAATATGTGTCTTGGCATATTTCTCTTGGATTTATCCTTTATTGGACTCTCCGTGCTTCCTGTACTTGATTGACAATTTCCTGTCCTTATAAGGGAAGTTTTCAACTATAATGTCTTCAAATATTTTCTCAGTCCCTTCCTTTTTTCCTTCTTCTGGGACCCTTATAATTTGAATGTTGGTGTATTTAATGTTGTTCCATAGGTCTCTGAGACTGTCCTCAAGTCTTTTCATTCTCTTTTCTTTATTCTGCTCTGTGGTAGTTATATCCACTATTTTATCTTCCATGTCACTTATCTGTTCTTCTGCCTCAGTTTTTCTTCTATTGATTCCTTCCAGAGAATTTTCAATTTCCTTTATTTTGCTGTTCACCATTGTTCCTTTGCTCTTTAGCTCTTGTAAGTCCTTGTTAAATGTTTCTTGTATTTTCTCTTTTCTATTTCCAAGATTTTGGATCATCTTTACTATCATTATTCTGAATTCTTTTTCAGGTAGACTGCCTATTTCCTCTTCATTTGTTACGTCTGGTGGGTTTTCACCTTGCTCCTTCAACTGCTGTGTGTTTCTCTGTTTTCTCATTTTGCTTAACTTACTGTGTTTGAGGTCTCCTTTTTACAGGCTGCAGGTTCATAGTTCCTGTTGTTTTTGGTGTCTGCCCCCAGTGGCTAAGGTTGTTTTGGTGGGTGGTGTAGGATTCCTGGTGGAGAGGACTAGTGATTGTGTTCTGGTGGATGCAGCTGTATCTTGTCTTTCTGGTGGGCAGGTCTGCCTCTGGTGGTGTGTTTTGGGGTGTCTGTGACCTTCCTATGATTTTAGGCAATTTCTCTGCTAATGGGTGGTGTTGTGTTCCTGTCTTGCTAGTTGTTTGGCATAGGGTGTCCAACACTGTAGCTTGCTGGTCATTGAGTGGAGCTGTGTCTTGGTGTTGAGATGGAGATCTCTGGGAGATCTTTTGCTGTTTGATATTACATGGAGCTGGGAGGTCTCTGGTTGACCTATGTCCTGAACTTGGCTCTCCTACCTCAGAGGCACAGGCCTGACACTCGGCCAAAGCATCAAGATCCTGTCATCCACACAGCTCAGAATAAAAGGGAGAATAAAAGAAATAAATAAAGAAATAAATAAAATAAAGTTATTAAAATAAAAAATAATTATTAAAAAAAAGAAAGAAAGAAGTAAAGAAGAGAGAAACCAAACCAAAGAAACATATCCATCAATGATCACAAACGTTAAAAATTATATATATATAAACAGACAGAACCCTAGGACAAATGGTAAAAGCAAAGCTATACAGACAAAATTACACACAGAATCATTCACCTACACACTCATAAAAAGAGAAAAAGGAAAAAAAAATATATATCACTGCTCCCAAAGTCCATCACCTCAATTTAAGATGATTCCTTGTCTATTCAGATATTCCAGAGATGCAGGGTATATCAAGTTGATTGTGGAGATATAATCCAATGTGCCTGAGGCTGCTGGGAGAGATTTCCTTTTCTCTTTGTTCTCACAGCTGCTGGGGTTCAGCTTTGGATTGAATCATCTTTGCATGTAGTTTGCCTGAGGGTGTCTATTTCCTGCTCAGGCAGGACAGTGTTAAAGTGGCAGCTGATTCGGGGGCTCTGGCTCACTTAGTCCAGGAGGTTGGAGGGATACATAATGCAGGGTGAGCCTGCGGCCGCAGTGGCCAATATGACGTTGCAACAGCCTGGGGTGTGCTGTGTGTTCTCCTGGGGGAGTTGTCTGTGGATCACAGGACCCTGGTAGTGGCGGGCTGCACAGGCTCCCAGGAGAGGAGGTGTGAATAGTGACCTGTGCTTGCACACAGGCTTCTTGGTGGCTGCAGCAGCAAACTAGTGTCTCATGCCTGTCTCTGTGGTCTGCGCTGATAACCATGGCTCGCGCCCGTCTCTTGAGCTCCTTTAGGTGGCGCTCTTAATCCCCTCTCCTCGCACACCACAAAACAAAGAGGCAAGAAAAGTCTCTTTCCTCTTTGGCAGCTCCAGACCTTTCCCAAACACACTCCTGGATATCTGTGGTGCACTAGCCCCCTTCTGGCTGTGTTCACATAGTCAACCCAAGTCTTCTCCCTGGGATCCAACCTCCAAAGCTGGAGCCTCAGTTCCCAGCCCCCACCCCTCCCGGCAGGTGAGCAGATCGGGCTGGTGAGTGCTGGCCAGCACCAATCTTCTGTGCGGAAATCTCTCTGTTTCGCCCTCCACACCCCTGTTGCTGTGCTTTCCTCCATGGATCAAAATCTTCCCACCTCTGCCACCCACAGTGTCCACATGTGAAGGGCTTCCTAGTGTGTGGAAACTTTTCCTCCTTTGCTGCTCCCTCCCTCTGATGCAGGTCCTGTCCTTATTCTTTTGTCTCTGTTTTTTCTTTTTGCTTTTGCCCTACCCACGTACGTGGGGAGTTTCTTGCCTTTTGGGATGTCTGAATTCTTCTGCCAGCATTAAGTGTTCTGTAGGGGTTGTTCCACATGTAGATGTATTTCTGATGTATTCGTGGGGAGGAAAGTGATCTCCACGTCTTACTCTGCTGCTATCTTGAAGCTCCTCCTATATTGACTTTTTAATTTAACTATATTATCTACAACAAACATGCATTATTTTTTTTAATAAATTTATTTATTTATTTATTGGCTGTGTTGGATCTTCGTTGCTGTGTGTGGGCTTTCTCTAGTTTCAGCGAGCGGGGGCTACTCTTCATTGCAGTGCATGGGCTTCTTATTGCGGAGGCTTCTCTCTATTGTGGAGCATGGGCTCTAGGCATGCATGCTTCAGTAGTTGTGGCTTGCGGGCTCTAGAGCACAGGCTCAGTAGTTGCAGTGGGTGGGCTTAGTTGCTCTGCAGCATGTGGGAAATTCCCGGACCAGGGCTTGGGCCCCTGTCCCCTGCATTGGTAGGTGGATTCTTAACCACTGTGCCACCAGGGAAGTCCCATATGTATTATTTTTCAAACCTTAAAATTATACTCCAAAATTGTATTACATTGTATTTTTAAGGTAATTTACAAAATACTAGGTGCTTTAGATATGTTACCATCAATGGGTATATCATTAGTGACTTCTAAGTAAAATATATATTTGACAAGAAAATAAGGAAACCAAATGTCAATTTCTTATTTTGAAGACTCCTGCAGTATCTCTTACTTCCTTAAGTTCCTAAATTATCTAAAATTGATATAGTATAACTGTGAGAAATTACAATCATAAGTTGACGTTCAACAGAAATTGTTACATTTGAATATTTCATCTTGACCACAGAAATGGTTGCTCAATAGCCTGAGGAGCTCACAGTATTTGAAGTATTGTCAAAGGGGCCACACTAAAAAAATTTCCCGAATACCTATTTTCTCCAGGTGTTCTTTGCATATGTCTTATTTTCAATTCAGAAGCCCTCAGCACTATTAAGTATTTCAGCATAGAAAATACTTGCAATCAATGAGTAGAATATTAAAAGATAGTGTAGGTTAATGGTCTTCTGATTGAAAGCATATAAAGTGTAGGGTTTAAACTAATTTTATAAGTTCACTGGGCAAACTGTTCTATGTCCTGTGGTTATTTATTAACTATAGTATGTAAGAAGTATACGATAACTTTCTGTTCTCTTGCAGTAAATAAAGAAATCTGTATAGACAAGAACAATCCAGAAAATGGTATGAGTTGTAAAATTTTTAATTAAAAACTATTGTCTACTTTTTCACCTTTTAGTATTAGATTCTATAAAAGTCTCTTTTGCAAGAGAAAAATTTGAGGTGATATTAGGGACTTTCCTAAAGATAGTCATCAGACTTCAAGACAAAGTATTTAATTTTTAGGTAGTAACCAATAGTTTTTTATACTCAAAACTGATATAGCTGTGAGACAACCAATGATAACAATTTAAACCAAAAAACATTATTGGTTTTTAACTGATTTAGATTCCTTATAAAAATGGTGTCATATAGTATTTGCCTTCTGTGTCTGACTTATTTTACTCATAGAAACATGATCTCACTTATATGTGGAATCTAAAAACACTGAACTCCTAGATACAGAGATCAGATTTGTGATTGCCAGAGGTAAGTGGGAGAATTGGGTAAAAGTGGTCAAAAGGTAGAAACTTCCAGTTATAAGATAAATAATTCTGGGACATAACATACACCATGATGGCTATAGTTAACAATACTGTATTGTATATTTAGAAGTTGCTAAGATAGCTGATCTCAAAAGTTTTCATCACAAGGAAAAAATTTCAACTATATGAAGTGTTGGATGTTAACTAAACTTATTGTGGTAATTATTTCATTATATATACATATATCAAATCATTACTAAACTTATACTGTGTTATATGCCAATTATACTTCAAAAAATTGAAAAAATAATAAAAATCCCACTACAGGGATTTATTTTTTTACTATAGGACATGCACAAGAAATACATACAAAATGTTTAAAAATAAGAGATGCAGCTTTTAAAAAAGAAAAGTAACAAAATAGGATGATTTTATGTTTAGGTACATTTGTTAATTTTTGCTTTGGAAGACTGATCTAAAAAAATATTGCTACAATTTATGTCATAGAATATTTTGCCTATGTTCTCTTCTAAGAGTTTTATGGTGTCATGTCTTTAAGTCTTTAAGCCATTTTGTGTTTATTTTTGTGTATGTGTATGCACTTTTTCAAACTCATTGGTAACATTTTGATTCTTATGGATTTTCATTATCTGTTATAATCATTTGCCATTAGGTTTTCATTATTTCAACACAATTATCCAATGACTGCTATAATTCATGCTATGAGTTGGCATTGGATAAAACCAAAGTAGAAGTAGTTTTCCTGTAACAATTAAAGTATAGTAGGGAAATAAACACTACAAATTAAGAGCAATAACATAAAATTTTAAATTCAAATTATTGTTACAAGGAACATGATCATCCAAAAAGTGAAAAGAAAAATAATTTCAAATGGAAAATTCTAATAAAAAAGTTCAGTATATCAAATAAACAAAACAACACATGCATATGATTACATTTATAAATAGTTAAAGAAATTATCCAGACTATTTATGTAATAGGAGTTGAGATAATGTTTAACTTTGGATAGAAGAAGGAGGTAATGACTAGAAATCATGAAAGACAGATTTGGAATCTTTCTGGTGTTCCATTTGATTTAATTATATAAATAAAATTCTATCATACACATACACCACATATTGTTAATTTATTCATCTATTATTAATTATATTTAGATTATTTTCACTTTTGGCTATTAGAAATAAGGCTTCAACAAACATTTGTATACAACTTTTTTATATGAGTATATGTTTTCATTTCTCTTTTGTATATTCCTAGAGTACAACTGTGAGCCATGCTTAATCATTTAAAAAAAAAAGCAAGACTATTGAAGCAGCTGCACCTTTTTATAGTCTCATAAGCAGTGTATGATAATTCTGATTTTTTTCACATTCTAGTCATCACTTGCTATTGTCTGATTTTTTATTTTTATTGGAGCCATTCTTTTGGATGTGAGAGTATCTCTCTGATTTATATTTCCCTAGTAACTAAAGGCATTGAACATTTTTTCAGTTGCTTACTGGTGATTTGTATTTCTTCTTTGGAGAAATGAAGTCCTTTGCCTACTTTTAAAATTGGGTTATCTGTCTTTTAATGATTGCATTGTAAGGGTTCTTTATATAGTCTAGATACAAACCCCTTATCAGGTATATGACTTGGAAATCTTTACTCCCATTCTGTGCATTGTCTTTTTACTGTCTTGGTTAATGTCCTTTGATACATAAAAGTTTTAAATTTTTATGAAACCCAACTTACCTATTTTTTAAAAATATAATTCTTCATGCATTTGGTGGCATATTTAAGAATCCTTTTCCCAAACCCAAAGTTATTAAGATGTAAATTTTGTTTTCTTCTAAGAAACATAATTTTAGCTATTAAATTTATGTCATTAATCCATTTTGAGTTAATTTTTGTATGTAGTGCTTGGTAACATTTCAGCTTCATTCTTTTGCATGTGGCTATCCTGTTGTCCCAGTAGCATTTGTTGAGAAGATTTTCTTCCCCCTTCAGACAGTCTTCACACACTTGTAGAAGATCATTTGACCATAGATGTATGGGTTTATTTCTGTACTTTCCCTTCTATTCTATTGATCTATATATTCTTACATGAGTATCCAATGTTTTGATTACTTTTCCCTTGAGAAAGTTTTGAAATTCAAAGGTGTGAGTGCTCCCATTTTGTTCTACTGTTTCATGGTTGTTTTGGGTATTCTGGATCCCTTGCAATTTTACATTAATTTTAGAATCAGCTTGTCAATTTCTAAATAAGTCAGCTGAGATTCTGATAGGGATTGTGCTGAATTTGTGCATTAGTTTGGGGAGTACTGTCATCTTAGCCGTATTAAGTCTTCTGATCCATGAACATGAGGTGTCTATCCATTTACTTAGGTCTTCTTTAATTTCCTTCCACAGTATTTTGTAGTTTTCAGACGTCAAGTTTTTGCACTATATTTGTTAAATTTATTGCTATTTGATTTTTTAGATATTACTTTAAATGGAAATTTTAAAAAATTAATTTCTAGATTGTTTATTGCTAGTATACAGACATATACATGGTTTGATATATTGATTATTTAGCATACAATCTTTCTGAAGTAATTTGTTAAAAACTGCCAAATATTTGAAAAGTGTGTGTATCTTTTTTCATTCCCACCAGCAATGAATAAGAGTTCCTGGTGCTCCACATTCTTGCCACCATTTTGTGTTGTCACTATTTTGGATCTTAGCAAATCTATTAAGTTTATAGTGGTTTCTCTTTGTTCTCTTAATTTACAATTCCCTAAGCACATATGATGCTGAACATCTTTTCATATGCTTATTTACCAACTGTATATCATCTCTGTGAACTATGTGTTCAGATCTATTACACTTTTTTTTAACCTCCATCCAATTAGTTTCTTTCTAATGTGAAGTTGGAAAAAAATAATATTCGTCTATTGGGAAAATACTCAAAACAATTACATATAATTGTGACACTATGAACTGAAAAAGAAAAGATATGAAAAAAATTATTTTCATAGCTATTTTAGCTTTATTTCCAACATACATATCTTTATCCTTTGTCTCACTTTATCACTTCCTTTCAGTGTCTTTGATTAATTTAAAAATAAATGTGTTTGTGATTCTAATTTGGTCTGAGACTAATTTTTTTTTTTTTTGTGGTATGCGGGCCTCTCACTGTTGTGGCCTCTCCCGTTGAGGAGCACAGGCTCCGGCCACACAGGCTCAGTGGCCATTGTTCACAGGCCCAGCCGCTCCGTAGCATGTGGGATCTTCTTGGACCGGAGCATGAACCCATGTCCCCTGCATCGGCAGGTGGACTCTCAACCACTGCGCCATCAGGGAAGCCCTGGTCTCAGACTAATTTTAATGACAAAATATATTCTTTGATTTCAGCATGTTCAAATAAAAGGTCACCCTCTTGAGTAGGAACAAATCTTGATAAAACCATTTTAAGGGTAATCTTTCTTTTTGATATCACATTTTAACAGCAAATATCTTTCACAATGTCTTTATTGAAATGTTCCTACTTTACCTATCTGAAATAGTTATGTCATGGGTGACAATTATTAACTACATTGATATTAATAATAACACAAAACTAAAGGTCACAGTAGGGAGGCATTATAAAATAATAACTAAATACCTGGGTTCTGGTGCCCCATGTCCTAGATCTGAATCCTAGACATATTGCTTAATATATTTGTAACTTTGCATAAATTACTTAATGCCTCTGTAACACTTTTCTCATCTGTAATATAGGAATGGAAAATAACAAATAAATTTAGTGTAGGGACAACATGACTTAAAATTGAAAACTTAAGTGATGATATAAGGAGTTCTATAACCTGTTGATTAAAGAAAACCTTGTATTTCAAAGGCACAACAATTTGTACCTGAAGAATTCCATAATATTATTAATTATGAGAATAAACTAATTAAGAAGGAGCATTGCCAAACAGCAACATTCTCAATGTGAAAACTATCTTAGAGCTATGTGTATTCTAAAATAAAACACTGCTGAAAATTCAAACTTTGAGTGTATGGTTTATGAGAAAATAATTATATTCTTGATACTGAGAGAAAAGTTGATATAAGCATTTTGGGGATTTAAATTACTGCTGACTGTAATTTCCCCTTTGATGTAGTAAACATGGCTTATCAAACATGAAACATATGATCTTACTCTAAATTCAACTGATTCTGTAAGTATTAATGGAATTAACCTTTTTTTGTGAGTGTGGTAATTCACTGGCATCTAAGACTGGAGTCAGAAATACAGAAAAGCCTCTGCAGGATCAGTAGGCACTTCAACTTTTAAAAACTACTCAACAGTTCTCCCATAATGATATCAGGTAAACGAAATATACTGAACAAATAATCCATCCAATTAGAATTCATCATTAAAAAGCTCAAGCAGGACTTCTGCCAAAATGGCACAGAGCTACTGACCAAGCTCCTTATGATGATTTTGGAAGGTTCATTACTAGCCTGTGAATAGAATGCTGCAGAGTTATGTCATAAAAACTGCCTGCTATAGTAAAGTTTGGAGAAAATCATGGTCTATTGATTTGTTTTGCTAACTATACCATGAAACACTGGAAAACATAAGAGGTAAGCACTTGGGAATGTCTCAAATATTTCTTCCTCAAACTAAATGTAAGTGACTGGGAGTGAGACAAGTCATATTAGAGTTATTTATCCTGTGAGATTGCAGTGTATACTGACAGAGTCAAACTACAAAATCTATTTCAGCCAGCAATTTTCTTCAGAAGGACTAAAATGTCACTATTGCTTTTATTTTCCTAGTCTCAAAGAATTCACTCTCTTCTTTTCTAAGACACAATTGTGTGAAGTCCACTCTTCTTATAAGTCACATTTAGAAAACAAGTTTCTTCAAGAGGGTTTACTGTAATCAAAACCTTTCAGGTTTACTGTAACAAGATCCATTATGAGATATTAAATGACTTTCATTTAGGTCTAAAGTTGGTCAGAATCTTAGGTACTTTTTATGTTTTTAAAGGTGACGATAGAAAGTATTCTAGAATACATTGTCAGATAAATTACCATTCACGTGGTACTTTTATGGAAGACGAGTCACTGTTATCTCATTTGTCCACTTATATTTCCCAATAGATCTCATATCATGATATTCTATCCAATCTGTAAGAAAGATATTTCATAACTTGGAGTTTCTGTGATCAAAGTTTTGTCTTTACATCACAATTTGGCAGCAGTGTAACATAGCCCACAGAGTACAGTAGTGATTACTTGTCTTTGCGGTATTTTAAAATGAAAAATTTTTACAGCTGCTCCAAATTTTATACACAATTCTGGGGAAAAACAAAAGCAAAACAAAACATGGTTCTCAGAAGATGTAACTCACTAGTATCAGCAGAAGAAACAAGATGGATTCTTTTCCTGTTTGGGGACACATACTGCCAGACACAACTATGAGATACAACACACTACAGGAATTATAGTAAGTAACACTTCTAATATGTGGAATGAGATTTATTGCAATAATTATTTATTATTGATCTGATGGTCTCACTTTTAGTTGTTAACAGTGCTCATTAAGTTTGGGTACTGTTAATCTAACTCACAGCTGAAATGCTTCCCATCAGTATTTTACTAAATAGCTTCATGATCCATATATGATACTGCTGGAATCATTTTTCATAATGTAATTCTAAATTGATCACAATTTTTGACTTTCCTTTATGCCTTCACCTATAGCTGAATAGAAGCTATTAAATAATTTTATTTGATCATAGTTTATGATAATTTTAATGTATTGTTGAATTCAGTTTACTAATATTTTGTTGAGAATGTTTACATCTATATTTCTCAAACCCATTGGACTCTAAATTTCATTTTGTGTGATATCTTTGGTTTTGTATCAAAGTGATGTTGGCCTTTTAGAATGACTTTGGAAGCCTTCCTTCCTCTGGGATTTTTTGAAATAGTTTGAGATGAATAAGTTTTAACTCTTCTCTAAATGTTTATTGGAATTCACCTGTGAAGCCCTCTGGTCCTGGACTCTTTTTGTTGGGAGTGTTTTAAATTACTGATTTAATTTTATTGCTGGTAATTTGTTCATATTTTATATTTCTTCCTGGTTCAGTCTTAAGAGATTGTGTAGTTCTAGTAGTTTGTTCATTTCTTCCAGATTTTTCATTTTATTGGATCATACACCATGATCAAGTGGGATTTATCCTAGGTATGCAAGGATAGTTCAAATATCTTCAATTCAATCAATGTAATACACCACATTAACAAACTGAAGAATAAAAATCATATGATCATTTAAATAGATGCATAAAAAGCTTTTGACAAAATTCAACATCAATTTATGACAAAAACTCTCAACTAAATAGGTGTAGAGGGAACATACCTCAATATAATAAAGACCATATTTGACAAGCTCACAGCTAACATCAACTCACTGCTGGAAAGCTGAAGCATTTCCTCTAACATCAGGAAACTTACAGGGGTGTCCACGCTCACCACTTTTAGTCAATATAGTTTTATAAACCCTATCCACAGCAATAAGAGAAGAAAAAGAAATAAAATAATCCAAATTGGAAAGGAAGAAGTAAAAGTGTCACTTTTGATGGTGACATGATATGATACATAGAAAATTCTAAAAACACCACCAAGATACTACTAGAACTTATCAATACAGGGTAAAAAGTTAACATACATAAATCTCTTTTTTTCTATACACTAAAAATGAACTGTCAAAAAGAAAAATTAAGAAAACAATCAATTTACAATCTCATCAAAAAAATTAAAAATTAGGAATAATTTAACTAAGGAGGTAAAAGAAATGTACTTGAAAAACCATAAGACACTGATGAAAGAAATTGAAGACAAAATGAATGATAAAAAGATAAACTGTGCTCATATAAAAGAGTAAATTTAGAACATTCTCTAACACCATATATAAAAATAAACTTAAAATGGATTAAAGACCTAAATATAAGACTGGATATTATAAAACTCCTTGAAGAAAACCTAGGCAGAACACTTTTTGACATAAATTGCAGCAATATATTTTTGGATCCATCTCCTAGAGTAATGGAAAAAATAAATAGTAAACAACTAAATTAATAAGTTTTTTCACAGCAAAGCAAACTGTAAACAAAATGAAAAGACAACCTATGGGCTGGGAGAAAATATTTGCAAGCAACGTGACCAACAACGGATTAATTTCCAAAATATACAAATAGCTCATACAGCTCAATATTTAAAAAAATAACCCAATCAAAAAATGGGCAAAAAACCTGAATAGACATTTATCCAAAGAAGACATACAGATGGCCAAAAGGCACATGAAAATATGCTTGACATTGCTAATTATTAGAGAAATGTAAGTCAAAACTACAATTGAGTATCATTTCAGAGCAGTCAGAATGGCCATCATCAAAATGTCTACAAATAATAAATGCTGGAGAGGGTGAAGAGGGAATATCCCTACACTGTTCGTTGGAATGTAAATTGGTGCAGCCACTCTGGAGAACAGTATGGAGGTTCCTTAAAAAACTAAAAATAAGGTTGCTATATGATCCAGCAATCCCACTCTTGGGCATATATTCAGAAAAGATGAAAACTCTAATTTGAAAACATACATGCACCCCAATGTTCATAGCAGCACTATCTATAATAGCCAAGACATGGAAGCAACTTAAATGTCCATGGAGACAGATGAATGGATAAAGAAGGTGTGATACACACACACACACACACACACACACACACACACACACACACACACTGGAATATTACTCAGCCATAAAAAAGTAAAATACTGTCATTTTCAGCAACATGGATGCATCTAAAGATTATCATACCACATGAAGTAAGTCAGACAGAGAAAGACAAATACTATATGATATCACTTATATGTGTAATCTAAAAAAAAATAATACAAATGAACTTATTTCAAAAACAGAAAAGGACTCACAGACATAGAAAACAAACTTATGGTTCCCAAAGGGGTAAGGGGGGGAGGGATAAATTAGGAGTTTGGAATTAAAATATACACACTACTATATATAAAGTAGATAACCAAAAAGGACCTACTGTATAGCACAGGGAAGTCTACTCATTATTTTGTAATAACCTATAATAAAAAAGAATCTAAAAAAATTATAACTAAATCACTTTGCTGTGTAACTGAAACTAACACAACTTTGTAAATCAACTATATTTTAATAAAAAAAATTAAAAGATACACTGTGCTCAGGGAATAGAATAATTAATATTGCCAAAATGACCATATAACCCAAGGCAATCTACAGATTCAATGCAATCCTTAACAAAAGAACAAAATAACAATGGCATTTCTCACAGAGCTAGAACAATTGATTCCATAATTTGTATGGAGACAAAAAATATTTGAATAGCCAAAGCAATCTTGAGAAAGAAGAACAAAGATGTAGGTATCATGCTTCCTGACTATATGACAAATCTACAGTACTGGCACAAAGGCAGACACATAGTCAATGGAACAGAATAGAGAGCCAAGAATTGATCCCACACTTCTGTGAGAAATTAATCTGTGAAAAAAGAGGCAAGAATATACAATAGGGAAAAAGCCTCCTCAATTAATTGTGTTGGAAAAAATGGATAGCCACATTCAAAAGAATCAAAAATGGATAGCTACATGGAAAAATGGATAACTACATGCAAAAGAATCAAACTGGATGATTTTCTCACACTATATACAAAAATAAACTCAAAATGGATGAAATATTTCAATGTAAGATCTGAAACCATAAAACTTCTAGAAGAAACATAAGCAGTATGCTTTTTGACATCATTCTTAGCAGTATTATTTTGGATATGTCACCCGAGGAAAGGGGAATAAACTACGACTACATCAAACTAAAAAGTTTTTGCACAGTAAAGGAAAATCTTTTTTCAACAATTGAGAAGGCTATCTACTGAATGGGAGAAGATATTTGCAAACAATATATTCATTAAGGGTGATATCCAAAATATACAAAGAATTTCATACAACTGAACATCAAAAAAACAAACAACTCAATAAAAAATGGGCGGAGGATCTAAATAGACATTTTTATAAATGATCAGGTAAATGCAAAGCAATACCACAATGAGATATTATCTCACACCTATCAGAATTGGCTATCAGCCAAAAGACAAAAACAGCAAGTGTCAGAGAGGATGTGGGGATAATGGAACCCTCGTGCATTGTTGGTAGAATATAAATTGGTATTGTCACTATGGAAACCAGTATGGAGATTCCTCAAAAAATTAAAAATAGAGCTACCATACAATGCAGCAATTCCACACGAGTATTTATCCAATGAAAATGAAAACACTAATTTGAAAAGATACATGCACCCCTATGTTCATTGCAGCATTATTTATAATAGCCAACACATGGAAGCAACCTAAGTGCCCATAAATAGATTAATAAATAAAGAAGATGTGGTATATATATACACATACATACAATGGAATATTACTCATCCATAAAAAAACAATAAAATTATATCATTTGCAACACTGTGGATGGACTAGAGGGTATTAAGCTTGGTGAAGTGTCAGAGAAAGACAATGCTCTATGTTACCACTTATATGTGGAATCTAAAAAATAAAACAAATGAACAAACATAACTAAACAGAAAGAGAGTCATAGTTAATGAGAACAAACAGGTGGTTGCCAGAGGGGAGGGTTGTGGGAAGAAGAGAGAAGTAGGTGAGGGAGATTAAGAGATACAAGCTTTCAGTTACAAAACAAATGAGTCACAGGTATGAAAAGTACAGTATGGGAAATATAGTCAACAAATATGTAATAGCTTTGTATAGTGACAAATGGAAATTAGACTTTTCATGGTGATTATTTAGAAATGTACAGAAATATCAAATAACTATATTGTGTAGTTGGAACTAGCATAGTGTTGTAGGTCAATTATCCTTCAAAAATAAACAAACAAACAAACACATAGAAAAAGATATCAGATTTGTGGTTACTAGAGGCAGAGGGTGGGGGGAAGTTGAACTGGATGAAAATGATCAAAAGGTACAAGTTTCCAGTTATAGATAAATACGTACTAGAGATATGAACAACATGATAAATATAATTAACACTGCTGTATATTATATATGAAAGTTGTTAAGTGAATAAAGCCTAAGAGTTCTCAACCCAAAGAAAATATATTGGGCTTCCCTGGTGGCGAAGTGGTTGAGAGTCCGCCTGCCAATGCAGGGGACACAGGTTCGTGCCCCGGTCCAGGAAGATTCCACATGCCATGGAGCAGCTGGGCCTGTGAGCCATGGCTGCTGAGCCTGCGCGTCCGGAGCCTGTGCTCTGCAAGGGGTGAGACCACAACAGTGAGAGGCCCACGTACTGAAAAAAAAAGAAAATATATTTTTTAATTTTCTTAATTTTGTATATATGAGATGATGGATAATAAATAAAATTATTGTGGTAATCATTTCATGATGTATGTAAACCAAATCATTATGCTGTACACCTTAAATTTACATAATGCTGTATGTCAATTATAGCTCAGTAAAACTGGAAGAGAAAAATTAAAACTCAAAAATGAATTTTATTGCCACAAAGTTTTAACACAAGATTATATAAATTGTTGTATCTTTATCTTTATATTAACTTTTCAGAATATAGATTATTTGACTGGCTAGAAAAGTTTGATTTATATAACTGATGTACCAATATGTTTTCCCACGTTATTAGAAAAGATTTCTCTTTCATAAACATATTCTCTAATATTTTTTCTAAAAGCTTTATGAATTTGTCTTTCATATTAGATGTTTATTGCAATTTGAATTTACTTGTGTTTATGGTATTTACTATTGTAAATTTACTTGTTTTTACTATTGTTTATGGAAACAATGAAATTGTTCCATATATAGATATGGATATCTATATCAGATATAGCTATCTGATTTTGTCAGCACATTTTACTGAATTGACCAACTAATTACTGCTCTGCTCTTCCTTCTCTGTCATAAATCACACGTATCTATGTAAGCATAGGTCTATTTGAGGGGATATTCTTGATATCCTGCATTTCTATAGATTGCAACAGATTATCAATTTCTAATACGGGACTCAGGATTTTGACTGAGGTGGAAATGAAACTGTAAATAAATTCAGGAAAAATGACACCTTTATAATACTGTCTTCCAAGCCATCATTTTCATATATCTAAGTATCTAGGTCTCTTTTTAATGTTCTTTTTGGGAGGCTTATCCCTATATTTCTAGCCTCTGGACGAATGTGTGTATATGTTATTTTATATAGAATTTAGCTTATTTTTTAAAACTCTCATAGCTATTTTTAAGAAATACCCCATTGTTTATTTATCTCTTCCCTATGAGTCATGGAAAAAATGGCCATAGTCAAATATCCGTTTGTGTCAAGCCACCCTGATTGCCACCTCAGTTTTGCCACAATTTCAGTAATTACATACATTTTTCCTCTTATGATTATGGACTGTCATCTAGTCTACAATCCTGGAAGCCATTATCCTCACTGATATTTGAAAGACCAACTTCATTATAGCAGTTCCCACTGTCATTCTTGGCTCACAAAGGACAGTCATTATAGAGTGTCCCTATTGCCTTAATGAAGGTAGTATACTCTTGTTTCCTTTGGGGAATAGAACCAAGTAGTAGTGGATTCTCAGTACAAAAGAAATTATTTCTAAACTTAACAACTTCCTGAGCCTTTTCACACTTCCTCAATAATATTTCAAGAGTATTTCAGTATCTTCTCATTCACTGAATGCTGTCCTCATGGCCAAGCATCAAAGAACTACTGCAGCATAATACTGCTATCAGCCTCAGATGCCAGAACATTGGCTCCTGAGTCATTGGTCAGTTTCCCATATCAAAAATTCTTTTTTTCAGCCTCCTATTCTCCACTCCTCAGTATAGTTCAATATCTTTAACATCAAAAGATCCACTTCCACATGTGTCTCCTTGATTCTTACTGGTACGTATTATTCACACTCTACAATTTATTTAGCATCTAGGACTTTCCTCTGTGACTAGAGCCTGCACTTCATTGCTAGATCTATGCTGTGTCCTAAACATGCTTACTAGCTTAAGTCATGGCTTTTTTCATCTTTAAAAAGACAAGTGAAAGCTTGAGAGTCACTTGCTTCAGGTAAAAACTTTGCAGGGAGTCAAGTGAAAGTTTACTGCTTTCTTCTAGCAAAGAGAATGAGGCAATTCAAAGTTATCCAGTCAAAATCTTTTCATTCTTGCTTTTCCCACATTTTGCCAATTTTCTCCATTTGAAATGTATGTTAAAGTATCAATTGAAATCGTTATTTCATCCATCATTGTATTTCTTTTTATTTTATTCTACTTATAATGCATTTTGGTATTTTCTTCACTTATATCTTCTAATTTTCTATTTCTACTAGTGTACATACACTACCACTTGTCTCACCAATCATGAGTTTTTTAATGGCTACATTTAAAAAATATAAATGGCTATGTTTTCAGATTTTAAACAAAGTAACAAATTTATAGAAGTGAAAAGTTACACAGATTTAACTTTTTTAAATGACAAAGAGTGGACCCTTCTACCCCACTAATCCTAGACTCTATTCTGCTCACTACACAAGCTTGAGAGATAAGATTTCAACAATTTTTTTCATACATCAATTTTCTACATAATAAGCTTATAGAACTAGTTTCTCTTAGTTGCTGAGAGTTGGTTCTGCTACACTAAACCTTTCTAGAACTTCCTAGAACCCCTAAGTCCAAATATATTTTCTTTAATTGTTGTGTTATATCATTATGGGTTATGTAAATACTGTTTATTACTATGATTATTTTATTATGCAATATTTTGTTTTTTAATAGCTAATGACTATTTTTAATTTGCATATGTTTTACATAGCTATAACTATATTTATTTCCAGTTGCTCCAAAAATCTCTCTCCCACAGTAGTTCTAAATCTGTGGTCCCTGGACAAGCAGCTTCAACATAACCTTGTAAATTATTTTGTATACAAATTCTATGGTCCCAACTGAGACCTCCTGGGTTAGAAACTGAATGGGGCCTACCGCATTATTTTAAAATCCTCAGGGTAAATTTTTTGTGTGCTCATTGTTCCAAATATATTTCCAAAACTTCAAATACATCAGCAATATTTTTTGTATAGTCTATTCTTCACCTGGAGACCTAAATAACACATCCTTTTATTCCTCTGCCACCTGGACTACTTTTTCTATTAAGTTGGTGCACACAAGTACTCTACTGTGTTTTGCTCTTGATTGGATCTCATATTTCTTATCTCATGGCTTCTACTTTTCTCATTTGTGGTTTATATTCTTGTTTTACTGAACCATATTCTCTAAGGACTACCTAAATAAGTATTGTGGTCTTAGATGAGAGTAATTTTATTAAGTTTATTTGATTTTTTTAAAAGTATAGAGTTCTAACTTGTAAAAACAACTCTCTCAGACATTTGAAATATTGCTGCATTACCTCCAAGCATTCATAGATATTATAGAAGAGTCAGAAACACCTTGATTTTAACTATTTTTTGAGTGGCCTGGGAATGTTTACCACCTTCTATTTTACCCTGGTATTATAAAATGTTATTATATGACTTGTTATGAACTTTGTTTTGTTGTTGTTGTCGCCGTCCATTTTCTTGTCTCAAAAATCCTGTTTATACTACTCACTTAAAAATTTACATAGGAATAACATTTAATAATTGATTAGTGTTTTAGATTTGAAAAGACAATATTCCTATATTTCTTTTAAGAATAAGATATTAACTATTTTATTAACCATTTTAATAGGGTATTAATTCTACTGTGTAATAAGAATATGAGGCCATGGAAATTTACATAATTTTCCTGAGATTATGAAAGAGAGCCAACTCAGGTACACCCATCATCACCACTTTTTTTTGTTTTTTTTTTTTTGTTTCTTTTTGCGGTACACGGGCCTCTCACTGCTGTGGCCTCTCCCGCTGTGGAGCACAGGCTCCGGACACACAGGCCCAGTGGCCATGGCTCACGGGCCCAGCTGCTCTGCAGCATGTGGGATCCTCCCGGACCGGGGCACGAACCCACGTCCCCTGCATCAGCAGGCGGACTCTCAACCACTGCGCCACCAGGGAAGCCCCATCATCACCATTTAATTTACCTAAGTGTTGTTATAATTTCTATTGACATATTACTAGTCTCAGATTAAATTTTAAAACTTATTAAATTTACCTTCCAGCTTTGACAATTTTTTTTGTTGTAACATTTACCTATGATGTTAATTTAAAATAAATAACAAAACAATCAAAACATATATTATCCTGAGTTAGTTAATCTAACTCTGTTGGGTGCTATGACTTGTGATAAAAAAATCAAAATCTTTAAAAATTATTTAAAAATATAATCTGTACAAGTGCAATATATGCTGTTGTATAAAAACAGTATATGAATTTATTTATGTACATTATGCCACAGTTGTTATAGACATCATATGTGTTATTTTTACTTCAAAGTTTTTCAAACTTTAACTTTCAGTAATCAATATATATTCCAACATATGCAATTACATATGAATTTTAAAAATTCTAAACATAGTCTGTCAAAATGTCCATCTTTTGCCATAATTACAAATGTGTTCAATTCTGTGCTCTGTATAAGAACTCAAGAAAGAGAGTAGTTAATATTGTTAGGAGAAAATTTAGTCAGTTAATCAAAGATTATAGATAAAAATATCTAGAAACACACAGAGATATCATAAAAATTAATGGTCACATGCCACTTTCAACATACATAAATATGTAAGTATTATTTTGTGAACACAAGACTTCATGTGCATGGGGGAGTGTGATAAAGTGAAAACTAAGTGAAATAGGAGGAAAATTAACTAAGTGGTATATATTAGGAAGATGAATATTTTCAAAAAGAACTGTTAACACATAATTAAGCAGAGAAACTTTAAAGGGATTAAAAGTGTTATAAATGGAATCATATTGCTGATTCTTTATGCTCTACTTTTATTCTTTTTTATTTTTTAACTCTTTATTGGAGTATAATTGTTTTACAAGGGTGTGTTAGTTTCTGCTAACAAAGTGAATCAGCTATACATATATCCCCATAAATTCTCTCTCTTGTGTCTCTCTCACACCCTCCCTATCTCACCCCTCTAGGTGGTCATAAAGCACCGAGCTGATGTCCCTGTGCTATGCGGCTGCTTCCCACTAGCTATCTACTTTACATTTGGTAGTGTATATATGTCCATGCCACTCTCTCACTTCGTCTCAGCTTCCCTTCCCCCTCCCCGTGTCCTCAGGTCCATTCTCTACATCTGCATCTTTATTCCTGTCATGCCCCTAGGCTCGTCAGAACAAGTTTTGTTTTTTTTTTTAATTCTATATATATATATGTGTGTGTGTGTGTGTGTGTGTGTGTGTGTGTGTGTGTGTTAGCATACTGTATTAGTTTTTCTCTTTCTGACTTTCTTCACTCTGTATAACAGACTCTAGGCCCATCCACCTCACTACAAATAACTCAGATTCATTTCCTTTTATGGCTGAGTAATATTCCATTGGATATATATGCCACATCTTCTTTATCCACTCATCTGTTGATGGACACTTAGGTTGCTTCTATATCCTGGCTATTGTAAATAGTGCTGCAATGAACACTGGGGTGCATGACTCTTTTTGAATTATAGTTTTCTCAGGGTATATACCCAGTAGTGGGATTTCTGGGTCATATGGTAGTTCTTTTTTAGTATTCTAAGGAACCTCCATACTGTTCTCCATAGTGGCTGTGTCAATTTACATTCCCAACGACAGTGCAGGAGGGTTTCCTTTTCTCCACACCCTCTCCAACACTTATTTTTTGTAGATTTTTTGATGTTGGCCATTCTGACTGATGTGTAATTTGATTTGAATTTCTCTAATGATTAGTGATGTTGAGCATCCTTTCATGTGTTTGTTGGCAATCTGTATATCTTCCTTGGAGAAATGTCTATTTAGGTCTTTGGCCCATTTTTGGATTGGGTTGTTTGGTTTTCTTTTTTGATATTGAGCTGCATGAGCTGCTGGTAAATTTTGGAGATTAATCCTTTGTCAGCTGCTTCATTTGCAAATATTTTCTCCCATTCTGAAGGTTGTCTTTTCATTTTGATATGGTTTCCTTTGCTGTGCAAAAGATTTTATGTTTCATTAGGTCTCATTTCTTATTTTTTTTATTTCCATTTCTCTAGGAGGTGGGTTAAAAAGGATCTTGCTCTGATTTATGTCATAGAGTATTCCACCTATGTGTTCCTTTAAGAGTTTGATAGCGTCTGGCCTTACATTTAGGTCTTTAATCCATTTTGAGTTTATTTTTGTGCGTGGTGTTAGGGAGTGTTTTAATTTCATTCTTTTAAATGTAGCTGTCCAGTTTTCCCAGCACCACTTATTGAAGAGGCTGTCTTTTCTTCATTACATATTTTTACCTCCTTTATCAAAAATAAGGTGACCATATGTGCGTGGGTTTATCTCTGGGCTTTCTATCCTGTTTCATTGATCTATATTTCTGTTTTTGTGTCAGTACCATACTGTCTTGATTAGTGTAGCTTTGTAGTAGAGTCTGAAGTCCAAGAACCTGATACCTCCAGCTCTATTTTTCTTTCTCAAGATTGCTTTGGTTATTCAAGGTATTTTGTGTTTCCATACAAATTGTGAAATTGTTTGTTCTAGTTCTGTGAAAAATACCATTGGTAGTTTGATAAGTCTTGCATTGAATCTGTAGATTGCTTTGGGGAGTAGAGTCATTTTCACAATGTTGATTCTTCCAATCCAAGAACATGGTATATCTTGCCAACTGTTTGTATCATCATTAATTTCTTTCATCAGTGTCTTATAGTTTTCTGCATACAGTTCTTTTTTCTCCTTAGGTAGGTTTATTCATAGGTATTTTATTCTTTTTATTGCAGTGATAAATGGCAGTATTTCCTAAATTTCTTTTTCAGATTTTTCATCATTAGTGTAGAGGAATGAAAGAGATTTCTGTGCATTAATTTTGTATCCTGCTACTTTACCAGATTTATTCATTAGCTTTAGTAGTTGTCCAGTAGAATCTTTAGGATTCTTTGGTATAGTGTCATGTCATCTGTAAACAGTGACGGCTTTACTTCTTATTTTCCCATTTAGATTCCTTTTATTTCTTTTTCTCTGTTTTAGCTAAAACTTCCAAAACTATGTTGAATAATAGTGGTGAGAATGGGCAACCTTGTCTTGTTCCTCTTCTTAGAGGAAATGGTTTCAGTTTTTCACCATTGAGGATGATGTTGGCTGTGGGTTTGTCATATATGGCCTTTATTATGTTGAGGTAAGTTCCCTCTATGCCTACATTATGGAGGGCTTTTATCTTAATGGGTGTTGCATTTTATCATAAGATTTTTCTGCATCTGGTGAGATAATCATATGGTTTTTCTCCTTCAATTTGTTAATATGGTGTATCACATTGATTTGTGTATATTGAAGAATCCTTGCATTCATGGGATAAACCCCACTTGATCATGGTGTATAATCCTTTTAATGGGCTGTTGGCTTCTGTTTGTTGGTATGATTTTTTTTTTGATATCTATGTTCCTCAGTAATATTGGCTTGTAATTTTCTTTATTTGTGACATCTTTGTTTTTGGTATCAGGGGGATGGTGGCCTCCTAGAATGAGTTTGGGAGTGTTCCTTCCTCTGCTATATTTTGGAAGAGTTTGAGAAGGATTGGTGTTAGCTCTTCTCTAAATGTTTGATAGAATTTGCCTGTGAAGCCATCTGGTCCTGGGCTTTTGTTTGTTACAAGATTTTAATCACAGTCTCAATTTAATTGCTTGTGATTGGTCTGTTTATATTTTCTATTTCTTCCTGGTTCAGTCTTGGAAGGTTGTGCTTTTCTGAGAATTTGTCCTTTTATTCCAGGTTGTGCATTTTATTGACATATAGTTGCTTTTAGTAATCTCTCATGATCCCTTGTACTTCTGCAGTGTCAGTTGTTACTTCTCCCTTTTCATTTCTAATTCTATTGATTTGAGTCTTCTCCCTTTTTTTCTTGATGAGTCTGGCAAATGGTTTATCAATTTTGTTTATCTTCTCAAAGAACCAGGTTTTAGTTTTATTGATCTTTGCTATTGTTTCCATCATTTATTTTTCATTTATTTCTTATATGTCTCTATGATTTCTTTCCTTCTGCTAATTTTGGGGGTATTTTGTTCTTCTTTCTCTAGTTGCTTTAGGTGTAAGATTAGGTTGTTATTTGAGATGTTTCTTGTTTCTTGAGGTAGGATTGTATTGCTACGAACTTCCCTCTTAGAACTGCTTTTGCTGCATCCCATAGGTTTTGCGTCATCATCTTTTCATTGTCAATTGTTTCTAGATATTTTTTGCTTTCCTGTTTGATATGTTCCATGATCTCTGGGTTATTTAGTAGTGTATTGTTTAGCCTCCATGTGTTTGTATTTTTTACAGGTTTTTTTCCTGTACTTTATATCTAGTCTCATAGCATTTTTGTTGAAAAGATACTTGATACAATTTCAATTTTCTTAAATTTACCAAGGTTTGATTTGTGACCCCAGATATGATCTATCCTGGAGAATGTTCCATGAGCACTTGAGAAGAAAGTGTATTCTGTTGTTTTTGAATGGAATGTCCTGTAAATATTAGTTAAGTCCGTCTTGTTTAATGTATCATTAAAAGCTTGTGTTTCCTTATTTATTTTCATTTTGGATGATCTGTCCATTCGTGCAAGTGGGGTGTTAAAGTCTCCAACTATGATTGTGTTACTGTCAATTTTCAATTTTATGGCTGTTAGCATTTGCCTTATGTATTGAGTTGCTCCTATGTTGGGTGCATAAATATGTATAATTGTTATACCTTCTTCTTGGATTGATCCTTTGATTATTATGTAGTATCCTTCTTTGTCTCTTGTAATAGTCTTTATTTTAAAGTCAGTTTTGTCTGATATGAGAATTGCTACTCCAACTTTCTTTTGATTTCCATTTGCATGGAATTTCTGTTTCCATCCCCTCACTTTCAATCTGTATGCCTCCCTAGGTCTGAAGTAGGTCACTTGTAGACAGCATATATATGGGTCTTGTTTTTGTATCTATTCAGGCAGTCTATGCCTTTTGGTTGGAGCATTTAATCCATTTACATTTAATGTAATTATCGATATGTATATTCCTATTATCCTTTTCTTCCTTGTTTTGGTTTGTTTTAGTAGGTCTTTTCCTTCTCCTGTGTTTCCTGCCTAGAGAAGCTCCTTTAGCATTTGTTGTAAAGCTGGTTTTGTGGTGCTGAATTCTCTTAGCTTTTTTTTGTCTTTAAACCTTTTAATTTCTCTGTTGAATCTGAATGAGATCCTTGCTGTGTAAAGTAATCTTGGTTGTAGGTTTTTCCCTTTCAGCACTTTAAATATGTTCTGCCACTCCCTAGTGGCTTGTACAGTTTCTGTGAAAGATCAGCTGTTAATCTTTGGGGGATTCTATTGCATGTTATGTGTTGGTTTTCCTTGGCTGCTGTTAATATTTTTTCTTTGTATTTAGTTTTTGATAGTTTAATTAATATGTGTCTTGGTGTGCTTCTCCTTGGATTTATCCTGTATGGGACTCTCTGCACTTCCTGAACTTGATTAACTATTTCCTTTCCCATATTAGGGAAGTTTTCAACTATAATCTCTTCAAATATTTTCTCAGTCCCTTTCTTTTTCTCTTTTTCTTCTGGGACCCCTATAATTCGAATGTTGGTGTGTTTAATGTTGTCCCAGAGGTCTCTGAGACTGTCCTCAGTTCTTTTCATTATTTTTTCTTTATTCTGCTCTGCATTAGTTACTTCAACTCTTTTATCTTCCAACTCTTTTATCTTATCTGTTCTTCTGCCTCAGTTATTCTTCTATTGATTCCTTCTAGGGAATTTTAAATTTAATTTATTGTGTTGTTCATCATTGTTTGTTTGCTGTTTAGTTCTTCTAGGTCTTTTTTAAATGCTTCTTCTATTTTCTCCATTCTGTTTACATGATTTTGTACCATCTTTACTGTCATTACTCTGAATTCTTTTTCACCTAGACTGCCTATTTCTTCTTTTTTTTTTTTTTTTCTGGTCTGGTGTGTTGTTACCTTGCTCCTTCATCTGCTGTATGTTTCTATGTCTTCTCATTCTGCTTAATTCACTGTGCTTGGGGTCTCCTTTTCACAGGCTGCCTGTTCATAGTTCCTGTTGTTTTTGGTGTCTGCCCCCACTGGAGACGTTTTGTTCAATGTGTTTTGTAGACTTCCTGGTAGAGGAGTCTAGTGCCTGTGTTGTGGTGGATGAGGCTGGGTCTTGTCTTTCTGGTGGGTAGGACCTTGTCCGGTGGTGGTTTTTGGGGTGTCTGTGACCTTATTATGATTTTAAGCAGTTTCTCTGCTAATGGATGCTGTTGTGTTTCTGTCTTACTAGTTGTTTGGCATAGGGTGTCCAGAACTGTAGCTTGCTGGTCATTGAGGGTAGCTGGGTCTTAACATTGAGATGGAGATCTCTGGGAGAGCTTTTGCTGTTTGATATTACATGGAGCTGGAAAGTCTCTAGTAGACCAATATCCTGAGCTCTGCTCTCCCCCCACAGTGGCACAGGCCTGACACCCGGCTGGAGCACCAAGATCCTGTCAGCCACATGGCTCAGAAGAAAAGTGAGAATAAAATAAATAAATAAATAAAAGTTCTTAAAATAAAATATAATCATTAAAAATAAAAAAATAAAAGTAATAAAAAATAGAAAAAAAAAGGGAAAAAAGAAGAAAGAAAGAAGAGAGGAACCAAACTAAAAAACAAATCCAGCAATGGTAACAAGCACTAAAAACTATACTAAGTATATAAATATAAATAAATAAATTATATATATATATATATATGACAGAACCCTACAACAAATGATAAAAGCAAATCTATAGAAACAAAATCACACAAAGAGGCATACACATACACACTCAAAAAGAGAGAAAAAGGAAAAAAATATATATATCATTGCTCCCAATGTCTACCGCCTCAATTTTGGGATGATTCATTGTCTCTTCAGGTATTCCACAGTTGCAGGGTACATCAAGTTGATTGTTGAGGTTTAATCCACTGCTCTTGAGACTGCTGGGCATGATTTACCTTTCTCTTCTTTGTTTGCAGAGCTGCTGGGGTTCAGCTTTGGATTTGGTCCCTCCTCTGCATGTATGTCACCTGAGGGCATCTCTTCTTCATTCAGACAGGATGGGGTTAAATTAGCAGTTTATTCCTGGGCTCTAGCTCACTCAGGCTGGTGGGAGGGATGGGTATGAAATGCAGGGTGAGCCTGCAGCAGCAGAGGCTGGTGTGATGTTGCAACAGACTGAGGCATGTCTTGTGTTCTCCCCGGGAAGTTGTCCCTGGATCACGGGACACTGGTAGTGACAGGCTGCACAGGCTTCCAGGAGGGGAAGTGTGGATAGTGACCTGTGACTGCACACAGGCTACTTGGTGACTGCAGCAGCAGCTTTATCATTTCATGGCCTTCTCTGTTTTCCTTGCTGATAGCTGTGGCTTGTGCCCATCTCTGGAGCTTATTTAGGCAGGTGCTCTGGATCCCCTCTCTTTGTGCACCCCAAAACAATTGTATCTTGCCTCTTATGCAGTTCCAGACTTTTCCCCTGACTCCCTCCCTGTTATCTGTTGTGCACTTACCCCCTTCAGGATGTGTTCATGCAGTCAACCCCAGTCCTCTCCCTGGGATCTGACCTCCGAAGCCAGAGCCCAGCTTCCAGCTCCCACCTGTCCTGCCCTGTGAGCAAACAAGGCTCTTAAGCTGGTGAGTGCTGGTTGGCACTGATCCTCTGTGCAGTAATCTCTCCCCTTGCCTTCTGCACTTCTGTTGTTGCACTCTCCTCCATGGCTTCAAATCTTCCACCCCCCCCCCAAAACACACACACACCCCATCTCTTCCAGTGAAGGGGATTCCTTGTGTGGAAACTTTTCCTCCTTCACAGCTCCCTCCCAGTGGTGCAGGTCCCATCCCTATTCGTTTGTCTCTGTTTTTTCTTTTTACTTTTGCCCTACCCAGTTACATGGGGAGTTTCTTGCCTTTTGGGAAGTCTGAGGTCTTCTGCCAGCATTCAGTAGGTGTTCTGCTAGATTTGTTCAACATGTAGATGTATTTTTGATGTTTTTGTACGGAGGAATTTGATCTTCGCATCTTACTCTTCCACCATCTTGAAGGTCTCAGAGCATGAACTTTAGAATAAGAAAATATTGGGGTCAATCTCAGACTTGCCAACAAATAGCTGTACCTGTTTGCCTTCTTCTTTAGTCTTTTGCCTCTCTTTTCTATTATATGCTTTCAATGAAACCTTCTCCAAACCTTCTCACAACTCAATACCCACATTTTTAAATGGAATATTCTCCCTTATACCTGTTGATATTAATAACTTCTAAATATCAATCATGTATAAGTTAAATAATTATTTCCCCAAGAAATCAAATCCAGACTTCTCTGACTTAACTAAATATCACTAACCTAGAACATCTTGAACTTGTTGTTTGTGATTATTGATTAAAGTCTTTCTTCTCTTATATAATGCTTACTATTGAAGTGCAAAGACTGAACACAGTACTTAAATAATAGACACTTGTGAAATACTTTTGAATGACGACTCTTTGTATCACTGTTCATTAGTTTTCTGTCATGTTAACTGTTCTTACCACACAATCAGCCAATCAATCAATCAATGGACATGAGAAAACTCTGAGAAGTGTTGGATATTATCTATTACCTTGACTTTGGTAATGGTATCATTGATGTTTCCATATGTGCAAACTCATCAAAATGTATACATTAATTATGTGCAGTTCTTTGTGCATCAGTTATAGCTCCATATAGCTATCAAAATTGTATGTATCTATACCATACCTTAAATTAATGAGTATTAAATTCATTCATTCAAAAATATATATTGAATACCTCCTACATGCTCAATGTTTTAATGGTTGTTTGTTTTTTGGCCCTTGGTGTATAATGTTTAATAAAACAGAAAAAGAACTTGCCCTCATAGTGTATATAGTGTAATGAGGAAGATACACTTTAACTAAGGGATCAGTAACATGAAATGGTTATAATTGCTTTGGATTCAAACTGTTCAGGACCACAAGCTAGTTATGGTAGTGTGATTTTAAAAGAAATGGTTGAAAATTCCCTGTCTTTAGGTGATATTTGGGTAGTGCCTTCACTAAATTGAAGGACTTAGCCATATTAATATCTAAGGGAGCTGCATTGCAGGTAGAGGGAAATTTGTTGGTCTTAATGAGAAACTGTTTGATGTATTTGTGGAACTATATAGAAACAGTGTGGATGAGGTAAGATGAGTGAAAGTAAAAATGAAGAGAGATGCAGAAATGAGAAGCTGTGATATATAAGGCCTTCCAAGTCAGGGCATGGATGTGAGTTTTATTCAGACAGTTATGAGAAAATGTTTTGAGTTCAGATTTATATTTTGAAAAAAAATATTTTGGCTTCTGTGTGAAAAAACTGGATTCTAAGGAAACAAAAGAGGAAGCAGAGTGTCAAGTATGGTTTGATTTCCATGTTTTAGGTGAAGAATGATGATAGATTAGATGAGGGTTTTAGAAGTGACTATAGAGAATAATGATCATGTTTAATATATATTTTATTGAAGTAGTCATCAGGATTTCCAGTTATATTAAATGTAAAGGAGTTGGGAGAAAATAAAGTGCCCAGTATTAGGTAGATTTTGACTTGAAAGATTAATGGAGATGTTGTTTATTAAAACAAGGAATCCTTGGGAAGGATGAAGTTTGTGTAGGGTAATAAAGAATTTGGATATAGTCACAATAAGTTAATAAGTACACCAGGATAATAAGCATAAACCAGGACAAAGAGATGTATATAAGCCACATTACATATTATAATTCTAGCAGTTGTCTGGAGTTTAGAAGACATATGGGCAGGAAACATAAATATGTGTGTCATTATCATATACATCAATTTACCCACATTAGATTGGATTGTATTACTCTGGGAGCAAGTGCAGATAGAGAAAACAAAAAAATTCCACCTCAAGTCTATGACATTAGAAGGTTAGAAAAATGAGGAGGATTTAGTAGGAGGAAAAACAGAAGACTTTCAGCAGATGACAGAACAGGAGACTGAAGTTAAATGAATAGGAGTCAAGAATACATATACACTTAACTATGGTAAATACTGAGAGTTTTCTCAATATACTATCAATTTGCATGCCAACCAGTAATGTATGAGTGTTACAGTTAATCTCCATTTTGATCACCCTCAATATGTTTTATCCTAAATGTCCTTTGCCTATTTCAAGTTAACAAAATTGTTTTCCCTCCTTTGTTCCTCTAAATGTTTATTGTTTCACCATTCACACTTAAATCTCCAATCCATTCAAATTAATTTTTGTGTATATATGTGATAAGATGAATTTCCATATTTCTTCTTACTCTATTGACCAACACCAATTATTGAAAAGATATATTTTCACAATTGTATCTCCCAGTCACCTTTAAGTGAGGTTGTCATTAACTTTTCAGGGTGCCAAATTTTAAGCCATAAATCATTCTATTATTTTGATTTGGATGTGTCTCCCAAAATCATCTCTGCTTTCCCCAACTCACATGTAGATATTTTATAATAGGGCTTCCACAAACTTATGCAATTTACTTAGAATTAACAGATGCTAGCAGACCTTTTTAATCAAAGTAATTGAAGCATGGGCCTCAGCAGTTACAAGTGATAAATGAAGAAAGGAGGGAAGGAGAGATGTAGGGAAGAAGAAAGGAAGGAAGAGTGAAAGAACTTTGCCCACCATTTGGACTGAGGTGTCTTTCAGACATATACATAGATTTATCCATAGTCAGCCAAAATCACCAGATGGTAAAAAAAGAAGTGCCTCTCAAAATATGATCTAGAGATATGCAAAATGTACAAAAGTTAACAAAGGAAGTAGCAGAGGTGAAAGAATCCACAAAGAAGCTTCAGCAGTATTCAGAGGACTGTACAGAAAGACATGGGAATATCTTAAAAAACAATAACAGATAGAATTGTATAAATTAATATTTGATTACATATATTCCTCATGAATTTAAAAATAGAAAATTTTTATTCACTACAAAACTAAACTATACATGTATGTGTACTTACTAAACAGTATGAAATGTAGTATAAATTCTTATTTTATCTAATAATGTTCAAATCATTTGTTAATTTTTAGAAAATTTTATGTGAATTTTTTTGCTAAAAGATGTCCTTATCTGAGATAGAATTTGATATTGGAAACTGCGTGAAATCCTTCCAACTGTTGAACTGATAGCCATTAGGTCTCCAGAGGCTGCAGGTGGTGGCAAATGTTATATCTACATATCTAGCTGTCGACCTTTTCTATGTCATTTGGACCTAGAAAATGTTTACCTTGACCCCCAGCAACAATACTGTCACTGGCCCTGTCACCTGCCCCACAGCCCCCATCAAGGCAGTCCACCTTAGGAACAGTGAACAAGAGCTGCATATACACACACCTCCCTGACTGCATCCTGGCAGAGGCTGCATCCTGGCCACTTCCACACCTCCCTGACTCTGCATCCCCGTCACTTTACCTGATTCTGCAACCCCTACCAGAGAATATCATTAGGATACTTCTGTTCCTCATAAAGATTTAAAGTTAAAATCAGGAATGTCATCGCACTGACTCTTCTCTTGGTTCTGTTGAACTTATGGCAAACCCACTGATTTTTTTCCTAGCCCTTATGATACTAGCCGAAATTTTTATACATTCACTTTCTCTGTTATCAACTAAATCATGTTACAACAGGGACAAAATCATCAGTGATCGACAGGAAACCCTATGAAAATTTCAGAATTTAAATTATTAATAAACACAGTTGACCCTTAAATATCATGGGCTTGAACTGTGCAGGTTAACTTATATGCAGACTTTTTTCAATAGTAAATACTACAGTAGTACACCATCCCACACTGGTTGAATTTATGCATGTGGATCCATGAATACAGTGAAACCGAACTGCACATAGGGCTGACTAAAAGTTATAACTGAATTTCTCACTGTGCAGAAGGTCAGCGCCCCTAACCCCCATGTTGTTGGAGAGTCAACTGTGTACGACAATATCACACTGTATAATGTAGTATATCATATAATATTGTATTATTTGTCAAAAATGAAATTTATCATTTCAATATTTTAGCAATTTTTATGTCCATACTGCTCCTTACAGGCTGAAAACCAGCTATGAGGAGATCCAAATAAAGGTGGTGTCACAAATATCAGAATGGTTTAAATAAGAATGAGAAGTCAACAACCATCTGAGACAGTGAAATCCAGCATGTTCTGATATACATTTAAAAAAGCAAAAATGTTTATTAGTAATAGTAATGATGATGGTTACCATTTTAGGGGTTCTTGATACATTTAGACCCTGTGCTTAGCATTGTTTATTCATTATCTCATTTAATTATCATAACTCAATGGGGCATAATTTAAAATCAGGTATATTTTAGCATGGAGGAAGTTGAAATGCCGAGAGGTGAGATAGTGAGTCTAAGGTCTCATAGCTAGTAAGTGCTGAAAGCAGGATTGAAAGATATTTTAACTCCAGAGCAACTGTTCTTATCCACTATGCAATACTTGCTACTTCTATTTTTATATTATAATTTATAATGTACAAGAAAATGATCTTTATACTGAAAAATCTACAAAATATTCTGTTAATAGTGTGAAGAGTACCTCTTAGTTAGAAAGCTTACTTTCCTTTATAAGGTATTATCCAAACATGTAGTCATATTTTAAAGACTAATTATATATGTAAGTGTAGATATAGATATAGATATAGATATAGATAGTGGGGATGGCTTAACTTTGATAAAGAAGCAAATTAAAATATTTTATGAATTATTTTGTGAATATTTTTAGGATTCCCTTTCTTCAGTCCTTCTTTCCATCTTTCTTCATCCTTTCAAATTATTTTAAGTAATCAATGAAAGTAGTTCTACAAAAGAGATACACGATCTTCTGTTGAATACATATCTCAATATTATTTTAGCATAATAAGTATTAGTACATGAAGAGGAAAGGGAAAATTTTTTTACTACCCCATTTGCAAGCAATTTAAACAACTATAAATCTTGTGTAGTTCCTAGAATACATCATAGAAAAACAGGTTTAGAGCATCTGGAGTTTTCTTCAGGTGGCTAAATAAGTGAAAATTTTAGAGAATAGAAAACGAATTACTTTCACTGGAGTGACTTGTTAGACATTTGTGTCAGAGACTAAAGAGAGAATGAGAGATTTTAAATGTCTACAAGTTTGATCATTGAATGCTTAGCTGAAGGCTACATTGTGGATGGTACCCCCAGTCTCTTGAACAGAATTTCATGACAATTGTATAGTAATAATTGAGGTAGTAACAAATAAAAGAGAGTAAAGCCATCTAGCAACTATGGAGTCGAGAAACTATATATGTAAAGTTTAGTTTCCAGAAATGGATTTTAAATTCAATAAGTGCAATGCTTGAGGCATATAGATGATTTTGTTAAAATACCTGAGCCTCAATATCTTATCTGTTAAAAGGTCACAATTAAAGCTAAAGTATAGAAGCTTCAAATAATTAAATGGGATATGATATGATGTGTAAGGGCAGAGCATATTTCCTGGCACACTGTATATGGTGAATGTTGTATATCACTATTATTAGCTGTGGAAATCCCATATGGAATATTTTCAAAATGGGTAATGATTTGTTGGTTTACAAAAAACGCAAGTGCATTAGTTTCAAAAACAAAAATATCAGTTAAAAAATCCTGTGTGTGGGCTTCCCTGGTGGCACAGTGGTTGAGAGTCCGCCTGCCAATGCAGGGGACACAGGTTCCAGCCCTGGCCCAGGAAGATCCCACATGCTGCAGAGAAACTAAGCCCGTGTGCCACAACTACTGAGCCTGAGCTCTAGAGCCCACAAGCCACAGCTACTGAGCCCACGTGCCACAACTACTGAAGCCCATGTGCCTAGAGCCCGTGCTCTGCAACAAGAGAAGCCACAATGAGAAGCCCACGCACAACAATGAAGACCCAACACAGCCAAAAATAAATAAATAAATTAATTTAAAAATTCCTGTGAGATAGTAACTCCAATAATAGAAATATAATTAATTCAACTGAGACTGAGTAAAATAAATATGTAAATGGAAGTCAGAATCCCCTTGATTTCTTTTGTGAACTCACTCTTAGAATGTTCATTTTCCTCACTTTTCCAGACACAAATTCTCTCTGGGTTTTCCAGATCTGGGGAAGAATGAGCCTAATTGGAATTATGATAATCCACAGATAAATCCATGTCAGGCTAATATAGCCAATTTTGAATCACTTCCAGAAAATAATAAATATATAGAAACATCCCATATTACAGTCTATAGGATTATTTCAACATAATTGCTTTGAATCAACTATTTTCCTTTTAATTTAAATTCATGAAGTTACAAACACCATAGACATTGAAAGAATATCCCTTTCTATTCACATGTCAAAGTGAAAACTCTATATATTTGGGCCAAGAAACAATAGAAAAATGAGAAGTCCATCAAGGAGATGATTTGGATGAGATACATTGTTATACTCCACTTCCTTTGCAATCCCTCTTGTTTACACTCCACTTCCAGAATGGAGAATAGTCTTTCTATGGGTGATGGTAGAGATTTAATTAGAGCAAGGCTAGGCTGTAGGCTCGAAGCAATATTAGAAGTCTGGCTTAATCTTCCTTTCATTTATGCATAGGAATTTCATGAAAATTACTTATCATGGAAAAGAGTAAGATGATGTACAAATGTATTTTTAAAAGCACTATTCTCTCTTTTTAAGAAATTACTTTATAAAGCAATTCTAGTGTCACCTATTTTAACAGAGTTCAAAATAGAACAGCATTTCAGAAGTTTGCAATGAATTATCCCTAGTAAAAGAAGAGCTAATTTCATTTTTCACAGTTCTTTCTATCTGTGCAACTAAAATTGCCTTGTGTAAATTAGTATGAGATTTTCATTGGGAGAAGTACAGGTTGAGTTGTAGAAATCTCAAACACTTATGTCTGATCGGCAGTATGCTTTTCTGTTTTGTGATCACAAGTTTTCCCTCTGTCTCCTTTTTACTGGAAAGACTTGCTGTTTTGTCCCTACACATAGCAAGTGTTATGTTCCCCTGGCCTACAATACTTAGTTTACGAACACACTCTTGTTTCTGTTCCCTTGATGGTATTTTTAACTGAAGGGAGTTTACTAGATTTTTTCCCAAGCCTTCACAGCATAATGTGTTGAGATTTGTAACATAACAATACAATTAATGTCTACTCAAAAACTACTGAGTAATGTGAAAAAAACATTTTTTTAAAATTTTGTATCAGACAATTTGTTGAAATTTAATAAGAATTCAACATCTTTAATTTTTAGTAACTGCTACTTTTTAATCAGATTTGAAATAAAATATTGTTTTTTCTTCGGATTACAAATATATTTTACAGGACTTTCAAATTAAATGTAATATCAGTGTTGATAATAAAATAAAAATATTTTATGTAGTCTCCTTAAAATGTAACTTACAATTTGGCTATAGCTTACTAAAAACCTTCACATAAAGCAAACTTTTCTTGTTTCTAGCAAAGGAAACATTCCAACACATGCCAGTATATAGCTTATAATATTAACAAGCATACTGAATTTAGTAACTTTCAAGTCCCTATTTCCACATGAAATATTTTCTTGTTAAAAATATTTTCTTATTACCAACCTTAATAGTAAATAATATTAACATGGCTTATCATTTTGAATATAAATTGGTAGAAACCAACCGTCACTTGAAGATGGAAAAATTATTTTCAAAGATCAAATGATTAGTTAATTTCTACTTTAAAGTAAATATGACTTATGATTACATCATTGCAAAGAACAGTAAAGAATGTACACTTTGCAATCTAGGTTTTGTTCCTATGAAACAGAAACATCCCAAACTTTATAGAATT
Organism: Lagenorhynchus albirostris; assembly: GCF_949774975.1. Classification (NCBI taxonomy): domain Eukaryota; kingdom Metazoa; phylum Chordata; class Mammalia; order Artiodactyla; family Delphinidae; genus Lagenorhynchus; species Lagenorhynchus albirostris. The sequence goes on along the minus strand of NC_083112.1, from coordinate 42,309,492 downwards.
GAACTTAAAATTGTATATAGGTGCCACAACTTCTTTATCCATTCATCTGATGTTGGACACCTAGGTTGCTTCCATCTCCTGGCTATTGTAAATAGGGCAATAATGAATATTTTGGTACATGACTCATTTGGATTATGGTTTTCTCAGGGTATATGCCCAGTAGTGTGATTGCTGGGTCATATAGTAGTTCTATTTGTAGTTATTAAAGGAACCTCCATACTGTTCTCCATAGTGGCTGTACAATTCACATTCCTGCCAGCAGTGCAAGAGTGTTCCCTTTTCTCCACAACCTCTCCAGCATTTATTGTTTCTAGGTTTTTTGATGATGGTCATTCTGACCAGTGTGAGGTGATATCTCATTGTAGTTTTGATTTGCATTTCTCTAATGATTAATGATGTTGAGCATTCTTTCATGTGTTTGTGGGCAATGGGTATATCTTCTTTGGAGAAATGTATAATTAGGTCTTCTGCCCATTTTTGGATGGGTTGTTTGTTTTTCTTTGTATTGAGCTGCATGAGATGCTTATAAATTTTGGAGATTAATCTTTTGTCAGTTGCTTCATTAGCAAATATTTTCTCCCATTATGAGGGTTGTCTTTTGGTCTTGTTTATGGTTTCCTTTGCTGTGCAAAAGCTTTGAAGTTTCATTAGGTCCCATTTGTTTATTTTTATTCCCATTTCTCTAGGAGGTGTGTCAAAAAGGATCTTGCTATGATTTATGTCGTAGAGTGTTCTGCCTATGTTTTCCTCTAAGAGTTTGATAGTTTCTGGCATTACATTTAGGTCTTTAAGCCATTTTGAGATTATTTTTGTGTATGGTGTTAGGGAGTGTTCTAATCTCATACTTTTACATGTACCTGTCCAGTTTTCCCAGCACCACTTATTGAAGAGGCTGTACTTTCTCCACTGTATATTCCTGCCACCTTTATCAAAGATAAGGTGACCATATGTGCATGGGTTAATCTCTGGGATTTCTATCCTGTTCCATTGATCTATATTTCTGTTTTTGTGCCAGTACCATACTCTCTTGATTACTGTAGCTTTGTAGTATAGTCTGAAGTCAGGGAGCCTGATTCCTCCAGCTCCGTTTTTCTTTCTCAAGATTGCTTTGGCTATTCAGGGTCTTTTGTGTTTCCATACAAATTGTGAAATATTTTGTTCTAGTTCTGTGAAAAATACCAGTGGTAGTTTGATACAAATTGCATTGAATCTGTAGATTGCTGTGGGAAGTAGAGTCATTTTCACAATGTTTATTCTTCCAATCCAAGAACATGGTATATCTCTCCATCTATGTGTTTCATCTTTAATTTCTTTCATCAGTGCCTTATAATTTTCTCCATACAGGTCTTTTGTCTCCTTAGGTAGGTTTATTCCTAGATATTTTAATCTTTTTGTTTCAATGGTGAATGGGAATGTTTTTGGTTTCTTTTACATCTTTATTAGGCTATAATTGCTTTACAATGGTGTGTTAGTTTCTGCTTCATAACAAAGTGATTCAGTTATACATATACATATGTTCCCATATCTCTTCCCTCTTGCCTCTCCCTCCCTCCCACCCTCCCTATCCCACCCCTCTAGGTGGTCACAAAGCACCTAGCTGATCTCCCTGTACTATGTGGCTGCTTCCCACTAGCTATATACCTTAGGTTTGGTAGTGAATATATGTCCATACCTATCTCTCACTTTGTCACAGCTTACCCACCCCCTCCCTATATCCTCAAACCCATTCTCTAGTAAATCTGTGTCTTTATTCCTGTCTTACCCCTAGGTTCTTCATGACATTTTTTTCCCTTAAATTCCATATATATGTGTGAGCATATGGTATTTGTCTTTCTCTTTCTGACTTACTTCACTCTGTATGACACACTATAGGTCTATCCACCTCATTACATATAACTTAATTTCGTATCTTTTTATGACTGAGTAATATTCCATTGTATATATGTGCTACATCTTCTTTATCCATTCATCCAATGATGGGCACTTAGGTTGTTTCCATTTCTGGGCTATTGTAAATAGAGCTGCAATGAATATTCTGGTACATGACTCCTTTTGAATAATGGTTTTCTCAGGGTATATGCCCAGTAGTGTGATTGCTGGGTCATATGGTAGTTCTATTTGTAGTTTTTGAAGGAACCTCCATACTGTTCTCCATAGTGGCTGAACCAATTCACATTCCCACCAGCAGTGCAAGAGTGTTCCCCATTTTCCACAACCTCTCTAGCATTTATTGTTTCTAGGTTTTTTGATGATGACCATTCTGACTAGCATGAGATGATATCTCATTGTAGTTTTGATTTGACTTTCTCTAATGATTAATGATGTTGAGCATTCTTTCGTGTGTTTGTTGGCAATCTGTATATCTTCTTTGGAGAAATGTCTGATTAGGTCTTCTGCCCATTTTTGGATTGGGTTGTTTGTTTTTTTATAATTGAGCTGCATGTGCTGCTTTTAAATTTTGGAGATTAATCCTATGTCATTTGCTTCATTTGCAAATATTTTCTCCCATTCTGAGTTTTGTCTGTTGGTCTTGTTTATGGTTTCCTTTGCTGTGCAAAAGCTTTGATGTTTCATTAGGTCCCATTTGTTTATTTTTGTTTTTATTTCCATAACTATAGGAGGTGTGTCAAAAAGGATCTTGCTGTGGTTTATGTCATAGAGTGTTCTGCCTATGTTTTCCTCTAAGAGTTTGATAGTTTCTGGCATTACATTTAGGTCTTTAATCCATTTTGAGCTTATTTTTCTGTATGGTGTTATGGAGTGATCTAATCTCACACATTTACATGTACCTGTCCAGTTTTCCCAGCACCACTTATTGAAGAGGCTGTCCTTTTTCCACTGTACATTATTGCCTCCTTTATCAAAGATAAGGTGACCATATGTGCATGGGTTTATCTCTGGGCTTTCTATTCTGTTCCATTGATCTATCTTTCTGTTTTTGGTGCCTGTACCATACTGTCTTGATTACTGTAGCTTTGTATTATAGTATGAAGTCAGGGAGCCTGATTCCTCCAGCTCCGTTTTTCGGTCTCAAGGTTGATTTGGCTATTTGGGGTTTTTCGTGTTTCCATACAAATTGTTCTAGTTATGTGAAAAATGCCAGTGGTAGTTTGATAGGGATTGCATTGAATCTGTAGATTGCTTTATGTAATAGAGTCATTTTCACAATGTTGATTCTTCCAATCCAAGAACATTGTATATCTCTGTGTCTATTTGTATCATCTTTAATTTCTTTCATCAGTGTCTTATAATTGGCTGCATAGAGGTCTTTTGTCTCCTTAGGTAGGTTTATTCCTAGATATTTTATTCTTTTTGTTGCAATGGTAAATGAGAGTGTTTTCTTGATTACACTTTCAGATTTTTCATCATTGGTGTATAGGAAGGCCAGAGATTTCTGTGCATTAATTTTGTAACCTGCTACTTTACCAAATTCATTGATTAGCTCTAGTAGTTGTCTGGTAGCATCTTTAGGAATCTCTATGTATAATATCATGTCATCTGCAAACAGTGACAGTTTTACTTCTTTTTTTCTGATTTGGATTCCTTTTATTTCCTTTTCTTCTCTGATTGCGGTGGCTAAAACTTCCAAGACTATGTGGAATAAGAGTGGTGAGAGTGGATAACCTTGTCTTGTTCCTGATCTTACTGGAAATGCTTTCATTTTTTCACCATTGAGCGTGATGTTAGCTGTGGGTTTCTCATATATGGCCTTTATTATATTGAGGAAGTTCCCTCTACCCTACTTTCTGCAGGGTTTTTATCATAAATGGGTATTGAATTTTGTTGAAAGCTTTCTCTGCATCTATTGAGATGATCATATGGTTTTTCTCCTTCAAATTGTTAATATGCTTTATCACATTGATTGATTTGTGTATATTGAAGAATCCTTGCATTCCTGGAATAAACCCCATTTGATCATGGTGTATGATCCTTTTAATGTGCTGTTGGGTTCTGTTTGCTAGTATTTTGTTGGGGATTTTGCATCTATGTTCATCAGTGTTATTGCCCTGTAGTTTTCTTTCTTTGTGACATCCTTGTCTGGTTTTGGTATCAGGGTGATGGTGGCCTCGTAGAATGAGTTTGGGAGTGTTCCTCCATCTGCTATATTTTGGAATAGTTTGAGAAGGATAAGTGTTAGCTCTTCTCTAAATGTTTGATAGAATTTGCCTGTGAAGCCATCTGGTCCTGGGCTTTTGTTTGTTGGAAGTATTTTAATCACAGTTTCAATTTCAGTGCTTGTGATTGGTCTGTTCATATTTTCTATTTCTTCCTGATTCAGTCCTGTCAGGTTGTGCATTTCTAAGAATTTGTCCATTTCTTCCAGCTTGTCCTGTATATTGGCATAGAGTTCCTTTTAGTAATCTCTCATGATCTTTTGTATTTCTCCAGTGTCGGTTGTTACTTCTCCTTTTTCATTTCTAATTCTATTGATTTCAGTCTTCTCACTTTTTTTCTTGATGAATCTGGCTAGTGGTTTATCAATTTTGTTTTTCTTCTCAAAGAACAAGCTTTTAGTTTTATTGATCTTTGCTATGTTTTCCTTCATTTCTTTTTCATTTATTTCTGATGTGATCTTTAGGATTTTTTTCCTTCTGCTAACTTTGGGGTTTTTTTGTTCTTCTTCCTCTAATTGCTGTAGGGGCATAGTGAGGTTGTTTATTCGAGATGTTTCCTCTTTCTTAAGGTAGGATTGTACTGGTATAATCTTCCCTCGTAGAACTGCTTTTACTGCATCCCATAGGTTTTGGGTGATCGTGTCTCCATTGTCATTTGTTTCTAGGTATTTTTTGATTTCCTCTTTGATTTCTTCAGTGATCACTTCGTTATTAAGTAGTGTATTGTTTAGCCTCCATGTGTTTGTATATTTTACAGATCTTTCCCTGTAAATGATATCTAGTCTCACAGTGTTGTGGTCAGAAAAGATACTTGATACAATTTCAATATTCTTAAATTCACCAAGACTTGATTTGTGACCCAAGATATGATCTATCCTGGAGAATGTTCCATGAGCACTTGAGAAAAATGTGTATTCTGTTGTTTTTGGATGGAATGTCCTATAAATATCAGTTAAGTCCATCTTGTTTAATGTATTATTTTAAGCTTGTGTTTCCTTATTTTCATTTTGGATGATCTGTCTATTGGTGAAAGTAGTGTGTTAAAGTCCCCTACTATGGATGTGTTACTGTCGATTTCCCCTTTTATTGCTGTTAGTATTTGCCTTATGTATTGAGGTGCTCCTATGTTGGGTGCATAAATATTTACAATTGTATTTACAATTGCCTCCTTTATCAAAGGATTGATAAAGGATTGATCTCTTTATCATTGTGTAGTGTCCTACTTGTGTCTTTTAATAGTTTTATTTTAAAGCCTATTTTGTCTGATATGAGAATTATTATTCCTGCTATCTTCTGGATTCCATTTTCATGGAGTATCTCTTTCCATCCCCTTACTTTCAGTCTGTACGTGTCTTTAGGTCTGAAGTGGGTCTGCTGTAGACAGCATATATATGGGTCTTGTTTTTGTTTCCATTCAAGCCAGTCTGTGTCTTTTGGTGGGAGCATTTATTCCATTTACATTTAAGGTAATTATCAATATATATGTTCTTATTCCCATATTTGTAATTGGTTTGGGTTCGTTATAGTAGGTCTTTTACTTCTCTTGTGTTTCTTGCCTAGAGAAGTTCCTTTAGCATTTGTTGTAAAGCTGGTTTGGTGGTGCTGAACTCTCTCAGCTTTTGCTTGTCTGTAAAGGTTTTAATTTCTCCATCAAATCTGAATGAGATCCTTGCTGGGTAGAGTAGTCTTGGTTGCAGGTTTTTCTCCTTCATCACTTTCAATATGTCCTGCCACTCCCTTCTGGCTTGTAGGGTTTCTGCTGAGAGATCAGCTGTTAACCTTATGGGGATTCCCTTGTGTGTTATTTGTTGTTATTCCCCTGCTGCTTTTACTATGTTTTCTTTGTATTTAATTTTTGACAGTTTGATTAATATGTGTCTTGGCATATTTCTCCTTGGAGTTATCCTGTATGGGACTCTATGTGCTTCCTGGACTTAACTATTTCCTTTCCCATATTAGGGAAGTTTTCAACTATAATGTCTGCATATATTTTCTCAGTCCCTTTCTTTTTCTCTTCTTCTTATGGAACCCCTATAATTCGAACGTTGGTGCATTTAATGTTGTCCCAGAGGTCTCTGAGACTGTCCTCAGTTCTTTTCATTCTTTTTTTTTTATTCTGCTCTGCAGTAGTTATTTCCACTATTTTATCATCTAGTTCACTTATCCGTTCTTCTCTCTCAGTTATTCTGCTATTGATCCCATCTAGAGTATTTTTAATTTCATTTACTGTGTTGTTCATTGTTGTTTGTTTCATCTTTAGTTCTTCTAGGTCCTTGTTAAGTGTATCTGGCATTTTGTCTTGTATTTTCAAGATTTTGGATCATCGTTACTATCATTATTCTGAATTCATTTTCAGATAGACTGCCTATTTCCTCTTCATTTGTTACATCTGGTGGGTTTTTATCTTGCTCCTTCATCTGCTGTGTATTTTTCTGTCTTCTCATTTTGCTTATCTTACTGTGTTTGGGGTCTCCTTTTTGCAGGCTGCAAGTTTGTAGTTCCTGTTGTTTTTGCTGTCTGTCCCCAGTGACTAAGGTTGGTTCAATGATTTGTGTAGGCTCCTGGTGGAGGGGACTAGTGCCTGTGTTCTGGTGGATGAGGCTGTATCTTGTCTTTCTGGTGGGCAGGTCCATGTCTGGTGGTGTGTTTTCGTGTGTCTGTGGATTTGTTATGTTTTCAGGCAGACTCTCTGCTAATGGGTGGGGTTGTGTTCCTGTGTTGCTAGTTGTTTGACATAGGGTGTCCAGCACTGTAGCTTGCTCATCATTGAGTGAAGCTGGGTACTCGTGTTGAGATGGAGATCTCTGGGAGATTTTCACCGTTTGATATTATGTGGAGCTAGGAGGTCTTTTGTTGACCAGTGTCCTGAAGTTGGCTCTCCCACCTCAGAGGCACAGCACTGACTCCTAGCTACATCACCAAGAGCCTTTCATCCACACAGCTCAGAATAAAGGGGAGAAAAATTAGAAAGAAAGAATTAGTAGAAGTAGAAAGAAAGAAAGAAAGGAGGGAGGCAGGGAGGTTGGGAGGAAGGAAGGAAGGAAGGAGGGAAGTAAGGAAAAAAGAAAGGAAGAAGATAAAGTAAAATAAAGTAAGATAAAATATAATAAAGTTATTAAAATAAAAAATAATTATTAAGAAAAAAATTAAAAAAAAACCCCGACAGATAGAACCCTAAGACACATGGTGGAAGCAAAGCTATACAGACAAAATCTCACACAGAAGCATACACATACACACTCACAGAAAGATGAAAAGTGGAAAAAAATCATAAATCTTGCTCTCAAAGTCCACCTCCTCAATTTGGGATGATTCATTGTCTAAAGGAGAGAAGGAAGGAAAGAAAGAAAGAAAGAAAGAAGATAAGGTAAAATAAAATAACGTTATTAAAATAAAAAATAATTATGAAGAAAAAAATTAAAAAAACAAAGAAAAAAATGAATGGATAGAACCCTCAGACAAATGGTGAAAGCAAAGCTATACACACAAAATCTCCCACAGAAGCATACACATACACACTCACAAAAAGAGGTAAAGGGGAAAAAACCATAAATCTTTCTCTCAAAGTCCACCTCCTCAATTTGGGATGATTTGTTGTCTATTCATGTATTCCACAGATGCAGGGTACATCAAGTTGATTGTGGAGCTTTAATCCGCTGCTTCTGAGGCTGCCTGGGGAGATTTCCCTTTCTCTTCTTTGTTCTCACAGCTCCCAGGGTCTCAGCTTTGGATTTGGCCCCGCCTCTGCGTGTAGGTCGCCAGAGGGCGTCTGTTCTTCACTCAGACAGGACGGGGTTAAAGGAGCAGCTGCTTCGGGGACTCTGGCTCACTCAGTCCAGGAGGAGGGAGGGGTACGAGTGCTGGGTGAGCCTGCAGCGGCAGAGGCCGGAATGACGTTGCACCCACCTGATGCATGCCATGCATTCTCTAGGGGAAGTTGTCCCTGGATCCCAGGACCCTGGCAGTGGCGGGCTGCACAGGCTCCTCAGAAGGGGCATGTGTATAGTGACCTGTGCTTGCACACAGGCGTCCTGGTGGCGGCAGCAGCAAACTTAGCGTCTCATGCCCATCTCTCCAGTCCGTGCTGTTAGCCTTGGCTCATGCCCAACTCTGGATCTCCTTTTAGCAGCGCTTTTAATCCCCTCTCCTCGCACACCAGGAAACAGAGGGAAGAAAAAGTCTCTTGCCACTTTGGCAGGTCCAGACTTTTTCGCGGACTCCATCCCGGCTAGCTGTGGTATACTAACCCCTTCAGGGTGTGTACACGCAGCAACACCAGTCATCTCCCTGTGCTTCGACTGAAGCCCGAACCTCAGCTCCCAGCCCCACCCGTCCTGGCGGGTGAACAGACAAGCCTCTCAGGCTGGTGAGTGCCAGTCGGCACTGATCCTCTGTGCGAGAATCTCTCTGCTTTTCCCTCTGCGCCCCTGTTGCTGTGCTCTCCTCCGCAGCTCTGAAGCTCACTCCTCTGTCACCCACAGTCTCTGCCCATGAAGGGGCTTCTAGTGTGTGGAAACCTTTCCTCTTTCACAGCTCCCTCCCCCGGTGCAGCTCCTGTCCCTATATTTTTGTCTCTGTTTATTCTTTTTTCTTTTGCCTACCCAGGAACATGGGGAGTTTCTTGCCTTTTGGTAGGTCTGAGGTCTTCTGCCAGCATTCAGTAGGTGTGTTGTAGGAGTTGTTCCACGTGTAGATGTATTTCTGGTGTATCTGTGGGGTGGAAGGTGATCACCACATCTTACTCTTCTGCCATCTTCCCAACTCTCCAGGAGTGTCTTCTTAATTTCACTTTCAGATTATTCATCATTAGTGTATAGGAATGCCAGAGATTTATGTGCATTAATTTTGTATCTTGATACTTTACCAAATTCATTGATTATCTCTAGTAGCTTTCTGGTAGCATCTTTAGGATTCCCTATGTATAGTATCATGTCACCTGCAAACAGTGACAGCTTTACATCTTCTTTTCCAATTTGGATTCCTTTAATTTCATTTTCTTCTCTGATTGCTGTGGCTAATACTTCCAGAACTCTGTGGAATAAAAGTGGTGAGAGTGGGCAACCTTGTCCTGTTCCTGATCTTAGTGGGAATGGTTTCAGTTTTTCACCATTGTGGATGATGTTTGCTGTGGGTTTGTCATATGTGGCCTTTATTATGTTAAGAGAAGTTCCCTCTATGCCTACTTTCTGCCAGGTTTTTATCAAAACTGGCTATTGAATTTTGTCGAAAGCTTTCTCTGCATCTATTGAGATGATTGTATGGTTTTTCTCCTTCAATTTGTTAATATGGTGTATTATGTTGATTGATTTGCATATATTGAAGAATCCTTGCATTCCTGGAATAAACCCCAGTTGATCATGGTGTATGATCCTTTTAATGTGCTGGTGGATTCTGATTGCTAGTATTTAGTTGAGGATATTTCCATCTATGTTCATCAGTGATATTGGCCTGTAATTTTCTTTCTTTATGATATCTTTGTCTTGGTTTGGTATCAGGGTCATGGTGGCCTCCTAGGATGAGTTTGGGAGTGTTCCTCCCTCTACTATATTTTGCAAAAGTTTGAGGAGGATAGGTGTTAGCTCTTCTCTAAATGTTTGATAGAATTCACCTGTGAAGCCATCTGGTCCTGGGCTTTTGTTTGTTGGAAAATTATTATTCACAGTCTCAATTTCAGTGCTTGTGATTGGTCTGTTTATATTTTCTATTTCTTCCTGATTCAGTGTTGGCAGGTGGTGCATTTCTAAGAATTTGTCCACTTTTTCCAGGTTGTCAATTTTTTTGGCCTAGAATTGCTTGTAGTAATCTCTCATGATCTTTTGTATTTCTGCAGTGTCAGTTGTTACTTCTCCTTTTTCATTTCTAATTCTATGAGTTGATTCTTCTCCATTTTTTTCTTGATGAGTCTGGCTAATGGTTTATCAATTTTCTTTTTCTTCTTAAAGAACCAGCTTTTAGTTTTATTGATCTTTGCTATCATTTCCTTCATTTCTTTTTCATTTATTTCTGATGTGATATTTATGATTTCTTTCCTTCTGATAACTTCGGGTATTTTTTTGTTCTTCTTTCTCTAATTGCTTAGGTGCAAGCTTAGGCTGTTTGTTCGAGATGTTTCCTGTTTCTTAAGGTAGGGTTGTATTGCTATAAACTTCCCTCTTAGAACTGCTTTTGCTGCATCCCATGGGTTTTGGGTTGTCGTATCTCTATTGTCATTTGCTTCTAGGTTTTTTGGGGGGTTTTTTGGGGTTTTTTTTTTGCCTTATGCATGCCTCTCACTGTTGTGGCCTCTCTCATTGTGGAGCACAGGCTCCAGATGCGCAGGCTCAGCAGCCATGGCTCACAGGCCTAGCCGCTCCATGGCATGTGGGATCTTCCCAGACCGGGGCACGAATCCGTGTCCCCTGCATCGGCAGGGAGATTCTCAAACACTACGCCACCAGGGAAGCACGGCTTCTAGGTATTTTTTGATTTCCTCTTTGATTTCTTCAGTGATCACTTCGTTATTAAGTAGTGTATTGTTTAGCCTCCATGTGTTTGTATATTTTACAGATCTTTCCCTGTAAATGATATCTAGTCTCACAGTGTTGTGGTCAGAAAAGATACTTGATACAATTTCAATTTTCTTAAATTTACCAAGGATTGATTTGAGACCCAAGATATGCTCTATCCTGGAGAATGTTCCATGAGCACTTGAGAAAAATGTGTATTTTATTGTTTTTGGATGGAATGTCCTATAAATATCAATTAATCCATCTTGTTTAATATATCATTTAAAGCTTGTGTTTCCTTATTTTCATTTTGGATGATCTGTCCATTGGTGAAAGTGGTGTGTTAAAGTCCCCTAATATGAATGTGTTACTGTCGGTTTCCCCTTTTATAGTTGTTAGTATTTGCCTTATATATTGAGGTGCTCCTATGTTGGGTGCATAAATATTTACAATTTTTATATCTTCTTCTTGGACTGATCCCTTGATCATTATGTAGTGACCTTCTTTGTCTCTTGTAATAGTCTTTATTTTAAAGTCTATTTTGTCTGATATGAAAATTATTACTCCAGCTTTCTTTTGGTTTCCATTTTCATGGAATATCTTTATCCATCCCCTCACTTACAGTCTGTATGTGTCCCTAGGTCTGAAGTGAGTCTGTTGTAGACAGCATATATGGGTCTTCTTTTTGTATCCATTCATCCAGTATCCAGTCTGTGCCTTTTGGTGGGAGCATTGAATCCATTTAAAATTAAGGTAATTATTCATATGTTTGCTCCTATTCCCATTTTCTTAATTGTTTTGGGTTTGTTATTGTGGGTCTTTTCCTTCTCTTGTGTTTCTTGCCTAAAGAAGTTCCTATAGCATTTGTTATAAAGCTGGTTTGGTTGGTGCTGAACTCTCTCAGCTTTTGCTTGTCTTTAAACAGTTTAATTTTTCCATCAAACCTGAATGAGATCCTTGCTGGGTAGAGTAATCTTGAGTGTAAGTTTTTCTCCTTCATCACTTTAAATACGTCCTGTCAGTCCTTTCTGGCTTGCAGAGTTTCTACTGAAAGATCAGCTGTTAACCTTATGGGGATTCCCTTGTGTGTTATTTGTTGTTTTACCCTTTCTTCTTTTAATATATTTTCTTTGTTTTTAATTTTTGACAGCTTGATTAATATGTGTCTTGGTGTGTTTCTCCTTGGATTTATCCTGTTTGGGAGTCTCTGTGCTTCCTGGACTTGATTAACTATTTCCTTTCCCATATTAGGGAAGTTTTCAACTATAATCTCTTCAAATATTTTCTCAGTTCCTTTCATTTTCTCTTCTCCTTCTGGGACCCTATAATTTGAATGTTGGTGCATTTAATGTTGTCCCAGAAGTCTCTGGGACTTTCCTCAGTTCTTTCATTTTTCTTTCTTTATTCTGCTCTGCAGTAGTTATTTCCACTATCTTATCTTCCAGGTCACTTATCCATTCTTCTGTCTCGGTTATTCTGCTATTGATCCCTTCTAGAGTATTTTAAATTCCATTTATTGTGTTGTTCATCGTTGCTTGTTTCCTCTTTAGTTCTTCTAGGTCCTTGTCAAATGTATCTTGCATTTTGTCTATTCTATTTCCAAAATTTTGGATCACCTTTACTATCATTATTCTGAATTTTTTTTAGGTAGACTGCTTATTTCCTCTTCATTTGTTAGGTTTGATGAGGCTGGATCTTGTCTTTCTGGTGGGCAGGTCCATGTCTTGTGGTGTGTTTTGCGTTGTCTGTGACCTGATTATGATTTTAGGCAGCCTCTCTGCTAATGAATGGTTTTGTGTTCCTGTCTTGCTAGTTGTTTGGCATAGGGTGTCCAGCACTGTAGCTTGCTGGTCATTGAGTGAAGCTGGGTGTTGGTGTTGAGATGGAGATCTCTTAGAGATTTTAGCCATTTTATATTACATCAACCTGGGAGGTCTCTTGTGGACCAGTGTCCTGAAGTTGGCTCTCCCACCTCAGAGGCACAGCACTGACTCCTGGCTCACCATGAAGAGCCTTTCATCCACACTGCTCAGAATAAAAGGGAGAAAATGTAGAAAGAAAGAAGGAAAGAGAATAAAATAGAATAAAATAATTAAAAAATAATTATTAAGATAATTCTTTTTAAATTAAAATAAAAACAGATGGACAGAACCCTAGGACAAATGGTGAAAGCAAAGCTATACAGACAAAGTCTCCCACAGAAGCATACACATACACACTCACAAAAAGAGGAAAAGGGGAAAAATCATAAATCTTCTTCTCAAAGTCCACCTTCTCAATTTGGGATGATTTGTTGTCTATTCAGGTATTCCACCGATGCAGGGTACATCAAGTTGATTGTGGAAATTTCATCCGCTGCTCCTGAGGCTGCTTGGAGATATTTTCCTTTCTCTTGTTTGTTTGCACAGCTCCTGGGGCTCAGCTTTGGATTTAGCCCCACCTCTTCATGTAGGTCACCAGAGGGCATCTGTTCTTTGCTCAGACAGGATGGTATTAAAGCAGCAGCTGATTCAGGGGCTCTGGCTCATTCAGGCCAGGGGGAGGGAGGGGCATGGAGTGCGGGGCAAGCCTGAGGTGGTAGAGGCTGGAGGGCCATTGCAGCAGTCTGTGGCACACTGTGTGTTCTCTCGGGGAAGTTGTCCCTGGATCCCGGGACCCTGGCAGTGGTGGGCTGAACAGGATCCCCAGAAGGGTGGTGTGGATAGTGACCTGTGCTCATACACAGGCTTCTTGGTGTTGGCAGCAGCAGCCTTAGCATCTGATGCCTGTGTCTGGGGTCCATGGTTTTAGCCGCAGCTCACGCCTGTCTCTGGAGCTCCTTTAAACAACACTTTTAATCCCCTCTCCTCGTGCACCAGGAAACAAAGAGGGAGGAAAAAGTCTCTTGCCTCTTTGGCAGGTCCTGACTTTTCCACGGACTCTCTCCTGGCTAGCCATGGTGCCCTAACCCCTTCAATCTGTGTTCATGCCAGCAGTACTCTCCCTGTGATCCGACCGAATCCTGAGCCTCAACTCCCAGCCCCAGCCTGCCCAGGTGGGTGAGTAGGCAAGGCTCTCAGGCTGAGTCCCTGTCGGCACCAATCCTCTGTGCGGGAATCTCTCCGCTTTGCCCTCCACACCCTGTTGCTGCACTCTTCTCCACAGCTCTGAAGCTTCCCCAGGACAAAATATTTTAAAATTTGTATGGAAATACAAAAGACCCTGAATAGACAAAGCAATCCTGAGAAAGTTAAAAGGAGCCTGAGGAATCAGGCTCCCTGACATAAGATAATACTACAAAGCTACAGTAAGCAAAATTGTATGGTACTGGCACAAAAGCAGGGATATAAATTAATGAAACAGGATAGAAAGCCCAGAAATAAAACTGCACATCTACTGTCAGTTAATCTATGACAAAGGAGGCAAGAGTATACAATGTAGAAAAGACAGTCTCTCAGCAAGTGGTGCTTGGAATACTGGACAGCTAAGTGTAAAAAATAAAAATGAAATTAGAACACATCCTAACACCATACACCAAAATAAACTTCAAATGGATTGAAGACCTAAATGTAAAGTCAAACACTGTAAAACCCTCAGAGGAAAGCATACACAGACCATTCTCTTACATAAATTGTAGGAATATCTTTATGAATCCACCTCCTAGAGTAATTAAAATTTAAAAAATGAATAAACAAATGGAACCTAATTAAACTTAAAATATTTTGCACAGCAAAGAAAACCATAAACAAAATAAATGACAACCCTTAGGATAGGAGAAAACACTTGCAAATGAAGTGAACAAGGGATTAATCTCCAAAATATACAAACAGCTTATGCAGCTCAATATTTTAATTAATTAATTTATTTTTGGCTGCATTGGATCTTCGTTGCTGCACATGGGCTTTCTCTAGTTGTGGTGAGTGGAGGTTACTCTTTGTTGTGGTGCATGAGATTCTCACTGCAGTGGCTTCCCTTGTTGTGGAGCATGGGCTCTAAGTGCACAGGCTTCAATAGTTGTGGCTTGCAGCTCTAGAGCACAGGCTCAGTAGTTGTAATGTGTGGGCTTAGTTGCTCCACAGCAAGTGGGATCTTCCTGGACCAGAGCTCAAACCCATGTCCCCTGCATTGGCAGGCAGATTCTTAACCACTGCACCACCAAGGAAGCTCCAGGTCAATATTAAAAAGAATGAAAAAATGGGTGGAAGATCTAGATAGATATTTCTCCAAAGAAGACATGTAGATGGCCAAAAAGCACATGAAAAGATGCTCAACATTGCTAATTATCAGATAAATGCAAATCAAAACTACAATAAGATATCAACTCACACTGGTCAGAATGGTCATTGAGTCTACAAAAAATAAATATTGGAGAGGGTGTGGAGAAAAGGGAACCCTCTTGCATTCTTGATTGGAATGTAAATTGGTACAGTCAATGTGGAGAGCTGTATAGATTCCTTAAAAAAATAAAAGCAGAACTACTATATGACCCATCAATCTCACTACTGAGCATATACCCTGTGGAAACCATAATTCAAAAAGACACATGCACCCCAATGTTCATTTCAGCATTATTTACAATAGCCAGGACATGGAAACAACTTAAATGTCCATCAACAGATGAATGGATAAAGAAGATGTGACACATGTATACAATGGAATATTACTCAGCCATAAACAGGAACAAAACTGGGTCATTTGTAATGATGTGGATAGATCTAGAATCTGTAATATAGAGTGAAGTATTCAGAAAGAAAAGAACAAATATTGTGTATTAACACATATATGTGGAATCTAGAAAAATGGTACAGATGAACCTATTTTCAAGACAGGAATAGAGATGCAGACATAGAAAACAGACATTTGGACACAAGGGGAAGAGGAGGGTGGGACAAACTGGGAGATTAAGATTGACATATACACACTACCATGTGTAAAATTGATAACTAGTGGGAACATGCTGTATAGCACAGGGAGCTCAGTTTTGTACTTTGTGATGACCTAGATGGGTGGGATAGGAGGGTGAGAGTTAGGTCCAAGAGGGAAGGGTTATATGTATACATATAGCTGATTCACTTAGTTGTACAGCAGAAATTAACACAACATTGTAAACTTCAGAAGAAGCCCTGAACTCTATCTTTAGCCAGACTGCCACAGCCCACACCCTGACACATGTCAAGAACCACATTTGTCCCACCTCTCCTGAGATGCAGCTCCACATCAGGGCAGGGGCAGCAGAAACCTAGGGGAGAGATAGGTTGTGACATATGAAGGAGACTCAGACCCAAAGCAGCACTGAGCAGGATGGGAAGAGCCATGACTGATACTTTCACAGGCAGCACATCAGAAGTAACCCCAACATCTGTCTGTGGCCAGACAGCCACACCCCATCCCCCATCACACACTAAGAGATCACATGAGCTCCTCTTGCTAAAGCAATGCTCCCCTCTGGGCAAAGGTGCCAGTACAAGGAGGGGGGAGAGCTCACACTTAAAGGGAACAGAGCTAGGCCAGACCCAAGTCTCAGGGCTTCTGCTATAGCAACTTGGGAACAGAATTTGCCCCTGATAGTGCATTGATGGCACAGAGCACAGGTGAAAACCCAGCTCACACCTGGATTTGATCCTGGTTCCTCTGTCTCCATCCCCTCTTCCTGAAAAGAGGATAGCTGTCAGCATTCCTTAAGGAAAGACATGAGTTGTGTTCATGTCAAATCCACCTCTCCCACCAAAGCCAGTTGGCAAATACATACTATAAGGAATGCTCCCACATAAGGCACCATTTCAAGACCATGATAGATAATTCTTTCACTAAATTTCATAGAGACAAAGAAATGTATGCCAAATCGGAAGACAGAGAAATTGGTCTCCATTAAACGAGCAAAAGAAAACCCATGAATAATCAAATAATGAAATAGAAATAACAACTTACAAGATAAAGAAGTCAAAAAGGAACTAGAAGTTATAAAAAGGAACCAGTCAGAACTGAAGAATAAAGAAGTGATAAAGAAGTGATAAAGTGATAAAGAAGAACACAAAAGTGGTCTGGAAAGTAAAATATACTGAGAATCATGCCATCAGAACAGCAAAAAGAAAAAAGAACAAATTAAAAATAAATGAGAATAATTTAAGAGATTGTTCAAATTGTATGAAGTGCACCAACATTTGTATTATAGGAAGGAGAAGAGAAAGAGAAGTTGGTCTAAAATGTGTTTGATGAAATTATGGATGAAAATTTGCAAGCCTGAAGAAGGAAACAGATATCCACATACAGCAAACACAGAGGATCCCAAACAAGATGAACTCCAATGGACCCAAACAAAGGCATATCATAATTAAAATGGCAAATGTGAAACATAAGGAGAGAATTCTAAAGGAAACAAGAAAGAAAAAGAGTCATATACGAGGGAACCACCATAAGACTATTAGCTGATATTTTTCTGCAAAAATTTTACAGACCAGAAGGTACTGGACAAACCAGAGATAATAACTTCTCAGAGAAGCAAAAACTAAAGAAGTTTATCAATAATAAACCTACCCTCAAGGAAATGTTAAAAGGTTTTCTCTAAGTGGAAAAGGCTATAAAAAGAAGTACGAATCTATAGAAAAGGAAAAATAACACTAGTAAAACCAAGTGTATAGTAAAGGCTGAGGATCAACCAGTTAAGTAAGCTACTACAAAGATAAATAGACAAAAAATTTGTAAAAGCAACTACCACTACAATAAACAGTGAAGAAAGAAATATGAAGATGTAAAATATGACACTAGAAACACAAAACTTGTGGAGTGTAAAAATGTAGATCCTTTAGAATACGTTTGAATTTAAATGCTTACCATTTTAAAATAAATAGATATATAACCCTTATGGTAACCACAAATTTTGATTTAAATGTACAGTAGACACATACAACTAGAGAGAAAGAAGAACAAGTATACCACTAAAGAAGATCATCAAACTACAAGGGAAGGAACAAAAAGAAGAAGAAAAGAACTGAGAAAAACTACAAATACAACTGGGAAACAAGCAATAAAATGGCAATAATACATACCTGTCAATCATCACTTTAAATGTCATTGGACTAAATGCTCCAATCAAAAGATGTAAGGTGGATATTGGACAAAAAACAAACTCATCTATATGCTGTTTATAAGGGACTCAATTCAGAGTTAAAGACATACAGAGACTGAAAGTTAGGGTATGGAGAAAGATATTTCATGAAAATGAAAATGACAAGGAAACAGGGGTAGCAATATTCATATTAGACAGACTTAAAAAAAAGCTGTAACAAAAGACAAAGAATGACATTATATAATGATAAGCGGATCAATGCAATAAGAAGATATTACACTCAGTAACATATAAGCACCCATATGGAACACATAAGTATATAAAGCAAATATTAACAGACATAAAAGGAAAAATTGACAATAACACAATAACAGTAGTAGAGGTTAACACCCCACCTATATCAATAGAAAGATCATCCATAAAAAAAATCAATAAGGCAGCAGTGATCTTAAATGATACTATAAATCAGTTGGACATAATAGAAATTTGCAGAATATTTTATCCAAAACAGCAGAAAACACATTCTTTTCAAATCTACATGGAATGTTTTCCAGGATAGATCACATGCTAGGCCACAAAACAAGTCTCAACAAATTTAAGAGGATAAAAATTATATCAAACTTTTTTCCAACCACAATGGTATGAAACTAGAAATCAATTACATAACTAAAAAATGGGAAAAAGAAAACATGGAGACTAAACAATCTGATGTTAATAAACCAATGAAGATGTCAAAGAAGAAATCATCAATAAAGCAACAATGGTCTTAAATGTAACAACAGACCAGTTGTAATTAATAGATATCAAGAAGACATTCCATCAAAAACCAGCAGAATACATATTCTTTTCACTATGAAATGTTTTTCAGGATAGATCACATGCCAGGCCACAAAACAAGTCTGAACAAATTTAAAAGTATAGAAGATTTTTCAAGAAAGTTTTCCAGCCTCAATGCTATGAGACTAAAACTCAATTAGAAAAAGAAAATGGGGAAAGCACAAACACATGGAGATTAACAACATTTTACTAAAAAGCATAAGATGCAACAAAGCCAGCTCTAAGAGGGAAGTTTATAGTGATACAGGCCTATCTCAAGAAATAAGAAAAATCTCAAACAACCCTATCTACCACCTAAAAGAATTAGAAAAAGAAGAACAAAGTCCAAAGTCTGCAGAAGGAAGAAAGATAATAAAGACCAGAGAGGAAATAAATAAAATAGAGACCAAATAAATAATATAAAAGATCAATGAAACCAATAGCTGCTTTTTCTTAAGAAAAAATTGATAAAAATCTTTTTCTCCAGGCTCATCAAGAATAAAAGAGAAGACCCAAATGAACAAATTAGCAAATGAAAGAGGAGAAATAACAACTGATAACCAGAGACACAAAAAAATCATGAGAATATTTTGAATAGTTATATGCCAACAAATCAGAAAACCTAGAATAAATGGGCAAACTTCTAGAAACATATAACCTGTGAAACCTCATCTAGGAGGTAATATACAATCTGGACAGACCTATACTAGTAGTGAAATTGAATCTTTAGTAAGACTAGTTTCCAACAAGCAAAACTCTAGGACTAGATGATATTACAGAAGAATTCTACCAAACATATAAAGAAAAGCTTATATTTACCCTCAATCTATTCCAAAAATTTGAAGAGAATGGAACACTCTCAAATTCATTCTACAATGCCACAATTACTTTGATACCAAAGCCAAAGACATTACCACAAAAGAAAATTACAGGCCAATATCGCTGGTGAATACAAATGCAAGAATCCTCAACAGATATAAGCAAGCCAAATCTAACAATGTATAAAAAGGACCATACACCATGATCAAGTTGAATTTATTACTGGGATACAAGAATGGTTCAATATTTATAAATAAATCAATGTAATAAACCACATTAACAGAAGGAAAGTTAAAAAGCACAGGATCATTTCAATAGACAAATGCAGAAAATGCATTTGGCAAATTTCAACATCCATTCATGATAAAAACTCTCATCAAAGTTGGTATATAATAAACTATATAACTAATAAGTACCTGCTGTATAGCACAGGGACCTCTACTCAATACTCTGTAATGGCCTATATGGAAAAAAAATATAAAAAATAAAGTAAGTATATGTATATGTATAATTGATTCACTTTGCCGTACACCTGAAACTAACACAACGCTGCAAATCAACTATACTCCAATATTTTTTTTAAAGTTGGTATATAGATGGAACATATCTCAACATAATAAAGGCCATTTATGACAAACCCACAACTAACAGCATACTCAACAGTGCAAAGCTGAAAATCTCTCCTCGAAAATCTTTCCTCAAATATCAGGAACAAGACAAGAATGACCACTCTCACCACTTCTATTTAACATAGTATTGAAAATCTAGCCACAGTAATCAAACAAGGAAAAGAAATAAAAGCCATCCAAATTGGAAGGAAGAAGTAAAACTGTCACAATTTGCATATGACATGATACTATATATAGAAAAACCTGAAAGTCTCCACCAAAAAATTATTAGAACTCACAAATGAGTTCAGTAAGGTTGCATGATACAAGATTAATATACAGAAATCTATTGCTCTTCTACCCACTAATAAGGAACTATCAGAAAAAGAAAGCAAGCAAAAAATATCCTCTTTAAAATCCCAACAAAAAGAATAAAATACCTAGGAATAAACTTAACCAAGAAGGTGAAAGACCTATACTCAGAAAATCAAACTTTGATAAAGGTAGTTGAAGATGATACAATAAAATGGAAAGATGATACAATAAAAATGGTAGTTGAAGATGATACAATAAAATGAAAAAGATACAATAAAATCCGAACAAAAAGAATAAAATACCTAGGAATAAACTTAACCAAGAAGGTGAAAGACCTATACTCAGAAAATCAAACTTTGATAAAGGTAGTTGAAGATGATACAATAAAATGGAAAGATAGCCCATGTTCTTGGATTAAAGAATTAATATTGTTGAAAAATTAACTACCCAAAGCAATGTACAGATTTAATGCAATCCTTATCAAAATACCAATGATATTTTTCACAGAACTAGAAAAAATAATCCTAAAGTCTATATAGGGCCCAAACGATGCCTAATAGCCAAAGCAATCTTGAGAAAAAAGAACAAAGCTGGCTGTATCATGCTCCTTGACTCAGACTATACTACAAAGTTACAGTAAGCAAAACAGCATGGTAGTGGAACAAAAGCAGACACATAGATCAATGGAACAGAATAGAGACCCCAGAAATAAAGCCATCTACCTATGGTCAATTAATCTCTGACAAAGGAGCCAAGAATATATAGTTGGGGAAAGAGAGTCTCTTCATGGTGCTGATGCTAGGAAAACTGGTCAGCTACATGTATCAGAATGAGATTATAGCATTTCCTCACACCATATACAAAAATAAACTCAAAACGGACTAAAGACTAAATGTATGTCCTGAAACCTCAAAACTTCTAGAAGAGAATATAGTCAAAACACTCTTTTACATAAATCATAGCAATAAAAATTTTTGGATCTGTCTCCTAAGGCAAATAAATAAAAACAAAAATAAACAAATGGGGAATAATTAAACTTAAAACTTTTTGCAAAGCAAAAGAAAGCATTGACAAAATGAAAGGACAATCTACTGAATGGGAGAAAATATTTGCCAATGATATGACCTATAAGGAGTTAGTATCAAAAATATATAAACAGCTCATATAACTCAATATATGTTAAAAATAAATAAATAAAAATTTGGGCAATTTTTCTGAATGGACATTTTTCACCTTCAAAGACAGACATAATGATGGCTAACAGGCACATGAAAAGATACACAAAATTGCTAATCATTAGAAAAATTCAAAACAAGACTACAATGAAATATCACCTCACACCTGTCAGAATTGGTATCATCAAAGAGTTTACAAATAACAAATATTGGCAAGGATATGGAGGAAAGGGAAATGTAGTACACTGCTGGTGGGAATGTAAATTGGTGCAGCCACTACGCAGCACAATATGGAGGGTCCTCAAAAATCTAAAAATAGAACTACCATATGATCCAGCAATTTCACTTCTGGGTATATACCCAAAGTAAATGAAAATACTAATTTTAAAAGATGCATGCATCCAGTGTACATAGCAGCATAATTTATAAAGGCAAAAATATGGAAGCAATCTAATCTAACCTAATCTATGGAAGTGTCCATCAACAGATGCATGGATAAAGAAGATGTGGTATATTTAAAAATAGAATATTACCCAGCCATAAAAAAGAATGAAATTCTACCATTTGCAACAATGTCAATGGACCTCAAGAATATTATGGTTAATGAAATAATTCAGAGAAAGACAAACACTCTATGTGATCACTTAAATATGGAATCTAGAAAAGAAAACAAATGAATATACATAACAAAATAGAAACAGACTCACTCTCTCTATATAGAGAACAAACTAGTTGTTACCAGTGGGGAGAGTAAAGGGGAGATGGCAAGATAGGAGTATGGGGTTAAGTGATACAAAATACTATGTATAAAATAAATAAGCATCAAGGCTATACTGTACAACAGAGGGAAATACAGCCATTATTTTATAGTAAGTTTAAATGGATTATAATCTATAAAAATATTGAATAACTATGTAATATTGTAAATCAAGTACACTTCAATACAAAAGAAGAAAAAAGGAACTAAAACTTATAGTCTAGTGGTTAGGACACAGGTTTTGGACCTTGATCTATAGGATCATATCCTATCTCTATTGTTCACTAACTGTGTGACCTTGATATTAATCTATCTGTGCCTCACTTTCCTTTATTTATAAAATATTGAGTAATAGCCTTCTACTTCATAGACTTTTTTGGGAATTAAGTAAACTAATATATAGGACACTCGAATTATAAGGCATAAACTAAGCATTACAAAAGCATTAGCTATTAACTATCTTCAATGCATCAGAACCTCTAATATTATGCTAATTAATTAATGTAACAATTTTAGACATTATTATTCTTCCCAGTAAAGATAGGTAGGTATATAGGTAGATAAATAGGTGAATAGATGGATGGATAAATAATGTGTGGTACAAATCATTTAAGTGTCTTACTTACCTTCCTACAGGAAAATTGGTGGTCTTGGAATTCATATTCAAGTCTGTCTGACTTCATAGTGAAAATCCTCTCTCTCCTGTATTCCATTATTCAAAGCCAGGATTCTTTCAACTGTTCCACTGTCTATATTGTCTCTGAAGAATGTTGTTATTATGCTATCTCACATTTTAATTGTAGCTGTAACTGGTCAGTGGAAGTAAGAAAAAGGATATTTATGCACAAAAAATATATGCTATATATGTTCTCTTGTTGACCTTTAAACATGTCTTTGAAGTATGCATTTACAGATGAGTTAAAAAGTTTGCCAGTCACAGATTATGTTTGGATCCAAGCATTTTGAGTCCACATCACATGTTCTTTCTAAAAACATTCTTAAAACTTACCCTCTATGTTTGAACAAAGTTTACTCCCCCTCCACATATTATATGTACATGATATATTAAATTATATATATGCAGACATAATGTATATAATATGTAATGTAAATACTCATATAAGAGATATGTTATGTCATATGATGTGTATATGTATATTTATACTTATATATTATCAGATGGTGAAAGAAAAAATAATAACACCCCAAAGATGTCCATGTCCTAACCCCCAAAATCTGTGATTATGTAACCTTTGATGGTAAAAGCTACTTTGTAGATGTGATAAAATTAAGAATCTTGAAATCAGAAGATTATCCTGGATTATCCAAGTGGGCCAATGTAATCACAAGAGTTCTTTTAAAAGGAAGGCAGAAGGGTCAGAATCAGATAAAGAGAGTTGAAGATTCTAAGCTTCTGTTTTTGAAGATGAAGGAAGGGGTTAAGGACAAAGGAATGTATGCAGCATTTTGAAGCTGGAAAACAAGGAAACGGATTCTTCCCTAGAGCCTCCAGAAGGAACATAGCCCTCTAGATCCAGTTCAGACTTTTGACCTCACAACTATAAGGTAATAAATGTGTGTTGTTTAAAGTCTTCACCTTTGTGCTAACTTGTTACAGCAGCAATAGGGAACTAATATAGTCACAAGTAATCAAAGAAGAAGAGGACATGTAGTTGCTGTTTAGGAAAATTTCAGTTTAGAAACTAAACAGATAATTGAATAAAAAAATTAATACAGTGGAGCAAGTGCTATGATCATTATTATACCCTTTCTCCTTTACCTCCTTAATTTTTCTACCTAGTATGTATCACCATCTGATATAGTCTATATTTAGAATATGTTCTTCTCCTACTAGAATGGGCATTCCATGGAGGTAATTTATTCTGTTTTCTTAAGTGTTACATCATCAACGCAAAGTCAAGAACAGTGTCTGACACATTGTAGTTGTTCAAAAGTTATTTGTTAAATTTATAAATGAACGATAGTCCAGAAGCCTATGTGATTATACATAAAAAGTAGTAAGCATAGAGAAATCATGAAGAATGGGATTAGTATAATTACTCATCTGTTAATGAAGTTTTCTCTTCCTGCAACTGTGCTCATGTGACATTTTGAATGAAATACTAAAAGAGGTTGGACTAGGCCATGATGACTCTGTTTTCATAAAGGAAGTGAAATTAATGCTAGACCTTTATGGGTGAGTGTCTTAATCAATTCAGAGTACTATAACAAAATGCCATAGATTGGGTGGCTTACAAACAACAGGAAATTGTTTCCCATGGTTTCGGACATTGAGAAATCCAAGATGGAGATGACAAAAGATGCTGGGTCTGCTGAGATCTTGCTTCCCAGATGGCTGTCTTTTCACTGTAACCTTACATGGTAGAAGGGGCTAAGGAGCTCTGTGGGGTGTCTTTTATAAAAGCACTAATCCCATTCATGAGGGCTCCACACTTATGACTTAAGCACTACCTAAAGTCCCCACCTCTTAATATCTTCACCTTGGACATTAAGTTACAATGTATGAATATTGGGGTAACACAAATATTCCATCTAGAGCAGTGAGTATAGCCACTGATATTTAAGAAGAAATATACAAAGCAGAAAGAGAAAAATAACTTGGAATGGACAAGATGTGGTTATTGGATACTTAATGCAACAGTATCATTAAAGGTACATGCCTGAAAATAGAGGGAAATAATTTTTGACAGATTCCATTAAGCCACAGTAAGAAAATAAAGGGAAATAATTACCTCGAATATGCATTCTAAGATACTCATTTTGGATAAATTATAAGTATGTTGTTTGGAAATAAATGTAATATAACTGAAGTAGTTTGAGATTTAATCATAGATAGACCTATGCTTGACTTCCTGAACTACCACTTGCTATCAGATAGTTTTAGTTATTTAACCTCCACCTCATTATTCTTAACTTACAGGATGGTTGTGAGAAAAACAATATATGTAAAGCATCTAGGAGATACGATGTCTAATGTATGCAAAATGATACTTAATTGTTTCTATACAATTTTATTTAAAATTTACATTTCATTTTAGACACCATGATATGTCACATGTTTGGAAGATGGAGAAATAAAGTTGATTTCATTGGCATGTGAGGATATTACTTCAAAGAAGTGGAAAGCAAATAGAGCAATTTGGTAAACTTTTTCTTTGACCTCTATCCATTCTCTTTTTCACACCTCTATCTAATACCCAGTCATCTTCTATTCTTGTTCTTCCAAGTGACAATGGTTCTCAGTTTGATATCCACCACAATCCACTTACACATACTGTCACTCAGGGTCATATTGTATAGAAGCATACTTCTAATCACAGTTCTCTTTATATAGGTGACCAAAACCATAAAAGCATATGTGGAATACAGTTTATGAAATATAATTTGCAAACTATATAGTAGAGCAAGTAATACGAGACATTTATTGAATTAAGCCTCAGAAATGACAGTATTGTTTTCCATTTAAAATGCACTAAAATGTACAGACAAATAAGATAACGATTTCCCCAAGGTTTTTTGCACTGTATCTACACAATAAAAACTGCTTTTTTATCCCTGTGGTCCCGTAAGTAACATGAAAGAGCAGGTTTTGACTGAAAGTTGTTATGAGATTCTGATCCATTTTGGCACATCTTTTTGTGAGAAGTTTGCTTCTTCTGGAGATAAATCAACTATGTTGTTACCCCAGTTAGTTCCCTTCATTGCATGAAAACACCAGCTGAAACTGATGTCTATCAAACTTTATACAACTCTTTATTTCTCATGTCAAAACTGGGAAACTCATCTGCTACTTCATTCCACTTCCCATATATCTATTAGAGGGATAAAAATAAGATAATTTGTTGGTGACATTTTTATGAAAAGTGCCACAAATAAATAAAAAAGATATAAATATTGCTAATTTTCTAATTATTTCCTATGCCTCCCTTTTAAAATATTGAAGTCAATAAATATTTCTTGAGAGCTTATAATGCACAAGGCAGAATGTTGGGTATGTCACAGAAGAATATAATGGTTAAGACACAGCATGCTTTGAAAAAATTATCCAAATTATCAGAAAAACATATTTGAAACCTTTCTCATGGGACACTGTGCCTTTGTCAGCTCACCCACTGCATAACTGGAAAAGGTATAAGTATAGGGAGACACAATAATATAATCCACTGTAGGTCAAGAGAACTACATAAAATGATGGCCTTTGTAATATATGCTATGTGCTAACAAAAGGATAAAACATTGATAGTTGAAAATTAAGTGGATATTAATACAATTTTTTTATTTTGTCATATTATATCACCACCTCTCCATTTTTTAAAGGAGAGAATCTTTAACATTTTCTCAGGGTTCTTAAATATTTTTTTTAATTTACAAGATTTCAAGTAGATATATAAAAACATACCATTACATTGTTTAATGATACACATAAGCATTCTACTTGACCTACAAATCAGTATCCTTTTGGGGTTGCTCAAGCCAACTGGCCATATTGAAAAATGTTTAGCAAACTGTGGTTTAATCTCTACTTTTGAGGCCTGACAGCCCTTATGACACTTCTGAGCTACAAGTTCTGATAACTGACTTTTGCCAACTCAAGTGTCTGGTAAAGGGGAAACCTTCTACCTAGATTCACTCCTTACAGTTCTGAGCCTGTTGCCTTCCCAACACTGCTACCAGATACACCCTTTAAAGTTGATATTTCCCTTCTCTTATAGAACTCTCTCATGGAGCACTAATGATGATTTTACCTTCTGCCAGTTCAGTTAGGTTCTGAAAATATCCAAGTACATTAGGCTTTTGTTAACTAGTTTCACCTGATGACAAGCTTCACTAAGCTTGCTCTGGCATATTTTAAAATGGTTGCTTTCCCCCTGCTGGAAGCAAGATGGAATTTTTTACCAATATTTTCTGTCAGAACCTGGTCAAACTCCTGGAGATAAATCTTATAATACTGTTGGGGCCTCCCTTATGACTAGGTCCCCCTGGACTTTTTAACTCTCAGACTTGTCCACACTGAGCCTCCAGCAATTTGTTAATTACAGTGCAAATATTCCTACTAGGCATTAGTTCCCATGGTGGTTTCCACTTGTGAGTCTGCTCAGTTGAACCACAATTTCCTGTATTACCTTGTCCATCCAATCTTGGGGTAGCTTTTTACTTGTTAGAATGCAGTGCCAACTTCCAAGCTCCTTACATGCAGAACTGGAAAGTGAAAGCTTTGTTATACCTCTTTGGAAAAGAAGTGATGACTTATACTAGATATGTGTCTAAGCTAAACATCTGATCCGTTCATTCATGTCATTTGATTCTCCAGTAGTAGAGTAGTCCCATGTAGTCCCATGTTGGGGTGAGGTCAAGTGAGACTCTATAACTAAAAATGTGGTAAGGGTAAGCTTTACTTGTCAACTGTGAATATCAAATGGAAAAGAAAGCAGCCAACTTGGTCTTAGTGATGCCTTGGCTTTACATGCATGGAAAGTGGCAGCTGTTCTTTAGAGGGAAGTATGGCCCTCTCCTCCAATCCAAATCTCTAAGCAAATTCATTGACTATATGTGGTCCTCAATTTCACTTTGTCAACTCTGGCAAGATTTACAAGTCTCGCATACAGCTGTAACATCTGTATCAGAAAAATAAAGCTCTTTACTTTGTTCTTGGTATAAGAACATCCTAGTCTAGGGTGATTATGAATCCATATATCAATTGCTAGCAGTCTGGGAAATGTATATATACAAAATGGAATATTATTCAGTCTTTAAAAAAAGAAGAAAATTCTGTTGTTTGTGACAATATGAATGAACATTGAGGGCACCATGCTAAATGAATTAAGTCAGACAGAGAAAGACAAATACTTATAAGATCTCACTTATACATGGAATCTAATAAAAGCCAAACTCATAGAAGCAGAGTAGAATGGTGGTTTTTAGGGGCTGGAGGGTAGAGGAAATGGGAACATGTTGGTCAATGGGTACAAACTTCTGGTTATAAAATAAATAAGTTCTGGGGGTCTAATTTTCAGCATGGTGACTATAATGAGCAACATTGTACTATATACTTTAAACTCGTGAACAGAGTAGACCTTAAATATTCTCAACCACACACACACACAAATTGTAATTATGTGAGGTGATGGATGTATTAATGAATCTTATTGTGGTAATCATTTTGCAAATTATTGTGGTAATCATTTTGCAATATATGCATGTATCATCAATGTGGCAAAACTTAAACTTACAAAATATTATATGTCAATTATATCTCAATAAAGCTGGAAAAAATCAGATGAAAATTATTTTTCACTCTCCCTCTTTCAACCAATCAAACCCTTTTATTAAGCACTTTGATCATTGAAAACATCTGTACTAGAAATGGGTATATCCTTGTCCATCAATTTATTAATCTCCCTACTTTGAATTTATCTCAAAAAATTTCATTAATAAGATATGTGCCCTATGTTCTGTCACAAAGATTTAGCCACTGTAAATTATGTATGGGTTGACAACTACTTGAATATCAAATTTGCATTGTGTCTATTTTCCCCTGCTCTTTCTTCCAATGAATCTCTTAGAAATTGTATCATTATGTATCATGGGTCTGAGAGACATTTCTTTTGTTCACCTGTTTTTAAAAAGTCCATATTGCTCCAATATAAAATAAAAATTTTTTAAAAGTCCAAATTTTCAAACAAACTAAAAAAATTTCAATCTTATCCAGTACAGTTTTACTAATGATTAGCGAAGCACACAGAAACATGCAACAACATTTCCCACAATGAGAGGTGATTAATCCATGAGAATCAGCTCCCTGAGCCTCCATTTTCATACTGGGGTGCTTTTGGCATGAGGAGACAAGTGTTAACTGGACACAGAAAGAGTTAGCAAAGAGCTGTGGAATTTCTCAGTTTTATATCTAAATACTGTAATGTTGATGCATTCCATTACTCTTCAAATTACAATTTATTTACATTAAATAATGTAGATAGGGGAGGTACATGCAGCTAAAACAGTTCTTAGTTTAATATTAAATATATAATAAAACTTTCAAACATTCCAGTTAGAAAATTATATCATACATATTTGCAAAATATTCTAATTAGATGCAACACTGCCTCAGGCATCTGGGTGGGGGTTAAAAGTTATACATAAATGTGAACAATCAAAAATTAATCAAATTTAAATTTGAGTACTTTATTGTATGTATACTATACCTCAATAAAAAGTAAGCAGATAGGTAGTTAGGTAGGTAGAAAAGAAGGGAGGAGGGAGGAAAAGAGGAAGGGAGAGACTTAGAGATAGATGATAGGTAGGTAGATAGATAGATAGATAGATATAGATATAGAACATGAAATGTCAATGTTAAAGGCAAGGCAGAGAGAGAGAGAAAGAGAGGGAGAGATGGGGTGTGCAAGTGTAAAACATGGAGACAGAAATAGAAAATTAGATAGTAAGAATATCTTTTAAATTGAAGCTTTATAGAAACTTGAGGAATTTCCTGAGCCAAAGGGAGTAACAGCAGCATCTTCCTCTCCCTCTCCCTCTCTTTCACTCCCTTTCCTTCTCCCTCTCTCTTTTTGCTCCAGAAGTATTGCTCCCTCTCTCTTTTTGCTCCAGAAGTATCCAGACATAGTACATAAACTTTCTGAGGTTTTGTATTTCTTTTTTTCTTCACATTATAATTGTATTTTTACTAGAGATAAATTATTTTTAAAATCTTAAAAAAACATTACTTTATAAATAACTTGGGTGGAAGGAAAGAGCAAATAATTAAAAAGCTTTCCTTATTCCACTAGTTTCCAGCCCTTCTACCCTGGGAAGCAAATAATCTTTCTCAAGCATTCCTCAAAATTTTTCATTATTTTCACGGATTTTTCCACAACCATTTACTTATGTCTTCAGTTTATAATTCAGGAAAGGCAGTCAGCAGTTGACTTTTGTTTGCTTGTTTTTGCCAGAAAATGGAAACATGTTACTTCATTAAAATATCTGAAATGCATGTGGTTAAATGTTAATATTAGTTTTGACTTAGGATTTGATAATATAGGTATTTCATTTGTCTTTTTAATAATTTATCTTTTAATTATGGTACCATTTTATTTTTTCATTTTTTAATACATCTTTATTGGAGTATAATTGCTTCACAATGCCGTGTTAGTTTCTATTGTACAACAAAGTGAATGAGCCATATTCATACATATATCCCCATAGCTCCTCCCTCTTGAACCTCCATCCTACCTTCCCTATCACAAACCTCTAGGTAGTTGTAAAACACCGAGCTGATCTCCCTGTGCTATGCTGCTGCTTCCCAATAGCAATATATTTTACATTTGGTAGTGTATATATGTTGATGTCTCACTTCATCCCAGCTTCCCCCTCCCCCACCATGTCCTTAACTCCATTCTCTATATCTGCATCTTTATTCCTGCCTTGCCACTAGGTTCATCAGTACCATTTTTTAGATTCCATATATATGTGTTAGCATAAGGTATTTGTTTTTTTCTTTCTGACTTACTTCACTCTGTATGACAGACTCTATGTCCATCCACCTCACTACAAATAACTCAGTTTTGTTTCTTTTAATGGCTGAGGAATATTCCATTGCATATATATGCCACATATTCTTTATCCATTCATCTGTCGATGGACACTTAGGTTGCTTCCATGTCCTAGCTATTGTAATAGTGCTTCAGTCAACATTGTGGTACATGTCTCTTTTTGAATTATGATTTTCCCAGGGTATATGCCCAATAATGGGATTACTGGTTCATATGGTAGTTCTATTTTTAGTTTTTGAAGGAACCTCCATACTGTTCTCGATAGTGGCTTTATTAATTTACATTCCCACCAACAGTGCAGGAGGGTACCTTTTCATCACACCCTCTCCAGGATTTATTGCTTCTAGACATTTTGATGATGACCATTCAGACTGGTGTGAGGTGATACCTCATTGTAGTTTTGATTTGCATTTCTCTAATAATTAGTGATGTTGAGCAGCTTTTCATGTGTTTCTTGGCCATCTGTATGTCTTTTTTGGTGAAATGTCTATTTAGGTCTTCTGCCCATATTTTAATTGGGGTGTTTGTTTTTTTTGATATTGAGCCCCATGGGCTGTTTGTATATTTTGGAGAGTGATCTTTTGTCAGTTGTTTAATTTGCAAATATTTTCTCCCATTCTAAGGGTTGTCTTTTCACCTTTTTTTTTTTAAGTTCAGAGTGATTTTATTAGATCAGATATTCTTTTTTCTTTATAACATCTTTATTGGAGTATAATTGCTTTACAATGGTGTGTTAGTTTCTGCTTTATAACAAAGTGAATCAGTTATACATATACATATATCTCCATATCTCTTCCCTCTTGAACCTCCCTCCCTCCCACCCTCCCTATCCCACCCCTCTAGGTGGTCACAGAGCATGAAGCTGATGTCCCTGTGCTATGTGGCTGCTTCCCACTAGCTATCTATTTTACATTTGGTAGTGTATATATGTCCATGCCACTCTCTCACTTTGTCCCAGCTTACCCTTCCCCCGCCCAGTGTCCTGAAGTCCATTCTCTAGTAGCTCTGCGTCTTTATGCCTGTCTTGCCCCTAGGTTCTTCATGACCATTTATTTATTTATATATATTTTTTAGATTCCATATATATGTGTTAGCATATGGTATTTCCTTTTTTCTTTCTGACTTACTTCACTCTGTATGACAGACTCTAGGTTCATCCACCTCACTACAAATGACTCAATTTTGTTTCTTATTATGGCTGAGTAATATTCCATTGCATATATATGCCACATCTTCTTTATCCATTCATCTGTCGATGGACACTTAGGTTGCTTCCATGTCCTGGCTATTGTAAATAGAGCTGCAATGACCACTGTGGTACAAGACTCTTTCTGAATTATGGTTTTCACAGGGTATATGGTCAGTAGTGTGATTGCTGCATCATACGGTAGTTCTATTTTTAGTTTTTAAAGGAAACTCCTTACTATTATCCATAGTGGTTGTATCAATTTACGTTCCCACTAACAGTGTAAGAGGGTTCCCTTTTCTCCACACCCTCTCCAGCCTTTATTGTTTGTAGATTTTTTGATGATGGCCATTCTGACCAATGTGAGATGACATCTCATTGTAGTTTTGATTTACATTTCTCTAATGACTAACAATGTTGAACATTCTTTCATGTGTTTGTTTGTAATCTGTATATCTTCTTTGGAGAAATGTCTATTTAGGTTTTCTGCCCATCTTTGGATTTGATTGTTTGTTTTTTTGATATTCAGCTGCATGAGCTGCTTGTAAATTTTGGAGATTAAGCCCTTGTCAGTTGCTTCATTTGCAAATATTTTCTCCCATTCTGAGGGTCATCTTTTGGTCTTGTTCATGGTTTCCTTTGCTGTGCAAAAGCTTTTAAGTTTCATTAGGTCCCATTTGTTTATGTTTGTTTTTATTTCCATTACTCTAGGAGGTGGGTCAAAAAGGATCTTGTTGCGATTTATGTCATAGAGTGTTCTGCCTATGTTTTCCTCTAAGAGTTTGATATTATATGACCTTACATTTAGATCTCTAATTAATTTTGAGTTTATTTTTTGTGTATGGCGTTAGGGAGTGTTCTAATTTCATTCTTTTACATGTAGCTGTCCAGTTTCCCCAGCACCACTTATTGAAGAGGCTGTCTTTTCTCCACTGTATATTCTTGCCTCCTTTATCAAAGATAAGGTGACCATATGTACATGGGTTTATCTCTACGCTTTCTGTCCTGTTCCATTGATCTATATTTCTGTTTTTGTGCCAGTACCATACTGTCTTGATTACTGTAGATTTGTATTTAGTCTGAAGTCAGGGAGCTCGATTCCTCCAGCTCGGTTTTTCTTTCTCAAGATTGCTTTGGCTATTCGGGGTCTTCTGTGTTTCCATACAAATTGTGAAATTTTTTGTTCTAGTTCTGTGAAAAATACCAGGGGTTGTTTAATAGGGATTACACTGAATCTGTAGATTGCTTTGGATAGTATAATCATTTTCACAATGTTGATTCTTACAATCCAAGAACATGGTATATCTCTTATTGTATTTGTATCATATTTAATTTCTTTCATCAGTGTCTTGTAATTTTCTATGTACAGGTCCTTTGTCTCCTTAGGTACGTTTATTCCTAGATATTTTATTCTTTTTGTTGTAAAGGTAAATGGGAGTGTTTTCTTAATTTCACTTTCAGATTTTTCATCATTAGTGTATAGGAATGTCAGAGATTTCTGTGCATTAATTTTGTATCCTGCTACTCTACCAAATTCATTGATTAGCTCTAGTAGTTTTCTAGTAGCATCTTTAGGATTCTCTATGTATAGTATCATGTCATCTGCAAACAGTGACAGCTTTACTTCTTCTTTTCCAATTTGGATTCCTTTTATTTCCTTTTCTTCTCTGATTTCTGTGGCTAAAACTTCCAAAACTATGTTGAATAAGAGTGGTGAGACTGTGCAACCTTGTCTTGTTCCTGATCTTAGTGGAAATGGTTTCAGATTTTCACCATTGAGGACAATGTTGCCTGTGTGTTTGTCATATATGGCCTTTATTATGTTGATGAAAGTTCCCTCTATGCCTACTTTCTGGAGGGTTTTTATCACAAATGGGTGCTGATTTTTGTTGAAAGCTTTCTCTGCATCTATTGAGATGATCATATGGTTTTTCTCCTTCAATTTGTTAATATGGTGTATTACGTTGATTGATTTGCATATATTGAAGAATCCTTGCATTCCTAAGATAAACCCCAATAGAACATGGTGTATGATCCTTTTAATGTGCTGTTGGATTCTGTTTCGTAGTATTTTGGTGAGAATTTGTGCATCCATGTTCATCAGTGATATTGGCCTGTAGTTTTCTTTCTTTGGGACATCTTTGCCTGGGTTTGGTACCAGGGTCATGGGGGCCTCATAGAATGAGTTTGGGAGTGTATATATTTTGCTATATTTTGGAAGGGTTTGAAAATGATAGGTGTTAGCTCCTCTCTAAATGTTTCATAGAATTTGCTTGTGACTCTATCTGATCCTGGGCTTTTGTTTGTTGGAAGATTTTTAATCACAGTTTCAATTTCCGTGTTTGTGATTGGTCGGTTTATATTTTCTATTTCTTCCTGGCTCAGTCTCAGAAGGTTGTGCATTTTTCAGAATTTGCCCATTTCTTCCAGGTTGTCCATTTTATTGGCATACAGTTGCTTGTAATAATCTCTCATGATCCTTTGTTTTTCTGCAGTGTCAGATGTTACTTCTCCTTTTTCATGTTTAATTCTTTTGATTTGAGTCTTCTCCCTTCTTTTCCTGATGAGTCTGGCTAATGGTTTATCAATTTTGTTTATCTTCTCAAAGAACCAGCTTTTAGTTTTATTGATTTTTGCTATTGTTTCCTTCATTTCCTTTTCATTTATTTCTGTTCTGATCTTTATGCTTTCTTTCTTCTGCTAACTTGGTGTTTTTTTGTTCTTTCTCTAGTTGCTTTAGGTGTAAGGTTAGGTTTTTTATTTGAGATGTTTCTTGTTTCTTAAGGTAGGATTGTGTTGCTATAAACTTCCTTCTTAGGACTGCTTTTGCTGCGTCCCTTAGGTTTTGGGTTATCGTGTCTTCATTGTCATTTGTTTCGAGGTACTTTTTAATTTTCTCTTTGATTTCTTCAGTGATCTCTTTGTTATATAGTAGTGTATTGTTTAGCCTCCATGTGTTTGTATTTTTTGCAGGTTTTTTCCTATAATTTATATCTAATCCTGTAGCATTGTGGTCAGAAAAGATACTTGATATGATTTCAATTTTCTTAAATTTACCAAGACTTGATTTGTGACCCAAGATATGATCTATCCTGGAGAATGTTCTATGAGCACTTGAGAAGAAAGTTTTTCTGTAGCTTTTGGGTGGAGTGTCCTATAATATCAGTTAACTCCATCTTGTTTAATGTATCATTAAAAACTTGCATTTCCTTTTTATTTTCATTTTGGATAATCTGTCTACTGGTGAAAGTGTGATGTTAAAGTCTCCTACTATGATTGTGTTAATGTCGATTTCCCCTTTTATGGCTGTTAGTATTTGCCTTATGTATTGAGGTGCTCCTATGTTGGGTGCATAATTATTTACAATTGTTACATCTTCTTCTTCGATTGTTCCATTGATCATTATGTAGTGTCCCTTTTTTATCACTTGTAATAGTCTTTATTTTAAAGTCTGTTTTGTCTGATATGAGAATTGCCACTCCAGCTTTCTTTTGATTTCCATTTGCATGGCATATCTTTTTCTATCTCCTCACTTTCAGTGTGTATGTGTCCCTAAGTCTGAAGTGGGTCTCTTGTAGACAGCCTATATACAGGTCTTGTTTTTGCATCCATTCAGCCAGTCTATGTCTTTTGGTTGGAGCATTTAATCCATGTACATTTAAGGTAATTATCGATATGTATGTTCCTATCACCATTTTCTTAATTGTTTTGGATTTGTTATTTTAGGTCTTTTCCTTCTCTTTTGTTTCCTGCCAGAGAAGCTACTTTAACATTTGTTGTAAAGGTGGTTTTGTGGTGCTGAATTCCCTTAGCTTTTTCTTGTCTGTAAAGGTTGTAACTTCTCCATCAAATCTGAATGAGATCCTTACAGGGTAGAGTAATCTTGGTTGTAGGTTTTTCCTTTACATCACTTTAAATATCCTGTCCCACTCTTCTGGCTTGCAGAGTTCCTGCTGAAAGACCAGCTATTAACCTTATGGGGATTCCCTTGTATGTTATTTGCTGTTTTTCCCTTCTTGCTTTTAATATTTTTTCTTTGTATTTAATATTTGATAGTTTGATTACTATGTGTCTTGTCATGTTTCTCCTTGGATTTATCCTGTATGGGACTCTCTGCACTTCCTGGACCTGATTAAATATTTCCTTTCCCATATTAGGGACATTTTCAACTATAATCTCTTCAAATATTTTCTCAGTCCATTTCCTTTTTCTCTTCCCCTTCTGGGACCCCTATAGCTCGAACATTGGTATGTTTAATGTTGTCTCAATGGTCTCTGAGACTGTCCTTAATTCTTTTCATTTTTTGTTTTTCTTTATTCTTAGTTATTTCTGGTATTTTATCTTCCAGGTCACTCATCTGTGCTTCTACCTCTGTTATTCTGTTATTGATCCCTTTTAGATAATCTTCAATTTCATTTATTGTGTTGCTCATGATTGTCTGCTCTTTAGTTTTTCTAGGTTGTGGTTAAACGTTTCTTTTATTTTCTCCTTTCTATTCCCAAGATTTTGGATCATGTTTATTATCATTTTTCTTAATTCATTTTCAGGTAGACTGCCTATTTCATCTTCATTTGTTAGGTCTGGTGGGTTTGTACCTTGCTCCTTCATCTGCTGTGTATTTCTCTGGCTTCTTATTTTGTTTAACTTCCTGTGTTTGGGGTTTCCTTTTTGCAGGCTGCAGGTTTGTATTTCTCATTGTTTTTGGTGCCTGTCTCTAGTGGCTAATGTTGATTTAGTGGGTTGTGTAGACTTCCTGGTGGAGGGGACTAGTGCTTGTGCTCTGTTGGATGAGGCCGGATCTTGTCTTTCTGGTGGGCAGGTACACATCCAGTGGTGTGTTTTGGGGTGTCTGTGACCTTATTATTATTTTAGGTAGCCTCTTTGATAATGGGTGGATTTGTGTTCCTGTCTTGCTAGTTGTTTGACATAAGTTGTCCAACACTGTAATTTGCTGGTCGTTGAGTGGAGCTGGGGCTTGACATTCAGTTGGAGATCTCTGGGAGATTTTTGATATTATGTGGAGCTGGGAGGTCTCATGTAGACCAATTTCCTGAACTTGGCTCTCCCACCTCAGAGGCACAGCCATGACGCCTGACTGGAGCACCAAGAGCCTGTCATCCACAAGCTCACAATAAAAGGGAGAAAAAAAGAAAGAAAAAAAGAAAAAGATAAAATAAAATATAATAAAGTTATTAAGGTAAAAATTATTATTAAAAAAGTTTAAAAAGTAATAAAAAAGAAAAAGAAAGAAAGAAGAGAGCAAACATACCAGAAAACAAATCCACCATTGATAGCAAATGTTATACTAAAAACAAAATAACAAAAAACACGGACAGACAGAACCCTAGGATAAATGGTAAAAGCAATGCTATACAGACAAAATCACAGACAGAAGCATACACATACACACTCACAAAAAGTGATAAAGGGAAAGAATATATATATACATTGCTACCAAAGTCCATCTCCTCAATTTGGGAAGATTTGTTGTCTTTTCATGTATTCCACAGTTGCAGGGTACATCAAGTTGATTGCGTAGATTTAATCCGCTGCTCCTGAGGCTGCTGGGATAGATTTCCCTTTCTCTTCTCAGTTTGCACAGCCCCTGGGATTCAGCTTTGGATTTGTCCCTGCCTCTGTGTATAGGTCACCTGAGTGTGTCTGTTCTTTGCTTAGACAGGACGGGGTTAGTGGAGCAGCTGATTAGGGGCTCTGGCTCACTCAGACCAGGGGGAGGGAGGGGTACAGAGTGTGGGGTGAGCCTGCGATGGCAGAGGCCAGTGTGGCATTGCACCAGCCTGAGGCTTACTGTGTGTTCTCCTGGGAAAGCTGTCCCTGAATCAAGGGACCCTGGCAGTGGCGGGCTGCACAGGCTACTCAGAGGGTAGGTGTGGATAGTGACATGTGCTTGCCCACAGGCTTCTTGGTGGCTGCAGCAGCAGCCTTAGTGTCTCATGCCTATCTCTGGGGTCCGTGCTGATAGCCGTGGCTTGCACCCCTCTGTAGAGCTCCTTTAAGAGGTGCTTTTAATCCCCTCTCCTCATGCACCAGGAAACAAAGAGGGAAGAAAAAGTCTCTTGCCTCTTCGGCAGCTCCCGACTTTTCCCCAGACTCCCTCCCAGCTAGCTGTGGTGCTCTAGACCTCTTCAGGCTGTGTTCACGCAGCTAACCCCAGTCCTCTTCCTGGGATCTTACCTCTGAAGCCCTATCCTCAGATCCCAGTCCCCACCTGCCCTGGTGGGTGAGCAGACAAGCCAATCGGGCTGGTGAGTGCTGGTCGCACTGATCCTCTGTGTGGGAATCTCTCCATTTTTCCCTCTGCACCCCTGTTGCTGCACTCTCCTCCATGGCTCCAAAGCTTCCACCCCCCCAGCACAGCCCCCATTTGTG
Organism: Lagenorhynchus albirostris; assembly: GCF_949774975.1. Lineage (NCBI taxonomy): Eukaryota > Metazoa > Chordata > Mammalia > Artiodactyla > Delphinidae > Lagenorhynchus > Lagenorhynchus albirostris. The sequence goes on along the minus strand of NC_083112.1, from coordinate 42,271,214 downwards.
CCAGTGAAGGGGCTTCCTAGTGTGTGGAAACTTTTCCTCCTTTACAGCTCCCTCCCAGATGTGCAGGTCCCGTCCCTGTACTTTGTCTCTGTTTTTCCTTTTTTCTTTTGCCTTACCCAGGTACATGGGGAGTTTCTTGCCTTTTGGGAAGTCTGAGGTCTTCTGCCAGCGTTCAGCAGGTGTTTTGTAGGAGTTGCTCCACATGTAGAATCATTTCTGATGTATATGTGGGGAGGAATGTGGTCTCCACGTCTTACTCTTCCACCATCTTGAAGTTCCTCCCCTGTCTTTTCATCTTGTTTATGGTTTCCTTTGCTGTGCAAAAACTTTTAAGTTTAATTAGGTCACATTTATTTATTATTTGTTTTTATTTTCATTACTCAAGGAGGTGGGTCAAGAATGATCTTGCTGTGGTTTATGTCACAGAGTGTTTTTCCTATGTTTTCCTCTAAGAGTTTTATAGTGTCCGGTTTTGGTACCATTTTGAATTAAAATATAAACATAACTATGTTATTAAGAATGGCAGTGTTTATGAATACCTATCTATGAGAGTTATGGTGGAGAACAAATCAACAGAATGTTTTATTGTTTAGAGATGGAAGACAAGAAAAAAATACTTACACATTATATTTTATTTATAAGAGAAAGTCATAAGGTTGCTGGCTACACCATTAATCAAAGTAAATAAGAAAAAAAATCCCCCAAAATGAAAAAATGAAGTCCAATTTCAACATATTTAATATGTGATGCTTGTTGAAAATTAGGAATGTGACTTTGATGTGCAATTAAAATGTTTGATGGAAGCTCTAAAATGGGAAAATGTTAGAGACAGATTTTTTGGATTTTCTTCTCATAAGTTATGACTAAATTTATCAAATACAGGTTTATCAAATACAGTAAATACAAATTTATCAAATACAGTAAAAGACAAGTACAAACTTCCCATTTGAAATCTGAAGTATTTGAATTAATAACTTTTCTTATGTTCTCTACTTTCAATGTGTCCAGATTAGCAAAACAGCCCTATCACAACCAGTTTCTTAGTTAGATGTAACTGTATTTGAGTAGGATGCCCAGCCCCCTCTTGAGAGTTTCCTCCTTCACTTTTTGTAGTTTGGGGGAAATTCTCTCTTGATAATGATTTCTCCAAGGAATTCTGCACTAGAGTGTAAGGGCAAAACTTCAAGCTCGTTTCAAAGTAGCAATTCCATTTACTTTGTTTTCTTTTAGAAATTTCAGGAACAAATTTATTATAAAAAGAATGTATATTTTCCCTAATTCTTGCCAAAAACATACTCAAAATAGCCTCTTGGTATCATCTTAATTCATTAAAGTTTACTTAATAACAGTACACTGAGGATAATTTATAAGTATTTTGTTATACAAATGAATGAGAACAAGGAAAGAAAATTAAATTTATTTGCAGGCAATCTAGGGTAAGTTGCATCAATCATTTTAATTTACACTGAGCTAATTTTTCAACTTTAAAAATGAAGCATTTTATTCCTATTTTTAAAAAGAGACCTTAATAGCTAATTTTTTCCAAGCCAGGTTTTATTTTTAATTAAGTTACTAAGAATGTTTAGGATACTTAACCATGGATATAGACTGTTAAATTAATTTCCCACTTAATATTTTTCAGAGATTACAAAACAGTCTACAACAGAAAGACCTAGTATTGGGAGATTTCTTTATTTGGAAATATAATATCCAACCTATAATATTATGAAAATTTAATTTACTACATATAACCACATCTGTCTAATTCATCAATAAATTAAAATGGTATTAACAAGATATATTTAACTACTGGTTTTTATCATTTCATTATGATTTGAACAACAAAAAGAGTGTAAAAATTCTTGTCTCTTTACATACCGTTGAATGATTGTATGAAGTAAACAACTTTTATTCAAGACCTCCTAAACATGACGCATATAAATAATACCATAGATATTCATGTTTCGATCTGCATGATCTTTTTTGTTTATTTTTTTCCTAACTAATAATTCATATTTCTTTCCTCTGTTTCAATATCTAAATGGCTAACCATCACTTACCACACATTAACTGCGACTTTAGTGAGGCATCTATCACTAATACTCTTATCTGCATCTCTAGTCACTCCTTGGTATGAGTCCAAAATCTAGCTTCAATTTTTCATGTAAATTGAACAAAATATACAGTCGAAACAACTCTTGAGTTTCTACCTACCATCCTTTAGGTGCCACCCTCCTTCCTTATTGTCAGTACATTGTAATAACTCAGTTGATTTCTGAGCTAATTGGACTCAATCCACAAACAGCTTTTTAGATGGTCACGACCACAACAGGCCAGGCAGCCAAAAGTATCACCTATTAAATCACACCTAGGAAGAGAAGCTCTTTTCTCAACAAAACAATTCCTGGAGACATTATATTGTAGGTTGACATTGTAATTAATCTTTCACAGATGTAGTTCTTGTTTGGCAACTGAAAGCTGTCTCAGTTTACTGATATTACACTTGAAAGCTGTCTCAGTTTACTGATATTACAAGGAAATCTCATATTTTAAGCTGTTATTCTTTAAATACACTTATTGATTTCTCTTTTATAAATCTTGCAACTGGAACAATTCTAATCTTATTGAGTGGTATTAAAATCGTAGAATGGGGGAGGTAATTTATGGTTACCAAGGGGAAATGGGGAGAGGGATAAATTAGGAGTTTGGTATTAACAGACACACACTACCATGTATAAAAATAGATAAACATCAGGACTTATTGTAGAGCAGAGGAAACTATATTCAGTATCTTATAATAACCTATAATGGAAAAGAATCTAAAAAAGAAATAACTGAATCACTTTTCTATACACCTGAAACTAACACAGTATTGTAAATCAACTATATATATATATATATATATATATATATATATATATATATATATTTATGTGTGAGCTAACAAGGTGGAAGAATTAGAAGGAGTTATCAGAGAAGGATTTTGATTTACTGGATTTTTGAATTATGGCAATTTTATGAGCCATTCTTGCAGTGAATTGTTAAAATAAATTAGAATTGAATGGAGGTCACATAGGCGATTGAGAGCTGTGAGTCTTGTATGTAGAATGGATCATTTATTTAGATGATATCTTCACTATATAGTCACCCAGGTGCATGGACAAAACTGAATTCCAAAGGAAGTATTTGAATTAGTTGTTAAAGTTTAGTATTAATTAAGTGAAGGGTATTTGGTTAGTGAAAAGCAAAATAAATAGGAAAGAGGTTATAGTCAGATGGTCTGAGCCTAAATACATTAGATTTTTGGAAAATTAATGGTGAATAAGAAGGAGAAACACATCACACTAAGCAATTTGGAGTCACATTAATAAGAATAAAAATATCCTCCATTGGAAAGTGTTATACAAAAAGCCAAGGGGTGGATGTACTGACAGACAGCAAGTTTTCCACAGAGATGTAAAGGAGGCAATATTTTAAAAGGAGTTGATATTAGAAAATAAATTAGAAGTGACACTCTGCAAAGTACAAGGAAAGATTACAGTGGAGAAAGGTGCAAATTTAGATAAAGAGAAGAAAATTACAAAAGATTATGAGGGTAGGAGTTGAACAATAAAAAGTATGTATTGACTAGTGCCGAAAGAATATTTTTTGTGAGTTATCATGAATTTAGTCCCAATGGTCTGTTAGAGAAAACTGGAGGAAAGAGGATTCAACTATGCTTTCATGCTCAACCTTACACTATACTTCTAATATATATTTACCTGGATATTGTAGAATTATTTCAAGAAGCATGCAAATTATCATCACATGATGTATATTGTCTCTTCAGTTTCCATTAGTTAGCTTGATAATGATAAATTCTGAAAGTTAGAAGAGGACCACTAATAACAAGTGGTAAAAGAGATATTATGATATCTCCATTATTTGAGAACCTTATTAAGAAAAATGTTCTTGGGTATAGTAAAAATAAACAAAAACCAACAGTGGTAGAATTCTAAGAATCTGTTAGTCTGTGCTCTAGGCTTATTTCCCCATAACCTATGTAGGATATGGACAAGAGCATGACTAAATAAAAGCAATGTTTATGACTGTTCGATCTCATAAACAGTCTCATCATTTTGGTTGTATTGATTCATTAAGTTGCACCACATATAGATGTACTAATATGAACTTTCCTTTAAAATGTATTGCTACATTACATAAAATATATTGAGTATGTAAACAGTTGAAACATGAGCAGATCTGAATAGTGTCATCAGGCATGTGATTATTTTCTGTGATTATTAATATTAAAATTGGCTGCAATATCTTGTTAAGTATAGAGTAACAGATGGGGATTTCCCTATAGAGGAAGTCTAGCTTCACTATGTAACAAGATTTATTTGTCTCATTATGAAAATTTATAGTAGGTCAGAAAACACAATCCTTTGGGGCTTCTTAGTTATTAAAAAATCATGAAGTTTTCCCTTGGTAAGAATTCCAAAGAATTGTTTTTCTAAATTTCTAGAGAAGAGTGAAGTCTGTGGCTTGCAGTGTAGGAAACAAGAAAATTCCTTAGAACATTGAAGAATATATAAATATACTTTTTCCATATATATATTTAAGAAATAGAATCTAGTATCAACAGGAGTCATCTCTACTTACTTCGTTTTTCCTTGAAAAGACATTAGACTATTACTTAAACCTCTAAACAGAAAATATCTTTGTTACTGGCTTAATTTCTAAGAGTGAACATATTCCAAATCATATCACACATGCTCTAGAATAGAAATCCAGTGTGTATTACAGATTCATTTAATGTAAAAAAAATATATAAAAATCAAAACTGCCAATCTAAATCAAGATCTTTTGAAATAGCATAAGGAATACAATTTAATTTTTTTATTTTAAAATGTGTATGAAGGAAATGCCAAATGTACCTAATAAATTGATTTGATTCTAAAGTTCACATTTACAATTCATACTGTGACAGAGTGAGCCTAATTAAAATATCATATGAAATCTCATTTACTGATGATTTTAGTTCATATTAGTGGCTTTGACCTTCATCTAACCTCAGGCTTCTTTCAAGCTGCTTGCATTAACAGACTACCCAAATCAGTTCAGCATTACATATCATTTCTTTCAGAGACGATATTCTCTGTGGGATTGAAAGATACAGGTAACCAAACTGCCTAAATATTGATCAGCTTTAACTCTTGGCTAATTTTGTATTGATTACAGCATTGATGATTCATCTAAATGATTCACTTAGACGTGGAATAAAAATAAATCAAACTCAGAGAAGCAGAGAGAAGGGGCTTCCGGGTGGGGGAAATGGGAAGATGTAAGTCAAAGGGTACAAATTTTTCAATTAAAAGATGAATAAGTTCTGGATGTACAGCATAGTGACTATAGTCAATCACTGTATAATATACCTGAAATTTGCTACAATAGTAGATTTTAAGTGTTCTTACCACACACATACACACACACACACACACACACACACACACACAAACATTAACTAGGTGAAATGATGGATGTGCTAATTGGCTTGGTTGATTTCACAGTGTCTATGAATATTAAATCATCATTTTGTATACCTCAAATGTACACAGTTTTTGTCAGTTATACCTTAATAAAGCTAAGGAAGAAAAGGAACATAAAGCTGTTTTTTTATCATCTGGTTTTATACCTTAAAATGTTATTTAGAGAAGTATATAGCAAATTATATCAGTTTTTTAATCTCTCATTCTCCATTATATACATGTGACTTATACATCAGAGGTTAACAAATGTTTTACCTAAAAGCCAAATAGTGGACAGTTTAAATCTAAGGCTATCCAGTCTCTGTTGCAACTATATAACTCTGTCCTTATTAAAAAAAAAAAAAAAAGGCAGGCATACACAATAAGTACATGAATTGGCATGACTGTGTTCCATTAAAACTGCTTGGTATTTACAAAACAACAGGTAACTGGCCTGTGTCCATAGCCATCTGATCCCTGATATCCCTGATACATATATGTTTTCACTATATCAATGTGTCTGGACTCTACAACTCTTTTGTTAAATCTGAAGATGAATGCTTATGTTCCTAGGTATCAAAATAAGGCCTCCAGACTTCTACCCTAGTTACATGATTTAACATCACTTTTATTTTCCTAGATAGAATTGCCCAACGCTGACCAACTAGATTCCTTTTGTCATTATGTTTCTTTAGCCCATCTCTTTGTTAGGAGAGGTAATTTGCTAGGATAGCTCAGTGTTCTTGCACATTTTTTGCTGGGAAAGCCAAAAATGCAAAGCCTTGTCTACTCCCAGATAAAGAGTAGGCTTGCGTCAAATCACTATGAAAATGATAATTCCATAAGTTCAGTGCTCCTCTTCTGTAACACAACTTACTCTGTGTGCAAGCATAAACAATGGGCTTTTTGTGAGGTACTCTGAGAAGCATGGGGAACTGACACTAGTCAACAAGAACTCTGGCTACTACTTCTGCCATGAGTTGTAAAGTGTTTGTCTCTAACCCAGGAGTCTCATGTCTTCTTTCAGCATCCACAAAGTGGTGAACTTGTTAGCTTTTAAGATTTTAAAGATAAAATCTCAAATCCTGCAAAGTTCTGGACAGTCTTGGTGAAAAGGATGGGTTGCTGACGGAGACATGGCTTCCTAGAAGAGAAAGGATGGAGAAGATAGACATGAGAAAACTCCCCAGAATTGGATATTGAATGTTATCAGTCAAGTGCAGGGACGAAAAAGGGCAGAGTGACTGTGTTCCACTGTCCTATTGTTAACGAATGTTTAGAGGCTAAGCAAGGAGTGGTACGATTGAAACCATCTCCCTGATTGGTTGTTATAACTCTGCTTGGTTAGTTACTCACTCTCGTTTGGGAGGAAGGAAGGATGTTATCATAACAATAGGCTGAGGCCACAAAGTAATGACAATATGGCTTTTGTTGTCAAAATTTCTCCAAAGTTAAAATTAGAGGTGTCAGCAATAAAGACATACAGGTTTGAATGGAACAAAACCATTTATTTGAACCAAAACCAGCTCCTTTGCTGAGTTCCAGTGTGCAGCCACTTGAAACTGAAAGTACATGCACATTTTTGTTTACTGGAACTGAGCTTCTCTCTCCCTCCCTCTGAGCCTTCTGATACTGTTCTCCTTCTCTACTCTGACGTCAGTTACCTTAAGGAAAAAGTTGAGTATGTTGGGGAAATTCAGGGAATGGAGGGACTCAAACTTCTACAACTCTGTTGGATATAGTCACCCAGGTCACTAACATATCCTCTCTCATGGGGAGGAAGAGTCACCGGACTCAGAGTATCTGAAACTGCTGAGGACTGTGAGGAGAAGCTGTGGTATATAAAGGGAGAAAGCAAAGGAGCCCCTGAATCTAGGGTTTTCTGGATGATGAAAGGTGCACTAAGGAGGAAGAGGCATGTATAAGGAGTAAAGAGACAAAAGAAAGAAACCTCTTTAGTAAATCTCAGCCATCCCCTACAAGCTAGCTTCCTCTGGCTTGCTGTATTCCCCAAGCTCCCAACAGGAGATGATGTATTTTCCTGACAGCTGTTATAGGTCCTCATGATCAGGTGTTAAACTCCCTGCTCTATGTTCCCATGGGGAATAAGAAAAATGCCCATATTCAACTGTTAGGGTTTGATCAAAACTTTCAGCCAAGAAAAAGAAAAGCTATTGTGTGGGTGTATCCTCTGGGATAATTGAATGTACTGTTGTAGAAATATATAGTACCTTTTGATGTGTTACATGCTTGTCCTGTAAATGCTGATAAAATGAGAGATGAATCTCCCATTCAGTACATTCCCACATGCAGTGGGAGCAAGCTCTTCTACCATTTTCCTACAGTGGGTGAGTCAGAGTTTAGTGCAAATGCCTCTCTACTTTCTGATATCCAAAGATTTTGATAGATGATGGATGAAAATAGATTAGAAAGATAGATACATACATACATACATACATACACACACACATACATAAATACATACATACATGCAGAGATAGATACATTATGTCCTCCTGGTTGGCAAGTCAGAAGCCTGAGTCTCAATGGCTAGACTGGTGGTGTCACACCTCTATCACCAGTGGTGTTTGAGAAACCTAACAAAATTTAGGGATAGCTTTGTCAAAGTTTCTTGAGACTATATGAACAAATTCACAATGCTGACCTCTGGTAGTTAAAGAAAAACTGCTGCCTCTTTGGTGCCTCACCATCACCAGGAAGGAGGACCAGCAGATTATTGTACTTTTTGGTACAGGTACAAGTCAGTGCAACATTATTTTGTCTATTGGAGCCTCTGGCTAATGAGGCAGCCTCCACTCCTCCCGGTCTCCTCCTGGGCTCTTAGATTGTTGCCTCTCAATACAGCTAACAAGTACACACCTTTTAAAAATGGCTATTAGCTTGCTAAAGAGCTCCTCTGAAATTGAATAACTTGCCTATGGAGGACTTGTGACTCTCTGGGTTAATGTTCTCATTTTGAGGTGGGTCAAATTGGATTTGAAGGCTCACAATTAAAGGACCCAGTTCAACATCAATACCAGCTATGTAGAATCACAAATAGACATGGTTGCTCCAGTCAATGGGAATAATTTAAGATATTTAAGCCATAATAATTTAATAATTTAAGCCATTTTCATAGTTCTGGCCAATGCTTCTCTTGATGAATCATGTTATATTTTTTGCTAAATGTGAGGCTGGCTTACAGTTCTGGAATGCCACTTAAAATACTACAGAGTGGGAGATTAAAGATATTCTTCTTTGGGGCCCCAAACTGAAAATAAATTGCTGCTGCTAATTGGATCAACTGAATCAATCACATAGATATCCATATTAAGGTCTTGTTCTTTGATGAGACAAACTGGAATCAAGTTCTGATCAAGCCTACAGTGATCAGAATGACACCAAAAATGGTGACATATCCACCATCATATACTGGGCATAAAAGAAAAGACTCTATATTTCTAATGCAAAAGCTACCCCATATACCAGACTTGTGACTCCTTCCAAAGTTGTCCTATTTTTCTTGTGGTAATGGAGGTCATATTATAGAAGGTGTTGGCCCAACATGCTCCTGCTAAATTCTTTAGTTAGGTCTTGATTCCCTCTTGGGTTAATCAGTGATGTCTCACCACATTTGCTTTTTCACTAATCAGATTAGCTGGTTCCACCCACAGAATCGTGGCCTTTGAGACCTATCTCTGCTGTGTCTCTGTCTTTCAAGAGCATCTACACTTTGACAATGGTGCATCTTTTGTTATAAAGGTCAACCAGCAATTCTTTTACAGGCAAAGCATTCAATGGAAAATTCTAAGCTCCCTACAAACTACAGGTATTTGACATTGTAAAAAAAAATTGGGGTGGGCTTCCCTGGTGGTGCAGTGGTTGAGAGTCCGCCTGCCGATGCAGGGGACGCGGGTTCGTGCCCTGGTCCAGGAGGATCCCACATGCCGCAGAGCGGCTGGGCCCCTGAGCCATGGCCGCTGAGCCTGCGCATCCGGAGCCTGTGCTCCGCGGCGGGAGAGGTCACAGCAGTGAGACGCCCGCGTACCGCAAAAAAAAAAAAAAAAAAAAAAAAAAAATTAGAAAGAAAGACTTGGTTATTGCATTCACCTCATCCTGGTCTACACATATTGCTATGGCAGTTTGGTCCTTGGTAGTAATCATCATCAACTTGATGAATCCAATAAGAGATGATCAGAAAAAAATGTGAATTTTCAGCTACTGGAATTGGACTCGTCAATTTTGTGAAGGTGAAGGGAAAGTAACAACCTTAGTAGCAAAGGAATCAAGACCTTAGACCCTATATTGTGCAGGGGGCAAGAAGGGGCAAGCAGTGGGTGTGGGGGCAAGCACTTAAAGCTATTTTTGTCCCCCTAGAGGCAGCACTGTTGCCTAAATCAAGGTTCAACTGCTGCAAGCTTCTGACCTGCCACTATGTTTATTATCCCTATCCATGTGATATAAAAACAAAAAATCCTTGCTGACATGGCCTGTCCTGAATAAGTTGCTGTGCCTGGTTTCATCAACTATAGCTCTTGAATACGTATTGGTAAAATTACAGGGATTGGCACAATCATGCTTTAATTTACAAACTCATCATTCTTCTGATATCTGAGTAGCCTCAGATTATGCCCTGCATGCTAATTGAAGCTGCAACTAGATGGTGATACTGCTCATGTGAGTTAACCAAATTAAATTTGTCTTCTTCATATTTAGGAAACTTGAAAACCTTTTTATTATTTTTTTAATCTCCAGAGTTCTTAAGCTAACATATGGAGGGTAATATTTGTAGATCATTTTTCCTTTATTATATCCAACATTCAAAGTAAAAGAATTACTAAACATAATGGGATGTAGCCACTAGAAAAACATGAGAGACAAATAATTAAATAAAGAGATATTTACTTGGAGAAAAAATAATAAATATAGGATAATAAATTCTAGTTAAGCAAATCAAGAAGTAGAATGGAGACAGTTATATCCAAGAGTAGAATTAACAATATGAAAATAAGCAGAGAAATAATTAAATCATTATAGATACACTCTGCTCAAACAAATAAAAATAAATGTGTTTGTCATTGATTTTGTTTAAATTTTGGCCATTTTTCTTCAAACCTTTTTGCTGCCCTGTTCTGTTTTCTGTGTAGGATTCTAATTACATGCATGTTATACCATTTGATATTGTCCCACAGACTTTCACTGTTTTCTGTTGTTGATGCACTGCTATTGTTGTTTTCTTCAAACTCTTTATGCTCTTTGTGTCTTACTGGGTAATTTATACTGCCCTGTTGTCAAACTTATTGATTCTTTCTTCAACCATACCAAGTCTACTTGAAATCCATTAAAGGTATTCTTCATTTCTATTATCTATACTGCAATTTTGATTTCTGACATTTCCATTTGATTCTTTCTTATAGCTTCCATATATTTGCACAAATTACCTCTGATTTTCTTGTTACCTACCTTTTCCTTGGTTTCCTTAACATATTAATTTTGTTTTGTTTTGTTTTAAATTCCTGCCTGATAATTCTAACATGTGTGTCACATTTGAGTGTGGTTGTGATGATTTCTCTGTTTCTTCATTTTTTCTTGTCTTCTGAAATGCCTTGTAGTTTTATTTTGAAAGCCAGATAATAGGAACTGAGGTAAAAAAGAAAAAAAGACTTTTAGTGTGAGCATTTATGCTAATCTGACTGGGAGTTTGACTCTGTTTAATGTTTTTTTATAGCTGTAGGCAACAAAGCTTGAATTTTCTCTAGTATCCTTGTTTTTTTCCTCCCATCTGGACTTTTCATCTTCCCACTGTGCTGCTCTTTAAAAAGTCTATTTTTGCATGTTTCCCACCTGTAATACCTTGCTATTACTGGAATCTTGTTAGCATAGTGGTAGTGTGGAGGAAGGGCAGCACATTCTTTTGTGTCCCGATTAAGTCTCAGTCTTTTTTTTTTTTTTTTTTTTTTTTTTTTTTTTTTTTAGTGAGGCAGTATCCGTTTATTTCCATTGCTATATAATATTCTATTATATGAATATAACAAAATGTTTTCATCATTTCTACTATTTTTAAAAAAAAATTATTGGAGTATAGTTGCTTTACAATGTTGTATTAATTTCTACTCTACAGCGGAGTGAATCATCTATACGTATACATATATCCCCTCCTTTTTTGGATTTCCTTCCCATTTAGGTCACCACAGAGCATTGAGTAGAGTTCCCTGTGCTATACAGTAGATTCTCATTAGGTATCTATTTTATACATAGTATCAATAGTGTATATATGTCAATCCCAATCTCCCAATTCACCCCCCACATACCCCTTGGTATCCATACATTTGTTCTCTACGTCTGTGTCTCTATATCTGCTTTGTAAATAAGATCGCCTATGCCAATATTTTCAGAATCCATATATATGCGTTAGTATACAATATTTGTTTTTCTCTCTCTGACTTACTTCACTCCATATGACACAGCTCAGGCAGTTCAATGTTAAAAAAAAAAAAATCAAAAAATGGGCAGAAGACATAAACGGACACTTCTCCAAAGAAGGCATATAGATGGCCAAGAGCCACATGAAAAGCTGCTCAACATCACTAAGTATTAGAGAAATGCAAAACAAAACTATAAAGAGTTATCACCTCACAGCGGTTAGAATGGGCATCATCAGAAAATCTACAAACAACAAATGTTGGAGAGGGTGTGGAGAAAAGGGAACCCTCTTGCATTGTTGGTGGGAATGTAAATTGATACAGCCAATATGGAGAACAGTATGGAAATTCCTTAAAAAACTAAAAATAGAACTACCATATGACCCCATAATCCCACTATTGGGCATATACCCAAGTCTCAGTCTTGGAGTGCACAATGGGACTGTATCTTCACCTCCCTAATGTTCTGTACCTTCTTCAGGGACAGAGCCTTTTTATCTCTGTCCCAGTACCCTCTCCTAGTTGCAGCAGTGATTTTCCAGTGCTTTAATCTATGTCTTTGAAGTCCTTCCCTGAAAAATTTGTTTGTTTTTTAATTTATTGGAGTATCTTTGCTTTACAATGTTGTGTTAATTTCTACTGTACAGCAAAGTGAATCATCTATATGTATACATATATCCCCTCTGTTCTGGATTTCCTTCCCATTTAGGTCACCACAGAACACTGAGTAGAGTTCCCTGTGCTATACAGTAGGAAAAATTAATGTGTCTTTGTTTCTTCTTATAAGATCCAGGAAGGCCATGACTGGCAATATTCCCTTTCCATATCTGCATTGGAATGTCACGATTCTCCTCCTGTGGTATTTTTCTCCCATAGTTAAGTCTTTTGTTTTATAAGGGATATGTTTCTGAGAAAATTCCAGTGTCTGCTGTTCTCAAACCCCACCCCATCCCACGTTTTCCTTCCCTTAAGCACCACTGGGTGAGTTTTCATCAAGTTCTTCTAAATCCTCTTTGTGAGGCTTTGGTGGTGTTCCTGGGGGAAAAGCCTGCAAAATGATGAGAAATCCTCTATAATGGGGATCTAAGATTTTTATACTTTCACACTAGCCGATATTCAGCCTCTAGCAGTTGTCAAAATTTCTAGTTGTTTTTGTCTCTTTATATGGGTCTAATGTCTTTAGCCTCCTGTAACCAAATTGCACAGAAAATTTTTTGTTTGTTCCCTGTCTAGTTTTTTTCTTGTAAGTGTGAGATCTGCTCGTTTTCAGCTTTCTCTATGTTTGAGCTGAAATTGGATGTCAACAGTAGGTAATCTTAAGTAAAATGTGTTATATTAATTGATATCTTTTGGAAAAAATCATATGATTATCTCCATATGTACTGGCACATTTGTTAAAATTATTCATTCTTTCTTGATTAAAAAATAAATGAAATAAACTTAGATGCTTTGACAATTACTTAAAACTATATATCTCAAACTGAAAGCCAGCATTGTATTTACTGGGAAAATGATGAAAGTATTCCTTTGAAAATCAATAAAAGATAGATATATCCATCATAATTTTTATCATTTTTTATTACACTATAGATATTAGCCAGCAATGATAGCAAAGAAAAAAATAAAGTATATTTGCAAATGATATCATTTTAGTTGAAAAACTATTTAAATATAAGATAATTAAAGTGGCCACAGTATTAGTCTGCTGATGCTGCCATAACAAAATGCCACAGACTGGATGGCTTAAACAGCATAAATTTATTTTCTTACAGTTCTGGAGGTCAGAAGTCCAAGATCAAGTTGCTATCAAGGTTGGTTTCAGGTTAGGCCTCTCTTCCTGGCTTACAGAAAACCACCTTCTTGCTGTTTCCTCCCATGGCCTTTCCTCTGTGTACATAAATTAGATATTGCTCTGCTCAAAGAACTCTACTGATTTCCCATTTCAGTCAGATGGAAAGTGTTACATTTCCCACCTGTGAGTATTTCTTAGAATCCAGCATTACACTTTGGCTCACTCTGTTCCAGCTACATGGGTTTTCTTAATGTTCCTGACATTTTCCAGTGAATATGTTTCCTATATCTGATCTTTATTCTTCCTAGAATATTCTTCTCTTGGTAACTATATGACTATGTGACACATTTAATCAGTTTCTTTCGCACAACTCACCTTCTCAGTCAAGCATTTTCAGGCCTCCTTATGTAAAACTGCAAACCGTAAACATATTTCTTTTGTTTATCATCTGTTGCCTGATGGACTAAGTGTTGCCTGGGTGAAGAAATGTTTATCTGCTTTGTTCTCTGGTTTATCCCCAGTGCCTGGAGTGGTACCAGGAACATAATAGATACCTAAAAATATTTGTTGAATAAATAAATTAATTGGCAACATATCAGAAAATATATAATTAGTGATGTTATTTGTAATGCAAAGAATATAATTAAGTGCCCCAAAGCAATATTGATATCTGTGAAAGAAGAAATCCTAAAATATTCTTATTGAAATAGAAGAAAGCTTGAATTAATTTGTAAAAATACTCTTCTGAAATTTCAATATAAAAGATGTCAATTTCTCTTTAAGCCAATATAAGAAATGTCATATGATTGCAATAAAACTATATTTGGAACTGCAGTTACTCATTCTAAAACTATTTTGGAAGAATAAAAATCAAATATGGCCAGGCAATTTTTTAAAACACAGTAGTAATGTATAAACCCTGATTGATATTAAAACTTGTTGAAATATTTGGAATAGTATGGTAATGGAATGTAAAGAGAAAGACAAATCAATGTAAAAAAATTAAGTTCTGAGGTAGAATCAAATAAGTAGATGAAAGATCGGTGGAAATCTTTGATGTTTGTCTTTAACAATAGAGGTGGTGTGTAATATGCTGACTACTTCATTCAGTTAGTATGTTTTTCTTTCATAGCAAGATTTTCTCAATTATTGGAACAGGACATTGCACTATATTCTGATGAAAACTCCTTGTTACAGACCTATAGCAAAGAGTACATGGAGCTGCTGTTTTGAATAACAGTGCTCTAGACAACTTATTTTATTCTGCTTTGTACTGAAGTATATTTTATACATTTTAACAGATTTTTAAAGTATAGTTGACATATGGAAAACTGCAAGAATTTACAGCATAAAATTTAATAAGTTTTGACCTATGTTCACACTTATGAAATTACCTTCACAATCAAGCTCATGAGTATATTCATCACCCTTCAAATTTTCCTCCTGTCCCTTTGTTATACTTTCCTCCCACTCTTGCATCTCTAGACAACTATTAATCTGACTTCTGAATAGTTTGTATTTATGAGAAATTTATACAAATGAAATTATACTGTATGTATATATTTTTTTTTGTCTGTTTCTTTCACTCTGCATGATTACTTTTGTATACATCAGTGTTGTTAGGGTATATGTAATATTTGTCTCCTTTAATTGCTGAATTTAATACCATTTTATGTGTTATTAGAGGTTCTTTACCCATTAATCTGTTGAAGAATATTTGGATTGTTTCCTGTTCTTTATTATTACAAATAAAACTACTATGAATGTTCATATATGTCTTTATATATATATTTAGTGGAAATGTAAAATGGTACAAACACTTTGAAAATGATTTGGCAAGTTTTTAATAAATTAAATAGGTATCTTAGCAATATTCAACTATTTCACTCCCAGTTATTTACCCATAAAAATTTTAAAGCATATGTTCGTGCATATAATTTTTATCCAACTATACAAATTCAAAGTATTTTGTCTCTATAGGTGCACTCACAAATGTGAAAAATGATGTGTGTAGAAGTATATTATTGTAGCATTGTACTTAGCAGAAGATTAGACACTACCTATGTTCTTACAGTAAGGGAATAAATTAATCTGGAGTACATTAATAAAAAGAAATGCACATTAATAAAATTGATAATTTAGAAATATTTTTATTTTTAATGTTTATTCTATTTCTAGTACTTAATTTCATTTCTAATAGTTTTATTTCTGTATTTATATAAGATGATCTTCAAAATATGTGAAAGGTTCAGCACAGCATGTTAAAGGGTGGATAAAATAATCAAACAATTTTCTTGGGATAAAAGTTTATACTTTTAGTAGTAAAATTATTTTTCACTCCTTTGGTAAGCAAGATATACCTAGAGTGCTTGCTTTTATGGATTTTCTATATTACCCCTTTATGCATATGTTTCATTCTGAACTATTTTGTCACTTCAACAGAAAAACTATAAGAAAGGATGCAATAAAGAATTTCCTTCCACTTGTGTAGATGTGTCTGTGTGTATAAAATGCTAAATGGATTAATAGTAAGATATCTCTTTGTTTAATTCAATATTATAATACCTTTTAAGTAGAAAATCAATGATAGATGTTCACTAGCATTTCTATTTGTTTTGTAGTTAAAAAAGAACAATTAGGGCTTCCCTGGTGGCGCAGTGGTCGAGGGTCCGCCTGCCAATGCAGGGGACATGGGTTCGTGCCCCGGTCCGGGAAGATCCCACATGCCGCAGAGAGGCTGGGCCTGTGAGCCATGGCCGCTGAGACTAAGCGTCCGGATCCGGAGCGGGAGAGGCCACAGCAGTGAGAGGCCCGCGTACCGCAAAATAAAAAAAAAATTAAAAAAAAAAAAAAGAACAATTAACCAAGAATCATCAGATCTTAATTATTCCAGAAAGAATCAGAAAAATATTTATCACCCTAATGATTTCAAAGAAGAAAATATTTTTAAAATGTAGGCTTTGACTTTTTTAAACTTTAAATAAAACTACCTGAGGAGAGCTTCCCTGGTGGCACAGTGGTTGAGAGTCTGCCTGCCAATGCAGGGGACACGGGTTCATGCCCCGGTCTGGGAAGATCCCACATGCCATGGACTGGCTGGGCCCGTGAGCCATGGCCGCTGAGCCTGTGTGTCTGAAACCTGTGCTCTATAATGGGAGAGGCCACACAGTGAGAGGCCCACACACCGCAAAAAAAAAAAAACCAAAAAACTACCTGGGGTAGTTTTTTAATTAATGTTCTTTTGGTTATTCTTGAATTTCAAAATTCTGGAACACACATCTGTGACATTTTCTAAATAATTTCATTTTAAAGCAATTTTAGATTAAACTTCATTGTATGCAAAATATTAACACAATAAGCTTTTGGAATATAATTTTAAATTCTATTTTACATTGTATTAGAAATAATTTATGGGAAAATTTGTTAATCTTGCTAACTCTAAGGAAACATTATTTTAGATGTTACATTCTCAACTAAAATTGAAAGCAATGTGTCTTATTATTTGCTTAAGAGATTAAAAATAGGATCTCTCCAAATAGTTTGTAGGAAGATGGGGTGGCCTTTATACCAAGGTTTAGTGTGAAATCATAGCTTTAGAATAGAATCTAAAAATCAGAAATTCAATGTCATGCTGATATATTGAGATGGAACTAACAGGAAACTGTTGAATTAGAGCACCATTAACCATAACACCTTTTTACTTCCTGCAAGATTCCTTTTAAACAAATAACCCTCCACATTTTTTCCCAACATTTAGAATGCTAAAATAAGTGACTGAATTTTATGACTCTGAATGGGGCAATTTGGGTGTTAATTTAACGCATTTTATGATAATAAGAAACCTCTATTGATTAGCTATTTATTCCTAAATTAGTATGCAAAAGTCCAGTGTCATTAGTTCCAAATTATTAATAATGTACTTTAGGTTTAAAATGGTAAAATGAGTTAGTTAAATCTATCAGCAAATTAGCGGTGCTCTCAGGTTTAGGACTCATATAACTAGTTCACAGCTTTAGATTGACTAAGCCCATTAAACACTCACACTTGCTAGGTCAAGCAAATGATACTTTCACATCAGCAGAAATTAGTTCTATAGTAGGAAAAATAATCTCTGAAAATAGATTGGCTGGACTCATCCATTTTTACACATTGTAGACTTGCCAACCCAGACAAAATCTGATGCTTGAAAATGCATGTACATGGGAACATAAACCATCATCTATCTTTAATATTTATTAGATTCTTATATTGACTATAGTTTACTAATATATATATATATATATATATTTTTTTTTTATTTTGGCCGTACACAGGCCTCTCACTATTGTGGCCTCTCTTGTTGCAGAGCACAGGCTCCGGACGCGCAGGCTCAGTGGCCATGGCTCACAGGCCTAGCCGCTCCGTGGCATGTGGGATCTTCCCGGACGGGGGCACGAACCTGTGTCCCCTGCATCGGCAGGCGGACTCTCAACTACTGCGCCACTAGGGAAGCCTACTAATATTTTAATATACCAGATGTGAAGACTTTTAAATTATGTTTAACATCAAGTGTAACCTACATTTAATACTCAATAAACTGTTTAAAAATAAACATGCCAATGTAGCATTTGGCTGATCACTTAGCAGTCATTGAAGAAAAACCGTTTAGAGGTGGGATGAGGAGGACTAAAGTGAAGAAATAAGAAGCACTGTATGAAGAGGAAAATCTTTCATAGGGACTGGTATTACCAGTAACATACAGCGAGAAAAACATCTTTATCTATAAGACAAAAACAACCTTTCACTTGAAATGTAAATTGAAAAAAAAAAAGAATCAGCATAACAAAGTAACTACTTTGATAGAACATTCAGCAGAATAGCATGTAATCAATGCAGTACATTGAGAATGCATTGTCCTCAAAATTAAAATTACCAAAGAAATGCTATGTAAATGAGTAAGAATGCATAAGAAAGAAATAGAGGAGAAAAGAAACTAGCTAAAAAAAATCTTGCAGAAAATTCAGGATAAGTCTAGGTGATAATTACTGAAAACAGAGATACTTGCAAAGACATCTGCAACATTCTTATAATTTGCATTTACAAATGTTATGAGAAGATGACAGATAAAGATAATGGAACTTAGGTGTGTCTCTTATAGCCACTCTGTTTGCATCCTATAATAAATAACAAAGTGAAGGCCTTGATGTTTAAAAGTAAAAATCTTTAATATGTCTTATGATACATAGACTATTTATAATTAATAAATATTGTGCTTTTAGTGTATCTGGTTATGACTTTATGAACGTTTATATTAATATATTATGAGGGAAATAATTCTGGAAACACAAAGAGGCATTGATTGTACTAGAAAATCTTGAAGTTTATATCAGAAATACCCGAATTTGGTGAACTGGTGCCTGCTTCGTTACTACACTTAAAAGTAGAAAAAAATACCATAATGCATACATTCTGGGTAGAGAGTGAATATTTTTTTAGTAGAATGAGTTTTTAAATTTCAATAAATATATGCCTCAACATAGAAAAACATAATAAATGTCAGATAATCTTAAAAGTTCAACATCTATACATTTTGTTAAGCTATATCTACATTACAAAGTCAATGAGACATTCTAAGATGATGAGTTTCATTCATATTAATTTCTATATTTAATGGAAATACAAATATATGATGTCATACATTAAAACAAGCACTTATTTTTTATTTGCAGGGAATGGTATTCAGACTTTGTACATTTAGTCATATAAATGACTCATCAGTCATTATGTCTTTTTTTTTGCCTTCTGTTGCTTTTGTTACAAGTTAATCACTAAAAGGATGTTGCCTATAGCTAAAAGCATACATAATGGCTCATCTCAGGGAACCCTGCCCCCTCTGCCTGAATGTTAAATTAAAATACTTTTGCTCAGCTCACAGGGAAACATCCTGACCCAGCTCACAGGTGAAACATCCTGACCCAGCTCACCTGGGAATGGCTGCAGGAAAGAAGAAATTAACACATCTCCTCCTCTAGTCTTGCAAAACCAGGAGATATTTGCAAAACTTACGGCCTTTTGAAAGTTACCTTTTTACCTCCCCCACTCTGTGTTCTATAAAAGGAACTAGCATCCAGACCCCAGTAAGATGATTCTCTAGGACTCTAGTCCACCATCTTCTCGGACTCCCGGCTTTCTGAATAAAGTCATTATTTCTTGCTCCAGCACCTCGTCTCCCAATTTATTGGCCTGTCATGCAGTGAGTTGAATGAGCTTGGACTAGGTAATACCTTGATGCTTAGCTGTATACTGAACAGCAGAAAACATAAGCATCTGTTGAGTCTCACAGTAAGGGTTTTCTGATTGAATGGGTCTGAAGCTGTTTCCTAGAATCTGTAGCTGTTAGGGGACTGTTGACTGAAACCACCTGTCTTGGACAGGCCTGCTTGCCTGAGTTGTCTCACAACAGAAGGTCCCTATATAGAACATGGTACTGCTGCTGAAGAGTAACCTGGAGAATTCTGAAGGGGTCAAAAGAGGAAGAGGATGACCAACCTCCCAGTGTCTTTCTCGCTGAAATCCATCTTGGCTGAGAGACGCTTGCACCACCAGGAAGGACCGAGTCAGACTATGGGCCAAGAAGATGATTGGCCAGAGACAAGCTGGAAACCAACCACATGACCATAAAACATGAGACTGCAAGCCACATGCAGAGCAGTTCTCCTGGATTCCCTTACCCTGCGGCTCTCTGCCCGGGTGTCCCTTCCCAATAAAGTTTCTTGCTTTGTCAGCACATGTGTCTCCTTGGACATTCATTGCTGAGTGTTGTACAAGAGCCCATTCTCAGGCCATGGAAGGGGTCCCCCTTGCTGCAACATAGTTATAAAAGAAAACATACCAAAAGCAAAGCAAAACAAACAAACAAAACAACTTTTCCCAGGTAATGCAGATGATCAGTAAATTTTAAATACCAGTGCCTACAGCACATATAATGTCAAAGTTAAATAACTTTAACTGTTTCTTTAAGTAACTAGAAATGTCTTAAAGAGTTAAAGAAGTATGGTTATAGGATTATTAAAAATGTTGCTAATTAAACATGGAACTGATTTTGAAATTAGTACAATTAAAATTACTAGTTATATTAAGATATTTAAGAAATTGAAAACGTAAAAAATATTTAAACATTACATTTTTACTTAGTGTGGCTTATTCTAGGAAATAATTACTTGCTGTTAGTATAACTACTAATATAATTCATCATAACAATGGATCTATTGAGGAATATCAAATGTTTATCTCTGCAAATGCCAAATGTTATTTATACAGATATATTTTATTTATTTTCCTTCAGTTATTCCTTGGAAGAATTGAGCTCTTCTCTGTATATGAAAGCTAATAATAATATTTATTTATTATAATTTATCATTTAAAAGTTAATGTATTTATTGAAAATACTTTATTAATTCATCTGTAGAGATTCTTTAAATCAAATTTTTTTCTAAATATATGTGTAAATTACCACTTGCCAAACAATCTATATTTTTGCATTTGGTCTGTGTGCTTCTATTCATTCCACTGTCAACTGAAAAAAAAGCACAATCTAAAAGTTGAGAATTACATTTTATTCAGTGGGCTTCCTGAAGCCTTCAAGCCCCGGAGGCAGCCTCTCAGATAGCTCTAAGGGACTGCTCCAAAGAGGTAAGGGAGGAGCCAGAGTATGTAGGAGTTTTAAACCATAAAACAGGTAGTCAGAACATCAAAAGATTACTGTTGATTAAAGAAAACCAGACATCTCAAGTTAATGAATTTAGTGCTTTTCTATATGTGGGAAGATGCAAGAGTCTGGACTCATTGAAATCATTCCTTTGATATGCACCTCAGCTATCTGGGGCCAGTATCCTGTGCTTTCCAATTCTGACTCTCCTCAGGGTGCATCACTGGGGTTGGCTACAGTGGCTGACTGCTTGATGGAGGGCATCCTGTTTCCATCATGATTTTCCTCAGGGTTCACCATTGGGGGTGGCTGTAATGGATGACAGTTTGATGGACACAACATCCATTGTTTATTGATATGGCTGGGTGGAATTCTTAGTCCACGCCATCTTTGGGGGATTTTGTTAACATCAGAGCTTTGAACAAAGATTAACTATTAACTTTTCATTACTCATGAGTAATTGGGAAGACTTGTACTATGAAGCTTAAAGGATATAAAGTTATCCACCTTCTCCCTATGAGATACAACTTAATCTACCACTTTAGAGTACTAATTCTATGATAGATCTAAACATTAAAGAAAGGTAAACAATGTTATGCTAATAAGATAGCTGCAATAAAAAGCACATTTGGGGTAAATTATACCACTACGACAGAATATTGTAAAATATATACTGATATAAGAACTTAGATTAGAAATAAAGATGTATTTCTGCAATTACAATTAGAAATAAAATAGTACATGCAAAATACTGCTTACTTAATATAGAAAACACTGGCATTTAATACAGAAAATATTGGTATAGAAAAACACTGTTCAACATGCATTTCTCCCCCACCTATCTTGCTAGTAGAACATTGCTTTCTTTCAGGTCTCCTACCCTACTCAATATGACTCAGAGGATGGTGACTTCATCATCTGTTCCACGTTAAATCTGTTGACCAGGTTTGTCCTTTGATCTGCATGAACCCAGAGAGTTCCCCATGGTCATACATGGTTTTCTCATTGGATAGTGTCCTTACTTGGGATGCATATCTTTAGGATCCCACTTTCCTTTTGTGGGACTCTAGTAGGCTAGAGATAACCTTGGGGATGAAAAGTCATAGGCTATTTCAGGACATACTGGGGTTTTGGGGCAAGGTAGTAGTCTTCAGAATTTATTAGATTTATGGTTTAGCTGTCATATAAGAAAATAATTTATTATTATGAAATACTTCTTTTTTTACATCTTTATTGGAGTATAATTGCTTTACAATGGTGTGTTAGTTTCTGCTTTATAACAAAGTGAATCAGTTATACATATACCTATGTTCCCATATCACTTCCCTCTTGCGTCTCCCTCCCTCCCTATACCACCCCTCTAGGTGGTCAGAAAGCACTGAGCTGATCTCCCTGTGCTATGTGGCGGCTCGCCACTAGCGATCTATTTTACGTTTGGTAGTGTATATATGTCCATGCCACTCTCTTGCTTTGTCACAGCTTACCCTTCCCCCTCCCCATGTCCTCAAGTCCATTCTCTAGCAGGTCTGTGTCTTTATTCCTGTCTTACTCTAGCTTCTTCATGACATTTTTTTTTCTTAAATTCCATATATATGTGTTAACATATGGTATTTGTCTTTCTCTTTCTGACACACTTTCTGACATACTTCACTCTGTATGACAGACTCTAGGTCCATCCACCTCATTACAAATAGCTCAATTTCATTTCTTTTAATGGCTCAGTAATATTCCATTGTATATATGTGTCACATCTTCTTTATCCATTCATCCGATGATGGACACTTAGGTTGTTTTCATCTCTGGGCTATTGTAAATACAGTTGCAATAAATATAGTGGTACATGACTATTTTTGAATTATGTTTTTCTCAGGGTATATGCCCAGTAGTGGGATTGCTGGGTCATATGGTAGTTCTATTTGTTGTTCTTTAAGAAACCTCCATACGGTTCTCCATAGTGGCTGAACCAATTCACATTCCCACCAGCAGTGCAAGAGTGTTCCCTTTTTTCCACACCCTCTCCAACATTTCTTGTTTCTAGATTTTTTGATGATGGCCATTCTGACCAGTGTGAGATGATATCTCATTGTAGTTTTGATTTGCATTTCTCTAATGATTAATGATGTTGAGCATTCTTTCATGTGTTTGTTGGCAGTCTGTATATCTTCTTTGGAGAAATGTCTATTTAGATCTTCTGCCCATATTTGGATTTTTTTTTTTAATGAGCTGCATGAGATTCTTGCAAATTTTGGAGATTAATCCTTTGTCAGTTGCTTCATTTGCAAATATTTTCTCCCATTCTGAGGGTCATCTTTTGGTCTTGTTTATGGTTTCCTTTGCTGTGCAAAAGCTTTGAAGTTTCATTAGGTCTCATTTGTTTATTTTTGTTTTTATTTCCATTTCTCTAGGAGGTGGGTCAAAAAGGATCTTGCTGTGATTTATGTCATAGAGTGTTCTGCCTACGTTTTCCTCTAAGAGTTTGATAGTTTCTGGCCTTACATTTAGGTCTTTAATCCATTTTGAGCTTATTTTTGTGTATTGTGTTAGGGAGTGATCTAATCTCATACTTTTACATGTACCTGTCCAGTTTTCCCAGCACCATTTATTGAAGAGGCTGTCCTTGCTCCACTGTACATTCCTGCCTCCTTTATCAAAGATAAAGTGAACATATGTGTGTGGGTCTACCTCTGGGCTTTCTATCCTGTTCCATTGATCTATATTTCTGTTTTTGTGCCAGTACCATACTGTCTTGATCACTGAAGCTTTATAGTATAGTCTGAAGCCAGGGAGCCTGATTCCTCCAGCTCCATTTTTCATTTTCAAGATTGCTTTGGCTCTTCGGGGTCTTTTGTGTTTCCATACAAATTGTGAAATATTTTGTTCTAGTTCTGTGAAAAATGCCAGTGGTAGTTTGATAGGGATTGCATTGAATCTGTAGATTGCTTTGAGAAGTAGAGTCATTTTCACAATGTTGAGTCTTCCAATCCAAGAACATGGTATATCTCTCCATCTATTTGTATCATCTTTAATTTCTTTCATCAGTGTCTTATAATTTTCTGCATACAGGTCTTTTGTCTCCTAGGTAGGTTTATTCCTAGATATTTTATTCTTTTTGTTGCAATGGTAAATGGGAGTGTTTTCTTGATTTCACTTTCAGATTTTTCATCATTAGTGTATAGGAATGCCAGAGATTTTTGTGCATTAATTTTGTATCCTGCTACTTTACCAAATTCATTGATTAGCTCTAGTAGTTTTCTGGTAGCATCTTTAGGGTTCTCTATGTATAGTATCATGTCATCTGCAAACAGTGACAGCTTTACTTCTTCTTTTCTGACTTGATTCCTTTTATTTCCTTTCTTCTCTGATTGCTGTAGCTAAAACTTCCAAAACTCTGTTGAATAAGAGTGGTGAGAGTGGGCAAACTTGTCTTATCCCTGATCTTAGTGGAAATGCTTTCAGTTTTTCACCATTGAGGACGATGTTGGCTATGGATTTGTCATATATGGCTTTTATTATGTTGAGGAAAGTTCCCTCTATGCCTAGTTTCTGCAGGGTACTTTTCATAAATGGGTGATGAATTTTGTTGAAAGCTTTCTCTGCATCTATTGAGATGATCATATGGTTTTTCTCCTTCAATTTGTTAATATGGCGTATCACGTTGATTGATTTGCGTATATTGAAGAATCCTGGCATTCCTGGAATAAATACCACTTGATCATGGTGTATGATCCTTTTAATGTGCTGTTGGATTCTGTTTGCTAGTATTTTGTTGAGGATTTTTGCATCTATGTTCATCAGTGATATTGGCCTGTAGTTTTCTTTCTTTGTGACATCCTTGTCTGGTTTTGGTATCAGGGTGATGGTGGCCTCCTAGAATGAGTTTGGGAGTGTTCCTCCCTCTGCTATATTTTGGAAGAGTTTGAAATGATAGGTGTTATCTCTTCTCTAAATGTTTGATAGAATTCGCCTGTGAAGCCATATGGTCCTGGGCTTTTTTTTGTTGGAAGATTTTTAAACACAGTTTCAATTTTAGAAAGACTTTTTGAGTGAGGTTTTCTCTTACTTGGAATCAAATGCATTCTAAATACCATATAATACATATCTATGGGTTCCATATATAGTTCCATGCATTTAATTAAGCAGTTTACAGATATTAACTGATATAATTATCAAAATAACACTATGATGAATTATATTGTTAATAGTCAGATTATTAATTCATATACAGGTTAATTTTTACAGATTAACAAATAAAACTTGCAGAGATTTGGTAAACTACAATGGTCAACCAAAATGAAAGTGATTCCAAGGTCCTTCTTATGTGGTCTTTATCTCAAACTTATAACTTTCTCTCCTAAAATTAAAAGATATAAACTCCTTTTTAATTTCATAGTTCACATATTAGAAGTGCATTTAATCTATATTTTCTTTGAAACTTATGCAAAAATACATTTGAGTCAAGAAATCTTAGCACAGGAAGAAAATCTCTTGAGTTAACATTTTTAAACTAAAAAGAACCTCATTTTTTCTTATTATCCAAACTATATATAAATATCATGAGTAATTTTCAGCTTTACTGCCTTTAACATTAGAAGAAAAACACACAATAAAATTATAAGTAATAATTCCTTCTCCCTTAAATTTTTGGCCAGTGAGTCTGAATTTCTATATGATTCTATCCAAACTTTTCAATGAATAATAAAGAAATAATGCATTATTTATCTTACTATTCCATTGAATCAGATTCTGAAGTATCTTTATAATCAGAATTCTGTTCACTTAAAGCTGAAACATATCACAGACAGCTTTATGTTATGTGACAGTCATTCAAGATAAGAGATACAAAAATAATAGCACCAGAAGAAGCCGGGAACCATGGGGATGTTATTTGTTTAACACATGTCAGTAATTTAGCTCTCTAAAAGAAGAAAAAAATCACTCTTACTTGAAATAGACATCAAAAATTTTTAATGCTTTTGGTATTAATAAATAGGTATCAGCCTTTATTCTAAAGTCTAAACATGCTTAACATTTTAAAATATATTTTATTTGGGTCAATGTAGTTCTAGAATTAAAGAAGTCTATGTGCAATTAGCCTTTTAAAACTTTGTAGTGCTTACAGATATTTTTCAAATTTATATATCATATAACGTGCAGCTCTGAAGGGGTATGGAATATTGGAAGAATGTAATGCTTGTGTTTTGAATTTGAGATAAATCTGAGCCAAAATGTTTACTAAATAAGAAATCATAATCAGAAAGCAGAAGACAGAACCCAACTTGAAGCAGTATAATAAAACATTGTGTGAAGTAGTTATTGCAAGAATAATCAAAAAACAAAAAAGTCAATAGGTTGAATATAACAATGGGGATAAGAGTTTAATGTGATTAATGAAGCAAGAACTCAGATTCAGGATTCCAGTCACAGTAATAAAGTATGAGACCAGGCTTTAATCCTGGAAGAAATGGTCTCTTCAAGTGTAATAATAAATTAGATGAGGTAGAAAAATT
The DNA here is from genome assembly GCF_949774975.1 of Lagenorhynchus albirostris. Taxonomy (NCBI): domain Eukaryota; kingdom Metazoa; phylum Chordata; class Mammalia; order Artiodactyla; family Delphinidae; genus Lagenorhynchus; species Lagenorhynchus albirostris. The sequence continues at coordinate 42,244,296 of NC_083112.1, read as the reverse complement.
GGACATTGTATTAAGGAAGAGGGTATGACATGGCAGAGAATGGTGGAACCAAAGTAAGTTTTGCTTATTTGTCTTTTTTTTCCCAGAAATGATTAGGAATATCCTTACCAGCAATGAATCATTAAATCAGAGCAATGCCAAAAGGAGAAAATTTTAATTTGTAGCAGAATCACTTCTGTACAAATCTAAATAATTCTTAAAATAATTAGTTTTGATTTCAGAGATAAGATTGTGATGTGACCAACTGTGTGATAATTTTTTAGCTGTTGCAAAAATATTTATTTTGCATTAAAATTTTATCTGGCACTTCCTTTTGCAGCATAAATTCCTGCCTATTACATTGTGTAGGTTGACTTTCACAGAAAAAAAAAAGATTTATTTAAAGATAAACATAAAGTAACAGTTGGGACATGGACAGGGAAATGGACAAGGACTTAGGACTGTTAAGAATTTCCACTACTTGAGTAGTTTTGTATTCCAGAGTGTATAGTTTCTTTGGTTGTTGTAGTGGCATCTGTGTCAACAAGAAAGCCCCTTTATTGTTCAAATGTATTTATAAATAATGCATTGGTTTTTGTCCTATGATGACATAGTCAACTAGTCGGTACAATACAAGACCACAGTTGGTTACAAGGTGTATTTATGAATAAGGGCTAGAGAAAGCTCTAATCACTGACCTCAGAATTTGGACTAAACAAGTGATATTGATATATTACTTCCCAAATTGATAAGACATGCATGTTTGCACAATTTGTTCTCTTTTCTAAAGAAACTTAACCCTTAGTCCTCAAGGCCGGGTTTAATCAGAAGTTTCTTTAACTTATTCTTCATATATTTTCCATGGGGTACTCTATTATAACATCCAGTGGACAAAGGGAAGCAAGGTACTGTTGCTGGAAGAAATGTTCTATACATGTCAATTAGATAAATTTGGCTGATAGAGATATTGAGGTCTTCTACATCCTTCGTGATTTTTCACCTACTTGTTCTATTGATTACTAAGAGATGCTTACCTTGCAGAGTTGTCTAATTTCTCCTTTGAAAGTTCTAGCAGTATTTACTTCATGAACTTTGAAACTTTGCTGTTATGTACATACATGTTTAAAATTGTTATATCTTCTTGGTAAATTGAACTTTTAAATCAATTTTAATAACCTTTTTATCCATGGTAATTTTCATCATCTCAATGACTACATTGTTGATACAATAGAACCATTCTAGCTTTCTATGGGTTATATTTGTATAGTATATCACTTTTAGTCCTTTTATCAATATAATGTTCACTATTAAAATATTAATCTTATTTACATCATGTGGTTGAGTAGTATCTTCTTAATCTGCCCTGAAAATCTGTCTTTTAACTTGTGTGTTTTGATCATTTTCATTACAATACTTATTAATGTGGTTGGATTTAGGTATACCATTTTGTTTGTTTTGCATTTGTCTGGTCTGTTTTTGATCAGTTTCCCCTTTCCTGCCTTTCTTTGGGATTATCTGAATATTTGTAGTGCTCCACTTCAATTTAGATATTGGCTTCTTTGTCTGTTTCTCTTTGTATTATTTTATAGTGGTTTTGGGAATATGTGTATAACATATATAATGATATATATATCATATACATATAAATCACATAAACAAATACACATATGCATATACAATTGTTTATTTTTAAAATTGATTTACAATGTTGTGTTAGTTTCTGGTGTACAGCAAAGTGAATATATATATGCTTTTCTCTTATGTTTTATCACAGGATATTGAATATAGTTCTTTGTGCTATACAGTAAGACCTTGTTATCTATTTTATATATTGTAGTTTGTATCTGCTAATCCCAAACTCCTAATTTATCCCTACCCTACCCCTTTTCCCCTTTGGTAACCACAAGTTTGTTTCTATGTCTCTGAGTCTTTTTGTTTCATTAAAAAGTTCATTTGTATTACATTTTAAATTCTACATATTGTGATATCATATGGTATTTGTCTTTCTCTTTCTGACTTATTTCTCTTTCACTTAGCATGATAAACTCTAGGTACATCCATGTTGCTGTAAATTGCATTATTTCATTCTTTTTATGGCTGAGTAGTATTCCCTTTATCCATTCATCTGTCAAGGGCCCTTTAGGTTGCTTCCATGTCTTGGTTATTGTAAGTAATGCTGTATGAACATTGGGGTGCATGTAGGTTTTCAAATTACAGTTTTCTCCAGGTATTTGCCCAGGGGTGGGATTACTGGATCATGTGGCAGCTCTATGTTTAGTTTTTTTTTTTTTTTCCTTTGGCCCCAATTCATGGCATGTGGGATCTTAGTTCTCTGACCAGGGATTGAACATATGCTCCCTGCAGTGGAAGCACAGAGTCTTAACCTCTGGACTGCCAGGCAAGACTTTATTTTTAGTTTTATAAGGAACCTCCATACTGTTTCCATAGTGGCTGCACCAATTTACATTTCCACCAACAGTACAGGGGAGTTTCCTTTTCTCCACAACCTATCCAACATTTATTTTTCATAGATTTTTGATGATGGTCTTTCTGACTGCTGTGAGGTGATACCCCTCACTCTAGTTTTGATTTGCATATCTTAATAATTAACCATATTGAACATCTTTTCATGTGCCTGTTGGCCATCTGTGTGTCTTCTTTGGAGGAATGTCTGTTTAGGTCTTTGGCCCATTTTTTGATAGGGTTGTTTGTTTTTTTGTTATTGGGTTATATGTGCTGTTTGTATATTTTGGAAATTAACCCCTTGTTGGTTGCATTGTTTGCAAGTATTTTCTTCCAGTCTATAGATTATCATTTCATCTTGTTTATGGTTTCCTTGCTGTGCAAAAGTTTATAAGTTTGATTAAGTCCCATTTACTTTTATTTCTATTGCTTTGGGAGACTGACCTAAGAAAACATTGGTAATATTTATAAAAATTGTTTATTTTTAAATTTTATACAATAATATTCACTCTTGGTATACAGTTTTATAAGTTTTGACAAATTTAACCAAACAGTTCAGTAATCCCTACAACAATGACTCCCTCATGCTACCAACTTTATAATAATCCAAATCACCTCTCTTCTTAATCACTGGCAACCACTGATCTTTTATCCTTCATTAAAGTTTTGTTTTTTCCAGTGTGTGATAAAGTTAGATTCATAGCATTTTGAGACTTCTTTTATTTGGCAAAGTTCATTCAAGCTCATCCATACTGTTGTTTTTATCAATAGTTCATTCCATTTTATTGCTGAGGAGAATTTAATTGGATATACTACAGCTTATTTATTTACCACCTTATTGGGACATTTCAGTTATTTCCAGTTTTTAGTAATTATGAGTAAAGCAACTATAAACACTTGATAATTGTGGGCTATGTGTGTATCTGTGTATAAACAGTCTTTTATTTCACTTGTGTAAATACCTAGAATTGGGATTGCTGGATAATATGGTAATGCATGTTTATAAGAAACTTCCAAACTGTTTTGCAAATCTGATATACCATTTTATATTCCCACTATCAACACATGAGTTTTTGTGTTACCCTTTGTCCTCACCAGTAATTAACATTATCAGGTTTTTTTCTCCTTTCTAACAGCTATTTCACTGATGTCTCATTGTGGTGTTACTTTATTTTTCCTGAATAACTAGTGAGATTAAGCATCTTTTCATGGACATCTTTGTTATCTGTATGCCTTCTTTGAATTAGTATTTGTTCAGTTTTTCCCACATTTTTGTATGGTTGGTTGTCTTATTGTTGTGTTGTGAACTTTCTTTTTATAGTCTTATTTATATATATATATTTTAATATATTCATCATTATTTGAAAACATTTTCTCCCATTTTTAACTTTTTCCATTCTCTTAGCATTGTAGTTTTCAGAGCAAAAACTTCAAATGTTGATGAAATGTGATTTATTGTTTTTTCTTTTAAAGCATGGTTTTGATGTTATATCTAAGAACTTGTTGCTTTATGTTTTATTCTAAAACTTTAAATTTTTATTTGTTATATTTAGTGCTATTATTCAATTTTTAACAATATTGAGGTATATATTGAGGTTTATGTTTGCATGTCCAATTAAAAATAATATCCTTGCTTTTGCACTTTTTTTCAAAAATCAATTGCTCATATTTGTTTAATGTCACCCTTTATATCTGGTAATTTTCCTGGTTCTGAAGTAATATTGTATGCTGTTAATATATACATTCCAGCTTTCTTTTGGTTGGTATTTGCATGGTATATCTTTTACCATCTTTTGCTTTTAATTTACTGATACTTTTGTAATTAAATTTTATTTTCTGTTGACAGCATATAATTCTTATATTTTTATCTGATCTCACCAATAAGCTCTATATTTAAATTGTTGTGTTTTGGTAAGTTACATTATTTTTAATTCTAATTTTATTTTGTTTGCTATTTGACTATCTCTATTTTTATTTTTATTACTTTTGCATGGAGATTATAACCTGCATACTTAATTATTCACAGGCTATTTGCAGGTAATATTTTACCAGTTAACTAAAACTTAGAAGGCTTATGAGCTAATGAAATAAAATTATTTTAAGGCAGAGCAAGAAAAAGTCAAACATAAAATTCTTCTCTGCCCATGTGGGCCACTACTCCCTCACTTTTAATGTGCAATGTGTATTTGCATTATACATTAACCAGATCTCCTTAGAAGAAATAGGCATGCCTACTAGACCAAAAAGAGCAATTTTCTGGTGACAGCAAGGTAATCTCTTAGGAGATAATTCCTTTCTTAATCCTGTAAGAGATCATGATGACTCACCATGTATGTGCAGACCTGGATTATGTAAACTATCAGTATGTTACTTTAATGTGTAATCCTCTTTCTTGAAAATATATATAATATGCTTTGATTGCTAAGGGGTAGAACAGTCCTCAGAGCTTACTGAAACACTGTATCCCAAGTTATAATCCTCAAATTGGCTCAAATAAAATTTTTGATTTCTTTCTTAGACTGAAAGAAATTGAATTTTTTGGTTGTTTTTGACAAATCATATGTCCCTTTACTCTTCTCTCTTTATTATTGTTAATAATATTATGATTATTCTCACATGAACTATACCTGCATATATTACAATTCTTCAGACAATAAAATAATTTTTGCTTCCTAATCTAGTCTATTATATTTACCAGATACCTACCAATTATGCTGCTCTTCCTTTATTCCTGAAATTCCTAATTTCTATCTGGTATAATTTGTCTTCAACCTGGAAATCTTCTTTTGCATTTCTTTTGGAGCAGGTTGATTGGTCACAAATTCTCATACCTTCCCCTAATCTGCAAAGATCTTTATTTCATCCTATCCCTTATGAAGTTGATAACTGTTCATAAAATTTTGAGTTATTAGTTCTTTGATTTAGCACTTTGATTATGATGTTGCTGGGCATTGTTTTCCTTCAGTTTATCTCTCCACTCCAGGGATTATTTCTCACCCCCTGGCTTCCATGGGCACTTTTACTGGTCTACTGGCTAGAAAGCAGGGGTAACTCAGAATTTTAGCCACCCTCACCCTTCCCTGCTCTCTTACAGTTCCATGAAACTTGGGGGAAGTGTCTTGTGTTGAAGTGGTAAGAGAAAAGACAGAAAAAATACCACAGATTTCCCTCACACTCCATGGATCACAGGAGCCCCTTTCCTAGTTCCTCTGCATAGAGAGATGAACTCTCTCTGTGTCTTTTTTTAAATTGAGATGAGTTGACATATAATATTGTGTAAGTTTAAGGTGAATAATATGTTGATGTGATGCATTTCTATATTGCAGCATGATTACCACCTTAGCTTTACCTAAAAACTATATCACTTCACATATTAATTTTCTTTTTTGTGGTGAGAACATTTAAAATGCAGTCTCTCAATAATTGTGAAGTATATAATACAGTATTTTTGGCTATAATCACTATGTAGTCCATTAAATCTCCAGAAGTTATTTCTTTACAAGTTGCAAGTTTGTACCTTTTAACATCTATGAGTCTTATTAATATGTAATACTGTGGCTTGTTGCTTGGACTTGACTTTGAAAATGGTTTGAGAAAAAGTTTTTTCTCCCACACTCTCCTGAATGCATAGACCCTTTTTCTTATTCCTCTAGCTGGAAAGTGTAGCTTTCTCTCTGATTTTTTGCAATCTGCATTCAATGTCCAGTTCCAAGAATTGGCCTATTCTTAGATGAAAATCAATAGATAAAGGAAGGGGGAAAATAATAAGAAGAAAATAAACAGTGAAAACTAAGACACCTACTAGGCACTGGTGGGAGACCTCGGACATCTAAGGGGATAGGAGGAATCCCTGTGCAACCAGGTAAGAAGTAGGAAAGAAAGATGGGGGAAGAAGAGTGGAGGCAGGATGGGACTGGTGCCCCTGAAGGGGGATGGAGGAGGAGTGAGGTTCCCACACACAGAAGGGCCCACTCACAGTGAGAGGATCATCAGGGACAGAGAAGGACCTTTGGGGGGTTGGGGGATTAGATGCAAACATGGCCAGAATCTCCCCAACCCTTTCATGCCTCAGTGATCCTGCTGAGGTCCCAGGTCTGAACCCCAACCTCCTGGGACCACTTCTGGATGCACAGGTCCTGGGCTTGAACCCACCTGTACTCCCTGCTAAGGTCTCTTTTGGTCATATGAGTCCTGGGCCTGAGCTGAGCCCCCCACCAGACTCCCCATGGTTGCATGGGTCCTGGGCCTGAGCCGTCTCCTGCCAAGGCCTCTTCTAACCATGCAGGTCTTGGGCCTGAACCCCAAACCTGCCAAAGCCTCCGCAGGCTGCGTGTGTCCCAGCTGACCTGAGTACCGCCCTCCACAAGGCCTGCACAAGCTGTGTGGGTTGCAAAAGCCTGTGTACTGACCCAATAAAGCCACTTCCAGCTGAGCAGGTCCCAGTCCTGAGGCCTGTCTCCACCAAAACTTCCTCTGGCCTTGTGGGTCCTGGTAAACCAAGTGCCATCCCTCACAGGGCTTCTTCTGGCTGTGTGATCCAGGTGAGCATGGCTGTGTAAGCCTATGCAACAACTGGCTTACATGGGTACATGTGCTAAGGACCATCTCCAGAAACAGATGCTGGTGAGAAGGACACATCCAGAGGTGGGACTGACACAGTGGGTCCAGAGTCCTACCTAGAGGTCTTGGAGGCCTACTGTGGAGGCAGGGGTAGGCTATAACTCACTGTGACCACAAGGACACTAATAGAGGAGGCACCAGGGAATTTTTTATTTTTAATTTAAAATTTTTTTAATTTTTCTTAAACTTTTAAAATTTTTTTATCTTTTATTTTTATTCTTTTTCATCTTTTAATTTTCCTTATTTTATTTTTTTTTATTTTTCTTTGCTGTTGTGGTTCTGTTTTGTTTTTTTGATTTTACTTCTTTATTGTTATTTTCTCTAATATATTTTAATTTTTCTAATTTTATTTTATTCTTTGTTATTGTTCTGCTCCTTTCTGTTTTTTGCTTTTATTCCTTTTCTTTCTTTCTTTTCTCTTCTGTGCCACAGGGCTTGTGGGGTCTTGCTTCCCAGGCCTGTGGTGGAAGCGCCAAGTCCAAGCCACAGAACAAAGAGAGATCTTTAGGTACCAGGGACTATTAATCAGTGTGAGGTCTCCAAGAGGTCCTCATCTCAGCACCAAGACCCTGCTCCACCTAACTGCCTGCAAACTCCAGTGCTGGACACCTAAGGCCAAACAAACAGCAAGATAAGAACACAGCCCCAGCCATCAACAAAGATGAGATGACAGAAAAGTATGTTACAGACAAAGAAGCAAAGTAAAAACCTACAGGACCAAATAAATGAAGAAGAAATAGGCAATCTAAATGAAAAAAAATTCAGAGTAATTATGCAAAGATGATCCAAAATCTTGGAAATAGAATAGAGGCACAGATTGAGAAAATACAAGAAATGTTTGACAAGAACCTAGAAAAACTAAAGAACAAACAAACAGTGCCCTGGTCCGGGAAGATCCCACATGCCATAGAGTGTCTGGGCCCATGAACTATGGCCGCCAAGCCTGCGTGTCTGGAGCCTCTGCTCCGCAACAGGAGAGACCACAACAGTAAGAGGCACACGTACCACAAAATAAATAAATAAATACATAAAATAAACCCCAAACAATAAAGGAAATGGTAATAGGAACATGCATACTGATAATTACCTTAAATGTAAATGAGTTAAATGTTCCAACAAAAAAGCACACACTGGCTGAATGGATACAAAACTAGACCCATATATATATGCAGTCTAAAGAGATCCACTTCAGGCCTAGAGAAACATAGAGACTGAAAGTGAGGGGATGGAAAAATGATACTCCATGCAAAAGGAAATCAAAAGAAACCTGGAGTAGCAATGCTCATACCAGATAAACTAGACTTTAAAAGAAAAACTGTTATGAGAGACAAGGAAGGACACTACATAATGATCAAAGGATCAATCCAAGAAGAAGACATAACAATTATAAATATTTATGCAACACAATACATAAGGTATATATTAACAGGCATAAAGGGGAAATTGATAGTAACACAATAATAGTGGGGGAATTTAACACCACACTTACACCAATGGACAGATCATCCAGACAGAAATTTATGAACTTTAAATCACACAACAGACCAGATAGACTTAACTGATATTTATAGGACATTCCATGTGAAAGCAGCAGAATACACTTTCTTCTCAAGTGGGCTAGGAACATTCTCCAGGGTAGATCACATCTTAGGTCACAGATCAAGCCTCAGTAAATTTAAGAAAATTGAAATGGTATCAAGCACCTTTCCAATGACACCACTATGAAATTAGAAATCAATCACAGAAAAAAAAAGTTGTAAAAAACACAAACACAATGAGGCTAAACAATACACTACTAAACAACGAAGAGATCACTGAAGAAATCAAAAAGGAAATTAAAAAATACATAGAAACAAATGACAACAAAAGCACGACAACCCAAAACTTGTGGGGTGCAGCAAAAGCAGCCCTAGGACGAAAGTTTATAGCAATTCAAACCTACCTCAAGAAATAAGAAAATTGCAAATAAACAACCTAATCTTACACCTAAAGCAACTCGAGAAAGAAGAACAGATAAGACCTAAATTTAGCAGAAGGAAAGAAATCATAAAAATCAGAGCAGAAATAAATGAAACGGAAACAAAGGAAACAATAGCAAAGATCAATGAAACTAAAAGCTGGTCCTTTGAGAAGATGAACAAAACTGATAAACATTTAGCCAGACTCATCAATAAAAAAGGGAGAGGATTCAAATCAATAAAATAGTAAATGAAAAAGAAGAAATTACAACTGACACTGCAAAATACAAAGGATCATAAGAGACTACTACAAACAACTCTATGACAATAAAATAGACAACTTGGAAGAAATGGAGAAATTCTTGGAAATGTACAGCCTTCCAAGATTGAACCAAGAAGAAACAGAAAATATGAACAGACAGATCACAAGTAATGAAATTGAAAATGCAATTAAAAATCTTCCAACAAATAAAAGCTCAGGACCAGATGGCTTCAGAGATGAGTTCTATCAAACATTTAGAGAAGAGCTAATACCCATTCTTTTCAAACTCTTCCAAAAAATTGCAGAGGAAGGAACACTCCCAAGCTCATTCTACAAGCCCACCATCTACCTGATACAAAAACCAGACAAAAATATATATATAAAAAAAGAAAATTACGACCAATATCACTGATTAACATACATACAAATATCCTCAACAAAACACTGGCGAACAGAATCCAACAACATATTAAAAGGAGCATACATCATGATAAAATGGGATTTATCCCAGGAATGCAAGGATACTTCAATATATACAAATCAATCAATGTAGTACACCATATTAACAAATTAAAAATAAAAATCATATGATCATCTCAATAGATGCAAGAAGAAGCTTTTGACAAAATTCAACACAAATTTATGATAAAAACTCCAGAAAGAGAGCATAGAAGGAACTTACCTCAATATAATAAAGGCCAAATATGATAAACCCACAGCAAACATCATTCACAATGGTGAAAAACTGAAAACATTTCCTCTAAGATCAGGAATAAGACAAGGATGTCCACACTCACCACTCTTATTCAACATAGTTTTGGAAATCCTAGCCACGGCAATCAGAGAAGAAAAAGAAATAAAAGGAATCCAGATTGGAAAAGAAGTAAAACTGTCACTGTCTGCAGATGACATGATACTATATATAGAAAATCCTAAAGATGCCACCGGAAAACTGCTAGAGCTAATCAATAAATTTGGTAAAGATGCACAGTACAAAATTAATGCACAGAAATCTCTCTCTTTTTTTTTTAACATCTTTATTGGGGTATAATTGCTTTACAATGGTGTGTTAGTTTCTGCTTTATAACAAAGTGAATCAGTCATACATAAACATATGTTCCCATATGTCTTCCCTGTTGCGTCTCCCTCCCTCCCACCCTCCCTATCCCACCCCTCCAGGCTGTCACAAAGCACCGAGCCAATATCCCTGTGCCATGCGGCTGCTTCCCACTAGCTATCTACCTTACTGCGTTTGTTAGTGTGTATATGCCCATGACTCTCTCTCGCCCTGTCACAGCTCACCCTTCCCCCTCCCCATAACCTCAAATCCGTTCTCTAGGAGGTCTGCGTCTTTATTCCTGCTTTACCCCTAGGTTCTTCATGACATTTTTTTTCTTAAATTCCATATATATGTGTTAGCATACGGTATTTGTCTTTTTCTTTCTGACTTACTTCACTCTGTATGACAGACTCTAGGTCTATCCACCTCATTACAAATAGCTCAATTTCGTTTCTTTTTATGGCTGAGTAATATTCCATTGTATATATGTGCCACATCTTCTTTATCCATTCATCCGATGACGGGCACTTAGGTTGTTTCCATCTCTGGGCTATTGTAAATAGAGCTGCAATGAACATTTTGGTACATGACTCTTTTTGAATTTTGGTTTTCTCAGGGTATATGCCCAGTAGTGGGATTGCTGGGTCATATGGTAGTTCTGTTTGTAGTTTTTTAAGGAACCTCCATACTGTTCTCCATAGTGGCTGAACCAATTCACATTCCCACCAGCAGTGCAAGAGTGTTCCCTTTTCTCCACACCCTCTCCAGCATTTATTGTTTCTAGATTTTTTGATGATGGCCATTCTGACTGGTGTGAGATGATATCTCATTGTAGTTTTGATTTGCATTTCTCTAATGCTAAATGATGTTGAGCATTCTTTCATGTGTTTGTTGGCAGTCTGTATATCTTCTTTGGAGAAATGTCTATTTAGGTCTTCTGCCCATTTTTGGATTGGGTTGTTTGTTTTTTTGTTATTGAGCTGCATGAGCTGCTTGTAAATTTTGGAGATTAATCCTTTGTCGGTTGCTTCATTTGCAAATATTTTCTCCCATTCTGAGTATTGTCTTTTGGTCTTGTTTATGGTTTCCTTTGCTGAATGCACAGAAATCTCTTGATTCCTATACACTAAGAATGAAAAATCAGTAAGAGAAATGAAGAAACACACCATTTACCATTGAAACAAAAAGAATAAAATACCTAAGAATAAGCCTACCTAAGGTGGTAAAAGACATGTACTCACAAAACTATAAGACACTCATGAAAGAAATCAAAGATGACTCAAACAGATGGAGACGTATACTATGTCCTTGGATTGAAAGAATCAATATTGTGAAAATGAATAGCCAAAGCAACCTTGAGAAAGAAAAACAGAGCTGGAAGAATCAGGCTCCCAGACTTAAGATTATACTACACGGTTACAGTAATCAAGGCAGTATGGTGCTGGCACAAAAACAGAAATATAGATCAACACAACATGATAGAAAGCCCAGAGATAAACTCACGCACATATGGTCACCTTATTTTTGATAAAGGAGGCAAGAATATTCAATGGAGAAAAGGCAGCCCCTTCAATAAGTGTTGCTGGGAAAACTGGACAGCTACATGCAAAAGAATGAAATTAGAACACTCCCTAACACCATACATGAAAATAAACTCAAAATGGATTAAAGATTTAAATGTAAGGCCGGACACTATAAACCTCTTAGAGGAAAACATAAGCAGAACACTCTGACATAAACCACATCAAGATCTTCTTTGACCCCCCTCCTAGAGTAATGAAAATAAAAACAAAAATAAACAAATGGAGCCTACTTAAATTTAAAAGCTTTTGCACAGCAAAGGAAGCCATAAACAACATGAAAAGACAACCCTCAGAATGGCAGAATTCATTTGCACATGAAGCAACTGACAAGGGATTTTTCTCCAAAATATACAAACAGCACATGCAGCTCAATATCAAAAAGACTAACAACCCAATCAAAAAATGCGTGGAAGATCTAAATAGACATTTCTCCCAAGAAGACGTACAATGGCCAAAAGGCACATGAAAGGATGGTCAACATCACTAATTATTAGAGAAATGCAGATCAAAACTACAATGAGGTATCACCTCACACCAGTGAGAATGGCCATCATCAAAAAATCTACAAACAATAAATTCTGGAGAGGGTGTGGAGGAAAGGTAACCCTTTTGCACTGTTGGTAGGAATGTAAATTTATACAGTCACTATGAAGAACAGTATGGAGGTTCCTTAAAAAAACTAAAAATAGAAGTACCATATGACCCAACAATCCCAGTACTGGGCACGTACTCTGAGAAAACCATAATTCAAAGAGACACATGCACCCCAATGTTCATTGCAACACTATTTACAATATCCAGGTCAAGTAAGCAATACAAATGTACATTGACAGATGAATGGATAAAGAAGATGTGGTACATATATACAATGGAATATTACTCAGCCATTAAAATGAATGAAATTGGGTCATTTGTAGAGATGTGGATGGACATAGGGTCTGTTATACAGAGTGAAGTAAGTCAGAATGAGAGAAAAAACTATCGTATATTAACACATATATGCAGAATCTGGAAAAAGTTAGATATGAACCTATTTTCAGGGCAGGAATAGAGACACAGATGTAGAGAATTGATGTATGGACATTTCGGGGGAAAGGGGGATAGGATGAATTGGGAGATTGAGATTGACATATATACACTACCATGTGTAAAACAGATAGCTAGTGTGAACCTGCTGTATAGCACAGGGATATCAGCTTGGTGCTCTGTGTTGACCTAGATATGTAGAATGGTGGGGTTGAAGGAGGTCCAAAAGGGAGAGAATATATGTATACATATAGCTGATTCACTTCATTGTATAGTGGAAACAAACACAACATTGTAAAGCAACTCTACCCCCACAAAAATATAACAGTGTAAGTTACCACAATAGAGATTCTTCAATTATGATTTCTGCCTTCCTCCACCTGTTATTCTTTAGTTTTTGGAGTTATCATAGAGTTGCTTTTTGTTCTGTCCAGACATTTTTTAGATACAGTCAAAGGGAGAGATAGGCTGATGTAGACTCTCTCCATCTTAACTAAGAAGTCAAACCAGTGTCTTTTAATCTGAAATTTGTTAAAAGGAAAATAAAAGTGTTTAGAGTAGTTTTGGGTTAATTGAAATTTGAGAATAATAAACATATATAATTATCTTTATCAATTATCTTTATAATTATCTTTATCAAAATGAAAAGCAAGTCTTTATGTTAGTAAGTCATTCCAACAAACTCTGAAAGAACTAACATTTAAAACACATCTTTCCAGGTTTTGTGCTCTAAATTTAGAAAATTTGTCGGAAAAGGCAAAATGAAGACCAGTTATCAGAAGAGAGAAGATATAAACATATTTTCTTAGAGAAAAAAAGCAATCTATACTCAAGATTTTCAAAATTTACAATAATAAATAGCAATCTTAAGGAATTTAGAAATAGAAATTTAACACATTGTCTTTATAAAATACAAACTGTTTTCTGGGCACAGGATGACTTAACCATTTTATGGAAAGAAACAAATTCATATTTGTCTCTTCTTGTATGATATTCATATAAAATACCTAAGGGTTTTTGTTATTCTTGTTTTTTACTAGTATATATATACCTGTAAATACATGTGGTTAGACATATACCAATACATAATTATAAATACAGATGATATATTTAAAATACTTCACTTTTAAACATACTTAGATCCACAGCATAATATGTAGATAACATACGTATTATAATACATTTTTATCTCAACAAATTGAAAGCTTTTTCTTGTAAAACAAAAAGATCATATTTATTTTCCTTTCTATGTTCATGTATTATAATAACTATTATACCTAGTAAAATCTCAAATATTATATAAAATACCAGTTAAATTGGTAATCAAAGTAACCAAGTTTTATTTATAAGACACAAGAACAAAATAAAAGATGGAAAATCAGGAATTTCCAAAATGCCTTCTCATAATCACACATTTCATTTTAATTTACACAATTTGATTAACAAATAAAAGGAAATATTAATGTCAACATTTTATATTGTATAAAAAGTAAGAGTAAATTAAAGAAATGTAAAATGATCAATATTTTGTGCTTTTTCTTCATCAGAAATATTTCAGGTTTCCACAGAGTAATCATTATTTAATTCAATTTAATAAAAGTATAGTATTTAAAAGTTAACTAAGAATCTGGATATTAATTATAAAACCAATTGAAAGATTAAAAAATAAATAAGTCATAAGAAGTAAAACCCTAATCTTGCAAACAATAAAAATTCAGATATGGTATTACATTATTTTTACAAGGTGGTAGAAGTCAGGAAGAAGTCAGAGTTACTTTTAAATTAAAATTATTCAGTCATTGAATTAGTTCAAAGAGTCACACTGATAAGTATATAATATAAAGTTCTTAATACTAATTTCTATCTCTATCTTTCAAAGATGTTAAAATCATGTTAATGTTTTTCTCTGTTTGTGAACCGATAACCAATGCCTTTCTGTCTTGTCCAGTGTTCTAATACCAAAGCCATATTTTACTTGTTCTCAATTGCAGTTTTGAAAAACAACAAAATCATATTTTACTTATTCACATTTAAAGCATTAAAAAGCTTTATTTTTTTCTTTGTTTTAAATTCAGGTGTGGACTGGATGGATTCCATGACTGAGGGAACATCTCTGCATCAACAAACTGTTTGAGGGCTTGCACACTCAAACAGTATATCATGCTAGAATCTGAGTGTTTATTTCTTTTTGTTTGTTTGTTTGTTTTCTATGTTTTAACTATCTTGGGTATTTATTTATTTGAAAATATTTTAATTTTATCTTGGAGTATAATTGGTTTGCAATGTTCTGTTTGTTTCAGGTGTAGATCAAACTTATGTTATACATATACATATATCTATTCATTTTCAGATTCTTTTCCCATATACGTTATTCCAGAGTATTGAGCAGAGTTCCCTGTGCTATACAGTAGGTCCTTGTGGATTATTCATTTTATATATAGTAGTGTGTATATGCTAAACCTAACATCCTAATTTTCCCTTTCCCCCCACCTTTCCCTTTGGTAACCATAAGTTTGCTTTTAAGTCTCTTAGTCTGTTTCTGTTTTATAAATAAGTTCATTTGCAACTTTAGATTCCACATGTAAGTGATATGATATTTTTCTTTCTCTGTCTGATTTACTTCACTGAGAATGATAATCTCTAGGTCTGTCAATATAGCTGCAAATGGCATTATTTCATTCTTCTTATGGCTAAGTAGTATTCTGTTGCATATATGTACCACACCTTCTTTATCCATTCATCTCTCAATGGACATTTAGGTTGCTTCTATGTCCTGGCTACTGTAAATAGTACTGCAATGAACATTGAGGTGCATGTGTCTTTTGAAGTATGATTTTCTCTGGATATATGTCCAGAAGTGGCATTGCTGTATCATATGGTGGCTCTATTTTTAGCTTTTTAAGGAACTTCCATACTGTTTTCCAGAGTGGCTGCACCAATTTACAATCCCACCAACAGTGTAGGTGGGTTCCTTTTTCTCCACACCGTCTCCAGTATGTATTATTTGTGGACTTTTATTTTTTTTTAAGATTTTTTTATTTGTTTTTTGGGGCTGTGTTTGGTCTTCGTTGCTGTTCAGGCTTTCTCTAGTTGTGGTGAGTGGGGGCTACTCTTCATTGAGGTGAGGGGGCTTCACATTACAGTGGCTTCTCTTGTTGTAGAGCATGGGCTCTAGGCACGTGGGCTTCAGTAGTTGTGACACATGGGCTCTAGAGTGCAGGCTCAGTAGTTGTGGCACATAGAGTTAGTTGCTTTGTGATATGTGGGATCTTCCCCAACCAGGGATTGAACCCATGTCCCCTGCATTGGCAGGCAGATTCTTAACCATTGTGCCACCAGGAAAGTCCATTTGTGGACTTTTCGATGATGGCCATTCTGACCAGTGTCAGGTGATACCTCATTGTAGTTTTGAATTGTATTTCTCTAATAATTAATGATGTTGAGCACCTTTTCATGTGCTTTTTGGTCATCTGTATGTTTTCTTTAGAAAAATATTTTTTTAGGTCATCTGCCCATTTTTTATTGGGTTGTTTGTTCATTTATTTTTGATATTTAGCTGCATGAGCTGTTTACATATTTTAGATATTAATCTCTTGTCAGTGCCAGGGTTTGTAAATATTTTCTCCCATTCTGTGCGTTGTCTTTTCATTTTCTTTTATGGTTTCTTTTGCTGTGCAAAAGCTTTTAAGTTTAGTTAGATCTCACTTGTTTATTTTTTTGTTTTTATTTTCATTACTCTAGGAGGTGGATACAAAAAGATTTTGCTGCAATTTATGTCAGAGATTGTTCTGCCTATGTTTTCCTCTAAGAGTTTTATAGTAACCAGTCTTACATTTAGGTTTTTAATTAATTTTGAGTTTATTTTTGTATATGAAGTTAGAGAATGTGAAAATTTCATTCCTTTACATGTAACTGTCCAGTTTTCCCAGCACTACTATTGAAGAGAGTATCTTTACTCCATTGTATATTCTTATCTCCTTTGTCATAGATTAATTGAAACATAGGTGCATGGGTTTTTCCTCAGCTTTCTATCCTGTACCAATGATCTATAAGTCTGTCTTTGTGCCAGTATAATACTGTTTTGCTTAATGTACTTTGTAGTATTGTCTGAAGTCATGAAGCTTGATTCCTCCAGCTCTGTTTTTCTTTCTCAAGATTGCTTTTGCTATTCAGAGTCTTTTGTAATTCCATACAAATTTTAATATTTTTAAATTGTAGATCTGCAAAAAATGCCATTGACAATTTGACAGGAATTGCATTGAATCTATAGATTACCTTGGGTAGTATAGTCATTTTGACAATATTGACTCTTCCAATCTGAGAACATGATATATCTTTCCATCTGTTTGTGTCATCTTCAGTTACTTTCGTCAGCGTCTTATAGTTTTCAGAGCACAGGTTTCTGTCTCATTAGGTAGGTTTATTCCCAGGTATTTTATTCTTTTTGATGCAATAGTAAATGCTGTTCCCTTAATTTCTCTTTCTGATATTTCATTGTTGGTGTATAGGAATGCAAGGGATTTCTGTGGATTAATTTTTTATCCTGCATCTTTACTGAATTCATTGAAGTCTTCTAGTAGTTTTCTGGCATCATCTTTAGGATTTTCTGTGTATAGTATCATGTCATCTGCAAGCACTGACAGTTTTACTTCTTCTTTTCCAATTTAGATTCCTTTTATTTCTTTTTCTTCTCACATTGGCGTGGCTAAGACTTCCAAAATTATGCTGAGTAAAAGTGACTAGTTTGAACATCTTTGTTTTGTTCCTGTTCTTAGAGCAAATGCTTTCAGCTTTGCACCATTGAATATGATTTTAGCTGAGAGCTTGTCATATATGGCTTTTATTATGTTGAGATAAGTTCCCTCTCTGCCCTCTTTCTGGAGAGATTTTATCATAAACTGGTATTGAATTTTGTCAAAAGCTTTTTCTGCGTGTTTTCAGATGATCATATGGTTTTTATTCTAGTTTGTTAATGTGGTGTATCACACTGATTGATTTGTGGATATTGAAGAATGCTTGCATCTCTGGGATAAATCCCACTTGATCATGGTATATCATCCTTTTACTTTTTTGTCGGACTCAGTTTGCTAGTATTTTGTTGAGTATTTTTGCATCTGTGTTCATCAGTGTTTTGGTCTGTAATTTTCTTTTTTTGTAGTATCTTTGTCTGGTTTTCGTATCATGGTGATGGTGGCCTCATACAATGAATTTGGAAGTGTTATTTCCTCTGAAATTTTCTGAAATATTTCCAGAAGGATAGGTGCTAGGTCTTCTCTAAATGTTTGATAGAATTCATCTTTGAAGACATTGTGTTCTCTACATTTGTTTGTTAAGAGATTTTTAATCACAGTTTCATTTTACATATGATTGATTTGTTTATATTTTCTATTTTTTCCTGGTTCAGTCTTGGGAGATTGAACCTTTCTAAAGATTTGTCCATTTCTTTGAGGTTGTCCATTTTATTGGGATATAGTTGCTTGTATTACTCTCTTATGATCCTTTGTATTTCCGTGGTGTCAGTTGTAACTTCTTTTTCTTTTCTAATTTTATTGATTTGAGTCCTCTACCTTTTTTTCTTGATAAGTCTGGCTAAAGGATTATCAATTTCGTTTATCTTTTCAAAGAACCGACTTTTCGTTTCATTGATATTTTTATTGTTTTCTTCATCTAAATTTCTCTTATTTCTGCTCTAAATTTTATGATTTCTTTCCTTCTATTAACTTTAGGTTTTGTTTGTTCTTCTTTCTCTAGTTGCTTTAGGTTTAAAGTTAAGTAGTTTGAGATTTTCCTTGTTTCCTGAGATAAGGTTTTATCACTATAAATGTCCTTTTAGAACAGCTTTTGCTCCATTGAATAGGTTCTGGATCACCATGGTTTCGTTTTCAATTGTCTAGGTGTTTTTTGATTTCCTCTTGGATTTTTCCAGTGATCCGTTGGTTGTTTAGTAGCATTTTGTTTAGCTTCCATGTGTTTGTGTTTTTTACATTTTTTTTATCTTGTAGTTGATTTCAAACACATATCTTTGTGATTTGAAAAGATGATTGATATTATTTCAATTTTCTTAAATTTATCAAGACTTCCTTTATGGCCCAGCATGTGATCTATCCTGAAGAATGTTCCATGTGCACTTGAGAAGAATGTGTAGTCTGTTTCTTTCGAATGGAATGATCTGTAAATATCAATAAATATCTATAATTATCAATAAATATCTATTTGTTCTAATGCCATTTAAGGCCTGTGTTTCCTTATTGATTTTCTGTCTGTATATTCAGACCATTGATGTAAGTTAGGTGTTAAATTTCCCCACTATTATTGTGTTACAGTTGATTTCTCCTTTTATGCCTGTTAGGATTTGCCTTATAAATTGAATTGCTCCTATGTTGGGTGCATATGTATTTAAATTGTCATATCTTCTTCTTTGAAGGATCCCTTGATGGTTATGTTATGTCCTTCTTGGCCTCTTATAAGAGTCTTTATTTTAAAGCTCATTTTGTCTGACATGAGTATTGCTACTCCAGCTTTCTTTAGATTTCCATTTGCATGGAATACTGTTTCCATCCCTTCACTTTCAGTCTGAATGTGTCCCTGGATCTGAAGTGGGTCTTTTGTTGACAGCATATATATACTGTTATTATTTTTGTATACATTCAGCCAATCTATGCTTTTTGGTTGGAGCAATTAATCCATTTACATTTAAGGTCATTACCAATATATATGTTCTTATTGCCATTTTGTTAATTGCTTTGGGGTTTTTTTTAGGTCATTTTTCTTCCTTTCCTCTTTTATTCTCTACTATTGTGTTGATGACTATCTTTAGTGTGGTGCTTTTTATTCTTTTGTTTTTTGGTGTGCATATGCTTATTGTAGATTTTTGTTTTCAGTTTCCATCAGGTGTTTTTGTTTTAACTTTTTATTTTATATTGCAATATAGCTGACTAAAACTTTTGTGTTAGATTCAGGTGTACATCAAAATGATTCAGTTGTACGTATACATGTATCTATTCTTTTTCAAATTGTTTTTCCATATTGGTCTTTATGTAATATTGAGCAGAAGTACCTGTCCTATACAGTAGGTCCTTGTTGGTTAACCATTTCATATATATCAGTTTGTACATGTCAATCCTAAAGTCTCTCACTTACCCCCTTGCCCTCTGGAAACCATAAGTTCATTCTCTGAGTCTGTTTTTGTTTTGTAAATGAGTTCATTTGTATCATTTTTTTTAAGATTCCACATATAAGTGATATCATACAATATTTCTTTCTCTGACATACTTCACTCTGTATGACAGTCTCTAGGTCCATCCATGCTGCTGCAAATGACATTATTTCATTATTTTTAATGGCTGAGTAATATTCCATTGCATATATGTACCACATCTTTATCCATTCTTCTGTTGATGGACATATAGTTTACTTCCCTGTCTTGGCTATTGTAAACAATGCTGCAAAGAGCATTGGGGTGCATGTATCCTTTCAGACCAAGTTTTTCTCGGGATATACACTCAGGACTGGGATTGCAACATCATATTGTAGCTCCATTTTTAGTTTAAGTAGTTATGAGGTTATTGTGTGGTGTGCCTGGCAACAGAGTGTGCATATATTTATGTGAAGATATAAATTGTACTCAAGGTTTTAAATACAAAATGAACATATTAGAAACTGAGTTTTTCTTTAAAGTAACCAGATGTAGAAAAAAATTGATGACACCTATTACACAATAATTTTGGGAAGTTATTAACTTCCTAATATTTTTACAAGAAGAAATTCTTAAATTTATTCATGTTGCTCTTTGGTGCTCAGTGTAATCCAGTAATTGTCTGAAATACATACGCATATACTACTTAACTAATCATTGGTACATATAACAAAATGTATATTCACACAAAAATAATTTCTACATTTACAAAATATGTGCTAAACAGTATCTCTAAACCAACACTTACAGAAAATTCAGATTTCATCTTTTCTGTTTAAAGTTGCTCCAAGCTTCTTTTGCACTTTAAGACTTAATTTGTACAATAGTTATTGTCTATGTAGTAACACTGAGCTTTTCATGGTTCTTCAAATAGTTCCTCATTATCCACTTCTTCCTAAATGGACAAAAAGTTTCAGAAATTCACATATTAAAATTTTAAACTTCTCTTTGATCTCACATCACTTACCACTTTGCATAATGCTTGATTTTGATATCTTTTTTATATTGTTTTTCAAATTAATATCCACTCTCCAAACCATCAATCTGTATTAAGCTGTAATATATATGAATGTTTGAATCATTACTAATATTCCTGCTAAAAGGTTAAAATTTGTGTCATGCATTACAGTTTTATAATAATTTTATGCCAAGATTACCTTACATTAACTTCAATTTCCAGCACATCTGTCAGAAACTTTTATTTTGCCAGAGACTTCTCAGTGGAGAAGTGATTCTTGTAACATGTAAAAACTTGAGTCCAGCTCCTTGATTTCATTAGTATCAATTCTGATAAACTCAAATAACAAAGCAATGATAAAAAGTATAAATTGCAAAGAACATATTATATCAATGAACAAGACTGACCATTTGCTACTAGTTTGTTTCCAAAGACTATTTATAGTATTGACTTCAGTTTTTAATTTTCTATATCATTGGGACAGTTATTTTGTGAAAGTATTTCTATTTCACCTTAGGCTAACAAGGATAAGGTGGAGTATTTCTGCTAAACAACTACTAGATTCCTTTGTTTTTACATGTTTGTTTTTGAAAGAAAATCTCATTTCAGACTTGTTAAAAATAATGTGAAAGAGTTCATTGGAGGAAAATACCACATTGTTTGATGGACATATTGTACCGACTTTCAATTATTATGTACCGACTTTATTTAGTCAATCCCCTGGTACATTTAAATCTGTCTATATAAAACTTTTAATAAAATGTTATGATTGGTAAATTTGATACCATCACAAATGAAAATTCTACTAAAATTACTTTTTAATTGGAGAAAAGTATTTTAACTGAGAATAATTTGTAAAGTTTTTAAAATTCAAAAACAAACTAGTCTAAGGAAATTCAATATAATGTGAACAAGTTATCCTTTTCTGATGAGAAGGAGACAAGAAAGTCAGAGAAAGAGTAGTGGACATGATGATGGAAGCAGAGGTAAGAGAAACTTGAAGATGTTGCATTATTGTTTTGAAAATTGAGGAAGGGGGCCATGATCCATGGAATGCAGGTAACCTCTAAAATCTGTAAAAGACAAGGAAAGAGATTCTCTCCTGGGGCTTCCACAGTATAGCCTACCAACACATGGATTTTAGGTCTTCAGATCTCCTTAACTGAAAGATACAAAATCTGTGTTGTTTTAATCCACTAAGTTTATGGTAATTTGTTACAGCAACTACAGGAAATTAATACACTGTTATTAACTAATTAATGTAATAATACATTCATTAAAACAAACTTTGACTTGTTTATGAACTGAGAATAAATGTGTTAAAAATTTTTATTTATGATTTTAGCTTTTACTTATGAATATTTGCTATGAGACATCTCTGTGCTAATCACTTATCTCAATTAATACTCCAAAGGTTAAGAGATAAAATTTATCCAGGTTTTATTTTTGTAGCACCTTGTTTTTATATCAATTAACAGAACTGAAATGCAATCTATTTTAGATATATTTATTACATTTACTTTTATCACTGAAATACAATAACATCTTTTTATTATACAGATATTTAGTTGTTTTAACTACTTTTTATCATACTTAGAAAACTTAGCCTTAAGTTTAGTCCTAACAAAATGTTTTTGGTGGTATGGTGAACTTTTATCAATAACTTCTTAAAGCTCCTAAAATTCTGCAAATTCTCAACATTTTACAAGGTAGATGAGTATAAAAGTTATTTTCAGTCTTAATTTAGCACATTAAAATTTTATCTCAGAAATTATTCAGTCCAGGTATACCTCATTTTATTGCATTTAAAAATTTTTTTTAAATCTTTTTACAAACTGAAGGTTTGTGACAACCCTGAGTCAAGCAAGTCTATTGGTGCCATTTTTCCAACAGCATTTTCTTACTTCCTGTCATTGTGTGACATTTTGATAATACTCATAGGATTTCAAACTTTCTAACTATTGTCATGGCGATCTGTGATCAGTGATCTTTGATGTTGTTGTTGTAATAGTTTCAGGGAGCTACAAACCACCCCCATTAAAACTGGCAAACTTAATTGATAAAGGTATGTTCTGACTGCTCCCCTTACACTCCATTGTCTATCTCTGTTCCCCTCCTCAACCTCCCTGTCCCCTGAGACAAAATAATAGTCAAGTTTGGCCAGTTAATGACCCTACAATAGTCTCTAAGTATTCAGGTGAAAGGAAGATTTGTCCATATTTCACTTTAAATCAAAAGCTAGAAATAGCTTAGCAAAGGGATGTTGATAGCTGAGACAGGCTGAAAGCTAGGCCTCTTGTGCCAAACAGTTAGGCAGGTTGTGAATACAAAGCAAAAGTTATTGAAGTAAATTAAAAGTGTTACTTCAATGAACACGTGGATGAAACAGCCTTTTTGTTAATATGGAGAAAATTCTAGTGGTCTGGATAGAAGATCAAACCAGCCACAACATTTCATTAAGCCAAAACCTAATCCAGGGCAAGGTCCTAACTCTCTTCAATTCCGTGAAGGCTGAGAGAGGTGAGGAAGCTGTAGAAGAGAAGCTTAAGCTAGCAAAGGTTGTTTCATAAGGTTTAAGGAAAGAAGCTCTCTTCATAATATAAAAGTGCAAGATGAAGCAGAAAGTGCTAATGTAGAAGCTGTAGCAAGTTATCCAGATCTAGCTAAGACAATAAATGAAGGTAAGTACACGAACAACAGATTTTTTATGTAGATGAAATAACCTTTTATTGAAAGAAGGTCCCATTTAGGACTTTCATAGCTAGAGAGGAGAAGTCAATGCCTGGCTTCAAAGGACAGGCTGGCTTTCTTGTTAGGGGCTAATGCAGCTAATGCCTTGAAATTTAAGCAAATTTAAGCTCATTTACCATTCTGAAAATTCTAGGTCCCTTAAGAATTGTGCTAAATTTACTCTGCCTGTGCTCTATAAACAGAACAACAAAGGCTTGATGACAGCAAATCTATTTATAACATGGTTTAGTAAATATTTGAAGCCTACTCTTGAGACCTACTGCTCAGAAAAAAAAATATTCTTCTCAAAATATTACTGTTCAATGACAGTGCACCTGGTCACCTAGGAGGTCTGATGGAGATATAAAATGGGATGAATGGTGTTTGCATACTTACTAATACAACACTCATGCTGCAGTCCACGGATCTAGTAATACTTTTGACTTTCAAGTCTTATTATTTAAGAAATACATTTTCTAAGGCTATAGCTGCATAGTGATTCTTCTGATGGATCTGGGAAAAGTCGATTGAAAACTTTCTGGAAATTATTTTCTTCTTATGGATGAGCAAAGAAAGTGGTTTCTTGAGAGGGAATATACTACAAATGAAGACTGTTGAAATGCAAACAAAGAAATTAGAATATTACTAAACTTACCTGATAAATTAGGGGCAGGCTCTCAGAGGATAGACTCCAATTTTGAAAGAAGTTTGACAGGGGGTAAAATGATATCAAAGAACTTAGAGAAATCATTTGTGAAAGAAAGAGTTAATGTAGCAAAATTCACTGTTGTCTTTGCCACAACCATGCCAGCCTTCAGCAACCACCACTTTGATCAGTCAGCAGCCATCAACATTGGGGCAACACTCCAGCCTGAGAGGCAGACAGGACAGTCTCACTGCATGAGTGACCTGTAGGAGAGGCAAACCCAAGTTATAGGCAGTGCAAGAAGGTGGTCTGGAGATCAGTCCAACCATTTGGAAAGCGTGGAACTCTGCCAAAGGATCCTTTTAAAATCTGTTAAAAAGAAAAATCCTGCTGTGTTCTAAAAAAAAACAAACCAAACAAAACAAAACATTGAGGCAAGACACACCACCAGCAAAAAATTACAAGTCACTGATGACAGTTAGCAGTTTTTAGCAATAAAGACTTTTTAAATTAATGTATGTGTATTATGTTTTAGACATGCTATTTTGCACTTAATAGACTACAGTATATTGTAAACATAACTTTTATATGCACTGAGAAATGAAAAACATCATGAACTTACTTTATTGTGATATTTACTTTATTGTGGTGGTCTGGAACTGAACCTGAAATATCTCTGAGATATGCTTGGGTTCATTAATGCTCTTCACCTTATAAGCCCTGTTTCCTTTTTTCTGGAACATAATAGAATTGCACATTCCCTACTTTTTTGAAGATAAGCACAGTCATTACATTGGCCAGTGAAATGCAAGAACAAGAAATAGATATCAGTACCCTGTTGAAATATTCATTAAATGCCAGTACACATTTCCATGTCAAAGCACAGGTGAATAATTGCATTGATATGAGGTCTTCATTAGCTTCTATCTATTTGTGACCTGTCTGCCCCTTCTTGGTCATGTGGTGTAAATGAGAAATAAACTTTGTTGTTTTTAGACAATAAGATTTTAGGTTAAATTTTGTTAACCACCACATAACAATTTAACCTAACTGATATACTAGCACCCAAAACAAAGTAATTTTAATTAAAAA
Source organism: Lagenorhynchus albirostris (assembly GCF_949774975.1). NCBI lineage: Eukaryota > Metazoa > Chordata > Mammalia > Artiodactyla > Delphinidae > Lagenorhynchus > Lagenorhynchus albirostris. The sequence continues at coordinate 42,218,724 of NC_083112.1, read as the reverse complement.
AACTATACCACATTTAAGCTAATTACTAGTTTTTTCACTCTCATTTACACTGTCATTATAGAATCTATATTCAATTTTGGAGATAAGGTGATAAATATATGTATCTTGATTATCTACATATTCTCTATAAAGGAATACATTTTAATTGTTATAAAATCAACTGAATTTCTGTTCATAAATTTAATTTCTGCTTGAGATATAACATATGCAGGGCATAAATGCTTAAAAAATAATTTGGTTCTGCCACTGTGCCAGAGAGGCTTGCTGTCAGATTTGATATAGGAAACTTGCAAGAGACAATATATTCTTGACTTTCAAATGCAAAAGTATAAATTATAAAAGTTATTTGAAAGAAGCAAATTTGAATTCAGGATTTTATTGGAATGTAAACCTTATATTTCTCCTTGTTTATAACTTTACTCTTTTCTTAAATTTTTGTCAAGTTGTAGAGCCCCACAATATTAAATTCTTCTCTGTCATATTTAGTAATTTAATGTTTTACTTCTATAGCAGGTATGTAATGTGTGAACCTAAGCCAAAGATCTAGCCACCTCCTTCCCAACCTAACATGGCATTTATCACTCTACAAATACCCTCTCTCTCTCTCTCTCTCTCTCACACACACACACACATACACACAGAAATTTATGACTATCTCCATTTTTCATTAAGAATTTCAGCTGATACCACAAAAGAAGCTCCAGTTGAATATTATATAGGTGATATATTTAATTGAACTGGCCTATTATATGCTGTTATGTTTTAATATACATAACATTTACCATATTGTTCTAAGATTACCTGAGACAACAAAATTCATTTTTAAGCCATTCTTTGGTCCTATATTATATTCCACACTCAATCCCACTTCCATCAGGAAAAAAAATTATAAACTTATGCTTTTAGTATACAATACAATTGTCTCCCTTCTTCACACTTACTAATTTGTACAGTTCCAAATTATCATTTCCCCATGCTGGAAGTTTCCTGCCAGATTATATTTTTCATGTTATACTGGTACATTTCTCATGTGTTCTCCTACTTCCTATCACCACTGAGTTCTCATTTCAGAAAAAGTTTCAAAGTTAATTTATTTTATAACAGTTTTATTGTGGTATAATTCACATACCCCCTTTAAAAATTATACAATTCAGTGGATTTTGGTATATATCCACAGAGTTTTGTTATTGTTATTACTTTCTAACTTTCAAATATTTTATAACTCCTCTCAAAAAGCCCATAGATATTATTACTCATTTTCCATTCCTCTCTTGCAAACTAGCCCTAGCAATCACTAATCCACTTTCTGTCCTTAAGGGTTTGTCTATTCTGGACATTTCACAAGAAAGGAGTTATAGGCAACTGTGAAATCAAAGGCAAGTAGGCAAATTCACAGGATATTAAAAAGCAAGTTCATACCACACCAATAAAAGTATTCAGTATAATAAAAAAAAAAAACTAGTGTTTCACTAATGATGGACTTTTCTACGTAAAGAGTTGATTCCATTTGTATTTTCTATTCTGCAACCTAAAGCCTTCAAGATAATGAATAATTCTAACCACTAGAATCACTCAATGAAAAGGATAGTGTATAAACAGGCAAGGACATTGATTTTTCTAAAACCTTAAGTCTATAATTACATTTAACTTATTCGTTTTTGTAAAGACTCTAATGGAACAACTGGAGAGCTAAATGCTTCTGTGGGACAGATAGCTAATGGGAGATAGTTCTTTTGGTATTACTTATAACAACTTTATGCAATATTCAAACACTATCATGTGATTGCTGTTTTGATAAATTATTGCTATTTAGAATTAACAAACTTTTATTTTGTCTGTTCCAATTTATTCATAGATATGAAGAAAACAGGAGATAACTTTCTAAAATATTTACAATAAAATATATTGAAATTTTAACCTAAAGATTCAAAGTATTTTAAAATGATTAGAATTAGTCTTTGGAAATCTAGCTTCATAAAGTCATTATTTACATTGTTCTGCATAATAATGCAATAAACAATACAAATCACATATAAAATAAATTATTGCATTATTTGATTTACTATTTGAAACTATTATTAAATTTGAGTATTTTGCAAGAAGAAAAACACTTCAAGAAGTCTTCTACTTTCACAAAAAAGTTGAGTAAGATTATACTTTCTAATGATTTGAGGAATATGAATAAGTTATCTGTCCTCAAAGTAGCAGAAAGAATTAATTTTTGAGCACAATGAAATTAAAATTTTTTAGCTTGCCTGATCTGAACAAAGTAAGATAAAATTTTAATACAGTGAATTAATTAGGCACATAATGAGGAATAGAATACATAATATTTCTAATTCAGATAAATAGCAAAATATCTCAGATTCTAAAAGAGATAAATATCATCCATCATAGACACATCTTAAGTTATGTTTATTGGAAAATATTAATGGCAACAGACATAATAGAATATTAGATGGATTCTATGGCTGATTTTGTTTCATGAAACTACATTTTATTTTGACCTTCATTTGTAACTTTCTGTGGAGTTAATCTTAGAACATTACTCATTTCTGAAGGTGTTAATGTACAATAAAGGATTTGTAATATTGTTAGACATTATCTTTTCCAAGTTTTACATGTTCTCTGCATCTGACCTGAAGTTCATTTAACAGCTTAAAAATCTTTGTGATCATATGATGTGTTTCTGTAACTGTCTGCATTTTTTAAGATTCTGAAACATGCATTATAAAATTATAATTTTAAAAACTTTTTAATATAACACAACTCCTATGTATTAATTTTAAATCTTCCAATGTATATACATATATGGAGATTATATTAATATGCTGTATGATATGGTGACTTGGGATCGAATCTCTGAAAGACAAACCATTTTACATTTTCCAAATTCAGTTTCTTAATCTACAAACCATTGTGTTTGAACTGGATGACATACAAGCAGTAGCATTTAAAAAATTGTTTTTGGTTTTATGATCATTACTAAATTTCAAAGTATTATGCACAATAAAATGATGAATAAAATATTATTTCATATGTTAAAGAGATTCCTTAGACAATCACATAGACTATACAAAAATATATTTTATATTTATTTTACATTCCATATTTTTAAGCATACATGCCTAAATATACACCCTTTTTGGTGCCAATTAAGTAGAATTTGAATTAACTATTTAAAGAAATAGAATCAAAATATGTCTTTATATAGTTTGATCACTCAACTACATGAACAAGAGGCTAAGAAAAATATTTAATTGAAACATGTCTTCTTTCTAAATAAAAATTATTTAATGATAATTAGGCTAAAATCTACATCTAAAAATATAAAGCCATTTCACAAATACTATTGTAAAATAAGAGGTTGAGACTGAACTTTAGTCCTTATATTAATTTGTTAATGATCCTTTAAAATCTATTTCAGAAACCATTATGAGTTAAGCAGCTTTCTTATAGTAACTTGTGCATATATCTGACTTGAGAACACACCCTTCTGGGTACCACTGCATACCCACTGAATCAGAAATTCCAAGAAGATTTAAAATCTTCTTTCCTCCTTCTCTTCCCCACTCCTTCTCTTTCTTTCTCTCTCTTTTTCTTTCTTTCCATCTCCCTCCTCTTTCTTTTTTTTTTTTTTTTTCTTTTTTTTTTTGTGGTACACGGCCTCTCACTGTTGTGGCCTCTCCCGTTCTGGAGCACAGGCTCCGGACGTGCAGGCTCAGCGGCCATGGCTCATGGGCCCAGCTGCTCCGCGGAATGTGGGATCTTCCCGGACCAAGGTACGAACCCGTGTCCCCTGCATCTGCAGGCAGACTCTCAACCACTGCGCCACCAGGGAAGCCCTTCTCCTCTTTTTTTTAAGTAATGTCTCTGTGGTTCTTATCAACAGCAACATTTAGGAAAATATTTAGATTTATCATTGTAAATAATGTTTAGAGTTTAGGTGATAAACCTGTTTTTTTAATAACACATTTAATTAATTAGAAAGAAGTTGTATATATCATTAAGCCATAAACTAATATTGAATAGAATTTTTTTTTTAAGTCAGAATGCATACATTGGGTTCTTTGTAGGCTCCTCAAGAACTTTCTTTTTTTTTTTTTAACATCTTTGTTGGAGTATAATTGCTTTACAATGGTGTGTTAGTTTCTGCTTTATAACAAAGTGAATCAGTTATACATATACATATGTTCCCATATCTCTTCCCTCTTGTGTCTCCCTCCCTCCCAGCATCCCTATCCCACCCCTCTAGGTGGTCACAAACCACCGAGCTGATCTCTCTGTGCTATGAGGCTGCTTCCCACTAGCTACCTATTTTACGTTTGGTAATGTACATATGTCCATGTCACTCTCTCACTTTGTCACAGCTTTCCTTTCCCCCTCCCCATATTAAATCCGTGGTTACAATGGACTTGTTTTGGAACTACAATATAACTATACTTCCTACAAGTGCAGCATATATTCAGAAATTCTAAAAACCTGTACTATCCAGTAGCTCTATTTTTCCAATATTTTTTTTAATTTACAAATAAACAGAGACTCAATAAGGTAATAGATTATTTTAGCAGATGTCTAGGTAAAGTTGTTATGTAGTTTCAGTCCTTACTTTGACAGGTATTTGGTTTTTTACAGAACTGCAAATTGAAATTCAGACATGATACCTCTAATATAACATTTAAGGAAAGCTACATTTTAATATAGATTTAAACTAGTATGATTGAGTGGCATGAGTTCCTAATGCTTTGTATGTGCTTACTCATTTGATTCTTGCAATAACTCAATGAGATAAGTAGAAACTTATAAATAAAATTATAAATGTAAAGTTGTTAAATGTTCATTCCAAATGTTTGACAAAACACTCGGCAAATTATTGTTGGTTTTGGTATCAACTGTTATGTGACTGTGGACATTTTATAGTAATAAGAGAGGATGTTTTAAGCTGTTACTATTTACTTGAATCCTTGGTCTCTGGATTAGTTATCTTGTGTCCCATTGCTTTTTGATTCCTTGGTATTACTCTGTTCTCTCATCTCTCATTTGATGTAATAAGAAGACCTAAATTAACAGTTATACAGTTAATATTATTTTCTTATGAAAAATACAAACATCTAATATATATCCTTAGATATAGTAATTTTTTTTCCTATACTGAGAAATTATTACAAGGTAGGATATATACATATTCTTGTCACTGGCTGGTAGGTTCATTATCAGAGTTATTAGCAAGTGCACATAGCTATTTATACATGACCAGGAATGGAGAATCTCTTAAAAACATAACTTATGGATATCCAAAAATCAATTATTACTGGACTGTGGGTATTGTTCCCAATAGAGGCTTCCAAATTTTTATATAATAAAAAACTATAATTAAAAATCAAAAAAAAGTTAAATTTCATCTAATTTCATAATAGAATTACACTTAGGTCAAAGAGAAAAGAATGATAGTCATAGTCATCATATTAATGACTTATTCTAAAATAATAGAGTGAGGAATAAATATTGGTTAGATATACTCAATCTATTCATTATCTTCCTTATTTCATTCAACATTTTTTTTCCAAAGTGAGGCATTTAGGGACACGGTAGTGGCCAAAAATATCAAGAGACTGGCCCCATGTAGGTCATTACTCAAGCTGTGAAGACTAGTAATAAATAAACAAGATAATTCAAATTTTAATAAATGCTGAATGAAATTAATACAGTGATGAAATTTCAAAGGAATGATGGTACTATTTTATATAAATAGATCTAAAAGCCTCTGTGAGGAGGTGTCAGATGACCTGAGACCTGATGGATGAAAATATATCAACTATAGAAGCAAGAATACTAATTTGAGGAATATGAGGAGTGCATTATGATTAAGGAAAATAAGAAAGACCAACTGACATGGCTGAAACAAAGGCATTAAAAGCAAGAAGTTGAATAAATTGGAGATTTAATCAAGCTGAAGATTATACACTATATAGAAGGTAAGGAGTTTATTCCAAGCTCCAAGGGATGACAAAGGTATATATGTGGGGAAATTGCATGACTTCTCTGGATACTGTGGGAGTAATAGGACTGTAAAGTTGTTGTCTCAGAAGAGATTTTTACCAATATATAATAATAATACATAAATAAATATTATATAGAAATAAATATAAATACTATATTAAATATTTATAATATACGTATATATTTTCTTTTTTTAATGAAACTCTGGTTTGATTGTGGTACCATTTACTGAGATGGGAAAGCTGAGAGTAGGACAAACCCAAAATGGTGGAATGAGTAGTGAGAGAAACAAGAGCTCCATTTTGGGACATTTTAAATTTGAGGTCTATTTAAGTGGAAAGGTCAAATAAGCTTTGGAATATATATTGTGAAACCTAGAAAGGAGTTTGTGGATTTCAGTCTTTTTGAATTGTCATAATCTATTTTTAGATAAAACTATATGATTTTGTAACTGATTTCATGAAAGAAATGTAGAAGGAATAGACTGGGTCCAAAATCAGTCTGGAACATAAGAGAAAAGCTAATATGAGAATAAAGGGAACAGAAAGTGAGGGAATAGAAACACCAGGACCCTATGTTGTCAATGCAACTTCAGGACTCAACATGATTGTAAGCCTCAGGTCAGAATTTTCTGCCCCTAGATTTGTAGTTTATTTGGAAATAGATTTCCCACAAATGTTTACTTGATTTCTAATCTTATTGAGTTTTATACTCTAGTAACAAAATGCTAATATACTTCTCAATTCTGCTTTATTTCTTATTTTCTTGCCCCATTCCTCTCTCTCAACCTAATGGTGTCTACATTGAAAATATCAGGAAAAATAGGTGTAAAGTCTTCATCCTTAATCTATTTATCCCTGAATCATTATATTATTTTGTTCAAAGCTTTTTTTAATCCCCTTTCTACCTATATAGGATATAAGAGCAGTAGTTTTGTCTAGTTCTATAAGGCTCTTATCTTTTTTTGAAAATTATTGAATCTGCTGATTCTTTCCTCCATCTCCTTCTTGTAATATCTTGATAAACATAGTCAATAAATATCAATGCATATTTTTAAACCTCTTTTTTTTTTCTTAAATGTCATGGCTGAGGGAGGAAAGAGTCTTCTTTCCTACTTAGAACAGATAGCAGTATTACTAAATATTTTACCATTGCCTGATACAGATAATCATCATTCCAATCTTCAAGAATAATTTTGTCACTGATATCCGTTCAGATACTAAGCCAGATATTATTTTTTGTGAGAGCTACACCCTCCTTTTGGCACTAATTTCTATATCACATTCACTTACATTTTTTATTGAAGTAAATTAATTTACAATACTTGATTCAGATTTACAACATCGTGGTTTTGTTGTTTTTATACACAACAAAATGATCACCCCAATAAGTGTAGTTACCATTTGTCACCATACAAGATTATTACAATATTATTGGCTCTATTCCCTATGCTGTGCATTATACCCTGCTCACAATTTTTTTTTTACAACAGAACTAGTCACATGGCTCTAACCCAATTTCATGAAAGACTGGTTTTAGAGGTGTGGATGGGAATTCTCTGAGCACTAACAGTATTGTCCACACTGTATTATAATGATTTCCCTTTTAACTTGTTTTCTTTCTTCAAATAGTAGAGGAGAGGAAGGAACAGAACAGAAGAAGGAATCAGTTCTGCACAAGAATGAAAGACTTTTTTCCCTAAGGTAATGTTTTTAAGGGGTTGCTTACAGAAAGTTGTGCAGAAGCAACAGAATGTAAACTCAGACTTGAAAGAAGATTTTCTTAGGGCAGAAAGACTGGGTATAGCAGTGATGTCCAAAACTGGCTCATCAAAATCTTTAGTTTCTTTTTTATAAGTGTAAGCATCAGTACATTCTCATTCCTAGATCCATGAAATGAGACTAGCTAAATATAGTACCCTGCATTCTATGTTTGCTACAAATATGGTATCATCTTTTTATGCAGCTGCTTATAATATGAAAACAAATTTCCACTTTCTGTGATTCACAAAACATTCTTTTCATAATATAGTGAGCTACGTAAAATATATTCTCAAATGAACTCAATATTAAAAGTCACCAGTTTGGTCACTACAAATAGAATTCTAAATTTCATGAATGTAAGTCATAAACTTTAATTGCTCTGTTGAATATTGTGACATTTTTAGGGTTCCAAATAAATTTTCAGTACCAGAATAGGTCTGCAAGTTTCATTACAGAAATCTGACTCATACATTATGATTACTGAGATTAGTAATTCTAAGTTGGCACATAGATAATTTGGAGAAAATCAGTTTAAATAACTTTTTTTATGCTTTAAATTGAGGACATTAGCATCATATTATTAACATAACTTACAGAAGTTCTCTCAAAATGAAAAGTATCTGTTTTGGAAGTTTCAGACAGGGTATTAGCATAAAAGATTTACTAAATAAAAAAATGCAGGGAGTGCTTAATAAAGAGAACATTTATAAAGTGTGAGCAGAGTATAGCAAATCAGAAAGGCTGATATGATTCTAGGGAGTTTATAACAGCAAAGCTATTACCACTTCTAGAACTAAGATAAAGAAGGGAGGGAACAATTACCAACACCTGGACAAAAAGTACAGATAGCTTGTGAAAATCAGTGCTCTACAATCATTGAACCCAACCAAACTAGGTTAACATGGCAGGGAAAGATAAATGCCCTCACTTCATGCTCCAACTTCTGGTTGACATCCTGTCTAGGATCTCATTCACTGAAATAAACCAGTAGCCAGGAAACAGACAAAAAAAATTTCTAATGATAGAGTACATATATGCCAGGGCAGACATTTAGGTGAAGAAGTGTAATGAGTAGACCTAGAGGGGCAAATGGAAGTTATCCAACACAGTTTGAGATTAGATGAAAGGGAAAAATTAAGTTGCCCATTAAAAGTAGGAAAAGAATAGAATAACGAAATATTGACCATTTACTTTATTTTATAACTATTTTTCATCACAATTCTTCTAGTTGATACCATTTACTGACTATTGTTGACTGACGGATATGGCAAAATTTTCTTTATAATGATCTTATCAAAGCTGACATAAAAACTACAGTGTATTTGGGTAACTATTGCTGGAACCACATTTCTAACAGAATATTAATACTTTATGAAGTTTATTTGATATATAGCTCTAATACAATATGATTTTTGATTGATAAAAACAAAGTATACTTTAAAGGAAAAGATTAAATGTTATTAAAATTACTGAATTTGCTAAAGTAAACAAGTGTCATATTCAATTAAAAAAATCTGAACTTCTAAAATTTTTGTAAACATCCCATGTAATACAGTTGGCTTCAGTACATATAAATGAACAGATATGTGATTGTTCTGTATATGCTTTTTTTCATATAATATATCAAATTAAATCTGATTTTGGCCCCAGCCTTATGATTTCTTTTAACCTTAATTATCTCCTTAATGACCTTGTCTCCAAACACAGTCACATTGGGCATTAGGGTTGCAGCATATGAATTTGGGGAGAACACAATTTATAATTCAATCCATAACAAATGGTATTTTATTAGTTCAAAATTATGACTACTTTTGTCCATAAAGCCAATTAAAATAATAATTAGTATTTTTATAAACACAAATTTTGTAATATCTAATTATTCACTTTCTATAGTTTGCATGTTGATAAAATACATTTTTTTTATGAAAAGTAGGTATAAATTTAAAAGTTTTGTTTTTAAAGGATAAATTACATAGCTGAAATTCCAAAACAGAGTCTTGGAATAATTTTTACTCCTCTTTTATTAGAGTAACAGTCTAAGTACTCTCTAGATTCCATAATTGACAAAAGATTACTTTTGAAGCAATCAATGAGAATATTTTTAAAATTCTTATTATTTAATAGATCTTATAATATTATAAGTTGTGCATTCTTTTTTTTTATTTTTTTAACATCTTTATTGGAGTATAATTGCTTTACAATGGTATGTTAGCTTCAGCTTCACAACAAAATGAATCAGTTATATACATACATATATTCCCATATCTCTTCCCGCTTGCGTCTCCCTCCCTCCCACCCTCCCTATCCCACCCCTCCAGGCGGTCATAAAGCACCGAGCTGATCTCCCTGTGCTATGCGGCTGCTTCCCACTAGCTATCTACTTTACATTTGGTAGTGTATATATGTCCATGCCTCTTTATCGCTTTGTCACCGTTTACCCTTCCTGCTCCCCATAACCTCAAGTCCATTCTCTAGTAAGTCTGTGTCTTTATTCCTGTTTCACCCCTAGGTTTTTCATGACATTTTTTTTCCATATATATGTGTTAGCATATGGTATTTGTCTCTCTCTTTCTGACTTACTTCACTCTGTATGACAGACTCTAGGTCTATCCACCTCATTACAAATAGCTCAATTTCGTCTCTTTTTATGGCTGAGTAATATTCCATTGTATATATGTGCCACATCTTCTTTATCCATTCATCCGATGATGGACACTTAGGTTGTTTCCATCTCTGGGCTATTGTAAATAGAGCTGCAATGAACATTTTGGTACATGACTCTTTTTGAATTATGGTTTTCTCAGGGTATATGCCCAGTAGTGGGATTGCTGGGTCATATGGTAGTTCTATTTGTAGCTTTTTAAGGAACCTCCATACTGTTCTCCATAGTGGCTGTATCAATTTACATTCCCACCAACAGTGTAAGAGTGTTCCCTTTTCTCCACACCCTCTCCAGCATTTATTGTTTCTAGATTTTTTGATGATGGCCATTCTGACTGGTGTGAGATGATATCACATTGTAGTTTTGATTTGCATTTCTCTCATGATTAGTGATGTTGAGCATTCTTTCATGTGTTTGTTGGCACTCTGTATATCTTCTTTGGAGAAATGTCTATTTAGGTCTTCTGCCCATTTTTGGATTGGGTTGTTTGTTTTTTTGTTATTAAGCTGCATGAGCTGCTTATAAATTTTGGAGATCAATCCTTTGTCAGTTGCTTCATTTGCAAATATTTTCTCCCATTCTGAGGGTTGTCTTTTGGTCTTCTTTATGGTTTCCTTTGCTGCGCAAAAGCTTTTAAGTTTCATTAGGTCCCATTTGTTTACTCTTGTTTTTATTTCCATTTCTCTAGGAGGTGGGTCAAAAAGGACCTTGCTGTGATTTATGTCATAGAATGTTCTGCCTATGTTTTCCTCTAAGAGTTTGATAGTTTCTGGCCTTACATTTAGGTCTTTAATCCATTTTGAGCTTATTTTTGTGTATGGTGTTAGGGAGTGATCTAATTTCATACCTTTACATGTAGCTGTCCAGTTTTCCCAGCACCACTTATTGAATAGGCTGTCCTTTCTCCACTGTACATTTCTGCCTCCTTTGTCAAAGATAAGGTGACCATATGTGTGTGGGTTTATCTCTGGGCTTTCTATCCTGTTCCATTGATCTATCTTTCTGTTTTTGTGCCAGTACCATACCATCTTGATAACTGTAGCTTTGTAGTATAGTCTGAAGTCAGGGAGCCTGATTCCTCCAGTTCCTTCTTTCGTTCTCAAAATTGCTTTGGCTATTCGGGGTCTTTTGTGTTTCCATACAAATTGCAAAATTTTTTGTTCTAGTTCTGTGAAAAATGCCAGTGGTAGTTTGATAGGGATTGCATTGAATCTATAGATTGCTTTCGGTAGTAGAGTCATTTTCACAATGTTGATTCTTCCAATCCAAGAACATGGTATATCTCTCCATCTATTTGTATCGTCTTTAATTTCTTTCATCAGTGTCTTATAATTTTCTGCATACAGATCTTTTGTCTCCTTAGGTAGGTTTATTCCTAGATATTTTATTCTTTTTGTTGCAATGGTAAATGGGAGTGTTTTCTTGATTTCACTTTCAGATTTTTCATCATTAGTATATAGGAATGCCAGAGATTTCTGTGCATTAATTTTGTATCCTGCCACTTTACCAAATTCATTGATTAGCTCTAGTAGTTTTCTGGTAGCATCTTTAGGGTTCTCTATGTATAGGATCATGTCATCTGCAAACAGTGGCAGCTTTACTTCTTCTTTTCCGATTTGGATTCCTTTTATTTCCTTTTCTTCTCTGATTGCTGTGGCTAAAACTTCCAAAACTATGTTGAATAAGAGTGGTGAGAGTGGGCAACCTTGTCTTGTTCCTGATCTTAGTGGAAATGCTTTCAGTTTTTCACCATTGAGGATGATGTTTGCTGTGGGCTTGTCATATATGGCCTTTATTATGTTGAGGAAAGTTCTCTCTATGCCTACTTTCTGCAGGGTTTTTATCATAAATGGGTGTTGAATTTTGTCAAAAGCTTTCTCTGCATCTATTGAGATGATCATATGGTTTTTCTCCTTCAGTTTGTTAATATGGTTTATCACATTGATAGATTTGCGTATATTGAAGAATCCTTGCACTCCTGGAATAAACCCCACTTGATCATGGTGTATGATCCTTTTAATGTGCTGTTGGATTCTGTTTGCTAGTATTTTGTTGAGGATTTTTGCATCTATGTTCATCAGTGATATTGGCCTGTAGTTTTCTTTGTGACATCCTTGTCTGGTTTTGGTATCAAGGTGATGGTGGCCTCGTAGAAGGAGTTTGGGAGTGTTCCTCCCTCTGCTATATTTTGGAAGAGTTTGAGAAGGATAGGTGTTAGCTCTTCTCTAAATGTTTGATAGAATTCGACCGTGAAGCCATCTGGTCCTGGGCTTTGGTTTGTTGGAAGATTTTTAATCACAGTTTCAATTACAGTGCTTGTGATTGGTCTGTTCATATTTTCTATTTCTTCCTGATTCAGTCTTGGCAGGTTGTGCATTTCTAAGAATTTGTCCATTTCTTCCAGCTTGTCCTGTATATTGGCATAGAGTTTCTTGCAGTAATCTCTCATGATCTTTTGTATTTCTGCAGTGTCAGTTGTTATTTCTCCTTTTTCATTTCTAATTCTATTGATTTGAGTCTTCTCCCTTTTTTTCTTGATGAGACTGGTTATTGGTTTATCAATTTTATTTATCTTCTCAAAGACCCACCTTTTAGTTTTATTGATCTTTGCTATCATTTTCTTCATTTCTTTTTCCTTTATTTCTGATTCTTTATTTCTGATCTGATTTTTATGATTTCTTTCCTTCTGCTAACTTTGGGTGTTCTTTGTTCTTCTTTCTCTAATTGCTTTAGGTGCAAGGTTAGGTTGTTTATTTGAGATGTTTCCTGTTTCTTATGGTAGGACTGTATTACTATAAAATTCCCTCTTAGAACTGCTTTTGATGTATCCCATAGGTTTTGGGTCATCGTGTCTCCATTTTCATTTGTTTCTAGGTATTTTTGTATTTCCTCTTTGATATCTTCAGTGATCACTTCTTTATTCAGTTGTGTATTGTTTAGCCTCCATGTGTTTGTATTTTTTACAGATCTTTTCCTGTAATTGATATCTAGTCTCATAGCATTGTGCTCAGAAAAGAAACTTGATAAAATTTCAATTTTCTTCAATTTACCAAGGCTTGTTTCTTGACCCAAGATATGATCTATCTTGGAGAATGTTCCATGAGCACTTGAAAAAAATGTGTATTCTGTTGTTTTTCGATGGAATGTCCTATAAATATCAATTAAGTCCATCTTGTTTAATGTATAATTTAAAGCTTGCGTTTCCTTATTTATTTTCATTTTGGATGATCTTTCCATTGGTGAAAGTGGGGTGTTAAAGTCCCGTACTATGAATGTGTTACTGTCGATTTCCCCTTTTATGGCTCTTAGTATTTGCCTTATGTATTGAGGTGCTCCTATGTTGGGTACATAAATATTTACAATTGTTATATCTTCTTCTTGGATCGATCCATTGATAATTAGGTAGTGCCCTTCTTTGTCTCTTTTAATAGTCTTGATTTTAAAGTCTATTTTGTCTGATATGAGAATTGCTACTCCAGCTTTCTTTTGGTTTCCATTTGCATTGAATATCTTTTTCATTCCCCTCACTTTCAGTCTGTATGTGTCTCTAGGTCTGAAGTGCATCTCTTGTAGACAGCATATATATGGGTCTTGTTTTTGTATCCATTGAGCCAGTCTGTGTCTTTTGGTGGGAGCATTTAGTCCATTTACATTTAAGGTAATTATCAATATGTATGTTCCTATTCCCATTTTCTTAATTTTTTGGGGTTTGTAATTGTAGGTCTTTTCCTTTTCTTGTGTTTCTTGCCTAGAGAAGTTCCTTTACCATTTGATGTAAAGCTGGTTTGGTGGTGCTGAACTCTCTCAGCTTTTGCTTGTCTGTAAAGATTTTAATTTCTCTATCAAATCTGAATGAGATCCTTGCTGGGTAGAGTAATCTTGGTTATAGGTTTTTCTCCTTCATCAGTTTAAATATGTCCTGCCAGTCCCTTCTGGCTTACAGAGTTTCTGCTGAAAAATTAGCTGCTAACCTTATGGGGATTCCCTTGTGTGTTATTTGTTGTTTTTCCCTTGCTGCTTTTAATATGTTTTCTTTGTATTTAATTTTTGACAGTGTGATTTATGTGTCTTGGCATATTTCTCCTTGGACTTACCCTGTATGGGACTCTCTGTGCTTCCTGGACTTGATTAACTATTTCCTTTTCTATATTTTGGAAGTTTTCAACTATCATCTCTTCAAATATTTTCTCAGTCCCTTTCTTTTTCTCTTCTTCTTCTGGAACCCCTATAATTCGAATGTTGGTGCATTTAATCTTGTCCCAGAAGTCTCTGAGACTGTCCTCATTTCTTTTCATTCTTTCTTCTTTATTTTGCTCTCCAGTAGTTATTTCCACTATTTTATCTTCCATGTCACTTATCCGCTCTACTCCCTCAGTTATTCTGCTATTGATCCCCTCTAGAGTATTTTAAATTTCATTTATTGTGTTGTTCATCGTTGCTTGTTTCATCTTTAGTCCTTCTAGGTCCTTGTTAAATGTTTCTTGCATTTTCTCTATTCTATTTCCAAGATTTGGATCAACTTTACTATCATTATTCTGAATTGTTTTTCAGGTAGACTGCCTATTTCCTCTTCATTTGTTAGGTTTTTTGGGTTTTTATCTTGCTCCTTCACCTGCTGTGTGTTTTTCTGTCTTCTCATTTTGCTTATCTTACTGTGTTTGGGGTCTCCTTTTTGCAGGCTGCAGGTTCATAGTTCCCGTTGATTTTTGTGTCTGTCCCCCGTGGCTAAAATTGGTTCAGTTGGTTGTGTAGGCTTCCTGGTGGAGGGGACTTGTGCCTGTTTTCTGGTGAATGAGGCTGGATCTTGTCCTTCTGGTGAGCAGGTCCATGTCTTGTGGTGTGTTTTGGGGTGTCTGTGGACTTATTATGATTTTAGGCAGCCTCTCTGCTAATGGGTGGTGTTGTGTTTCTGTTTTGCTAGTTATTTGGCATAGGGTGTCCAGCACTGCAGCTTGCTGGTCATTGAGTGCAACTGGGTGTTGCGTTGATATGGAGATATCTGGGAGGTTTCCAGCATTTGATATTATGTGGAACTGGGAGGTCTCTTGTGGACCAGTGTCCTGAACTTGGCTCTCCCACCTCAGAAGTGCAGCACTGACTGCTGGCTGCATCACCAAGAGCATTTCATTCACACAGCTGAGAATAAAAGGGAGAAAAAGTCAAAAGAAAGAAAGAAAGAAAGATAGAAAGAAAGAATGGATGAAAGCAAGTAAACAAGTAAGAAAGAAAGAAAGAAGGAAGGAAAGAAGGAAGGAGGGAAGAAAGGAAACAATGAAAGAAGATAAAATAAAATAAAGTTATGAAAATAATAAAAATAATTATTAAGAAAAAAATTTTTATTTTAAAAAAGAAAAAATAAACAGATGGATAGAACCGTAGGACAAATGGTGGAAGCAAAGCTCACAGACAAAATTTCACACAGAAGCATACACACTCACAAAAACAGGAAAAGTTTCAAAAATAATAAATCTTGCTCTCAAAGTCCACCTCCTCAATTTGGGATGATTCGTAGTCTATTCATGAATTCCACAGATGCAAGGTACATCTCGTTGATTGTGGAGCTTTAATCCGCTGCTTCTGAGGTTGCTGGGAGAGTTTTCCCTTTCTCTTCTTTGTTCGTACAGCTCCCAGGGTTCAGCCTTGGATTTGTGACCGCCTCTGCATATAGGTTGCCGGATAGCATCTGTTCTTCACTCAGAGAGGGTGGGGTTAAAGAAACCGCTGATTCGGGGGTTCTGGTTCACTTAGGCTGGGGGGAGGGAGGGTTACGGAGTGCGGGGTGAGCCTGTGGCGGCAGAGGCAGGCGTGACATTACACCAGCCTGAGGCGTGCCATGTGTTCTCCTGGGGAAGTTGTCCCTGGATCCCGGGACGCTGGCAGTAGCGGGCTGCACAGGCTTCCCGGAAGAGAGTTGTGGAGAGTGACCTGTGCTCGCACACAGGCTTCCTGGTGGTGGCAGCAGCAAACTTAGCATCTCATGCCCGTCTCTGTGGTCTGCACTGTTAGCCGAGGCTCACGCCAGTCTCCGGGGCTCCTTTAAGCAGTGCTCTTAATCCCCTTTCCTTGCACACCAGGAAAAAAAGAGGAAAGAAAAAGTCTCTTGCCTCTTCCGCAGTCCAGACATTTCCCCGGAATCCCTTCCGGCTAGCCGTGGTGCACTAACCCCCTGTAGGTTGTGTTCACGCCATCAACCCCAGTCCTCTTCCTGCCCTCTGATCCGACAGAAGCCCGAGCCTCAGCTCCCAGCCCCTCCCACCCCAGTGGGTGAGCAGACAAGCCTTTCGGCCTGGTGAGTGCTGGTCGGCACTGATCCTCTGTGGGGGAATCTCTCCACTTTGCCCTCTGCACCCCTGTTGCTGTGCTCTCCTCTGTGGCTCTGAAGCTTCCCCCCTCTGCCACCCACAGTCTTCACCTGTGAAGGGGCTTCCTAGTGTGTGGAAACCTTTCCTCCTTCACAGCTCCCTCCCACTGGTGCAGGTCCCTTCCCTATCCTTTTGTCTCTGTTTATTGTTTTTTCTTTTGCCCTACCCAGGTACGTGGGGGGATTTCTTGCCTTTTGGGATGTCTGAGGTCTTCTGCCAGCGTTCAGTAGGTATTCTGTAGGAGTTGTTCCACGTGTAGATTTATTTCTGGTGTATCTGTGGGGAGGAAGGTGATCTCCATGTCTTACTCTTCTACCATCTTCCCGATGGCCCCCTGATTACTTTATTCTTTATCTTCAACAGCAGGAGATTCTTGCTTTTACTGTAATATACATAATTGTACCCTCCTTTGTCATATAGCCTCCTGTAATAGAAATAGATATTTCTCTGCTATTAATAGCTTTTTATCCTCCAAAACTCTAGATATTTATCTTATTTGAATAGATAAAATTGTGCTAACTTTGTATTTATATTGGCCAAAAAAATAAGATTGATGTGGACTGAAAACAAATCTATGCTTAGAAAATAAGAAATGCATTCATAGTTTGTGTAGGTAACATTAGAATGAAAAAAATATAAACTTTATTTTTAGTTTACCCTTCCTTCCTCTCTCATTTCTTTCTTTCATTCTTTCTTCCACTATTTCACTTAATGCATAGACTGAATGTGTTAGATACCTTTTAAAGTAATATAAAAATTATATTATAAAATTTTCTCTCTTCTTATAACATGCAAAATTATACATAGTAGGTAAATCAAGACTTGTTTATTTTTAAACCAGGATGGCATTTTGCTGTTAATATTATACTAACTTAATAACGAATTGATTTCCTCAAACTGATAAGGAAATTGCTGATTATATGAGGTTTCCATATTTAGTAGAGATGAATATTAATATGTAAAATGATGAATTGCTAATATGGGACACTGAACTTGCAATCAACTATAAAATATCAACAGTATAAAAGAAAAGAATTTATAGCAGTAATTTTAGAACTCAATTCCATTTCTAATGTCTTGTATAACAAAGAAGTAGGTAATTCAACACCTTTGTATAGGAAGAAATGATTTTTTTCTTTAAAAATGCTTATTTTATTATATTTGGCAAAAAAATTAACTGTGCAATCATTATCAGAATTTTATTTTAAAATGTGTTCCAGGGGCTTCCCTGGTGGCACAGTGGTTAAGAGTCTGCCTGTCAATGCAGGGGACACGGGTTCAAGCCCTGGTTCAGGAAGATCCCACATGCTGCAAAGCAGCTAGGCCCGTGCGCCACAACTACTGAGCCTGCGCTCTAGAGCCCTTACGCCTAGAGCCGGTGCTCCGCGACAAGAGAAGCCACCCAATGAGAAGCCCACACACTGCAATGAAGAGTAGCCCCCCCCGCCCTCACCACAACTACAAAGAAAGCCCATGCGCAGCAACAAAGACCCAACACAGCCAAAAATAAGTAAATAAATAAACAAATTAAAAAAAAAAAAGTGTTCCAGAAAGAAAGGAAAATAAGGAAAAAATGCCTGCATGGTGGTATAAAATAAATGCTTATTGAAAATGTTATTTAATTAAAATTATAGAAGTCATTCTTCATTCATAACCACAAGTAATCAAGAAACGTTATGTTAAATTTAGCTCCATTTCAGTCAAGATGTATTGCTGTACTGTCTTGTTTTTCTTTAAATGTAATAGAAAACCACTCTTTGTATCTAATTTTGTTTAAATATATTAGAATTGTAATCTTAACAGACAAAAATATAAACTTAACTATTAATTCCTTTTATTGACATTAAGGAAAAGTTCTAAGATTATGCTAAGTAACCAAGTATGATATATTGATATATATGTATAACTAGGTATGATATAAATTCAACCCAATAAAACATCTTTTAAAACAGAGGTATCAGACTATATGCATTTAACTATTTATTTGTTCCAGATTTTAAAAGAAACCTCAGAAAATGTTATAACATATATGACAAAAGCTTAACATCCCTGTTATTTGTATGAAGAACCTCTTGTGTACCACTTCAGATCCTCCTGTGTCTCCCTGGTCTTGGATAGGTGTTCCAAACCAGATATTGCTATAGCACCTGTCACTTTGCAGCTTGCCCCTGATTTCATGTGCACGGGTCCTTACTAAGGCCAAGCTCATGTAAGCTTGGTTTGGCCAAGCTCAGGCCAAGCTTTTCCCTCTAAACCTGGGTCTTCCCTGAAACCTGGGGCTTCCCTGTCGACCTTGAGGCTTAAAATGTCTCAGCTCGTATGCATGAAAAACTGAACTTTGCAGGTCAGTTAAATGTAAAATGTAGGAGTGCAAATTTTTGACTAACATCATTTAGGATGTAATTTCTTACCTCTCCCTCTTTCATATAGTCTCTGCTAAGATGCATCCATTTTACTGTTACTCAAAAGAAAGTAATAAGATCAAGCAGTCAGTAGTGTTAATATTAAGTGATAACCATCTTGCACTGACTTCCTCTTTCCCTTCTTGTCCCCTTGTTCTTCACTCTCACTCTTCTGATTTTACATTTCCTCAAAAAATAAGTATGACATTAACACTTGTCTCCAGCTATGCTTTCTGGGAATCCCACCATACAAACCTTTGTTAGAAATAAAAACGACAAGAGGTAAATTCTATAATATAAAAATAAGCAAATAACATGAAACATAATTCACAAACCAAGAAATGCTACAAAAATATTGAAAAAAATTTTCTACTTATGAGACACAATGTAAAATGTGATCTCCCCAAATTTAACTGTGTTTTTATACTAATAAGAACATCAAACATTGCTAATTTTGAGGGAGAAATCATACATTGTTGAATAAAATGAAAATTGTTCATTCTCTCTTCAAAAAAATATGTTTACTAATTGATTACTATAGGACAGTTATTTTTCTTAGTGCTTTGCATAAATAATGCAATTCTTAAACTAACTCTACTATAGGTAACATTGCTTTTATTTTTCAGATAAAAAGTGGAGAATCAGAGGTGAAGTTAAGAGTTCAAACTCAGCACTCTCACTCCAGAAGACCTGTTCTTTATTGCCTGCTCACTCTCCTGCCTATTATGGATTGCAGACACTATGGTAAGTTGTAGACATATGTACTTCCAACTTCAGGGTATCCTCCTGGTGCTGACTTCAGTGCCTAAACTTCAGATTACTGAGACAGCCTCCCCAAACTCAAGGTCATCAAATATCTGACTTACAAAAAGGGTTGATTAATCATTTTTATGCCATGGAACCCTTTGGCAGTCTGGTAAAACCAATGGATCCCTTCTGAGAATAATAAAGGTTTAGTTTAATAAAATAAATTAGAATTAAGGAAAATAATTTTATTTAAATATAGTTTACAAATATTGAATAAGTAAATTTGTGATAAAGAAATGTATATGCTTCTTTAACAAGATCTTGTCATGGTTCCAATAACTAATTTCAAAGTAAGGATGGCTCAGAATGACTCTGAATGATATTTCAAGATATCACTGCAAGAATTCATGAGCCCTGAATTAGAACTTCTGCCAAAGGTTTCAAAAAACCCAGTTTTTAGGACAATGGTTAGCTCGAGTGGATTTGAGTTGGGTATTTCCTTTCTCCAGGTTAGTTAAGCTCAGATAATATCCCAGGAATTTAGGCTCTGGTTAACTAGTTATCCCTCAGGGCAGGCCTTTTTAAGAATAACAGAGTTGTCCTAGGATATTTCAAAATGGTTCATTTCCACTCCCCCTGTCAGAAACATGAAAGGATTTTTCTTTGATATTTACTGTGAGAACTTATTCAATCTCCTGGAGATAAAACTCAAAAAAGTATGGAAGCCTGACTATAACTATGCCCCCTGGAATTTTTAACTCTTAGAATTGTCCACACTGAGCCTCCAGCAATTTAATTACCATTCAGTTTTTTCTATCTCAGCACTGGTTCCACAGCAGTTTCTGCTCATCGGTCTCTTCTCCAGTAAGCCATGACTCCCTATATTCACCTCTCTCTGTCTCACCACCATTGGAGGTAGTCATTGTCCCTGTGTCCTTATTTAAGGATTTGAAAGGAACTGGTGAATTTTCAGTCTGCTCAGCTTTTTGCTTATTGTTAGGACAGAGTGGAGGCATCCAGGCTTCCTACATGTTGAACTAGAAGCAGGAAGTCCTATTATTTATTTGGGAAGAAAATAAATTTTAAAAAATTTAGTGTATGCTTGTTAAATTTACGCAGGATAACTTGATTGTTAAATTTCAAAGTCAGGACCATATGTGGCTAGAGTATAAATAGATAACTAGGCTGTTTTTATAATTGTAAAAGATGTAAAAAACATCTTTTCCTATCACCTTGTCAAAAATTTTATATTTAAATGGTAGAAAATAGATAGAGACAATATTCCAATTATATATTTCATTTACATTTCAAATGTCAAAAAAGTAATTTCATTAAATTAATGCTGCTCTTTACTAGAGTGAAATGTGTTTTATTTCACTTTAGTCATCCATTTAATGTAGCCACATTTAATATAAGCAATATTTTCACAAGCATTGTTTAGCAACATAGACCGAATTAAAACAAATCTTCAGCTCCAGCGATAAAATTTAAATTTGACCCCATTTCTCCCATGCTTAAATCTTTCAGTAACTCCCCATTATATATAAGATGTTCATGACTTTTTCTGTAGAGATAATAAACATTTTAGGCTCTGTGGACCATACAGTCTCTGTCACAACTATATAATTCTGTTTTAACATGAACGTAATCACAGCCACTACGTGACCATATTCAAATAAAACTTTATTTACAAAAAAGATGGCAGGGTTGATTTGACAACCTCTAATATGTAAGAAAAAACCCACAATTTTAAGAATGTTTTACAAAGCACTTCAATACCTGCCCAACCTACATACGCATTTACATTGACTACTAGCCACTGCCCTCACTTTATAGCCTAGCCATTCTAAACAGCTTACCTTTCCTTAAAGGTATTGTTATGGAGGATCTTCAAGACTACCCTCGGGTAAATGATTCATTAGAAGGAATCACAGAACTCAGCAAAGCTACCATGCTATCAGTTGTAGTTTATTACAGTGAAAGGAAACAGGTTAAAATTAGCAAAATAAAAAAGTGCATAGGGTAGAGTCTGGAAGAGACCAGGTGCAAGCTTCCAATTTTCTCTCCAAGTGGAGTCACTGAGACCATGCTTATATGCCTAGCAACAATGTGTAGCCACATACATAAAGTATTGACAACCATGGAAGCTCATCTAATAATTGGTGTCCAGGGTTTTTACTGGGGATTGGACATGTTGGCCCAGCTTGACTGCCTGCATAGATGACCTTAGTTACTCAGTCTGAAGCCCCTCTCAAGGTCAAACTGACATAAGGTGGTCAAAGCCTTCACCGTTGATCACATTGTTAGCATAAACTATCCGGCATGGCCAAAGCCTCAGATAAACAGAGATGTCAAAGGCATTCTTTTTTTTCTTTTTAACTTAAATATTGGAAGTGCATTTTAAATGTTTAAGTCAATACAACAGGAAACATAGGGGACCAAAATAACTTGGAAAGAACAAGAATCTATAAGCTCGACAGGCCATTCTTAACAGGAAGGATAGTGTAAGTGTTTAGCGATTAACTTCCATAAGTGAGGCAAACACCAAAACTTTCTTTGAAATGCACAAAATTTGTGCAACCCAGACCTGCGGAGTTAATTCTTTACTGTGCAGGTACCCAACTGTTTTGTACCTTTGTAGCTTTGCTCATACAAATGCTTTTCTACCTGTCCCATCCTCCAAAGAGAAATAAAGCTGACACTTAGTGTAAATTCCTTTTAGTATGGGCATTCTCTTAATTAGCTTTGTGTTCCTAGTGCATATATAGTGCCAAAAATATATTAGTGGATAAGTGTTAAAAAAATTTGAACATGATATCACAATTCCACTCCTGGGTATTTATCCAAAGAAAATAAAAACACTAACTAGAAAGGATATATGCAACCTTGTATTCATTGCAGCACTATTTACAATAGCCAAGATATGGAAGGAACCTTAGTGCCCATAAATACATGAATGGATAAAGAAAATGTAGAATATTACTCAGCCATAGAAAAGAATAAAATCTGGCTATTCATAAAAACATGAATGGACCTAAAGGTATTATGCTAAGTGAAATAAGTCAGACAAAAAATAATAAATACTTTATGATATTATTTATATATGTGGAATCTAAAAAACAAAACAAATGAACAAACATATCAAAACTGAAACAGAGTTATAGATACAGAGGACAAACAGGTTGTTGCCAGAGGGGAAGAGGTTGGGGGAAGGGAGAAGTAGGTGAAAGGAGATTAAAAGGTACAAACTTTCAGTTGCAAAATAAATGAATCATGGGTATGAAATTTACAGTGTGGGAAATATAATCAATAATAGTGTAATATCCTTGTATTATGGCATACTGTAACTAGACTTATTATGGTTATTATTTTGAAATGTACAGAAATATCCAATCTCCATGTTGTGTAACAGGAAATAACACGGTTTTATAGGTAAATTATATTTCAAAAAAACAAAGAAACTCATAGAAAAAGAGATCAGATTTGTAGTCACCAGAGGCAGAGGGTGGGGTGAGGTGAAGTTGGATGAAGGCACTCAAAAGATATAAACGCCCAGTTATAGAATAGATAAGTACGAAGGATGTAATGCACAACATGATAAATATAATTAACACTGTTGTTACATTATATATTAAAATTGTTAAGAGAATAAATCCTATGAATTCTCATCACAAGGAAATTTAATTAATTAATTAATTAATTTTGTATCTATATGAGATAAGGGATGTTCACTAAACTTGTGATAATCAGATCATGATGTATGTAATTCAAATCATTATGCTGTACACCTTAAACTTATACAGTGCTGTATGTCAGTTACATCTCAATAAAACTGGAAGAAAAAAAATTATTCTGAACAAAAATAAATCAAAATTTATTCTTTTCTTAAATTTATTTTTATTTATTTATTTTTTACGGTACGCGGGCCTCTCACTGTTGTGGCCTCTCCCATCACGGAGCACAGGCTCTGTACGTGCAGGCTCAGTGGCCAGGGCTCACAGGCCCACCTGCTCCGCGGCATATGGGATCCTCCCGGACCGGGGTATGAACCCACGTCCCCTGCATTGGCAGGCAGACTCTCAACCACTGTGCCACCAGGGAAGCCCTTTTTTTAATTTTTTTAAAAAAATTATGTTGTTCAGGAAGTATACATTGGAATGCATCAATAACATAAAAATGCCCTCTAGTTATTGTCAACAATTTTTCATCTTACTGAATTAAAACATCTGCATATAGCTTTCATATTAGAAACAGATGAAATGTGGGAAAAGAAATCTAATAATTAAGGATAAAAATTAAAGCAGGGGGCTTCCCTGGTGACGCAGTGGTTGAGAGTCCACTTGCCGATGCAGGGGACACGGGTTCGTGTCCCGGTCCGGGAAGATCCCACATGCTGCGGAGTGGCTGGGCCCGTGAGCCATGGCTGCTGAGCCTGTGTGTCCAGAGCCTGTGCTCCACAGTGGGAGAGGCCACAACGGTGAGAGCCCAGTGTACAGCAAAAAAAAAAAAATTAAAGCAGGAAGTATACAATATCATTAAGGAGAAATTAAATTTTATATTATGTAATTTTCAAGCATTATTCCTGTAAGTTTCATATAGTTCTAATAGGTCAACAAACTATAACCTGCCATCTAAATCTGGTCTGGTGCTCCTTTTTTTGTAAATAAAGTTTTATTGGAGCTCAGCCATTCCCATTCATTTATGTATTGTGTATGGCTGCTTTTACATTAAAGTGACAAATTTGAATACAGTAGTTTACCCTTTGCCATGGTTTCACTTTCTGCATTTCAGTTACCTGTGCTCAACCATAGTCCAAAAATATTGAATGGAAGATTCCAAAAATAGTTCAGAAGTTTTAAATCGTGTACTGTTCTGAGTAGCATGATGAAATCTCATGCTATTCCCTCCATCCTGCCCTGGACATAAATCATCCCTTTTTTCTGAATATTCCACTTAGTAGCCCTTGGTTATTATATTGATTGTGTTCAAGTCATCCCTATTTTACTTAATAATGGTTTTAAAATGCAAGAGCATTAGTGCTGGCAATTCGGACATGCCAAAGGTAAGGTGTAAAGTGCTTCTTTAGGTGAAAAGGTGTAAGTTCTCAACTTAATAAGGAAAGAAAAGAAAAAAAAATATCTTGAGGTTGTTGAGATCTATGGTAAGAACAAATCTTCCATCCATGAAATTGCGAAGAAGGAAAAAAAATTTGCACTAGTTTTGCTGTCACAACTCAAACTGAAAAAGTTATGGCTGCAGTGCAAAATAAGTACTTAGTTAAGATGGAATAGGCATTAAATTTATACTATGAGATATTTTGAGAGAGAGAGAGACCATATTCCCATAACTTTTTCCATAGTATTTTATGATTAGTTATGGTTACTCTCTTACTGTGCCTAATTATATTTTTAATTTTTAAAATTTTTTTAAATTAATTTTTATTAGGGTATAGTTGACTTAAAATGTTGTGTTAGTTCCTGCTGTACAGCAGAGTGAATCAGTTATACATATACACATATCCACTCTTTGTTTTAGATTCTATTCTCATATAGGTTATTACAGAGTATTGAGTAGACTTCTCTTTGCTATACAGTAGGTTCTTATTAATTATCTATTTTACATAAAGTAGTGTGTATATGTCAATACCAATCTCTCAATTTATCCCTCCCCCTCCTTTCCCCCTTGGTAACCATAAGTTTGTTTTCTATATCTGTGACTCTATTTCTGTCTTGAAAATAGGTTCATTTGTACCATTTTTTTTTTTAGATTTCATATATAAACAATATCGTATGATATTTGTCTTTATTTGTCTGACTTACTTCACTCAGTATGAACATCTCTAGGTTTCAAATGGCATTATTTCATTCTTTTTATGACTAATATTCCATTGTATATATGGACAACATCTTCTTTCTCCATTCCTCCATCAATGGACATTTAGGTTGCTTCCGTGTCCTGGATATTGGAACTAGTGCTTCAGTGAACATTAGGGTACATGTATATTTTTGGATTATGATTTTCTCCAGATATATGCCCAGGAGTGGGATTGCTAGATCATATGGTGTCTCTATTTTTAGTTTTTTAAGGAACCTCCATACTGTTCTCCATAGTGGCTGTACCAAATTACACTCCCACCAACAGTATAGGAGGGTTCCCTTTTCTACACACACTCTTCAGCATTTATGGATTGTAGATTTATTTATTTATTTATTTTTTTGTGGTATGCAGGTCTCTCACTGTTGTGGCCTCTCCCACTGTGGAGCACAGGCTCCGGACGTGCAGGCTCAGCAGCCATGGCTCACAGGCGCAGCCTCTCTACGGCATGTGGGGTCTTCCTGGATTGGGGCACGAACCCGTGTCCCCTGCATCGGCAAGTGGACTCTCAACCACTGCGCCACCAGGGAAGCCCAGATTGTAGATTTTTTGATAATGGTCATTCTGACTGGTGTGAGTTGATACCTCATTGTAGATTTGATTTGCATTTCTCTACAATTAGTGATGTTGAGCATCTTTTCATGTGCCTCTTGGCTATCTGTTTGTATTCTTTGGAGAGACAAGGAAGGACACTACATAATGATCAAGGGATCAATCTAAGAAGAAGATATAACAAATTTAAATAAATATGCACACAACATAGGAGCACCTAAATATATAAGGCAAATGCTAACAGCCATAAAAGGGGAAATCAACAATAACAAAATAATAGTGGGGGATTTTAACATCCCACTTACACCAGTGGCAGATCATCCAGACAGAAAATTAATAAGGAAACACAAACCTTGAATGACACATTAGACCAGATAGACTTAATTGATATCTATAGGCCATTCTATAGATATGAAAGCAGCAGAATACGCTTTCTTGTCAAATGCACATGTAACCTTCTCCAGGATAGATCACATTTTGTGTCACAAATCAAGCCTTGGTAAATTTAAGAAAATTGAAGTAATATCAGCATATTTGCTGACCACAACACTATGAGATAGGAAATCAATTACAGTAAAAACTGTACAAATCACAAACAAATGGAGGCAATACAATATGTTATTAAATAACCAATGGATTACTGAAGAAATCAAGGAAGAAATCAAAAAATACCTAGAGTCAAATGACAACAAAAACAAAATAATCCAAAACCTATGGGACACAGCAAAAGCAGTTGTAAAAGGGAAGTTTATAGCAATACAATCTTACATCAGGAAACAAGAAAAAATTCAAATAAACAACCTATCCTTACACCTAAAGTAACTAGAGAAAGAAAAACAAACAAAACCCAAAGTTAGTAAAAGGAAAGAAATCATAAATATCAGGGGAGAAATAAATGAAATAGAGATGAAGACAACAGTAGCAAAGATCAATGAAACTAAAAGCTAATTCTTTGAGAAGATAAACAAAATTGATAAACCTTTAGCCAGACTGATCAAGAAAAAAGCGAGAGGACTCAAATCAGTAAAATTAGAAATGAAAAAGC
Source organism: Lagenorhynchus albirostris (assembly GCF_949774975.1). Classification (NCBI taxonomy): domain Eukaryota; kingdom Metazoa; phylum Chordata; class Mammalia; order Artiodactyla; family Delphinidae; genus Lagenorhynchus; species Lagenorhynchus albirostris. Next base: position 42,191,317 of record NC_083112.1, on the reverse strand, counting down.
ATAAGTTACAATAGAAACCACAGAAATGCAAAGGATTATAAGACATTACTACAAGCAACTATGTGCCAATAAAATGGACAACGTAGAAGAAATGGCCAAATTCTTAGAAAGGTACACCTTCCAAGACTAAACCAGGAAGAAATAGAAAATATGAACAGACTAATCACAAGTACTGAAATTGAAACTAATTTTAAATTAAACTTTATTTTAGATATATCTGTAGAGGAAAAAACAGTGTATATTGGGTTTGGTACTATCAATGGTTTCAGGCATCCACTGGAGATCTTAGAATGTAGTCCCTGAAGATAAGGGGGGACTACTGCAGTTGCAAGGAAACCAGAGATCATATGGCCCAGAAAGCCTAGGATATTTTCTATCTGACTCTTTTCAAAGTTTAGTGAGTTCTGCCTTAGGTGAACAAAAACAACTATAAATTCAAAATATATAGTTTTAGTCACTTTATTGGTTGTACTTCTAAAGCTTACTTCCACTTAATCTATTAAAATTTTCCAGGAAAATAATTGGTAATATTAAAAGTATCTCATATATATATTTATATCAGAGTTTTCTCTTTTATAGTGTCTCCCTGTCCTTTCTTTGAAAGAGGTTACTTCCTAAATATATTGTTTTATAAATTGGTCTTCTGGTATAAAAAATACTGACTTTTATCTATAAGATCTAAATTTATGATAGCTAATGTTTTAACAGTATTAATTCTGTTTCAATAATATTACTATTAATTTGCCTTTAATGTGTATCTAGTGATGAAATAATGGTTCCCATTTTTCCCCATTAAATTAGGCTTTTTAAAAAATCCATATCCTTGGGCCAGGAGTGCTGAGTGCTTTGAAATTGTTTCAGATCTGGTATTGAAGAGGTTATTCCCCATGACATTTTTTTTCTTAACTAGGGTTTGGCTGGTTAGGTCAAGGAGATCATATTGAGCTCTGTGTGAAAGGTCCATATTAAATCAATTTCAAATAGCAGGCAGGAGGATGAAGTTCTTGCTGCTTAGCTCTTACTTCCAAAGAGATGTAGCAAGAAGGATGGGAAGAGATCCCAACAGACACTCAAATCACACCATCAGAAACAATATGGCCACAAGTATAAGAGGTGAACACAGTTATAGGACACAGATGTTTGCCAAATTTTAAAAAATCAAGTTGTATTTTATGACAAAATTCAATGATAATGTGAGGGAAACTGGGTCACTGGGCTTTGAACCAGGCAGATATTTGGAAACACAGAAGAAATTGGGAACCTAGATATGGGAAGAAAGTGAGAGGCAAGGAACCAGTTCCCAGTAATATGGAACAAATTCATAGTGGAAGCAACTGAAAAGATATTTAATGAATAACTAATAATCTCGTTCTTTGTTTTAATTTTTTTTTTTTTTTAGATTGGTCAATGAATCTGAGGAAAGGTGAAAATGTTAGGTGGCATTAAATGCTCCAAAATTCAAAATTAACATGACACAGGGTCATGGAGCTAAGAAAAACATTACAAATAATTATTTATACTCATTTTAAATGTTTTTTTATGAAATGTACGTAAAAATAGACCAATTTCTCTCTTGATTACATTCTTGATTACATTTTACTTTTTCTCTCTAGAATCTAGAAGAAATCTAGAAATAATTTCCTTTCTGGATTTGATTTGTCTTTTTACCAAACATTTATATTTACAGAATAAAAGAAGTATAATGCCATGACTTTATCAGAAAATAAAATTGAAACTATGTCAGCCAAAATTAATGAAGTGAAAAACACTGTGACAACTCAAAGGAGTTTAGAAGGAGAACACTGCTAGAGTAAACACTGTTTTTGTTATTTATTTTATTACTTCAACTTGTTGTTATTCAATGAAACATGCAGAAATAAGCACCAATCAAGTTTATTAGAAAAATATAGACTATAGCATAGATGGATTATTATCCATCATAATGTTATTATTCATGAGAGTTACTGAATAACTTTTATAGAGTGTTTTTGTTATAAATGGACATATAAGAAGGCCATAAGGAGAATAGATTTTGAATTCAGACAGCCTGCTTTTGATCATGGCTCTGCCACTTAAAAAACTCACTTAATCCCTTTGTTCTTTGGAGTCATTTTATCTGAAAAGCAATGGAAGAAGAGCATCTCTTTATTGTGCTGTGAGGATTAAATAGGTTAGTTCAAGTTGTGTTCACACCTGCGCCTTACTGAAACAAGTCTCAATAAACATTAGCCATTACCTTATACCACAAGAACTGGAAAAATATAGATATATATAAAATCCAAAATATATTTTAATGTGAAATTTATATTGGAAGGTTATTGGTCTGTATACTTCTGTAACTAAGTTGCTAACTTAGAACTGAGATGTTAAAAGCTTTGCAACTTGAGAGCCATTATGGCTCAGAATTAAAGTGCTATCGGCTGCAAGTAACAAAAAATCCAAGTAAAACATAAAGTGTAAACAAAGAATAAAATAGAATATTATTCAACATAGCATTAGGTAGGAAAACAACCAGTTTCTTTATCTCTGGTCTTTTAATCAATGCTTGTGTTTCCTCTAAGATTATTCCCTCATTGACATAAAATGTCAGTCAGAGAAACTGGAGCAATATTCTAGGTTCTAGTTCACAGCCAAAGAGAGAAAGTGATAACCGTTTCTTCTCAAGCATGGAGTAGGAGTCTTTCCCTTTAAACTGATTGTTTCTTGTTCACCTTGTCCATGCATCAATTGGCTTACTTAACTGCATCTATTCCTACAGGATAGGGGCACGGGTTTTAGGAAGTTTCTCTAGATTTATGCAGTTCTGTGGCATTCAGCAGAGAATAGAATAATATTGTTTATTTGGTAGAAAACAATTAGGAGTAAGTAAATTCTAAATAGACAAAAACAATGTCAATAATAGACCACAGTAGTAGACACTTTAATTATATCTTACTGATTTTGTTCTATTTAAGATGTTATTTTAGCAGGTAAATTATGCACCAATAGAGTAAGTTGTTGCTAATGTAAAGAATTTTTTCCCCACCTGTGTATCACTGCATGGATTTTTATTTTTCTAAACAGTGACATGTTGTTATAGGTAATAGTGACAAAATGCACATTTATGTAGAAAGAACTGATAAAAATACAATTTACTCTAAATATATTTTGACCAGGAAAACAGGCAAAGAAAAAGAAAATACAGGGCTTCAAACATTTCTTATAGGTGGTGTGTTACAAAAAGAGAGAAGGATGAACATGTGAAATAGGAATTTCCCTCATTGCTAATTCTTGTCAGGATTGACATTCATAAGAAATATGTTTATTTTTATTTTTTAACTTTATTTTTGCTTTAGCAAGCTCTATTTATTTATTTATTTATTTAACATCTTTATTGGAGTATAATTGCTTTACAATGGTGTGTTACAACGGTGCTCTACAATGGTATACATTTTCTGCTTTATAACACAGTGAATCAGCTACACATATACATATATCCCCATATCTCCTTCCTCTTACGTCTCCCTGCCACCCCCCTATCCCACCACTCTAGGTGCTCACAAAACACTGAGCTGATCTCCCTGTGCTATGCAGCTGCTTCCCACTAGCTATTTTACATTTGGTAGTATATATAAGTGCATGCCACTCTCTCACTTTGTCCCAGATTACGCTTCCCCTTCTATGTGTCCTCAAGCCCATTCTCTAGGTCTGCGTCTTTAGTGATGTCCTGCTGCTAGGTTCTTCATAAACTTTTTTTCTTAGATTCCATATACATGTGTTAGAATACTATATTTGTTTCTCTCTTTCTGACTTATTTCACTCTGTATGACAGACTCTAGGTCCATCCACCTCACTACAAATAAATCAATTTCCTTTCCTTTCATGGCTGAGTAATATTCTATTGTATGTATGTGCCACATCTTCTTTACCCATTCATCTGCCGATGGACACCTAAGTTGCTTCCATGTCCTGGCTATTGTAAATAGAGTTGTAATAAACATTGTGGTACATGACTCTTTCAATCATGGTTTTCTCAGGGTATATGCCCAGTAGTGGGATTGCTGGGTCATATGGTAGTTCTATTTGTAGTTTCTTAAGGAAACTCCATACTGTTCTCCAGAGTGGCTGTATCAATTTACATTCCCACTAACAGTGCAAGAGGGTTCCCTTTTCTCCACACCCTCTCCAGCCTTTATTATTTGTTGATTTCTTGATGATGGCCATTCTGATTGGTGTGAGGGGATACATCATAGTAGTTTTGATTTGCATTTCTCTAATGATAAGTGATGTTGAACATTCTTTCATGTGTTTGTTGGAAACCTGTATATCTCCTCTGGAGAAATGTCTATTTAGGTCTTCTGCTCATTTTTGGATTGGGTTGTTTGTTTTTTTGATACTGAGCTGCATGAACTGCTTGTATATTTTGGAGATTAATCCTTTGCCAGTTGCTTCACTTGCAAATATTTTCTCCCATTCTGAGAGTTGTCTTTTCATCTTATTTATGGTTTCCTTTGTTGTGCAAAAGCTTTTAAGTTTCATGAGGTTCCATTTGTTTATTTTTATATCCATTTCTCTAGGAGGTCGGTCAAAAAGTATCTTGCTGTGACTTATGTCATAGAATGTTCTGCCTATGTTTTCCTCTAAGAATTTTATAGTGTCTGGCCTTACAATTAGGTCTTTAATCCATTTTGATTTTATTTTTGTGTATGGTGTTAACGAGTGTTCTAATTTCATTCTTTTACATGTAGCTGTCCAGTTTTCCCTGTACCACTTATTGAATAGGATGTCTTTTCTCCATTGTATATTCTTGCCTCCTTTATCAAAAATAAGGTGACCACATGTGCGTGGGTTTTTCTCTGGCCTTTTTATCCAGTTCCATTGGTCTATATTTCTGTTTTTGTGCCAGTACCATACTGTCTTGACTAGTGTATGTTTTTAGCATAGTCTAAAGTCAGGGAGTCTGATTCCTCCAGCTCCATTTTTCTTTCTCAAGATTGCTTTGGCTATTCGAGGTCTTTTGTGTTTCCATACAAATTGTGAAATTTTTTGTTCTAGTTCTGTGAAAAATGCCATTGGTACTTTGATAGGGATTGCATTGAATCTGTAGATTGCTTTGGGTAGTATAGTCATTTTCACAATGTTGATTCTTCCAATCCAAGAACATGATACAAACATTTGTTTGTATCATCTTCAATTTCTTTCATCAGTGTCTTATAATTTTCTGCATACAGGTTTTTTGTCTCCTTAGGTAGGTTTATTCCTAGGCATTTTATTCATTTTGTTGCAGTGGCAAATGGGAGTGCTTCCTTAATTTCTCTTTCAGATTTTTCATCATTAGTGTATAGGAATGCAAGAGATTTCTGTACATTAATTTTGTATCCTGCTACTTTAGCAAATTAATTGATTAGCACTACTAGTTTTCTCATAGAGTCTTTAGAATTCTCTCTATATAGTATCACGTCATCTGCAAACAGTGACAGTTTTACTTCTTTTCTGATTTGGACTCCTTCTGTTTCTGTTTCTTCTCTGATTGCTGTGGCTAAAACTTCTAAAACTATGTTGAATAATAGGGGTGAGAGTGGACAACTTTGTCTTGTTCCTGATCTTAGAGGAAATGGTTTCAGTTTTTCACCACTCAGAATGATTTTGGCTGTGGGTTTGTCATATATGGCCTTTATTATGTTGAGGTAAGTCCCCTCTGTGCCTACTTTCTGGAGAGTTTTTATCATAAATTGGTATTGAATTTTCTCAAAAGCTTTTCTGCATCTATTGAGATGATCATATAGTTTTTCTCCTTCAATTTGTTAATATGGTTTATTACATTGATTGATTTGCATATATTGAAAAATCCTTACATTCCTGGGATAAACATCACTTGATTATGGTGTCTGATCCTTTAAATGTGCTCCTGGATTCTGTTTGCTAGTATTTTGTTGAGGACTTTTGCATCTATGTTCATCAGTGATATTGGCCTGTACTTTTCTTTCTTTGCAACATCTTTGTCTGGTTTTGATATCAGGGTGATGGTGGCCTTGTATAATGAGTTTGGGTATTGTTCTTCCCTCTGCTATATTTCGGAAGAATTTGAGAAGGATACGTGTTAGCTCTTCTCTAAATGTTTGACAGAATTCGCCTGTGAAGCCATCTGGTCCTGAGTTGTTGTTTGTTGGAAGATTTTTAATCACAGTCTCCATTTCAGCACTTATGATTGATCTTTTTATATTTTCTATTTCTTCCTGGTTCAGAGTTGGCAGGTTGTGCTTTGCTAAGTAGTTGTCCATTTCTTCCAGGTTGTCCATTTTATTGACATAGAGGTTCTTGTAGTAAGCTCTCATGATCCTTTTTATTTCTGCAGTGTCAGTTGTTATTTCTCCTTTTTCATTTCTAATTCTATTGATTTGAGTCTTCTCCCTTTTTATCTTGGTGTTTCTGGCTAATGGCTTATCAATTTTGTTTATCTTCTCAAAGAACCAGCCCTTTCTACTGTTTCCTTCATTTCTTTTTCATTTGTTTCTGATTTGCTCTTTATGATTTCTTTTGTTCTGCTAACTTTGGGTTTTTTTTGTTCTTCTCTTGCTAATTGCTTTAGGTGTAAGTTTATGTTGTTTATTTTAGATGTTTATTGTTTACTGTTTCTTGAGGAAAGGTTGTGTTGCTATAAACTTCCCTCTTAGAACTGCTTTTGCTGCATCTCATAGGTTTGGGGTCATTGTGTTTTCATTGTCATTTGTTTCTAGGTAGTTTTTGATTTCCTCTTTGATTTCTTCAGTGATTTCTTGGTTATTAATTAATATATTGTTTAGCCTCCATGTGTTTGTATTTTTTACAGATTTTTTCCTGTAATTCATATCTAGTCTCATAACATTGTGGTCAGAAAAGATACTTGATATGATTTCAAATTTCTTAAATTTACCAAGGCTTGATTTGTGACACAAGATATTATTTATCCTGAAGAATGTTCCATGAGTACTTGAAAAGAAAGTGTATTCTGTTGTTTTTGGATGGAATGTCCTATAAATATTAATTAATTCCATCTTATTTAATGTATCATTTAAAGCTTGTGTGTCCTTATTTATTTTCATTTTGGATGATCTGGACATTGCTGAAATTGGGGGGTTAAAGTCCCCTACTATGATTGTGTTATGGTTGATTTCCCATTTTATGGCTGTTAGCATTTGCTTTATGTATTGAGGTGCTCCCACGTTGGGTGCATAAAGATTTACAATTGTTATATCTTCTTGAATTGATCCCTTGATCATTCTGTAGTGACCTTCTTTGTCTCTTGTAAGAGTCTTTATTTTAAAGTCTATTTTTTCTGATTTGAGAATTGCTATTTCATCTTTCTTTTGATTTCAATTTGTATGAATACATTTTTCCATCCTCTCACTTTCAGTCATGTCCCTAGGTCTGAAGTGAGTCTCTTGTAGACAGCCTATATATGTGTCTTGTTTTTGTATCCATTCAGCCAGTGTGTATCTTTTGGTTGGAGTATTCAATCCATTTACATTTAAGGTAGTTATCAATATGTATGTTCCTATTACCATTTTTTAATTGTTTTGTGTTTGTTATTGTAGGTCTTTTCCTTCTGTTGTGTTTCCTGCCTAGAGAAGTTTCTTTAGCATTTGTTGTAAAGCTGGTTTGGTGGTGCTGAATTCTCTTAGCTTTTGCTTGTCTGTAAAGGTTTTATTTTCTCCATCGAATCTGAATGAGATCCTTGCTGGATAGAGTAATCTTGGTTGTAGGTATTTCCCTTTCATCACTTTAAATATGCCCTGCCACTCCCTTCTGGCTTTCAGAGTTTCTGCTGAAAGATCAGCTGTTAACCTTATGGGGATTCCCTTGTATGTTGTTTATTGCTTTTCCCTTGCTGCTTTTAATATTTTTTCTTTGTATCTAATTTTTGATAGTTTCATTTATATGTGTCTTGATGTGTTTCTCCTTGGATTTATCCTGTATGGGACTCTGCCTCTTGGACTTGATTAACTATTTCCTTTCCCATATTAGGGAAGTTTTCAACTATAATCTCTTTAAATATTTTCTCAGTCCCTTTCTTTTTCTCTTCTTCTGGGACCTTATAATTCAAATTTTCTTGTGTTTAATGTTGTTCCAGAAGTCTCTTAGATGTCCTCGATTCTTTTCATTTTTTTTTCTTTATTCTGCTCTTCAGTCATTATTTCCACTATTTTATCTTCTAGGTCACTTATGCTTTCTTCTGCCTTAGTTATTCTGCTATTGATTCCTTCTAGAAAATTTTTAATTTCATTTACTGTGTTGTTAATCATTGTTTGTTTGCTCTTTAGTTCTTCTAGGTCCTTGTTAAACATTTCTCATATTTTCTCCTTTCTTTTTCCAAGATTTTGGATCAAGCTTACTACCATTACTCTGAATTCTTTTTCAGGTAGACTGCCTATTTCCTCTTCATTTGTTTGGGCTGGTGGGGTTTTACCTTGTTCCTTCATCTCCTATGTGTTTCTCTGTGTTATCATTTTGCTTAACTTACTATGTTTTGTGTCTCCTTTTCACAGGCTGCACGTTCGTAGTTCCTGTTGTTTTTGGTGCCTGCCCCCAGTGCCTAAGGTTGGTTCAGTGGGTTGTGTATTCTTCCTGGTCAATGGGACTAGTGCCTGTGTTCTGGTGGATGAGGCTAGATCTTGTCTTTCTGGTGGGCAACACTGCATCTGGTGGTGTGTTTTGGGGTGTCTGTGACCTTATTATGATTTTAGGCAGCCTCTCTGCTAATGCGTGGGGTTGTATTCCTGTCTTGCTAGTTTTTTGGCATAGAGTGTCCAGCACTGTAGCTTGGTGGTCATTGATTGGAGCTCAATCCTAGCATTGAGATGGAGATCTCTGGGAGAGCTTTTGCTGTTTGATATTATGTGGAGCTGGGAGGTCTCTGTTGGACCAATGTCCTGAACTCGGCTCTCCCACCTCAGAGGCACAGGCCTGACACCTGGCCAGAGCACCAAGACCCTGTCAGCCACATGGCTCAGAAGAAAAGTGAGAAAATAGAAAGAGAGAAATAAAAAAATAAAGTTATTAAAATAAAAAATAATTATTAAAAATAGAAATTTATAAAGTAATTAAAAAAGAAAAGAAAGAAAGAAGAGAGCCACCAAACCAAAAAACATATCCACAAATGATAGCAACCACTTAAAACTATACTAAAACAAACAACAACAAAAATGGACAGACAGAAACCTAAGATCAATGGTAAAAGCAAAGCTATACAGATAAAAATCACACAAAGAAGCACACACTCACAAAAAGAGAAAAGGGGAAAATATATATATATATATAGTTGCTCCCCAAATCCACCACTTCAATTTTGGGGTTATTCCTTGTCTATTCAGGTATTCCAGAGGTGTAGGGGTACATCAAGTTGATTGTGGAGATTTAATCTGCTGCTCCTGAGGCTGCTGGGAGATATTTCCCTTTTTCTACTTTGTTCACATAGCTCCTGGGGTTCAGCTTTGGATTTGGTCCTACCTCTGCGTGTAGGTCCCCTGTGGGTATCTGTTCTTCACTCAGAAAGGACAGGATTAAAATAGCAGCTGATTAGGAGGCTCTGGCTCACTCAGGCTGAGGGGAGGGAAGGGTACAGAATGCAGGAAGAGCCTGCAGTGGCAGAGGCCAGCATGACGTTGCAACAGCCTGAGACACGCTGTGTGTTCTTTGGATCACAGGACCCTGGCAATAGCGAGTTGCACAGTCTCTTGGGAGGGGATGTTTGGATAGTGACCAGTGCTTGCACACAGGCTTCTTGGTGGTGGTGGCAGCAGCGTTAGTGTTGTATGCCTGTCTCTGGTGTCAGCACTGATAGCTGCAGCTCATGCCTGTCTCTGGAGCTCGTTTAGGTGGTGCTCTGAATCCCCTCTCTTCGTGCACCCCAAAACAATGGTCTCTTGTCTCTTAGGCAGGTCCAGACTTTTTCCCAGACCCCCTCCTGGTTAGCTGTGGTGCACTAGCCCACATACCACTAGCCTTCAGGCTGTCTTTACACAGCCATCCCCAGTCCTTCCCTGGGATCTGACCTCCAAAGAAGCCAGAGCCTCAGATCCCATCCCCAACACATCCTGGCCTACGGGTGAGCAGACATACCTCTCAGGTTGGTGAGTGTTGATTGGCACTGACCCTCTGTGCAGGAATGTATCTGCTTTGCCCTCTGCCCCCCTATTGCTGCACTCTCCTCAACAGCTCTGAAGTTTCCCCCCCACACCACTCCCTGTCTCTGCCAGTGAAGGGGCTTCCTAGTGTGTGGACAATTTTCCTCCTTCACAGCTCCCTCCCAGTGGTGCAGGTCACATCTCTATTCTTTTGTCTCTGTTTTTTTCTTTTTTCTTTTGCCCTACCCAGGTATGTGGGGAGTTTCTTGCCTTTTGGGAAATCTGAGGTTTTCTGCCAGCATTCAGTAGGTGTTCTGTAGGAGTTGTTCCATGTGTAGATATATTTCTGATGTATTTGTGGGGAGGAAGGTGATCTCCACATCTTACTCTTCCTCCATCTTGAAGGACTCTCGAAAAATTATGTTTATTTATAGAATTAAGTATTCTGTAATTATTCTGTGAAACATCTTTTCAGATTGTTTTCTGAAGGAATAAACCTATGAGGGAAAGAGACAGTTAAATCATCAAATAATACAGAACCTTATAAAATAAAGGAGGTAGATTTAGATAGAATTGGATTTCATGACTTTATTATTATTATTTTCCCTATTTAGCATTTACATCTGCATATAAATGTGATTGCAACTCAAATATATTTTACTGGGCAAAGTTATATTTGATTGTATTTTGGTTATCTTGAGAATAAATTTAATATATATTTAGGATTTAATTAGAACACCTAATACTCATTAGAAATTGTCTCCTACATTTTTTGGATTTATGCTTAAAATCATTTTTGTTCTTTGTTAAATTTAAAAGAATCTATAACTATAAATTAAAAAGGGTTGGGCTTCCCTGGTGGTACAGTGATTGAGAGTCTGCCTGCCAATGCAGGGGACACGGGTTTGTGCCCCAGTCCGGGAAGATCCCACATGCCGCGGAGTGGCTAGGCCCGTGAGCCATGGCCGCTGAGCCTGTGCATCCGGAGCCTGTGTTCCACAATGGGAGAGGCCACAAGAGTGAGAAGCCTGCATACCGCAAAAAAAAAAAAAAAAAAAAAAAAAAAAATTAAAAAGGGCTGAGAATCACAGTGGTTCTATATAGAATGGATATTTGTCATTTATTATGTTAAAGCTTAATTGAGCACACCTAGTAAGAATTTTAAAGTGCTAAATTACTTGAAGTATTTATTCAGAAATTATACATATTTTAACATATAAAGATAACAAAGAATTTAAGTAGAATCTGGCACTCATACACAGTTCTTATGTATGATTATGCATTCAATTTCATTTTTCCAATAATGTACCTATTAGATTGAGAGTATGAATTTATGTCCAGCTTCACAATTTATTCCTTCTCCAAACATTAGAGAAATAGATTACATTCTGTGTAGAAATGCTATATGAATTGTTGTGTGCTTACTAATCATAGGACTTGTGTATCCTCTGTTTTATCCTTCTTTGAGTTTATTGATTACTACATTGACTTTTCTATTTTCAACCTGTCTGTTCTTTCAGGCTAGTTTGCACCATTAGCAAAATATACAGTTTATGTTTTATTCCTCCTTTCAATACCTATTTTTGAAATTAGACTTTGAAATATAGCAGATGCTTGTCATTAAAATAAACATTTTAAATTTGCAATGAGACAAATTCCAGTGTTTTCTAAATTGAATAAAATATGAGCTGCTTTCAAAGTAAATAATGATACCCTAGTAGAAAATAGCTTATTGTTTATAGGATATAAATATATAATAGTATTTAGATAGAAAAATATATATGTGTAAAACTGAGAGATGTACCTCAAGAATCTTTAGATGAGAATATTTTTACCGTTAGGATTTAATCTTTATTGGTACTTGCTATAGTTCAAAAACATTTTTTAAATCACACATTTCATAATATACCATTTGCATTTCTATATGATACAAAGTAAGGAATTGACCTTGGGTTGCTTCTGCCTGCAGTGGCTTGAAGCAGGATTTCGGTTTCCCAGCCAGAGATTGAAATCAGGCCACAGCAGTGAGAGTGCTGAATCCTAGCCAGTGGATCAGTGGCCAGTGAAAAGACCCTGGACAGTAGGCTTTGTAGAAATGAATTCCCATGAAGAGATGGAAAGAAGTGAAACAAGTAAAATTGTTTATTAGGAGGAAAAAGGGTATATGTGGATAGACACATGGGCCAACTCAGAGAGAGAGTCGTGACCTTGTGGTAGATTGAATCACTTATATGGGGCATTTCTTCTGGCTTTCCTTTGACCAATCATCTTGCTTTACCTGGTTCTGAGTCCCTATTTGGTTTATCTCAGGATCCTCCCATATGTCCTCCATCTCTTAGCCAAGATGTATTCTAGAGAAGAGGCATATGGGTAGGTTGACATCACTTACCATGAGGTGATGTCCCCTCCATTTTGACCTCTGAGGAACCTTTCATGCTTGTGTAGTCTGGAAGGTCTCCTTGACCTCGAGAATGAGAAATATGTGGCCTCCTATTTGGGCAGGTCTCAGCTCCTCTCTCGTTCCTGCTATTATCTTCATCTTGGAGTATCTATCCACAGGGGAAAAACTCCAGCTGCTCAGCCTGAGGCCAATCTATCTCTTGCCTCAGAATCATATAATTTAGATTCTTCATCATTTTTTCTTAGATATGTACATTTTCACAGCAATGAAGGTGAAATAATTCAATGAGTAGTTTTTTTCTCTTATGACAATATTTTACTCATGATTGAAAAACCCAAAAGTTCTAAATTATCAGAGCTTCTTCCATAATATTATAGATTTTCATATCCTAGGCTACATGTTGTCGAATGAAAAAAATGCACAATCTAAAAGTTGAGGGTTATGTTTTATTCAGGGCATATTCTTAGGACTTTGAGTCTGGGAGGCAGCATCTCAATTAACCCTGAGAAAACTGCTCAGAGGAGGTGAGGAGAGAGCTAGAATATATAGGAGTTTTGCAAGAAGGGCAGGTAGTCAGAACAAAACATTACCATTAATAAAAGAAAACAAGATAACTCAAGTTAAGAAATTTAGCACTTTTCTATGTATGGGAAGATGCAAGAGTCCAAGCTCACTGAAATTATTCCTTTGATATGCACTTCAGCTATCTGGGGCCAGTATCTTGTGTTTTTACATCCTTAGTTTCCTTAAGCTGCACCCTTGGGGGAGGATGCAGTCTGATGACTGCTAGATGGCAGGTATTCTTTGTTTCCTTCCTGAGTTCCCTTAGGCTAACCATCGGGCAGCTGTTTGTTTACTGATATGGCAGGCAATTTTTAATTTCTCAATGTTGTCTTTATTATAAATTAAAAAACTGTGAAAATTACACACATGGGTTATATTGTGGCATATGTATATAATTTTGTCAGAGCTAAAACTAACCAAAGCCCGGTGTTCTATTTTAGATACATACTTCTACACATGGAAAACTTATAAAGCAATGACTTTGAAACAAATATGCTTCCTTTGAGTATGCTCAACAACATGTTTCAAAGTGGCAACAAAACTAACAGTAATGACTGCTCAATGCCACAAAGGACCAACACTCCTTAATTCAGGTTTTGTTAAATTGTAAGTTACATGAGTGAGGATTTTTATTTTACTTTTTATTCAGTGTTATATTTCTGTCACCAGGTTGACGTGCATTGTAACAAAACAGCTTCAACTGCAGATGTCAATGGAAGACCTGGACCAGCAATCTTGGTCCCGTGATAGTAAGCAAAGAATTAAAGTACCACTTTAAGCTCAAGCACAAAACAAAGTTTATTCAAGCATAGGTACACTCTCAGAGAGGGAGATAGAGAAAGAGAGAGAAAGATCGACAGTGGACTGTTTATGAGAGTGGGCTGTTTCAGCAAAGCGAAGCAAGCCCAAAGCAAAATTTATCAAAGCACTCTCAGAGAGAGAGAGCGGGCTGTTTCTGCGAATTGAGAGCAGTATTCCCGTACAGGCTTAAGGGCACTTTTAAGGAGCAGTTTTCAGGGAGGCGGGGGTGAGTGACAGGGGATCATTATTTGATTGATGGTCCAGAGCTATGTAACAAGTTTACTACTGTGCATACTCTCACCTTTAATGATGGTAAAATGAGTTTGTGTTTACTATAGGTTATATTCCTGTCTGGTCTGGACATGTGCAGCCCAGGGAAGTTCCCTCATGTTACTGTGCTCCTCTTCATCAGGATAAGCTGCCCACCACACAACCACAGGTTCACCCATTCTGGGTGGAGTCAGGGGAGAGAATCCAGATGATTGGGTGCGACATGATTGCTCCTTCTTGTCTTTCTCACCACTGTCACCTCCTTGCTGCTAATGTCTAACTACCTAACATTCCTCCTCAAGAGTATGGGACCCAATTCTTTGGGACATGGACAACAACCTCTCTGGCTGCTTCCTGCTGGTAAGGGGTAGAGTTTTGATTGGGTCCCTCTTCTTGCTCTCTTTCAGCAAGGGGGTGGTCTGGAGTGATGACCATCAAAGGACCTCATGTAGATCTCAGTCTCAGGGCTAGGCTGAACAGACAAGTAGCCACCTCGCAGAACCATTTGGAATCAGATAGCTTGTAGGCATTCTGAAATGAGTCAAACAAGTAGATTAATGATACAAGGGCCTAACAACAAAACAAAGACTAACAGGACTAATGGTCCCAATGAGGCCATGTCCATATCTTGGTATCCATAGAGGAGAGGAGGGAAGAAAGACAGCTGGGGCTTTGTCCTGCTCTCTCTTTCAGATTCTCTATTAGTTTGATGTTTTTCTTTAAAACCCAAAGGTTTTCTTCAACCTGCCTGGAGGTATTAATATAGAAGCAGCACGTTTCATTTAGCAGGGCACAGACACCTCTAGCCTTAGCTGTCATAACATTGAGGGCTCTCCTATTTTGTAAAACCACCTCGGCCAGAGAATCTAAGGCTGATTGTTGCTCCTCAATGGCTGCTGCTGTAGCCTTCCAAGATTCCTGGATCATGATGGTAAGATTGAGAATGCTCCTCTCTAAGAGGGGTATATCACAAACCAAAAAACTCCCCTAAAGACACTGTGGATCACTTCGGGCCTATCAAGAACTGGGCTATCATGAGCATGTCCCCACCCCCCACAGACAATAGTTCATTTTTGTCTCTTTTGGACAGGTTTTAAGACTTCTTCAAGGAATGATCCAAGGTTGGGACATCTCCTGAGGAAGCTAAATCCTTTGTAGTCATAATAGATACCTCTGGGAGAGCAGCAGTGATTGTGCAGGTGCCCCTCCAAAGTGTGGGAAGATCTAGATATACCCTGGTAAAACATGGGAATGAAAATCTGGTGGCCCTCAAGAATATCCTGGTTGTGTGTCTCCAGAGCCAGGCCTTCACCTGTTGGGAGTTTTCCTCTGGAAAATGGCTGGGGTCCCATGGCCTAGGATTATATTTGGAAGGCCAAACACCGAGGAAGTAATCATCTATACACAGAGGGGAGAATCCGGGTTCTGACTGATTATGAGTGTGATGGGGAGATTGACATAAAAAATTTCTGAATATTAACTGGATTACATTATATTTTGGGGGACGATTTTGTAGGAAAGTTATGTTAAGTAAGTGTCTAGTGGTCATGCCAATCCCTACATACTCAGTTCCCAGGGCTTATCTGTTTATGGGGATATGGTCCTCAGTAATATTCTTCTTAGTTGAATTTTTCCTTGAGTTTCCCCAATACAAAGTGAAATTACCTTCGTGTACATCATATTCATCTTCTTCTGACCATGGATCCCATCCCAGACTAGTCCAATTAAAGTTGAGGGTATAGTTACAGAAGGAGTCATTTAACCAGTCCAAGATGGGTCCCTATCCCTCCAGGTTCTGGAAACAAAGCTGTGCCTTTCTTAGAAGTTTGGAGGCTGTACCTACACAGACAGGTAGGCCTAAGGCCAAAGAGTCAGGGTCTACTTGGCTTTGGCCCTCATATAAAAGATAATACATCCCATAATATGGACCTGCTAAGTTATACAGCTGTTTGATGGAGGTAGGGAGGGCCAATAAGTAGAGGTCCTCTAGGTTTGGGGTTCCCTTGGGGCATATCCAAAAGTCAGTTTTATTGGTTAATTTTGCAACTTGAGTTACAGTGGTTGTCAGTAGATGGTAAGAATATGAAGAAATAAAGGGAAAGGAGCAAAGTCCAATAACTGCAAGGAGAGATGTCATATTAGGGAAAGAAGAGGCAGCATGCAAATTCATTTTGTGATGATATGCAGAATAGAATGAAAGTGAGCACAATGAGACAAGTCAGGAGATACAGTAGGCCTATTACTTCTGCCAGCTGTGGGAATGGTGGGTTCATGGATATAAAATTTACTTATCTTGCAGTTTTCATTTGAACAGGATCTGGAGGTTCTCCAAATGTTCACAGGTATACTTCACTGGGGAGATGTCCTCAGACTCGGTGGCTGTCCAGGGCTTTATCTGGGAATGGTGAATCCAACTGGTAATCCCTGGTACTTTAACAACTGTAGGAGAAGAGAGCAAGACTGGATAGGGTCCCTTTCAGGTCAGCTGAAGTTGAGAACCAGGGGAGCCATCCTTCCAAGTTTTGATGAGTACTTGTGTTCCTGGAGAGTAAAGACAAGGAGCAGACTCTGAGGAAGGAAGGCATTTTACCCCGTAATCCTGGAGGGCTTGTTGGAATTGTCCAAGGGGGGTGATATAAGATGTAATGGCAGAGGTGTCAGCGTCCATCAGTAGGTCCCCTTATAAGAAAGGCCTACCATACAGCGTTTCATAAGGGCTAAGGTAAAGTAAGGCCTTTGGGGCTGTTCTGATCTTTAAAAGAGCAATAGGGAGGGCTTCCTTACAAATGAAGGAGGTCTCTTGGGTTATTTTTCTTAAGGTATTTTTAGAACGTTGGTTGGCTCTCTCTACCTTTTCTGAGGATTGGTGTCTCCAGGAAGAATGAAGGTGGTACTCAATATCTAGAGCCTTGGTTATCTGCTGAGTAATTTGGGAAACAAAGACAGGTGAGTTATCACTCTGAAGAGACAACAGAAAGCCAAACCTAGGGATAATTTCAATTAAAAACTTCTGGACTACCTCCAAAGCTTTTTCTGTCCTGGTACAGAAAGCTTCTACCCAACCGGTAAACGTGTCCATGAACACCAAAATGTACTTATATCATCGGTAAGGATGAACCATTGTAAAGTCCATTTTCCAGTCTTCCCCTGGATATGTTCCATGTCTCTGAGCCAGAAGGACCAATGATGGTGGCTTACTTCCCTGAGGATTGTTAGTCAGACAAGTAGGGCACGATGATGTTACCTTATTAACTACATTGTAAAGTCCCTTCCCAGAGAAGATAGAAGAAACAATCTCGTATAAGGTATCTCTCTCTAGGTGAAAAGCCTCATGTAAAGGTTTAATAATTTTCCATTGTAGCAATTGGGGCAGGTGAGTTAAGCCTTCTCTCTGGTACCATCTGTCTGGGTCCAGGTGCTACTCATGATTTATGGCTCATTTAATCTCCTCAGGCAGGTGAGACAGGGAAGGGAGAGAACTAAGGGAAGGAACTAAGGCACACGCTATCACAAAGGACTGAAGGCAGCCTGATTGGCTAGCTGATTTCCTTTTGTTATTTCATCGTCACCCTTCTGGTGACATCTGCAATAAATCACTGCTACCTGGGAAAGCTTGAGGACTGCGTCCAAGAGGGAGAGAATTTGAGGCCCATACTTAATCAGGCTGTTTCAGGCCATCAGGTAGCCATGTTCCTTCCAGATAGCAGCATGAGCATGTAGAACCAAAAAAGCATATTTAGAGTTAAGGCCTTATTTTCAGCTAGGGTTAAGGCTCAAGATAAAGCAATTATTTCTGCTAATAGGGCTGAGGTTCCTGGGAGAAGAGTCCAAGCCTCAGTAACCTGTGTCAAGGAGACCACCACATATCCTGCCCTTCTACATCCTTTGGAAACAAAACCACTTCCATTGGTGAATCAAACCTCCTCAGGGTTTTGTAATGGAATATTGCTTAGATTGGTTCAAGGCAACAAGGAATGAGATATTATATCTTCACATGGGTGAACTGGTAGATCTTCCTCAGGGAGGGGGAACAGGGTAGCTGGATTTAAAGAAGAGCAGATCATGACACATAAGTCTGGATTCACCAACAGTAATGCCTGATACTTGAGGATTCTGCTATCTGTGAGCCAGAAATGACCTTTCCCTTCCAAGAGAGAGGTAACCTGACGGGAGGTGTATACTGTCAGGGGTTGCCCCAACATAAACTTGGAGGCTTCTTTAACCAATAAGGCCAAGGCAGCAGCTACCCTAATACAACTAGGCCATCCAGTGGCCACCAGGTCCAGTCTCTTTGACAGATAACCTACAGGCCTCCGGACAGGGCCATGTTCCTGATTTAAGACTCCTAAAGCCATCGCTTGTTTTTCTGCCATAAATAGTTGAAAAGGTCTATCAGTTCTTGGGATTCCCAAAGCTGCATCCTGGTATAGGAATGTCTTTAGCTGCTGGAAAGCTTGGGTTTGGTTAGGGTCCCAGAACAGAGGTTCAGAGTCAGATTTTCCTTTCAGGACCTCATAAGGAGGTTGTGCTTTTAGTCCTTAATTAGGAATCCATAATCTGTAATACCCCGTGAGGCTTAAAAAGGCTCAGAGCTGTTTTAGGGTAGTTGACTCTGGCAGATCTAAAATCCCTTGTATTCTATCAGGAGAGAGGCTTTGTTCCCCTGGAGAGAGGATTACTCTCAGATATTTGATTTCTTATTGTGCCAATTGGACCTTCGACTTGGAGACTTCATAGCCTCATTTGACCAAAAAATTGAGGATCTGTGTAGCATGAGTTAAGCCTCTCTTATAGTCCGGAGAGCAAACAAGAAGGTCATCCACATACTGGAAGATGGTCCCTTCCTCCAGGTGTAGATCTTGGAGGTACTTGGCCAGGGCCTGGCCAAAATGGTGAGGACTGTCTCGGAACCCTTGGGGTAGGACTGTCCAGGTGAGTTGTTGTCTTCTATTTGCTTCCTCATGCCACTCAAAAGCAAATAGGTGGTAGGACCAGGGTTCCAGAGGTATGGCAAAGAAGGCATTATTTAGGTCTAACACAGTAAACCAGGAGGCTGTGCCAACAAGTTGTATGGGTTGGGGACTACTGGATGGAGTGGGGCAACTGCCTCATTGATAGCTCTTAAGTCTTGGACCAGTCTGTATTCTCTATTTGGCTTCTTTATAAGTAAGATAGGGGTGTTGCAGGGAAAACTGTGAGGAATAAGTAGCCCACATTGTAAAAATTTAGTTATGAGCGACTGCAGTCCCCTTCAGGCTTCTGGACAAATAGGATATTGTTTCTGATTGGGGAAAGAGGTTGGGTCCTCCTCTACTAGGGAGGCAGTTATAGCTATCCCTGGTATTCTATTGGACCAGACCTGGGTGTCTACTGACAAATCAGCTAAGGTTGGTGTGCCAGTCCTCAGAGGAGGCTGTGTCTCTAAGACTAAGAACTAGAGGGTGTTACTGGGGTGATGCCCTCGAGTACCAGTTTGGCTCCCTGCTTGCTCATGATGTCCCAACCTAATAGTGGGAGGGAACATTCAGGTATGACCAGGAAGGAATGACAGAAAGTATATCCTTCCCAGTAACAATATAAAGGGACAATAAAAGACCTAGGGGTAAGTTTACCTGAGACTCCTGTAACCTGACAGGAGCTGGAGGAGAAGGGTTCAGAGAAGGAAACTAGGACAGCCCCCGTATCTAATAAGAAAGATATGGTCCTACCTGCCACATCCACGTTTGCCCTTGGCTCCAGTCCAGTAATACTGACGTTAAACAGAGGGGCCATCTGGAGCAGAGGGTCCCGTCAATGTAGGGCCATCTGAGGGGCTGAACCTGGGCCCTTTGGCCCAGGGGAAAGTTGTTTCCCCAATGGCCACTTTTTTGGCATTTTGGACAGGACGTTGTAGGAGGCTTGTCCTCGTTGGGGCATTCCCTCTTCCAGTGGCCAGGCTTTTTGCAGACCTGGCATCAGTCTTTCTTTCTATTGGGGCAGGTCAGGTCTTCTCTGCATGGGGGTTGCCCCTGTAGGGCTGCCAATAATTGGACCTGCCTATTCTCTTTCTTCTTTTCCCTCTCCCAAGCCTTGACCTGCTCCTCCTGGTCCCAGTTATGAAAGGTAGTGGTGGCCCTAGCTAAAAGTTCATCTAGATTAACATTGGGCTTCTGCATAAGCTTTTGGAGTTTCCTCCTGATGTCTGTTGTGGACTGGGTAAAGAATCTATCTTTTAAAGTGGGTTGTCCTTTCCTATACCAGGTCTAGGTTGGTATATTTAATTATTGCCTCCTTGAGCCTTTCCAGTAAGGCTGTACGGTTTTCATTGGGTTCCTGGCTGATGGAAGAAATCTTTGAGTAGTTAATGGGTTTCCTTCTGCTTGCTTTGAGTCCAGCTTTTATACAGGTTATAAAATGTTATACATTTTCATTCACTTATACTTTGGTTCCCAGCTCTGAGGCTGTTCCACAAGTACCATTCATTATACACTAGTGCTCCCACCATGACAAGAGTACCCACAAGTCAGACCTGGTGCCATGAGGGATTCCCACAGCCATAGACATCCCTGTGTGAGAAAAAGGGATTAAAACATCCCCAGCAGCCTTTGCTACAGAAGACCACAGTAGCCCTTGCCACTGCTACAGATACCCTCAGCTTTAGCCACTGAGGATCCCTGTGATCTTCACAAGATGCTGACCCCAACTAATGAAGGGGCATAGAGACTATAGCACTGGGCCTTCCCTGGAGCTGGAACCACTAAACGTCACCCAGCTGACATCCTCACACTCACCCAAGGTGAAGACCTTTCCCACAAAAAAATAAAAAAGTCTATAAAGTCTGGAAGAGGAAACTGCTCCATAAAATGTGCAGACATCAACACAAGACTTACCCAGAAAACAAAAGGTGAGGGAGTTCATCACCATTAGATCTTCCTTATAAGAAATGTTAAAGGAGTTTCTTCAAGTTAAAATAAAAAGACAATCATTTTTATCAAGAAAATAAACACAATTTTATCTAACATCAAAACCTATGTTGTTCAAAATAATAATATATTTCCTTTGGAATCTAGCACAGCTTATAGTATACCTTTTGTTATTTTACAGTAAACACAGGACTCTTAGGAAAGGCAAAATCATATTAAGTAAAAACAAAGTTACAAGATATATTTGTTTTATCAGATTAATTACTTCCATTTAAAAAGGTTTGAGTGGCCTGACATTGATGTCTTGATTACCAATTAATTAATATTTATAATTTATATATTTATATAATACCTACTGAATTGAATAGGTGTTTAGCTCTACATTATAGCTATTATTTTGTCTTCAATGATTTTGTTCAAAGTGCATGCATAATAAGGGGTACTATCTGAATATTACAAAGTATATTGCTGTATTATTTTCTAAATGTCAGCTGTGTTATAATGTTATAATTATTTTCTATAATGTCACCTGCCTCTATGGTGGCTTTAACCATGACTCTCCTTATTTATACTTGTCATACACATATAGCATTAAAGTAACGGTTGAATGAGACAAAATCATTCAAACTGCATATCATTACAGTGGTTATCAGGCAAGAGTTACCTTCAAAGGCTTTAAAATCATTTTCACAAAATTATGTCAATCATTGTCAAAAGGAAATCTTCCTATAAGTATATTCAAGAAGTAAATTTCAATAGTGTTTTTCTTTGGTTCAAAATATTATATTCCATACTTTATCTTAAATTATATGAAAAATTTTTTTCAAACATATTTATATTGTCTAACCTGTATTTATAAAACTAAACTAAGAGGAAACACAAAACAAAGTTATTTATTTAATTACCAAATAAACTCACTATTTCATAATCAAAGTCAGGTACTCCAGGGCATGAATTGCATCATGTTAATTCACCCTTAGGTGTATTGATGGCTCAGAACCTTCAGCCTTATGCGTAACAACACACTAGGTGTGAAACATTACAACATAATTCACAACCTGTCATGTATTATGACTTAAATTAGGAATGTTTATGATCTTGTTATTCATACTCTATTAGTAACAGATAACTTAAAAAAGGGACAAGGGACAATAAGCACAATAGCATCATCATCACATAAGCTGAGGACTCAATTGTGGCTTAATTCAGTCTGGAATGGTAACTGAAGAAATAATGAAAATAAACATCATAGGAGAATAGCACAGCACAGATATTTTGCCCAGAAGAAGAACTATGAAAGAACATATACAAATATTCTTTGACCACATTATTTGGTACACTAATATTTGAGGATATTTACTTAGTAACCTAAGAGACATTCAGGTAAGAAATCACTATTTCTATCTATCTATCTATCTATTTATCTATCTATTTATCTATCATCTATCTATCTATCATCTATATATCTAGATCTAGATATGTGAAAAGAGGAAATAGAATTAGGCCATCAACATACTAGAAGATTTTTGACTCTTTAATACCTAAACTTAAAGATGATTTTGTTTTATTCTCTAATGATGTAACAAATGTTTTCAATATTGCTTATAACTAAATGACTACATAGAGACTCCAAAACAGTTAGATACTGTTTTTATTTTCATATCTATGCAGTAGTAAATATTTAATCATTTACACTAGTTAAGAATTATGTTGTATTAGAGGAAAGTTCATCTTAAGACTGTTAGTGTAAAGAGCACTTACAGAATAACCTGAGAATTATAATACATGCAGAAAAGATTTAGGAAAGAATTTTAGTAAAATAGGATTTAAAAATATATATATAAAGGAATCAGACCCAATCAAACAGAAGTGTTTTATTTTTACCTGTGATACCTACTGTAGATTTACCTAATTTTTTTTATGTAGTCAGGAAAAATAGATTTCCATGTCTGTACTGGTCAGAACATGAATATCTACTAGAGCTTGTTAGTGGATAGTAGTTAAAACACTACTAAAAAAATATTTTTTTTTATGTTTCTCCACTTTATCCCTTAGCTCAAGGGTTCAATTGTTTTTCCTGACCCACAAGGACTAAATATTATTTATCATGACATCAAATATGTCTTAAAACCAGATTGCTCTTAAGTGTTTTGTGAAAGTAGGAAAGGCACCATTTTCTTGGTACTTTCAACTAAAACTGCACTGAACATATTTTTCTTTTTTAAAAATGTTTATTTTGTATTGGAGTATAGTTGGTTTACAATGTTGTGCTAGTTTCAGGTGTACAGCAAACTAATTCAGTCATACACACACATGTATCTATTCTTTTTCAGATTCCTTTCCCATATAGATTATTACAGAATATTGAGTAGAGTTCCCTGTGCTATACAGTAGGTCTCCTCTTGATTATCTATTGTATATATAGTGGATATGTTAATCCCAGCATCCTAATTTATCCCTCCCCCCACAACCTTCCCCTTTGGTAGCTATAAGTATGTTCTCTAAGTCTGTGAGTCTGTATCTGTTTTGTAAATAAGTTGATTTGTATCATTTAAAAAATACTTATTTATATATTTGGCTGCACCAGGTCTTAGTTGCAGCATGCGTGATCTTCACTATGGTATGTGGGATCTTCATTGTGGCATGTGAACACTTAGTTGGGGCATGTGGGATCTGGTTCCCTGACCAGGGATGCAACCCAGAACCCCTGCATTGGGAGAGTGAAGTCTTAGCCATTGGACCACAATGGAAGTCTCCTGTATCATTTTATTTTTAAGATTCCACATATAAGTGATATCATATGATATTTGTCTTTGTCGGACTTACTTCAGTTAGTGTAATAATCTCTAGGTCCATCCATGTTGCTGCGAATGGTATTATTTATTTTTTTATGGTTGAGTAATATTCCATTGTATATATGTATCTTTTTTATCCATTCATCTGTCAATGGACATCTAGATTGCTGTCACGTCTTGGATAGTATAAATAGTGCTACAATGAACACTGGGGTGCATGTATATTTTAAATTATTATTTTGTCCAGATATATGCCCAAAAGTGGGATTGCTGCATCTTATGGTAGCTCTATTTTTAGTTTTTTAAGGAACCTCCATACCATTCTCCACAGTGGCTGTACCAATTTACATTCCCACCAACAGTGTAGGAGGGTTCCATTTTTTCCACATGCTCTCCAGAATTTATTGTTTGTAGAATTTTTTATTTTGGCTATTCTGACCAGTGTGATACATCCAGTTTGGAGAATTTTATTTCTTTTTCTTGTCTTATTACTGTGGCTAGAACTTCCAAAACTATGTTGAATAAAAGTGGAAAGAGTGGGCATCCTTGTCTTGTTCCTGATCTTAGAGGTAAAGCTTTCATCTTTTTACCATTGAGTATGATGTTAGCTGTGAGTGTGTCACATATGGTCCTTATTAGGTTGAGGTATGTTCCCTCTTTGCCCACTTTTTGGAGAGTTTTTTTTTTTTTCCTGCAGTACATGGGCCTCTCACTGTTGTGGCCTCTCCCATTGCAGAACACAGGCTCCAGACGTGCAGGCTCAGTGGCCATGGCCCACGGGCCCAGCCGCTCCGCGGCATGTGGAATCTTCCTGGACTGGGACATGAACCCATGTCCCCTGCATCAGCAGGTGGACTCTCAACCACTGCGCCACCAGGCAAGCCCGAGAGTTTGTTTTTCTTTTTTTTTTATAATAAATGGGCATTGAATTTTGTCAGAAGTTTTTCTGCATCTATTGAGATGATTATAAGGTTTTTATTCTTCAATTTGTTAAGGTGGTGTATCATACTGATTGATTTGTGGATACTGAAGAGTCCTTGCATCAGCGGGATAATTCACACTAGATCGTGGTGCATGAAATTTTTGGGGTATTGTTGGATTTGTGTTACTAAAATTTTGTTAAATATTTTGTTGAGAATTTTTGTATCTATGTTCATCAGTAATATTGGCCTGTATTATTTTGTTGTTGTTTTCTTGGTATCCTTGTCTGGTTTTTGTATCATGGTAATGGAAGCCTCAGAGAATGAGTTTGGGAGTGTTCCTTCTGCAATTTTTTGAAATAGTTTCAGAAGAATAGATGTTATCTCTGCTCTAAATGTTTGATAGAATTCCCCTGTGAAGCTATCTGGTCCTGGACTTCTGTTTGCTGGGAAACTTTTCATCGCAGTGTCAATTTCAGTACTTATGATTGGTCAATTCATATTTTCTATTTCTTCCTGGTTCAGTCTGGGAGATTGTACCTCTCTAAGCATTGTCCATTTCTTTTAGGCTGTCCATTTTATTGGTATACAGTTGCTAATATTAGTCTTTTATGATCCTTTGCATTTCTTTGATGTCAGTTGGAATTTTTCCATTTCCGTTTCTAATTTTATTGATTAGCACCCTCTCCCTTTTTTCCTTGATGAGCCTGGCTAAAGGTTTATTAACTTTTTCATCTTTTCAAAGAACCACCTTTTGGTTTCATTGATCTTTTCTATTGTTTTCTTCATATCTTTCATTTATTCCTGCACTTATCTTTATGATTTCTCTCCTGCTACTAACTTTGGCCTTTTTTTGATCTTCTTTCTCTAGTTGCTGTAGGCATAAGATTAGGTTGTTTATTTGAGATTTTTCTATTTTCCTGAGTTAAGCTTGTCTTGCTATAAACTTCCCTCTTAGAACTGCTTTTGCTGCATTCCATAGGTTTTGGATCATTGTGGTTTTGTTTTCATTTGTCTCTAGGTATTTTTTATTTCCTCTGATTTCTTCAGTGATCCATTGGTTGTTTAGTAGAATATTGTTTAGTCTCCATGTGTTTGTGTTTTTTACAGTTTTTTTCTTGTAGTTGATTTCTAATCTCATAGTGGTGAGGTAGGAAAAGATGCTTGAGATGCTTTCAATTTTTTAAAATTTACCAAGGCTTGCTTTATTGCCAAGTATGTGATCAATCCTGGAGAATGTTCCATGTGCACTTGAAAAGAAAGTGTATTCTGTTGCTTTTGGATCAAATGATCTATAAATATCCATTAAGTCCATCTGGTAAAATGTGTCATTTAAATCCGGTGTTTCCATATTGATTTTCTGTCTGGATGAACTGTCCATTGATGTAAGTGTGGTGTTAAAGTCCCCCATTATTATTGTGTTACTGTTGACTTCTCCTCTTATGGCTCTTAGCATTTGCCTTATATACTGGGGTGCTCCTATGTTGGCTGCATACATATTTACAATTGTTATACCTTCTCTGTGGATTGATCCTTTGATCATTATGTAGTGTCCTTCTTTGTCTCTTGTAAAAGTCTTTATTTTAAAGTCTTTGTCTGATATGAGTATTGTTACTACAGCTTTCTTTTGATTTCCATTTACACAGAATATATTTTTCCATCCCCTCACTTTCAGTCTGTATGTATCCCTAGATCTGAATTAGGTCTCTTGTAGATAGCATATATATGGGTCTTGTTTTTGTATCCATTCAGTCTATGTCTTTTGGTTGGATATTTAATCCATTTACATTAAAGGTAATTACCAATATGTGTGTTCTTATTGTCATTTTTGTTAATTGTTTTGGATTTGTTTTTGTAGATCTTTTTTCTTACCTTCCTGTTTTGGTCTCTTCGCTTGTGATTTGATGACTATCTTCAGTGATGAGTTTGGGTTCTTTTTTCTTTTTTGTGTGCATATGTATTGTAGATTTTTGGGTTTTGGTTACCATAAGTTTAGCCATCTATATACATACAAGGTTGTTTTAAATTTCTGGCCTCAATTTCAAATGCATTTCAAATAGCCTGTATTTGTACACTCCTCTTCTCATGATTGCTGCCTTTGATATTATACCTGTGTGTGGATGGTTTCCTACATTTTCTGTATTTTTGCTTTTACTGGTGAGCTTTCCCATTCATAATTTTCTGGTTTCCTGTTGTGGCCTTTTCTTTTCTACCTAGAGAATTTCCTTTAGCATTCATAGTTAAGCCAGTTCGGTGGTGCTAAATTCTTTTAGCTTTTGCTTGTCTGTAAAGCTTTTGATTTCTCTGTCAAATATGAATGACAGCCTTGCTGAATATTCTTGGTTGTAATCTTGCCCTTTCATCACTTTAAGTGTATTGTGCAATTCCCTTCTGAACTGCAGAGTTTCTGCTGAAAAATCAGCTGATAACCTTATGGGGATTCCCTTGTATATTATTTGTTGCTTTCCCTTGTTGTTTTTAATAAGTTCTATTTGTCTTTAATTTTTGTCAATTTGATTTACATGTGTCTTGGCATGTTCCTCCTTCGGTTTATCCTGTATGGGTTTATCCTGTATGGAACTCTCTCTACTTCCTGGACTTGGGTGACTCTTTCCTTTCCCATGTTAGGGAAATTTTCAGCTATTATCTGTTCAAATATTTTCTCAGGCCCTTTCTCTCTCTCTTCTCCTTCTGGGGCCCCTATAATGCAAATTTTGGTGTGTTTAATAATGTCCCAGAGGTTTCTTAATCTGTTCTCATTTCTTTTCATTCTTTTTTCTTTATTCTATTCCTTGTCAGTGATTTCCACAATTCTATCTTCCAGCTCACTTACCCATTCTTCTGCCTCATTTATTCTGCTATTGATTCCTTCTAGAGTATTTTTCATTTCAATTTTTGTATTGTTCAACTCTGTTTGTTTGTTCTTTATATATTCTAGCTGTTTTTTAAACATTTCTTGTATCTTCTACGTCTGTGACCCCATTCTTTGTCTGAGATCCTGGATCATCTCTACTATCTTTACTCTGAATTTCTTTATGGGGATATTGCCTATCTCCATTTCACTTAGTTGTTCTTCTGGGGTTTTATCTTGTTCCTTCTTCTGGAACATATTCCTCTGCCATCTCATTTTGTCTTACTTTATGTATTTCTGGTTTCTGTTCCACAGGATGTAGGACTGTAGTTCCTTTTGATTCTGGTGTCTGTATCCTGATGGGTGAGTCTGGTCTAGAGGCTTGTGTAGGCTTCCCTGTGAGAGGGACTAGTGCCTGCCCACTGGGGGGTAGAGCTGGGTCTTGTTTCTGTGGTTGGTAGGACAGTGTCAAGGGGTGTGTTTAGAGGTGGCTGTGGGCTCGGGAAGACTTAAGGCAGCCTGTCTGCTGAAGGGTGGGGCTGTGTTCCTGCTTAGTTGGTTGTTTGGCCTGAGGTGTCCCTGTACTGGCACCAACAGGGTATTGGGTGGGGCCGGGTTTTGATGTCTAAATGGCAACCTGCAGGAGAACTCATAACAACAAGTATACCCTGGTACCTCTGACACCAATGTCCTTGTCCACACAATGAGCTACAGGTGCTCCTTGAGTCTTCAGGAGACCTTCTAAGACCAGCAGATAGGTCTGGCTCAGGCTCCTATTAAGTCAGTACATTTTCCCTTCATCATGGTGCAAACAAGATGTGTGTGCACCCTCCAAGAGTAGAGTTTCTGTTTCCCCCATTCCCATGGAATTCCTGTACACAAACACTGCTGGCTTTACCAAGACCTGGACACAAACCTGTGTCCCCTGCATCAGCAAGCAGACTCTCAACCACTGCCCCACCAGAGAAGCCCACATGGTGACTTTTTGATAGTCAAACTTCCTAAAGGCGGCTTAGCACTCCAGAAAGTTTTCCAGTGAACAAAGTGAAAGTCCCATGGCCTCTTGTGACTAAACCTCTAAAGTTAAATATTGCAATTTCCATAGCATTCTAATGGTCAAAGAAGTCACAAGTTTACCCAAACTCAAGAGGAAGAGATATAGAATTTACCTCTCAATGAGATGAGTCAAAGACTATGTGCCTTTGTTTTTTTTTTTTAATGATCACATAAAAGAATGAAAAATGTTGTATCAGGGATATCGAAAAACACAATAATTTTCAAAATTTACAATTAGACTGGAACAAATGGGCTTTGAGCTTATGTACTTAATTTTAAATATAGAGTGAAGTCTATACATAAATCTTTAGAAAGGAGTAAAATTTAACAGAGGCAAAGATTTCAATACACTTTGTCATATATGCTTTAAAAATAGGTGGAAAAGTTTAAAAAAAAAGTCAGTGAGTTTAAATTGGGATTTATGTGATATTTAGAAATATCAACATATTTAACTTATTTGGACATGAAATGATCTAACTTATCATTGCTGTAATAAGATAGCCAAGACTGATGTGGTGATTAAGCTTGTTTACTAAAATCAGACAGCAAATTTTTCCTTGAAACTTTAGCCTTCAAAAAAGAAAGTGGAAGTTGTTACAAGATAAGAAAGATGTATTTATGTAAAATAAAACAGCTTGGTAGAAATCAGAAAAAAAGAAAATCCCAAACTGAATCAGCCCACTTCTTTGGGAGGAGAAAATAAGATAAACATCATTGTTACCTTTGGGGGAATCTCAAGAAGAACTTTGTAGAAAGGCATATATAATTCTTCATTTGCTGTCTCAGTCTGAGGAAAGATTATAAAATCTAAATATTAATTTAATTTTAATTGTTTTCCCTCAAAGTTCAAATCCATATTTTTGGGACATGGTGAACTACAAGATTTATAGAAATTAGAAAGCCCTTATATATAAAACAGATATGTTTCCTACTGGTTTATGATCACAACTATGTGCTGTCAATTTGAATGTTTGGGGATCATAAATATTATAGTCAATTTCCAAAGCTCAATATCAATAAATCTGGAAAATATTTTATTAACAGTATTCTAAATATGTTGATATTCCTTGAGCTATATTATATTAGGCAAATTCAGGTGCTTCTTTCTGAAGAGAAAAAGTCATCATTTAATTTCTCCCACTTAAAATCCTCCCTCTTTGAGAAAGTGTTAACACGCCTTACAAAGACTTTTATACTTTCACCCTATCCAGTGTTACATTGCAGTTTAAGGGAAATTTTATGATTTTGCTTCTTTCTTATTCTTAAACTCTTTTCATCTGGTGCTTTCTTTTGTGTTCTTTCCCTGAATAACTCCTCTTTGTTGCTGAGGTCATAAATTACATTCTATATCATCCTTAAACTTTTTTTATCCTTCTTTAAACCTTTAAGTTAGGGAGAAATGTCACTTTAAATTCTTTCCATGACAAATTGTACAGGTGATCATGGTAACATCATGATTTTCTAAATCATACTCACTATGTTAAAATAGAAAAAAATCCGAATTAATATCAAAGCTCTGACACAATGCAGCTAGTCCTTTTCAATGTTTGGTTTTTACTTTTTACTATTTTCATAAGGTAATAAGTTAGAAAAGCTCTCCTGGTTATGTCATAGTCATTATTATAATTCCTTGAATTATGCTCATCCAGGTAAGTAATACCTATGAGTCTTTTCCCTTTATATATAATTTTCATGCATAATTCCATATTCTCCAAACCTAATATTTCCTTTATAACATATATTACATTTCATATTACTATATACATAAATTTATTTCACCTCCTCTGGAGGAGTAAATCATATCTTCTCATTTATCATTGTAAATTTTACTCACCAGAGTACTTCACAAGACTAGTATAATACCTTGCACTTGGCAATCACTGAATATTTGTTGAACTGAATCAAATCAAATTGAATATGGGCCAATAATCAATATTCATATCACTTTTTCATCCAGAGCAAATTAAGTTATAGAATCACAAATTCATCCAGCTTGTCCTCAAAATGGAATGAAGAGACGAAGATTATATATATATATATATATATATATATATATATATATATGTGATATTTTTATGGGAATTCAATTTTTTTCTGTCTTGGGCAAGTTGTTTTATAGTATATATAAAAGTATATATAAGCTCCATAGTATGTGTAGAGCTTTTAATCTCAATCTATATTTTAAAACAATTTTTTGGAGTGTAATTGCTTTACAAAGAAATGTTGTTTTAGTTTCTGCTGTACAATGAAGTGAATCAGTTATATGTATACATATATCCCCACCCTCTTGGAACTCCTTCCCACCCATCTAAATCCCACCCATCTAGGTCATCACAGAGCACCTAGCTGAGCTCATTGTGCTATACAACATGGTCCTACTAGCTCTCAATTTTACACATGGTAGTGTGTATATGTCAATTTTAATCTCCCAATTTGTCCTGCCACCCCCTTTCAAACTGTGTCCACAAATCTGTTTTCCACATCTGTGTCTCTGTTCCTGCCCTGCAAATAGGTTTATCTGTACTGTCTTTCTAGATTCCAAATATATGTGTTAATATACGATATTTGTTTTTCTCTTTCTTACTTACTTCACTCTGTATGACAGACTCTAGGTCCATCCATATCTCTACAAATGACCCAATCTCATTCCTTTTTATGGCTGAGTAATATTTCACTGTATATATTTACCACATCTTCTTTATCCATCATCTGTCTGTGTACCTTTATGTTGTTTCTATATCCTGGCTATTGTAAATAGTGCTGCAATGAACACTGGGATGCATGTGTCTTTTTGAATTTGGTTTTATCAAGGTAGTGCCCAGTAGTGGGATTGCTGGAGCATTTGATAGTTCTATTCTTAGTTTTTTAAGGAATCTCCATACTGTTCTCCATAGTGGCTGTATCAATTTACATTCCCACCAAAAGTGCAAGAGGGTTCCCTTTCCTCCACACCCTTTCCAACATTTGTTTTTGTAGATTTTTGATGATGGTCATTTTGACCAGTGTGAGATGATAATTCATTGTAGTTTTGATTTACATTTCTTTAATCATTAGTGATGCTGAGCATCTTTTCATGTGCCTCTTGGCCATCTGTATGTCTTCTTTAGAGAAATGTCTATTTATGTTTTCTGCCCAGTTTTTGATAGTTTTTTTTTTTTTATATTGAGCTGTATGAGTTATTTCTTTATTTTGGAGATTACTCCTTTTTCAGTTGCTTTGTTCCCAAATATTTTTTCCCATTCAGAGTGTTGTCTGTTCATCTTTTTTATGGTTTCCTTTGCTGTGCAAAAGCTTTTAAGTTTAAATAGGTCTCATTTGTTTATTTTGTTTTTATACCCATTACTCTAGAGGGTGGGTCAGAAAAGATCTTGCTGTGATTTATGTCAAAGAGTGTTTTACTTATATTTTCCTCTAAGAGTTTTATAGTATCAGGTCTTACATTTAGGTCTTTAATCCATTTTAAGCTTATATTTGTGTATGGTGTTAGGGAGTGTTCTAATTTCATTCCTTTACATAGAGCTGTCCAATTTTCCCAGCACCACTATTGAAGAGACTGTCTTTTCTCCATTGTATGTTCCTGCCTCCTTTGTCATAGATTATGTGACCATAGGTGCATGGGTTTATATCTGGGCTTTCTATCTTGTACCATTGATCTATATTTCTGCTTTTGTGCCAGTACCATACTCTCTTGATGACTGTAGCTTTATAGTGTTGTCTGACATCAGGGAACCTGATTCCTCCAGCTCCATTTTTCTTTCTCAAGATTGTTTTGGCTATTTGGGGTCTTTTGTATTTCTATACAAATTATAAAATTTTTGTTCTATTTCTGTGAAGAGTGACATTGGTAATTTGATAGGGATTGCATTGGATCTGTAGATTGGGGTAGTATAGTGATTTTCACAACATTGATCCTTCCAATCCATTTTCATGATATATACTCTCCATCTGTTGGTGTCATCTTTGATTTCTTTTATCACTGTTTTATAGTTTTCTGAGTACAGATATTTTACCTCCTCATCTAGGTTTAGTCCTAGGTGTTTTATTCTTTTTGTTGCATAGGTAAATGGGATTGTTTCCTTAATTTCTCTTTCTGTTCTTTTGTTGTTAGTATATAGGAATGCAAGAGATTTCTGTGCATTAAATTTGTATCCTGCAACTTTACCAAATTCATTGATTAGCTCTTAGTTTTCTGGTGGCATCTTTAGGTTTTTCTATGCAGAGTATCATGTCATCTGCAAACAGTGACAGTCTTATTTCTTCTTTTCCATTTTGGATTACATTATTTCTTTTTCTTCTCTGATTATCTTGGCTAGGACTTACAAAACTATGTTGAACAAGAGTGGCAAGAGTGGACATCCTTGTCTTGTTCCTGAACTTAGAGGAAATGCTTTCAATTTTTCACCATTGAGAATGATGTTTGCTGTGGGTTTGTCATATATGGCCTTTATTATGTCAAGATAGGTTCCCTCTATGCCCACTTTCTGGAGAGTGTTTATCATAAATAGGTGTTGAATTTGGTCAAAAGCTTTTTCTTAATCTATTTTTTATTAGCTTCAAAATTCTGCTGCTTGACAGCTTTCACATTACATAGTCCTTTGTCATAAAATAAAGTCTCCATTATTAATTATCACAAAGCTCAGCACAGCAGAATGATATAACAACAGAAGGATCAACTACATGGGAAGGCTTTCAACAAGAAGTTCTGAAACAGAGTCCTCTGCCTGAAAGAATTAACTTCCAAGAAAGGCAATGGTTTAGAACAGCTTGTATACACTATTCTATAGATAAGGTTCATTCTTCAGAATATAAATGTTACAAGCTAGTAGAAATATTTATTTTCTGTGATTTAAAATTCTATCTTTAAAAATGCCAGTGTTATCACAAATTAGTATTTCATAATAATTTCCTACTTTGAAAATGTCAGCAAACATAATAAACAGTATAGTAACATAATTTTATTTTGTTCACTAAACTCTTGGTCTATCCACTGTTTATTCTAATATTGTTAGGGGCTTTCTTCAACATTTTTTGGTAAATGAATTATATTATTCATTTCTTTTTCATCCTGTATTTGTATACTAATATAGAAAAACAATAATTTGAATTGAATGTATTTCTTCTTTTGCAAACAAATGTTTCCATACTGAAGTCTAGTTTGGTATTTTAACCAAATATACTATTTATTCTTTGTGATGTCATTGTGCTTTATTAATATTATTTGTATATTATAGATTCAATAACAAATATGTAAATTGGCATATGGTACACAGATAGCTCATTAGAATACCTCTAATTTAAAAATATCTTCATTTTGACATGAATTCACAAAAGCTTTTTCAACTGCTTTACCACATACACTCTAAATCCTTTAAAAAAGTTTTTAGCAATTATGAATTCTGCTAATTAATTAGTTGTATGTAGCTATGCATGGCATTTAGTTATACTTCTGTGATAGTTGGTATAAAATATATAAATTTAATGAATGTTAAGGGACCTTAAAATTAATTTTGATCATCTATTTTTGATATTTTATTATTCTGTTTCTTTAAATTTATGGTTAAACTTATTAATAATAAAAAAATTAGGAATAGATTGAAGCATGAGGCTATTTATACTAGACTAGAATACTGTGGAATTGAATAGACAGAATGAACTATGAAATTGCAGCACTGAACTTTAAATTTGACTCTTAAAAAGATATCAAAAATTGATAAAGTGGTAGGAGTTGTTGAACGTGGTACTAATATGATGAGTAGAATGCCAAAATTGATCTACTTGAATAGTTGTTCCTCAAAATTAATACATACCAGTGAATTATTTGCAGTAATATTTGGACAACCAGAAGAAACTTAACAGATTAACTTACCTGGAATGAATCTATTTATCAGTTGCCAATAGCAGGATAATTTCTAGTATTGTGGGGATTTAATGAAAATGAAGTATGTATTTTCAGTGTAGGAGAGAGTCTATGTAGAAGCTTATGAAATTGGATTACAGGAGTAGAGATTCACTCAATGTTTATAGCAGATATTGTATAATAATTTCCCTTAAAAGATTGGATTATCTATCTTTGCATGTTAGTCTGGGAGTGATGGTAGATTAAAAAAACAAATTATTTGGAAAGTGATATGGGCCTTCCAAATCTAAGATATGAATCATGATGTAATATAGCTTTATATGTTGTGGTTACAAAAATATTCCTTAAGGAGCTGAGCAGTAGTGTCTAAATTTACATGAAGCAGAGTAGGGGGTAAAATGAAGACATTGTATATGCACAGAAAAGAGTTATATAATCTCAATGGAAACAGAAAAGTCATTTGACAAAGTTCAATACAGTTTCATAATAAAAACTCACAACAAAGTCAACAAAGTAGGTATAGAAGAAATATGTCAAAATAATGAAGACCATATGTGAAAAGTCCACAGTAAACCTCATACTCAATGGTGATAAACTGAAAGCTTTCCTCCAAGATCAGCAACAAGGCAAGATTGTTAATTCTCACCACTTCTATCTAACATATTACTGGAAGCCCTAGCCAAAACAATTAGGCAGGGTAAAGAGAGAAAAAAGCATCCAAATTGGAAAGAGAGAAGTAAAATTATCTCTTTTTGCAGATGACATACTCTTACATGTAGAAAACCTAAATATCCACCCCCCCACACACACTTACAGTTGTTAGAATCAATAAATAAATTCAGTAAACTTGTGGGGTACAAAGTCAACAAACAAAAAACAGTTATGTTTCTATACACTAACCATGACCCTTTGTAAAAGAAAAGAGGAAAATAATCCAATTTCCAATAGTACCAAAAATAATAAAATACTTGAGAATTAACTTAACTAAGGAGGTGAAAGATGTACACTGAAAACTACAAAACACTGATGAAATAAATTAAAGAACACAAATAAATGGAAAGACATTCTGTCTTTGTGGATTGGAAGATTTAATATTGTTAAACTGTCCATAGTACCCAAAGGGACCTACAGATTCAGTGCATTCTCTATAAAAATCCCAATGGCATTTTTTACAGAAATAGAAAAATATAAATTCTAAAATTTATGTTGAACAACAAAACATCCCAAATAGCCAAATCAATCTTGACAAAGAACACATACTAATTTCAAAATATATTACAAAGTTATAATTAATAAAACAGTATTGTACTGGCATAAAAACTGACATATGGACCAATGGAAGAGACTAGAGAGCCCAGAAATAAACCCACAAAAACATAATCAAGAAAGGTGCCAATATATAATGGGGAAAGGATAGTCTCTTCTATGTCTGGATATACACCTACAAAATAATGAAATTGGACACATTTTACACCATACACAAAAATAAACTCAAAATAGATTAAAGAGCTAAACACAAAACTATAAATCTCCTAGGGGAAAAAGTTCATGGTTACTCCTAGCAATGATTTCTTGCATGTGACACCAAAAGC
Organism: Lagenorhynchus albirostris; assembly: GCF_949774975.1. Taxonomy (NCBI): domain Eukaryota; kingdom Metazoa; phylum Chordata; class Mammalia; order Artiodactyla; family Delphinidae; genus Lagenorhynchus; species Lagenorhynchus albirostris. The sequence continues at coordinate 42,155,226 of NC_083112.1, read as the reverse complement.
ACAAGCAACAAAATCAAAAATAGATAAGTGAAAAGGAGAAAAAAACAACAGAATTAGAAGTTTACCTACTGAATGGGAAAAATATTTATAAACCATATATCTGATATGTGCCAAAACACATAAGGAACTCCAACAAGGCAATAGCAACAAAAACAAAAATGTGGCCAAAGGAATTGAATTGACATTTCTCTAAATAAGACATATGGAATGACCAACAGGTACATGAAACTGTGCTCAACATCATAATCATGAAGGAAATAGATATCAAAACCACAAGGAGATATCACCTCATACCAGTTAGAACAGATATTAACAAAAATAAAATAAAAAGTGTTGGCAACAATGTGGAGAAATTGGAACCCTTGTACAATGTTGATGTAAATGTAATTTGCTGCAGCCACCATGGACAAGGTATGGATATTCCTCAATAAACTAAAAATAGAACTATAATATGATCCAACAATCCTGCTCCTAGGTATATATCCACAAGAATTGGAATCAGGATCTTGAAGAGCTAACTGCAGTCCCATGTTCACTGCAGCATCCAAAATAGGGAAACAATCTAAATGACCATAGACAGGTAAATGGATAAAGAAAATTTGGTATACACATAAAATGGAATATTATGAGCCTTAAAAAGGAAGGAAATACTACATGTGCAACAAGAATGAACGTGGGGAACATTATGCTGTGAGACAATCAAAGCACAGAAGAAAATACTGTATGACTCCACATTTATGAATTATTTAAAATAGTCAAAATCATAGAAGCAGAGAGTAAAATGGTTGTTGCCAGGTGTTGAGGAGAGGGGAAATGGGGGGGCTTATGTTCAACAGATGCAGATTTCACTTGGGTAAGATAAATGATTCTAGAGACCTGCTGTACAACATTGTATCTTGTGCTTTTAAAATTTGTATAAGAGGGTAGATCTCAAGTAAATGTCCTTACAACAATAAAAATAAATAAATAAATGCAAAGAAAAAGTAAAATAAAATTGAAGAGAAAAAATTTTAAAGTAAAAAAGATGAATATGAAAACATAAAATGTTTATTAAATTACAGAGATAATATCTGGTTAAGCAAAACTGCCTTTTAGTGGAAAAATCTGTGAATAAATCCAGTTGTGGTTATTTGAGTCACATATCTAGTAAATCGTCCCTTGGCTTCTGTCCTTGTGCAATGTGACCATTTTTTCAATGTAAATTTTTTTTTTAAGAAATAGGGATAGTTTTATTTATTTATTTATTTTTAACATCTTTATTAGAGTATAATTGCTTTATAATGGTGTCTTAGCTTCTGCTGTAAAAACAAAGTGAATCAGCTATACATATACATATATCACCATATCTCCTCCCTCTTGCATTTCCCTCCCATTCTCCCTATCCCACCCTTCTAGGTGGACACAGAGCACTGAGCTGACCTCCCTGTGCTATGTGGCTGCTTCTCACTAGCTATCTATTTCACAATTGATAGTGTGTATATATCCATGACACCCTCACTTTGTGCCAGTTTACAATTCCCCCTCCTCATGTCCGCAAGTCCAGTCTCTATATCTGCATCTTTATTCCTGTCCTGTCCCTAGGTTCTTCAGAAACTTTTTTTTTTTTAGATTCTCTATATATGTGATAGCATATGGTATTTGTTTCTCTCTTTCTGAATTACTTCACTCCGTATGACAGTTTGTAGGTCCATCCACATCACTACAAATAAATCAATTTCATTTCCTTTTATGGCTGAGTAATATTCCATTGTATATATGTGCCACATATTCTTTATACATTCATCTGTTGATGGACACTTAGGTAGCTTCCATTTCCTGGCTATTGAAAATAGAGCTGCAATGAACACTGTGGTACAAGACTCATTTTGAATTATGGTGATTTCAGGGTATATACACTGTAGTGGGATTGCTGAGTTGTATGGTAGTTCTATTTTTAATTTTTTAAGGACCCACCATACTCTTCTCCATAGTGATGTATCAGTTTATATTCCCACCAACAATGCAAGAGAGTTCCCTTTTCTCTACACCCACTCCAGCATTTACTGTTTGTAGAATTTTTATTTATTTATTTTTTATTTTTTTTGCTGTACACAGGCTTCTTACTGTTGTGGCCTCTCCCGTTGCAGAGGACAGGCTCTGGATGTGCAGGCTCAGCAGCCATGGCTCACGGGCCCAGATGCTCCAAGGCATGTGGGATCTTCCCGGACCAGGGCACGAACCCATGACCCCTGCATCTGCAGGCGGATTCTCAACAACTGCACCACCAGGGAAGCCCTGTTTGTAGATTTTTTGATGATGGCATTCTGACTGGTGTGAGGTGATAACTCATTGTAGTTTTGATTTGCATTTCTCTAATGATTAGTGATGTTGAGAATCCTTTCACGTGTTTGTTTGCAATCTGTATATCTTCTTTGGAGAAATGTCTACTTAAGTCTTCTACCCATTTTTGGATGGGGTTATTTTTTTTTAATATTGAGTTGCATGAGCTACTTGTATATTTTGGAGATTAATCCTTTGTCAGTTGCTTCATTTGCAAATGTTTGCTCCCATTCTGAGGGTTTGCTTTCATCTTGTTTATAGTTTCCTTTGCTGTACAAAAACTTTTAAGTTTCATTAGGTCCCATTTGTTTATTTTTGTTTTTATTTCCTTTACTCTAGGAAGTGGGTCAAAAAGGATCTTGCTGTGATTTATGTCATAGAATGCTCTGCCTATGTTTCCTTGTAAGAGTTTTATAGTGTCTGGCCTTAAATTTAGGTCTTTAATCCATTTTGAGTTTATTTTTGTGTACAGTGTTAGGGAGTTGTCTAATTTTACATGTAGCTGTCCAGTTTTCCAGCACCACTTATAGAAGAGGATGTCTTTTCTCCATTGTATATTCTTTCCTCCTTTATCAAAGATAAGGTGGCCATATGTGTGTGGGTTTATCTCTAGGCTTTCTATCCTGTTCCATTGATCTATATTTCTGTTTTTCTGCCAGCACCATACTCTCTTGATTACTGTAGCTTTGTATTATTGTCTGAAGTCAGGGAGCCTGATTCCTCCAGCTCCGTTTTTCTTTCTCAAGATTGCTCTTGCTATTTGGGGTCTTTTGTGTTTCCATACAAATTGTGAAATATTTTGTTCTATTTCTGTGAAAAATGCCATTGGTAGTTTGATAGGGATTTCATTGAATCTGTAGATTGCTTTGGGTAGAATACTCATTTTCCCAATGTTGATTCTTCCAGTCCAAGAACATGGTCTATCTCTCCATCTGCTTGTATCATCTTTAATTACTTTCATCAGTGTCTTATAGTTTTCTGCATACAGGTCTTTTGTCTCCGTAGGTAGGTTTATTCCTAGGTATTTTATTCTTTTTGTTGCTATGGTAAATGGAAGTGTTTCCTTAATTTCTCTTTCAGATTTTTCATCATTAGTGTATAGGAATGCAAGAGATTTCTGTTCATTAATTTTGTATCCTGCTACTTTATTAAATTCATTGATTAGCTCTAGTAGTTTTCTGTTAGCATCTTTTCCATTCTCTGTTGTATCATGTCATCTGCAAACAGTGAGAGTTTTACTTCTTTTCTGATTTGGATTCCTTTTATTTCTTTTTCTTCTCTGATTGCTATGGCTAAAACTTCCAAAACTATGTTGAATAATAGTGGTGAGTGTGGGCAACCTTGTCTTCTTCCTGATCTTAGTGGAAATGCTTTCAGTTTTTCACAATTGGGAACAATTTGGCTGTGGGTTTTTTATATATGGCCTTTATTATGTTGAGGTAAGTTCCCTCTATGCTTACTTTCTAGAGGGTTTTTATCATAAATGGGTGTTGTATTTTGTCAAAAGCTATTTCTGCATGTATTGAGATGATCATATGGTTTTTATCCTTCAAATTGTAAATATGGTGTATCACATTGATCAATTTGCATATATTAAGGAATCCTTACATTCCTGGTATAGACACCCTTAATCATGGTGTATGATACTTTTAATGTGCTGTTGGATTCTGTTTGCTAGTATTTTGTCTAGGATATTTGCATCTATGTTCTTCAGTGATATTGGCCTGTAGTTTTCTTTTTTGTGACATCTTTGTCTGTTTTTGGTATCAGGGTGATGGTAGCCTTATAGAATGAGTTTGAGAGTGTTCCTTCCTCTGCTATATTTTGGAAGCGTTTGAGAAATATAGGTGTTAGCTCTTCTCTCAATGTTTGATAGGATTTGCTTGTTAAGCCATCTGGTCCTGGGCTTTTGTTTGTTGGAAGATTTTTTATCACAGTTTCAATTTCAGGGCTTGTGATTCATCTGTTTATATTTTGTATTTCTTCCTGGTTCAGTCTCAGATGGCTGTGCTTTTCTAAGAATTTATCCAATTTTTCAAGGTTGTCCATTTTACAGCATATAGTTGCTTGTAGTAACCTCTCATGATCCTTTGTATTTCTGCAGTGACAGTTGATACTTCTCTGTTTTCATTTCTAATTCTATTGGTTTGAGACTTCTTCCTTTTTCTTGATGAGTTTGGCCACTGATTTATCAATTTTGGTTATTTTCCCAAAAAAAAACAGCTTTTAGTTTTATTGATCTTTACTGTCATTTCCTTCATTTCTTTTATATTTTTTTCTAATCTGATTTTTATGATTTCTTTCCTTCTGCTAACTTTGTGTTTTTTTTGTTGTTGTTGTTGTTGTTCTTTCTCTAATTGCTTTAGGTGTATGGTTAGGTTGTTTATTTGAGATGTTTCTTTCTTCTTGAGGTAGGATTATATTGCTATAAACTTCCCTGTTTGAACTGCTTTTGCTGCATCCCATTATTTTGGGTCATCGTGTTTCCATTGTCCTTTGTTTCTAAGTATTTTTTGATTACATCTTTGATTTATTCCATGATCTCTTGGTTATTTAGTAGTGTATTGTTTAGCTTCCATGTGTTTGTAGTTTTTACATATTTTTTCCTGTAATTGATAACTAGTCTCATAGTGTTGTAGTTGGAAAAGATACTTGATATGATTTCAATTTTCTTAAATTTACCAAGGCTTGATTTGTGACCCAAGATATGATTTATCCTGGAGAATGTTCCATGAACACTTGAGAAGAAGTGTATTTTGTTGTTTTTGGATGGAATGTCCTATAAATATCAATTAAGTCCACCTTGTTTAATGTGTCAGTTAAAGCTTATGTTTCCTTATTTAATTTCATTTTGAATCATCCGTCGATTGGTGAAAGTGGTGTGTTAAAGTCCTGTTCTATTATTGTGTTACCGTCGATTTCCCCTTTTATGGTTGTTAGCATTTGCCTTATGTATTGAGGTGCTCCTATATTGGGTGCATAAATATTTGCAATTGTTATATCTTCTTCTTCGATTGATCCCTTGATCATTATGCAGTGTACTTCTTTGTCTCTTGTAATAGTCTTTATTTTAAAGTCTATTTTGTTTGATCTGAGAATTACTACTCCAGCTTTCTTTTGATTTACATTTGCATGGAATATCTTTTTCCATCCCCTCACTTTCAGGCTGTATGTGTCCCCTAAGTCTGACATGAGTCTCCTGTGGGAAGTATAGATATGGGTCTTGTTTTTGTATACACTCACCCAGTCTATGTCTTTTGGTTGGAGCATTTAAGCCATTTACATTTACGGTAGTTATTTATATGTAAGTTCCTATTACAGTTTTCTTAATTGTTTCGGTTTAGTTTTTGTAGGTCTTTTCCTTCTATTGTATGTCCTGCCTAGAGAAGTTCCTTTAGCATTTGTTGTAAAGCTGGTTTGGTGGTGTTGAATTCTGTTAGCTTTTGCTTGTCTGTAAAGATTTTAATTTCTCTGTTGAATCTGAATGAGATCCCTGCTGGGTAGAGTAATCTTGGTTGTAGGTTTTTCCCTTTCATCACTTTAAATATATCCTGCCACACCCTTCTGGCTTGCAGAGTTTCTGCTGAAAGATCTGCTGTTAACCTTACAGGGTTTCCCTTGTATGTTATTTGTTGCTTTTCCCTTGCTGCTTTTAATATATTTTCTTTGTATTTAATTTTTGATAGTTTGATTAATATATGTCTTGGCATGTTTCTCTTGGATTTATCCTGTATGGGACTCTCTGCACTTCCTGGATGTGACTGACGATTTCCTTTCCCATATTAGGGATGTTTTCAACTATAAACTCTTCAAATATTTTCTCAGTCCCTTTTTTTTTTTTTTTTTTTTGTGGTACGCAGGCCTCTCACTGTTGTGGCTTCTCCCATTGCGGAGCACAGGCTCTGGACATGCAGGCTCAGTGGCCATGGCCCACGGGCTCAGCTGCACTGTGACATGTGGGATCTTCCCAGACCTGGGCACAAACCTGTGTCACCCACATCGGCAGGTGGCCTCTCAACCACTGTGCAACCAGGGAAGCACCCTCAGTCCCTTTTTTTTTTTCTCTTCTTCTGGGACACCTAAAATTCTAATGTTGATGAGCTTAATGTTGTCCCAGAGGTCTCTGAGACTGTCCTCAATTTTTTTATTTTTTAAATTTTTCTTCTGCTCTGTGGCAGTTATTTCCAATATTTTATCTTTCAGGCCACTTATCTGTTCTTCTGCCTCATTTATTTTGATATTGCTTCTAGAGAATTTTTTTTTTTTTGTGATACGTGGACCTCTCTCTGTTGTGGCCTCTCCCATTTTGGAGCACAGGCTCTGGAAGAGCAGGCTCAGCGGCCATGGCTCATGGGCCCAGCCACTCCAAGGCATGTGGGATCTTCCCGGACCAGGGCATGAACTCATGTCCCCTGCATCAGCAGGTGGACTCTCAACCACTGCGCCACCAGGGAAGCCCTCCTTCTAGAGAATTTTTAACTTAATTTATTGTATTGTGCATCATTGTTTGTTTGCTCTCTAGTTCTTCAAAGTCCTTTTTCAACGTTTCTTTTATTTTCTCCATTCAATTTCCAAGATTTTGTATCATCTTTACTATCATTACTCTTAATTCTTTTTCAGGTAGACTCACTATTTCCTCTTCATATTTTTGGTCTGTTGGATTTTTACCCTCTTCCTTCATCTGCTGCAGGTTTCTCTTTCTTCTCATTTTGCTTAACTTACTGTGTTTGGCATCTCTTTTTCACAGGTTGCTGGTTCATAGTTTCTGTTGTTTTTGGTGTCTGCCCCAGTGATTAAGGTTGTTTCAGTGGATTGTGTAGGCTTCCTGGTAGAGGGAACTTGTGCCTGTGTACTGGTGGATGAGGTTGGATCTTTAGGCAGCCTCTGAAAATCTCTGCTAATGGATGGGGTTGTGTTCCTCTCTTGCTAATTGTTTGGCAAAGGGTATAACACTGAGGCTTGCTGGTCGTTGAGTGGAGCTGGGTCTTAGCATTGAAATGGAGATCACCGAGAGAGCTTTTGCCCTTTGGTATTACATGGAGCAGGAAGTCTCTGATGGAACAATGTCCTGAAGTTGGCTCTCCTACCTTGGAGGCTCTGGACTGACACCTGACTGGAGTACCAAGACCCTGTCAGCCACACTGTTATGTACCTTGTAATTTCTTGGCCTTTGGGAAGTCTGAGATCTTCTGCCCAAATTCAGTAGGTATTCTCTAGGAGTTTTTCCACATGTTGATGTATTTTTCATGTATTTGTGGGGAGGATGGTGATCTCTACTTCTTACCCCTCCACCATCTTGAAGTCAAATGTGCAGGGATAGTTTCAGACAAAACAGACACCAACCTTTCCTGTGTACCTAATGTTATAGCTCCACATCCAAAGGCTCTGTTCTAATTTCTGAGCACCGTGCCTCCTTTCCACTCACTCAAATAGATCTCAATGTAAACTTTTAAGGTTGAAACGAATCTGATTTCCAATGAAAGATAACAATTTCACCATATATACACTTTTACCACTTGATATCTCATTGAAGTGAAAATAAAGTTGAAAACATTAGTACAGAAGAAAAATAGGAATATAGTACTGAGTAAAAAAAGTAATTACAAAAGTTTTGGATGATAGAAAATAGATAGATTCAGTAATGTAAATGACTTATTATAGAAAGCTATCCAGATGACTAAAGTGAAAAAATTAGCCTCCTATAGCCCATAAGATGACTCAAAAAGTCCTGCTGATGTTTCCAATGACACATAAAATTCAATATGATGAACAAAACACTAAGACTAATCAGTCACTATCCTTTTCTTTTGATAAATGACAGCAGTCAAGAGATTGGCCTTCAGACAGAAAACAGCTGGAATTACAAAGGAAAGAACTCAAGTGTGTTTGGTGAAATTTGTTTGTTGCTTGACAGAGAACCTCCCTCATTCTCATCATCTTGAAATTACCATGTTTTTCTTATGAAAACAAACTTTCAATCAAACTTTTACTTCTGAATTTTAAATATGAAGTAAATTAAATGATAGCAATTACCAACAGTATTTCAGAAAATTATCCAACATGAATGAATCAAGAAAACAAGTACCACAACAAAACAAATGTGAAAGGAACAGAGACAATGAGAGTGTCATGGCTGAGACTAAGAAAACAACACTAATCATTAGAGAAATGCAAATCAAAACTAAAATGACATATCACCTCACAAGCCATCATCAGAAAATCTACAAACAGTAAATGCTGGAGAGGGTGTGTAAAAAAGGGAACTCTCCTATATTCTTGGTGGGAATATAAATTGGTACATTTGCTATGGAGAACAATATGGAGGTTCCTTCAAAAAAATTAAAATAGAGCTACCTTATGATCCAGAAATCCTACTCTTGGACATATATCTGGGAAAACCATGGTTCAAAACCATAAATGCATCCCAATGTTCATTGCAGTGCTGTTTACAATAGCCAAGACATGGAAGCAACGTAGATGTCCATCAGCAGATGAATGGATAAGGAAGATGTGGTACATATATACCACGTTGGAATATTAGCCATTAAAAAGAATGTAATAATATCATTTGCAGCAGCATGGATGGACTTGGAGGTTCTCATACTAAGTCAAGTAAGTAAGATAGAGAAAGACAAATATCATATATCTCTTATATGTGTAATCTTAAAAAATAATACAATTGAACTTATTTACAAAACAGACTCACAGACTTTGAGAAAGAATTAATGGCTACCAGGAGAGAAGGGTGGTGAGAGGATAGATTGAGAGTTTGGGATTGACATGTGCACACTGCTATATTTAAAATAGTTAACCATCAAGTACTTACTGTATAGCAGCAGGGAACTCTGCCTGGTATTCTGTAATAACCTAAATAGGAAAATAATTTGAAAAATAATAGATACATGTGTATGTATAACTGAATCATTTTGCTGTACACCTGAAACTAATACAACACTGTAAATAAACTATACTCCAATATAAAATAGAAATTAAAAGAAAAACAAGTATAGCATTTTGCTCAGTATTGTACAGTATTTATATAGTAATAATAATGTAAATGCATACTAATAATTCAATTAAAATTGGAATGCACAGAATCCATAGACATGTAAATGAATTGAAACAGTGAAAAATCTTTATTTACCTGATAGCAATAAATATGGTCAAAAATTTCAAACATATATTATTTAGAAACATGGAGGTAGGGCCAACCAGAAAACAGTAAAAATTAGAAAGTTTTCATTCTGGGAGTAAGACTAAGAAGAGGACACCTGTTAGTATTGTAATGTTAATTAATAAATTTTTAGTATGATTTATACATTAAGTTATGTTTATTCATACTATTGATGAAAATATAGGTGTATTTTTTCTAATACAAAGTTAAATTAGTTGTTACCTAAGATAATGACTAGCATTATAGTTATAAAAATATGAAATAAAAATTGTTATTGATGCTTACCAATAAAAATGTCATTACCAAAGTCACAAAAGCTGTAACTATTCTCATATATTTCTTGTTTCTGACAGAACACATTGATAACATTCTAGATTTTTCCTTTTGTTGGTGTTATGAGAAGTACAGGGAAGAAGAGTTAATCTAATGGATATACACCCTTTGTCAAAATAAAGTAGCTCATCCCTTTAGAGAAAGGATCACTAATACTATGAACATAGTTATTAGGGACTTTTCCAGGAGTATCCCTTACAGTTGAAGAGCTGCCATGGTGCTATAATAAAAAATTAAAAGTCACAAACTGCAAAACAAAACATTTTGCTTCTTGAATAAAATGTCATATGTCAGAGAGTCTTTTAACCCTGTTATGTGTCCCTGGTTTAGTTCAGGTTTTATCTTTAATATTTCCTTGGTCATTTCTATCTCAGCATTATTTTGGGTAGAAAAACTGAAAAAATTTCTTAAAGAAAATAATTGTGTTTATTTCTTCAGATCATAATAATAGGCATACTAGTTAGGCATACTATTCTGCTGAGCAAATATAACTTATTAATTGCCTGGAATGTCTGATACTTACCTGATATCACTCCCTCATTTGTCAACCAGAAACAAAATAACAGCCTTTCAATGATAAAGATAACCTTAGTTTTCATCAAGTTTAGTTAAAGAGCAGACTGTCTTTTTTTTTTTTTTTTTTTTTGTATAATGTTTTGCCCTGAAAATGCATCCAATCTCTGTGTGGACTCTCTCAGTATGGAGCTTACTAATTTAGGCAGCCTCCTATTCATTTGTAAAGTAGGTTTAATAGTTAGAATTAAAATATATATATATACTAAGGAGATGAGCCTCTTTATTGATTATGTCCTCTCTTCTTACTTTTACCTCTGATTAAGTGGATTTCATCATTCAAATGACAGTTTCCCCAAAATATGAAGAGAGTAATTTGGTCCCTCTTGAATATTCAATGTTAACTCTACCTAGTTCTTTCAATCATTTTTCTGTTAAATTATTTTTAAGGTCATTTAATATACTGTCTGCATTCCACCCACAAGTACCTAGTTGATCAATATTCACTTCAAAAGTAATGTCCAGGGGTTTCCCTGGTGGTGCAGTGTTTGAGAGTCTGCCTGCCAATGCAGGGGACATGGGTTCATGACCCAGTCTGGGAAGATTCCACATGCTGCGGAGCGGCTGGGCCCATGGGCCATGGCCACTGAGCCTGTGCGTCCAGAGCCTGTGCTCCACAATGGGAGAGGCCACAACAGTGAGAGGCCTGTGTACAGCAAAAAAAAAAAAAAAAAAAAAAAAGGAATGTCCAAAACTGAATAATGCTATTTCAACTAACTTCAGAATCACCATAGAGTGTGCTATGGATGTTCAAATTTTATCCCTTAGTGACTCACCTACATTTCAACTTATTAGATGCTGATTGTGCTGGGTATTTAGCAAAATTGTTAAAAAATATTAAACTTTTATTTTCCATATTATATTTTATTAGATTATTTTAGTTTCTGTTTTACATAATTTCATCCAAAAGTCTTGAAACTTTTTGAAAAGGATAGACATTCATCTCTTCTAAATACTTTCAGTCCCTGTCCCTGAATGCCTGTGAGAATATGAACACTATTCAATAATGGTAGGGTTGATTTGTTTTGCTGTGGTGGTGATGGATATTGTTTTTGATGTTCTGTCTTATAGTAGATGTTGAGCTCCCAATTAATGGTGCTATATTCATCTATGTATCCCCAGATATTTATCCTCTAAGAAAAAAACATAAGCTTTTATTTAATTTATTTTCTATTGATTTAAATTTATTTTCTTATTATGCACATGAACTGAATATTATGTTTATTAAGTACCTTGACTAACATTTTATTTGTCCAATGGAACATTCATTTAAGTATAAATACATTCTTAATAATATTGACTCAGACAATAAGGAAGATAAAGACAATAAGAAAGATAAAGATATAGAAATGGAAGCAGATCTAATAGTGTCATATGTCTCATACTTCTTTTTTTCCTATTTTTTTCTCATTGGAAAAAATATCATTACTGAAAAGTTTGAATTTAACATTCAGAATCATTTGTCCCTCATGAACTGTACTAAATTCCTAGACAATAGTGAAGTCAGAACAGCATATATGAATTTTTCAGGAGAAAATTTCATATTCTTTACATTATTAGTAGAAATGAAATTTTCTGTTAATGCAGTTATTTCTTTGTTAAAGTTAGAAAACCAAATTTTCTTCTATGATTTATGGTCTTTAGCTATATTTTGAACCTAATACAATTTCAAATGAAAAAAGAGTAAGTCTTAATTGAAAATTTATTTAAGCTGTATTCAATTGTATATTTAAATAATCTTTTAAATATAATATACTATATTTTCTTATAGTTTAAATTATTTTTAATAATGTTATTTTGAACAAATTAAGTCTTATATAGCTCTGTCAAGAAAAACAATTAGTATTGGTCTGATAAAGATTGTACTACAGCAAAAGAAATATGATATAAATAGACCAATTCTAGTTATGTATTTATTCACAAATTTTTTAAATTGTCTCAATAATTATTTTTGAATATAATAAATCAAACGCATTCATGAATTTAATAGTACAGCTTTATTCATTCATGTATAAACCTAAAATTATATTTCACATTGAAGTTTTAATTTTACTGAGACTCAAATTTCATTTGCACGTGTTGAAAATCAGTTGAATTGAGTCTTGCATATTGTATTTGTTTTCTATTTTTGCCACAGTACATTTCTGCACAGTTAGTGACTTAAAACAAGACAACTTTATTACCATATGGTTCTTTAGGTGGAATTCCACACAAGTTTCACTGGGCTGAAATCAAGGCATTGTACAGCTGCATTCCCTTTAGAGGGCTCTGTGGGAATTTCCTTGCCTTTTCTAGCTTCTACACATTCTCAGGTTCTTTGGATTAGGGCATGAATATCTTTGGGGAGATCATAATTCTTCCTAATACACATAACATCCAGCATAGTTTTTTTTTTTTTGCATTTATTTTTCCATTCTTTTTTTAAAAGAAATTTATTTTATATTGGAGATAGTTGATTTACAATCATTTTTTTTGTATAATGTTTGATTGATAATCTAGGTATAATCTAGGTATTCTTTTGATTTCCCTTTGTGTGGAATACCTTTTTCCATTTCCTCACTTTCAGTCTGTATGTGTCTGTAGATCTGAAGTCGGTCTCAGTGGGTTGTTTTAGTTTCAGGTGTACCGCAAAATGACTCAGTTACACATATACAAATATCTATTCCTTTTCAGATTCTTTTCCATATAAGTTATTACAGTGTATTGAGTAGAGTTCCACATGCTGTGCAGAGGGTCTTTGTTGATTACCTATTATGTAGATAGTAGTGGGTATATGTTAATCCCAAACTCCTAATTTGCCCTCTCCCCACCTTTCCCCTTTAGTAATCAAAACTTTGTTTTCTAAGTCTATTAGTCTGGTTCTGTTCTGTAACCAAGTTCATTTGTATCATTTTTAGATTCCCCATAAAAGTGATATCATATGATATTTGTCTTTCTCTGACTTACTTCACTTAGTATAACACTCTCTAGGTCCATCCATGTTGCTGCAAATGGCATTATTTCATTCTTTTTAATGGCTGGGTAACATTCTTTTGTATATATGTACTACATCTTCTTTATTCATTCCTCTGTCAATGAACATTTTTGTTACTTCCATGTCTTGGCTATTGTAAGTAGTGCTGCAAAGAACATTAGGGGTCATGTATCTTTTTGAATTATGTTTTTTTCCAAATACATGCCCAAGCAGGGGTCTTACTGGAGAATATGGTAGTTCCATTTTTAGTTGAACCTTCATACTGTTTTCCATAGTGCCTATGTCATTTTACATTCCCACCATCAGTAGAGGAGGGTTCCCTTTGCTCCACACCCTCTCCAGCATTTATTGTGTGTAGGCTTTTTAATGATGGCTGCTCTGACTGCTGTGAGGTGATATCCGATTGTTTTGATTTGCATTTCTCTAATAATTAGCCATGTTGAGGATCTCTTCATGAGTTTCTTAACCATGTGTATGTCTTCCTTGGAGAAATGTCTGTTTAGATATTCTTCCCATTTTTTTGATTGGGTTGTTTGTTTTATTGCTATTGAGCTACATATGTTTTTTGATTATTTTGAAAATTAAACCCTTGTCAGTAGCGTCAGTAGCATCATTTACAAATATTTTCTCCCATTCTGTGGGATGTCTTTTGGTTGTGTTTATGGTTTCCTTTGTTGTGCAAAAGCTTTTATGTTTAATTAGGTACCATTTATATATTTTTATTTTCTTTACTCTAGGAGATGGATCCAAAAAGATACTGCTGTGATCTATGTCAAAGAGTGTTCTGACCAGATTTTCTGCTAAGAGTTTTATAGCATCCAGTCTTTCATTTAGATCTTCAATCCATTTTGACTTTATTTTTGTATATTTTGGTTCTAGCTCTGTTAAAAAAGCCAATGGTAATTTGATAGGAATTGCATTGAATCTGCAGATTGCCTTGAGTCGTATAGTCATATTGATAATATTGATTCTTCCAATCCAAGAACATGGTATATCTTTCTAGATATTTGTCTCATCTTTGAGTTATTTCATCTGCATCTTATAGTTTTTGGAGTACAGGTCTTTTGTCTTCTTATGTAGGTTTATTCCTTGGTACTTTATTCATTTGGATGCTATGGTAAATAGGATTGTTGCCTTAATTTCCCTTTCTGATCTTTTGTCATTAGTGTATAGAAATGCAACATATTTCTGTATATTAATTTTGAGTCCTGCAAATTTACTGAATTCATTGATGAACTCTAGTAGTTTTCTGGTAGCATCTTTAGGATTTTCTATGTATATTATCATGTCATCTGCAGTGACAGTTTTGCTTCTACTTTTCCAATTTGTGTTCCTTTTATTTCTTTTTCTTCTCTGATTACTGTGTCTAGGACTTCAAAAACTATGTCAAATAAAAGTGGCCTGGGTGGACATTCTTGTCTTGTTCCTGAACTTAGAGAAAATGCTTTCAGCTTTTCATCATTGAGTACAATATTACCTGTGAGTTTGTCACAAATAGTCTTTATTATGTTGAGGTATGTTCCCTCTATTACCACTTTCTGGAGAGTTTTTATCATAATTGCTGTTGAATTTTGTCAAAAGCTTTTCTGGTCTATTGAAATGAATATATGATCTTATTCTTCAATGTGTCATTGTGGTGTATCACACTGCGTGATATTGGAAAATCCTTGCATCCATAGGGTAAATCTCACTTTATCATAGTTTATGATCCTTTTACGGTATTGTTGGATTTGGTTTGCTAGTATTTTGTTGAGGAATTTTGCATCTATGTTCATCAGTGATATTGCCCTATATATTTCTTTTTTTGTGGTATCTTTGTCTGGTTTTGGTAACAGGGTTATGACAGCCTCATAGAAAGAGTTGGGGAGTGTTCCTTCCTTTGCTGTTTTTTGAAATATTTTCAGAAAGATAGGTGTTATCTCTGCTCTAAATGTTTGTTAGAATTCACCTGTGAAACCATCTGGTCCCGGACTTTGGTTTGTTGGGATTTTTTCAATCACAGTTTGAATTTCAGTGCTTGTTATTAGTCTGCTCATATTCTCTATTTCTTCCTGGTTCAGTCTTGGGAGATTGTACTGTTCTAAACATTTGTCCATTTTTTCTAGGTTGTCCATTTTCTTGGCATATAGTTGCTTGTAATAGTCTCTTATGATTCTTTGTATTTCTGTGGTGTCAGCTGTAACTTCTCCCTTTTTCATTTCTGACTTTATTAACTTGAGCCCTCTTCCTTTTTTCTTCATGTGTCTGGCTAAAGTTTTATCAATTTCGTTCATCTTGTCAAAGAACAAGGTTTTAGTTTCATTGATCTTTTTTGTTGTTTTCTTTGTCTCTATTTCATTTATTTCTGCTCTGATCTCTATGATTTCTTTCTTTCTACTAACTTTGGGTTTTGGTTGTTCTCCTCTCTCTAGTTGCTTTAGGTGTAAGTTTAGGTTGTCCATTTGAGATTTTTCTTGTTTCTTGAGGTAAGATTTTATTGCTATAAACTTCCCTCTAAGAACAGCTTTTGCTATGTCCCATAGATTTTGGATTATCATGTTTTTATTTTCATTTGTCTCTAGGTATTTTTTTATTTCTTCTTTGATTTCTTCAGTGATCCATGGTTGTTTAGTAGCATATTTTTTATTCTCCAAGTGTTTATGCTTTTTATTTTTTTCTCTTGTAGTTGATTCATAATCTCATAGTGTGTTGGTTGAAAAAGATGCTTGATATGATTTCAATTTTCTTAAATTTACCAAGGGTTGCTTTATGGTCCAGCATGTGATCTATCCTGGAGGACGTTCTATGTACACTTGAGAGGAATGTATATGCTGCTGCTTTTGGATGGAATGCTCTGTAAATATAAATAAGTCCATCTAATCTAATGTGTCATTTAGGGCTTCTGTTTTCTTATTGATTTTCTGTCTGGATGATCTGTTTATTGATGTCAGTGGGATGTTCAAATCCTCCACTATTATTGTGGTACTGGCAATTTCTCCTTTTCTTGCTGTTAGCATTTGCTTTATAAATTGAGGTGCTCATATGTTGCATTCATATATATTTACAATTGTTATACTGTCTTCTTGGATAGGTCCCTTGACCATTTTGTAGTGCTTTTTTGTCTCTTGTAACAGTCTTTCTTTTAAAGTATATTTTGTCTGATATGCATATTGTTACTCCAACTTTCTTTTGATTTCCCTTTGTGTGGAATACCTTTATCCATTTCCTCACTTTCAGTCTGTATGTGTCTGTAGATCTGAAGTGGGTCTCTTGTAGATAGCTTATATGTGGGTCTTATTTATTTATCTATTCAGCCAGTCTGTGTTTTTGGTTGGAGTATTTAATCTATTCACATTTTATGTAATTACCAATATGTATGTTCTTATTGCCATTTTGTTAATTGTTTTGGGTTTGTTTTTGTAGGTCATTTTTTCTTCCCTTCCTTTTTTGTTCTCTTCTCTTGTAATTTGATAGCTTTCTTTAGTTTTATGTTTGGATTCCATTTTTGCATGTGTGTTAATATCTATTGTGGATTTTTGACATTTTTTTTTGGCCACGCCACACAACTTGTGGAATTTTAGTTCCCCAACCAGGGATCGAACCCAGGTCCTCAGCAGTGAGAGTGTGGAGTCTTTGCCAATGGACTGCCAAAGAATTCCCTCTATTTTAGATTTTTGTTTTGTGGTTACCATGAGGTTTTGATTAGGAGTCTGTATATATACAAGATTGTTTCAAGTTTCTGGTCTCTCAATTTCAAGTGCATTTCAAATATTCTGCATATGTGCTCTCCACTTCTCACAGTTGCTTGTTTTGATATTATATTTTTGTGTGGATGATTTCCTAACTTTACTGTATGCTTGTCTATACCAGAGAGTTTTCCCATTAATTTTCTTCTTTCTAGTTGTGGCCTTTTCTTTTCTGCCTAGACAAGTGTCTTTAACATTTGCTGTAAAGCAGGTTTGATTGTGCTGAATTCTTTCAGCTGTTTCTTGCCTGTAAAACCTTTGATTTCCCTGTTGAATCTGAATGACAGCCTTGCTGCATAGAATATTTTTGGTTGTAGGTTTTTCCCTTGCATCACTTGAAATATATCATGTCACTCCATTTTGGCATGCAGAGTTTCTGCTGAAAATGTTATTTGCTGCTTCTGCCCTGTTGATTTTAATATTTGCTCTTTGCCTTTTATTTTTGTTAATTTGATTAATATGTGTATTGATGTGTTCCTCCTTAGGTTCGTCCTGTATGGTACTCTCTTTGCTTCCTGGTCTTGGTTGACTGTTTCCTTTCCCATGTTAGGGAAGTTTTCAGTTGTTATCTCTTCAAATATTTTCTCAGGCCCTTTCTCTCTCTCTCCTCATTCTGAGACCACTATAATGTGAATGTTGGTGCATTTGACGTTGTCCCAGAGGTGTCTTAAACTGTTCTCATTTCTTTTCCTTCTTTTTTCTTTATTCTGTTCTGTGGAAGTGATTTCCATCATTCTGTCTTCCAGCTCACTTCTCTGTTCTTCTGCCTCATTTATTCTGCTATTGATTCCTTGTAGTGTATTTTTCATTTCAGTTATTGTATTGTTCATCTCTTCTTTATATCTTCTAACTCTTTGTTAAACATTTCTTGTATCTTCTTGGTCTGTGCCTCCATTCCTTTTCTGAGATCTTGGATCATCTTTACTATCATTACTTTGAATTCTTTTTCAGGTAAATTGCTTATCTCCACTGAACTTAGTTGTTCTTCTGGGGTTTTATCTTGTTCCTTTTTCTAGAACATATTTCTCTGCCATCTCATTTTTCCTAACTTTCTGTGTTTCTTGTCTCTGTTCTGCTGGCTGCAGGATTGTAGTTGTTCTTGTTTCTGGTGTCTCTCCCCAGTGAGTGAGGCTGGTCTAGAGGCTTGTGCAGGCTCCCTCATGGGAGGGACTTGTGTCTACCCACTGGTGGGTGAAGCTAGGTCTATATCCCTGGTGGACATGACCATGTCAAAAGTTGTGTTTAGAGACAGATGTGGCTTCAGGACAACTTTAGGCAGTCTGTCTGCTGATGGGTATGTCTGTGTTCCTGCCCTGTTGGTTGTTTGGCCTGAAGGATGCCAGTTTACAGACTGTTGGGTGGAGCCAGGTCTTGGTGTCAAAATTGCTGCTTCCAAGATAGCTCACACCAATGAGTACTCCCCAGTGCTTTGCCACCAGTGTCCTTGTTCCCACAGTGAGCCATGGTTCCCCTGCTCCACCTTCCCAGGAGACACTCCAAGACCAACAGGTAAGTCTGGCTCAAGTTCCTATGAAGTTAGTGTTTTTTCCCTGGGTCCCAGGGAAAAAAGTTCCTATGAAGTCAGTGTTTTTTCCCTGGGTCCCTTGTGTGCACCCTTCAAGAGGGGAGTTTCAGGTTTTGTCAGTGTTGTAGAATTTCTGCAAGCAAGCCCCACTTGCCTTCAAAGTGAAATGCTTTGGGAGATCCTCTTTCTGATGCCAGATCCCCAGACTGAGGAGCCTGATGTGGGGCTCAGAACTGTCATTCCTATGGGAGAACCTCTGTGATATAATTATTTTCCAGTTTGTGGGTCACTCACCTGGTGGTATGGGAATTAATTATATCTCAAATATGACTTATTTTTTGTCTTTGTGTGAAGAATATCTTTTAAGTTCCTGCTTTTTTTTGGGGGGTGATTGTTCAACAGTTAGTTGTGATTTTGTTGTTTTCATGAAAGGAGCGTGAGTTCAAGTCCTTCTACTCTTGTCTTCTGCCTCTATTTTTCCATTCTTTAGAGAACAATACCCATGGCAAAAAATTGCATATTTTCTTAAAATTGCTATTAAGTATATAACACATCTTTAAAGTTTAGCAGATGGTATATGAGTAGAGGCCCAGGAAATAGTATAGAAAAATAGTTTTTATTTCAAGAGAGACAATTTTCCATATTTGGGGATTTTCAATGACTTCAGGTTAAATCACTTCAGACTATAAGGAAGGAGTAATAACTGGAAAAGAGAAAGTAACAAAAGAGATAAAAATTAACATTTTTGAGAATGTGCTAAACATAAACATTGCATTAGAAATTATGTATTCAGAGGACATAAGTATTTATTTATTTCTTCATAAAAGGAACATTTTTTCTTTGATTATTTGATGATGATGCCATGTGTCCATCATTACAAGTCTCCAGAACTGCACATATAAGAAGACAAAATTTTACCTTGAGAATACCCTTAATAATGGAATACACAGAAAAGTTACTACAAGTTTAACAAATAATATAGTAATTATTATAAACCTAAATATATATAGTTAGTTATTGGAAAAATGAGCACAGGTAGTTATTATTCTTGGATGACAGAGAGGAAGGAATTAGAAATATTTTTCAAAGATATGTGCTCTTGTTACATGGTTGTGAGCTTCTTACTGTAAAGGAATGTTTCTTGTTAAGATTTGTGTCCTTATGTTCTATTATGGTGCTGAGTGTTCAACATAAGTTTGTTGTTAATAAAGATCATGTTTCAGACTGTAGAGAAGAAACAAACATTAATTATTTTCCAAGTGCTGACACTAAATACACATTGCTAAACCCAATGACCATATATTGAAAAGCACACCCATTATTTTGATGAAGATTTGGAAGTTCAAAAGTTAAATGACTTGCTACTCAAAAGAAACCTTAACAATTAAAGTATAGATTCAGGATTTTAGTGATTTTGTGGCAAATCAACATACATGTCATTCAAAAAATTAGGTTATTTCTGCTGTATTGGATTGTAATGTAATAATTTTAAAATCTCATATTTCTTTATGGTAACCTAAAATGTTTAACTTCCTCAGAAGAATCTCATATATTTCTTCTCCTCTTTATTGGGGGAACATATCCCCCAATTTAAAAATCAATTCCAAATGTTAAAATTGGTACTTCATATTCAGCATATTATTAACTAAGAATATTTTGTCAAACATTATTTCATTCAGCTTGTAGGAATCAAATATTTTCATTTAAAAACATGAAATTAAATATCTATCCCAGGGTACAGAATCCATGAAGATTTTGATTTGCATTTTCTAGGAGTAAACTTTCTTACAATTAATTAATAAATATTAAAGAATACCTATATACTTACCCTAATTCATCTCCGAAATTAATTTTTGTAGCATTTAGCATGAAATAAAATATGAAGACTTATCTAGAATGAAGACTAATAATAAGAAAAAAGTAAAAAATTCTAGGAGTATGAGAAATAGCACATTTTGAGAACTGCTTATTAATAAACTTCAAGGTGAACAAAAGAGATTAGGGAATGATGGCAATTGATAACTATTTATTGGCTCCAACCAAATGCCAGGCAATTATCTGACTACTGGAAATATGATCAGATAATGGAGAGACTATACATAACACGTACACATATGGAAATTTATAAATATATAAGTGTATTTAAAAATGTCAATTGGCATTCTAGTAAATTGAAATCCATTTTGGAATAACTTAGAAATGTATTTTGACATAATGCTCTTGAAACAAAATAGTAGTTTGGCAAAATAAATGAAGTGATTCAGAGAAGTCACCATATGACCTATGAGTTTAGAACTTGGCTTGTCTGATTTCATGATGATAAACTGGACAAGGAACCAGAAGAGTGTTATAATTAAGACTAGTGGTGTTACATAAGTTGTAAAAGTAAGGTAAAATTTATATAATGGGGGCAATGAGACAACTGGCCTTTTTAGTCATCTTATAAGGTATGACATGAATTTGAAAATGTATATGTGTGGAAAAAAAGCATTCCTTTCTATTCACTAATTTTCTATGTAATTAAAAAATAGTATTTTTAGTTAAAAAAAAAACTAAATTATTCTAGTAATGAAGCTATGCCATGGTAAATATGAGACAATATCCAGTAATTATGTTTTTATCTCTTCACAAAAACCTTCATGTTACATAACATTAACTTGAAAAGCAGGGTCTATAAAGCCAGAGTAACAACTTGGTGAAATAAATTTTTGAAAATATAAATTCACAGATTACACTATCCAAACATACATACTTGCAAGTGTAATGTATTTCAACATAGATGTTGTAAGGATAGAATATTATTATACTAAAAAGACCAAAAATAAATATGCAATATCATAAATAAGAACATTATACTTTCTTTTATAATTTTCTTTATATGTGCTTCTCTATTTCAACTATCATTCTGATTTTAATGGATAAGGTAACAACTTAGGCACTTTCTACTTTAGGTCTTATTACTTTACTCATGCCTCAATTTGATGTTACCAAAATTAACATTCAGAAATTCTTAGTTTTCTGAAAGCATTCTTTTTTTTTTTTAGTTGAAGTATAGTTGATTTAAAATGTTATGTTAGTTTCTGGTATACAACAAAGTAATTCAGTCATATATACACCTTATTCTTTTTCATATTTTTCCATTATAGTTTATTATAAGATATTGAATATAGTTCCCTGTGTTATATAGTAGGACCTCATTGTTTATGTATTTTATATATAGTAGTTTGTATATACTCATCCCATACTCCTAATTTATCCCTCCCCCAGCCCTTTGCTGCTTTGGTAACCATATTTGAACTGTTTCTGTTTTGTATCATATTTTAGATTCCACATATAAGTGATATCATATATCTGGTTTTCTCTGACTTATTTCATTTAGTACAATAATCTCTTGATCCATCCATGTTGTTGCAAATGGCATTATTTCATTCTTTGTTATGGCTGAGTAGTATTCAATTTTATGTATGCAAATATATATATATATATCTTATGTATGTATGTATGTATGTGTGTATAGATAGATAGGTATATCTTCTTTATCCATTCATCTCTTGATGGACACTTACATTGTTTACATGTCTTGGCTATTGTAAATAGAGCTGCAGTGAATACTGGGCTGCATGTATCTTTTTGAATTAGAGTTTTCTCTAGATATATGCTCAGGAGTGGGATTACTTGATCATATGAAGTTAGAACAGTCCCTCACAGCATACACAAAAATAAACTCAAAATGGCTTAAAGACTTAATTTTAAGATAGGAAACCATAAAGCTCCTAGAAGAGAACATAGGCAAAACATTCTCTGACATAAGTTTTAGCAATATTTCCTTAGGTCAGTCTTCCAAGGAGATAGAAATAAAAGCAGAAATAAACCAATTGGGACCTAATCAAACATAAGCTTTTGCACAACAAGAGAAACTATAAACAAAATGAAAAGACAACCTATGGACTCGGAGAAAATATTTGCAAGTGATGTGACCAACAAGGGTTTAATTTCCAATATATACAAAGAGGAAATACAACTCAATAGCAAAAACAAAACAAAACAACCTAATCAAAAAATGTGCAGAAGATCTAAATAGACATTTCTCCAAAGAAGACATATAGATGGCCAATAGGCACATGAAAAGATGATCAGCATCACCAATTATTAGAGAAACGAAAATCAAACTACAATGAAGTATCACCTCACACAGGTCAGAATGGCCATTAGTAAAATGTCTACAAATAATAAATGCTGGAGAGCATGTGGAGAAGAACAAACTCTCCTGCACTGTTGGTGGGAATGTAAATTGGTGCAGCCACTATTGAAAACACTGTGGAATGGATTTAAATACTACCAAATGTAAAATAGATAGCTAGTGGGAAGCAGCCACATAGCACAGGGAGATCGGCTCAGTGCTTTGTGACCACCTAGAGGGGTGGGATAGGAGGGTGGGAGGGAGACGCAAGAGGGAGGAGATATAGGGATATATGTATATATATAGCTGATTCACTTTGTTATATACCAGAAACTAACACACCATTGTAAAGCAATTATACTCCAATAAAGATGTTAAAAAAAAAAGTCCCTTAAAAAACTAAAAATAGAGTTACCATATGAAAGCATTTTTTTTGATGTAATTTCTGTTTTTCTGTGATTCAGAATTATTATTTTTGTTATATAAATTCATAATCTAACTTTCTACAGTTTTATGATTAATACTTTTCTTTGAAGGAAAATAACTGATTTCTATACAAAATTTTACTTTAACAGGTTATGTATTATCCAGCTGCATTATAATAACTCTGGGCTTATGCAATTTTAAAAAATGACTTTTAACTTCTAAATTATTTCCAAAATCAAAAGTATATTTTTAATTTTTAAGGAAAATAATGTTCAGTGCATTTCTGTGTTAAAGGGTAGAATGAAGTCTTTGTTTTTGCTGTTAAAATTATTTCCAGTTTTACTTAATAAGCTTAAATGTTATTCTTCAGTGATGCTAACATTGAGTAAGTTCTGTAGTAAAAAGTGTACATAGTGGGAAGGCGGAAGATGGCTGGGAAGGCGGAAGATGGCAGAAGAGTAAGACACGGAGATCACCTTCCTCCCCACAGATACACCAGAAATACATCTACACGTGGAACAACTCCTACAGAACACCTACTGAAGGCTGGCAGAAGACCTCAGACCTCCCAAAAGGCAAGAAACTCCCCACGTACCTGGGTAGGGCAAAAAAAAAAAAGAAAAAACAGAGACAAAAGAATAGGGACGGCACCTGCACCAGTGGGAGGGAGCTGTGAAGGAGGAAAAGTTTCCACACACTAGGAAGCCCCTTCGCGGGCGGAGACTGCGGGAGGCGGAGGGGGGAGCTTCGAAGCCGCGGAGGAGTGCACAGCAACGGGTGCGGAGGGCAAAGCGGGGAGATTCCCGCACAGAGGATCGGTGCCGACCGGCACTCACCAGCCCGAGAGGCTTGTCTGCTCACCCGCCGGGGCGGGCGGGGCTGCGAGCTGAGGCCGGAGCGCAGGGAGAGGACTGGGGTTGGCGGCTTGAACATAGCCTGAAGGGGTTAGTGCACCACAGCTAGCCGGGAGGGAGTCCGGGGAAAAGCCTGCACCTGCCGAAGAGGCAGGAGACTTTTCCTTCCCTCTTTGTTTCCTGGGGCGTGAGGAGAGGGGTTTAAGAACGCTGCTTAAAGGAACTCCAGAGACGGGCGCGAGCCGCGGCTAAAAGCGCGAACCCCAGAGACGGGCGCGAGCCGCGGCTGAAAGCGCGGTATCCAGAGACGGGCGCGAGCCGCGGCTGAAAGCGCGGAATCCAGAGACGGGCGCAAGCCGCGGCTAAAAACGCGGACCCCAGAGGCGGGCGGGAGACGTTAAGGCTGCTGCTGCCGCCACCAAGGGGCCTGTGTGCGAGCACAGGTCACTCTCCACACCCCTCTTCCGCGGAGCCTGTGCAGCCCGCCACTGCCAGGTTCCCGGGATCCAGGGACAACTTCCCCGGGAGAGCGCACAGCGCGCCTCAGGCTGGTGCAAAGTCACGCTGGCCTTTGCCACCGCAGGCCCGCCCCGCACTCTGTGCCCCTCCGTCCCCGCCGGCCTGAGTGCGCCAGAGCCCCCAATCAGCGGCTCTTTTAACCCCATCCTGTCTGAGCAAAAAACAGACGCCCTCCAGCGAACTACACGCAGTGGCAGAGCCAAATCCAAAGCTGAGTCCTGGGAGCTGTGAGAACAAAGAAGAGAAAGGGAAATCTCTCCCAGCAGCCTCAGAAGCAGCGGATTAAAGCTCCACAATCAACTTGATATACCCTGCACCTGTGGAATACCTGAATAGACAACCAATCATCCCAAATTAAGGAAGTGGACTTTAGGAGCAAGATCTATGATTTTTTCCCTTTTCCTCTTTTTGTGAATGTGTATGTGTATGCTTCTGTGTGAGATCTTGTCTGTATAGTCTTGCTTCCACCATTTGTCCTAGGGTTCTATCCGTCCATGGTTTTTTTTTAAATTTTTTTTTCTTAATAATTAATTTTAATAACGTTATTATACTTTACCTTCGTTCTTTCTTTCTTTCTGGTTCTTTGAGAAGATAAACAAAATAGATAAACCACTAGCCAGACTCATCAAGAAAAAAAGGGAGAAGACTCAAATCAATAGAATTAGAAATGAAAAAGGAGAGGTAACAACTGACACTGCAGAAATAAAAGAGATCATGAGAGATTACTACAAGCAACTCTATGCCAATAAAATGGACAATCTGGAAGAAATGGACAAATTCTTAGAAATGCACAACCTGCCAAGACTGAATAAGG
The DNA here is from genome assembly GCF_949774975.1 of Lagenorhynchus albirostris. Taxonomy (NCBI): domain Eukaryota; kingdom Metazoa; phylum Chordata; class Mammalia; order Artiodactyla; family Delphinidae; genus Lagenorhynchus; species Lagenorhynchus albirostris. The sequence continues at coordinate 42,129,810 of NC_083112.1, read as the reverse complement.
AAGAAATAGAAAATATGAACAGACCAATCACAAGCACTGAAATTGAAACTGTGATTAAAAATCTTCCAACAAAGAAAAGCCCAGGACCAGATGGCTTCACAGGCGAATTCTATCAAACATTTAGAGAAGAGCTAACACCTATCCTTCTCAAACTCTTCCAAAATATAGCAGAGGGAGGAACACTCCCAAACTCCTTCTACGAGGCCACCATCACCTTGATACCAAAACCAGACAAGGATGTCACAAAGAAAGAAAACTACAGGCCAATAACACTACAGGCCAATAACATAGATGCAAAAATCCTCAACAAAATACTAGCAAACAGAATCCAACAGCACATTAAAAGGATCATACACCATGATCAAGTGGGGTTTATTCCAGGAATGCAAGGATTCTTCAATATACGCAAATCTATCAATGTGATAAACCATATTAACAAATTGAAGGAGAAAAACCATATGATCATCTCAATAGATGCAGAGAAAGCTTTTGACAAAATTCAACACCCATTTATGGTAAAAACCCTGCAGAAAGTAGGCATAGAGGGAACTTTCCTCAACATAATAAAGGCCATATATGACAAGCCCACAGCAAACATCATCCTCAATGGTGAAAAACTGAAAGCATTTCCGCTAAAATCAGGAAAAAGACAAGGTTGCCCACTCTCACCACTCTTATTCAACATAGTTTTGGAAGTTTTAGCCACAGCAATCAGAGAAGAGAAGGAAATAAAAGGAATCCAAATCGGAAAAGAAGAAGTAAAGCTGTCACTGTTTGCAGATGACATGATCCTATACATAGAGAACCCTAAAGATGCTACCAGAAAACTACTAGAGCTAATCAATGAATTTGGTAAAGTGGCAGGATACAAAATTAATGCACAGAAATCTCTGGCATTCCTATATACTAATGATGAAAAATCTGAAAGTGAAATCAAGAAAACACTCCCATTTACCATTGCAACAAAAAGAATAAAATATCTAGGAATAAACCTACCTAAGGAGACAAAAGACCTGTATGCAGAAAATTATAAGACACTGATGAAAGAAATTAAAGATGATACAAATAGATGGAGACATATACCATGTTCTTGGATTGGAAGAATCAACATTGTGAAAATGACTCTACTACCCAAAGCAATCTATAGATTCAATGCAATCTCTATCAAACTACCACTGGCATTTTTCACAGAACTAGAACAAAAAATTTCACAATTTGTATGGAAACACAAAAGACCCCGAATAGCCAAAGCAATCTTGAGAACGAAAGAAGGAACTGGAGGAATCAGGCTCCCTGACTTCAGACTATACTACAAAGCTACAGTTATCAAGACGGTATGGTACTGGCACAAAAACAGAAAGATAGATCAATGGAACAGGATAGAAAGCCCAGAGATAAACCCATGCACATATGGTCACCTTATCTTTGATAAAGGTGGCAGGAATGTACAGTGGAGAAAGGACAGCCTCTTCAATAAGTGGTGCTGGGAAAACTGGACAGGTACATGTAAAAGTATGAGATTAGATCACTCCCTAACACCATACACAAAAATAAGCTCAAAATGGATTAAAGACCTAAATGTACGGCCAGAAACTATCAAACTCTTAGAGGAAAACATAGGCAGAACACTCGATGACATAAATCACAGCAAGATCCTTTCTGACCCACCTCCTAGAGTAATGGAATTAAAAACAAAAATAAACAAATGGGACCTCATGAAACTTCAAAGCTTTTGCATAGCAAAGGAAACCCTAAACAAGACCAAAAGAAAACCCTCAGAATGGGAGAAAATATTTGCAAATGAAGCAACCGACAAAGGATTAATCTCCAAAATTTACAAGCAGCTCATGCAGCTCAATAACAAAAAAACAAGGAACCCAATCCAAAAATGGGCAGAAGACCTAAATAGACATTTCTCCAAAGAAGATATACAGACTGCCAACAAACACATGAAAGAATGCTCAACATCATTAATCATGAGAGAAATGCAAATCAAAACTACAATGAGATATCATCTCACACCAGTCAGAATGGCCATCATCAAAAAATCTAGAAACAATAAATGCTGGAGAGGGTGTGGAGAAAAGGGAACACTCTTGCACTTCTGGTGGGAATGTGAATTGGTTCATCCACTATGGAGAACAGTATGGAGGTTCCTTAAAAAACTACAAATAGAACTACCATATGACCCAGCAATCCCACTACTGGGCATATACCCTGAGAAAACCAAAATTCAAAAAGAGTCATGTACCAAAATGTTCATTGCAGCTCTATTTACAATAGCCCGGAGATGGAAACAACCTAAGTGCCCGTCATCGGATGAATGGATAAAGAAGATGTGGCACATATATACAATGGAATATTACTCAGCCATAAAAAGAGACGAAATTGAGCTATTTGTAATGAGGTGGATAGACCTAGAGTCTGTCATACAGAGTGAAGTAAGTCAGAAAGAGAGAGACAAATACCGTATGCTAACACATATATATGGAATTTAAAAAAAAATGTCATGAAAAACCTAGGGGTGAAACAGGAATAAAGACACAGACTTACTAGAGAACGGACTTGAGGTTATGGGGAGGGGGAAGGGTGAGCTGTGACAGGGCAAGAGAGAGTCATGGGCATATACACACTAACAAACATAGTAAGGTAGATAGCTAGTGGGAAGCAGCCGCATGGCACAGGGATATTGGCTCGGTGCTTTGTGACAGCCTGGAGGGGTGGGATAGGGAGGGTGGGAGGGAGGGAGACGCAACAGGGAAGACATATGGGAACATATGTTTATGTATGACTGATTCACTTTGTTATAAAGCAGAAACTAACACACCATTGTAAAGCAATTATACCCCAATAAAGATGTTAAAAAAATAAAAAAACAAAACAAAACAAAAAAAAACAACAACAACAAAAATGTACATATTCTCTTTCAGGGTTCTGATTGAATGTGTTATTATTTTTAATTCTTGGTGGAAAACAGATTTTATACCATAAGAACTATTTTTTTTTTTTTTTGCAGTACATGGACGTCTCACTGTTGTGGCCTCTCCCGTTGTGGAGTACAGGCTCCGGATGTGCAGGCTCAGCAGCCATGGCTCATAAGCCTAGCTGCTCTGCAGCATGTGGGATCTTCCCGGACCGGGACACGAACCCATGTCCCCTGCATCGGCAGGTGGACTCTCAACCACTGCGCCAACAGGGAAGCCCTATACCATAAGAACTTTGAAAGATTTCTCTATTTTTTTTTTATTCACCTCAATTCTTTTGTTGAATGAATAACCATGCACCAAGCCTATACCATAGAGAGTTCCGGAGCTTTAACTGATTCTCTCAACTTAGTTAAGGAAACTTGAAAATCATTGTTCACAGTCCTCTGTGTTACAATTAGGAGAGAGACTACATTATTATATATTCTCTTATGGAAGCATAATGAGCCCCCAGGCTAAATAACATAATAGGAAATATTACGCTTAGGTTTCAATATCGCCATGCAACAGACTATCTATATGAATTTGTGTGTCATGTTACATAAATAAAATGATAAATGAGATGTACATGAAACTTAATAAGTCATACATGAATATTTTCATCTCATAAAAATATAAACGAGTGCCTATTTTCTTACTAGTTAATTTATAGGATGAGGATAAAATTCTACAAATTTTATGTAAGACCTACAATATACCAGGAAATGTGCTGAGAGTTTTACATTTGTTAAAAATTAAAAAACTACAAGTCCATCATAAAGTCACTAAAAAGCCTGAGTGCAATGCCTTTGAGAGAGCTCTGTTTCCAAATAATATTTTACATACTCATGGTGTTCTCAATAAAGTTTTTTTTAATATGCCATTGGCAACCAAAAGCAAAACCAAAGAAAAATTATATATATATATATAATGTATATTCTATATATTACATATAGAATGTGTACAATTGAAGAATGTGATCTACTCTAGGGTTAATTGTTCTTCCTAAAATACTATAACATATATGGGTATAATAACAAACTTTTCAAAGTAATAGTGATATTGGGTGGTATCTTGTTATTTTTAATATTCTTATATAATACAATAAAAATTGATAATAAACATATTTATTCATCTTCTTACTTTATTCCTTTCTTTATTCATTTATTATTTCATGATTACATTTATTCATTTAGAACCAATCACTGTTCTACATGCTGTGGATAAAGCAATAAACAACAACAAAACAGTTTTCATGAAGCTAACTTTCTACGAGACGTATAGTTCAAGTAATGCTGGCTGCTGTAACAGATAATTCTAAAATACCCAATAGATGAAACAAACAAAGGTTTAATATATTTTTATGTCACCCTACAGTAAGAATATTCCTAGTTGGGGCCTTCCATGTGATTAAATTAAGCAAACAGCTTTTTTTTTTTTTTTTCTTTCCATCTTGAAGCATCATTTCCCTCAGGGCCTTGGATTACATTCCATTCAGATGGCTGATGGGGAAAGTGAGCAAGGGAGGAAAGCACAGCAGTCTTTTAACTATTTCATCTAAAAAGGGACAAATTACTTTTGTTCACATTTCATGAGTGAGAACCAGGTTTAGGCCCTAGGGAATAGGGAGCAACACAAGGGAAATGTAATTCTGACTTCACAACTGATTCCAAACAAAATTAGACCCTGTGGATAGAGCAAGATGTTAATGGTCAGCTAACTGTCATTGCAACTGTCTACCATGATGATATACAAACCTTGCTTCTGCTTTTCTTTTCCAACACAGAACACATTTTCCTTTCCCCAAAGAAGGCAAACCAAGTTACCTTTAAAACAGCAACCAATTTAAAGTCCAGTTTATGAAAAGTTTCCTCCATAAGTTCTAGATATGGTTCTTCTCAGGGCAGCAAACTGAGATAAAATTGATTAGTGTCTGCCACTCCAAATCTCAGAATGTATAGGAGTAGAGCTGGGACAAAGTAAAATTACAATTAAAACAAAAACAAACAGTAACAACAAACTTGAGAAAGGAAAGAATTAGGGCCACACAACACTTATCATCATAGGTATAATGAAATCTAAGTTGAATGACATTGTGAGGATGACTGTTCTCCTTTTTAAGTTAGGTACAATTTCTTATTTTTGGTAGAAATTCTTCTATCCATTGTTCTTCATGAGTTCTTTCTCTGTATGGCAATGGGAGAAGTTATCCCTTGTGCATTGTTCTCTTTGGCAACATCTGAAGCTGAGATGGAAACTGTGCCTTCATGAGATGCTGTAAATTTCTTTAGTCAGCTTTAAGACTTAGCAAGCTTAATGCCTGAGAATTATTTTAATTCTCAAAATAAAAGCAGGGATTTTTTTGGCCTGGACAAACAAGATACATAATTAGAATTCCAGTTTTGAACTTTTTTGCTTAGATCCATAGTTTCAATGAGTAAATGTTCAACCTTGAATGTTATGTCAGAAATTTTGCTTTGTTTTCCATGCCACCTACTAAGCCAATGATATAGCTAATCTTTACTTTAAGAAACACATTTCATTATTATTCGTTAGAATTTAAGGTCATTCTAGATGTAGTAAAGATCAGTTCTGAATTCTTGACAACCTGACATAATCAATCTTGATTTTATTTCTGGGTCACACTCTACTAAGAATGCTCCTGATCAAGCAGCCTTCCTTCTGGTTATTTTTGAAAAATGACAGACACTTCCATATTGTGACTCAGTACCCTTCTTTGCCTTCAGTTTCCTCTCTATTAAAGATAGGTAGGGGAAAAGCTTCTTAGAGAGCACACTTGTTGGTTAACTCAGAAGGGACACACAAGTTTTATGCTTACATTTTATTTACTGCAAATAATCATGTGGCTCCACTAGATAAAACAGTGGTTTAGGAATGTAATCATAGGCAGGCATTCTCTTTTAGGCAATGATTTTATGTAATGAATGGAGTCTGTGTCTTTGATCAACTAGTTGCTTTTAACACATGATTAAAGACACTAAAATTAAAGGAAAAAAAGGATGACATAAAATGTCAAATTATGTTATATATTATGAAGTAAAACAAAATTGGTTAAATGGATAATAAGTGATAATTGGAGAGGGGCTTATTTCATCTTATAGGGTATAAAAACCTGAAGAGGAAGGGGGTGATCCATGTGGGTATTGACTTCCAGCAAATGAAAAAGCAACAAATGAAAATATTTTAGGCAAAATGTGCTTAGAATTTTGAAGGAGAAAGTGGAAGGATATTATACATGAAACAGTCAGTGAGGTGAGTATGGAAAAAGAATGATCAGAGATGTATCTGGATCTGAATCACATAGCATCTTACAAGATGTTAATAATTTTGGAATTTGCTCTGAGTGAAATGGGAAGTTATTAGATGATTTTAAGCAGAAAGGCAATATGATCTTACAAAAAAGTGGCAAAAATGATATTCCAAGAACCCACGTATATCTTCACTGTTTCCCCTGATGTTTACATTAAAAAATTATAGTGAAGATGTCAATCCAGGAAATTAATATTGATACAATATTACTAATTCACAGATTTTATTTGAATTTTACTAGTTAACTCAATACAGTTCTTTTTCTGGTTGAAGATCTAATCCAGAATTGTACATTTCTCTTAGTTGTCACATCTCCTTAGTCCCCTTCAATCTAGAGCAGCCCTTCAATTTTTACTTGTCTTTCACAGTCTTGACCATTTGGAAAAACACTGACTGATAGAATGTCCTTGGAAATGGATCTATGTGATGTTTCCTCAGATTAGACTGAGTTTGTGCAATTTTGGCAGGAATATAAAAGAAGTGTTGCTTTGTTCTTTTCAGGGTAATATACCAGCAAATAATATTGACATGTCTTCTTACCAGTAAAATTAGAGCATTTTGGGGGAGTAGTACCTGCCAGGTTTCTCCACTATAAATTTCTATTTTTCTATTTGTAATTAATCACTATCTGTAATTAATCACTATCTGTAATTAATCACTATCTGTAATTAATCACTATCTATTTTGATACTATGAAAATATCCTGTTTATCATTAAACTTTTGCCCAATTAACATAATATCCCTCAGTTATTGCCTACAACAATGATTATTTTGATATTTGTCAAACGGTGATTTTCTATGTTCATCCTTCTTTCTACATTGATTAGTATGAATTTTAATATAAGGAAAAATTCTTCTTTACTCTTCATTAATTCACTTGGTTCTTTATATCAGTATGTAATCATGAATATTTATTTTCTTCTAGCATTATAATTAAGTAGCAACATTGCTTATTTCGTTTGTTAAAAATATTATTTGGCCATTGAGAAATTCTTCCTAGTAAGTCTTATAATCTCTTGATATGCCCTCATCATTTTGTTAAAACAATTTCTTACTTTCTGTCACCACAAGATATTACAGTCTCATTTTCTACTTTTCAGTCACAGCCCTAGAATCAACAATTTATCCAAAAAACTTCTTTGTTGCATTGTATTTAAAAACCAACATCTAGGTGCTGAGTGTTCCTATTAATGCCAGATGCCATTTTTTGTAAGTCTCTTTAATGAACAGTGGTCAAAAATATACATATAAACACTCAAAAAACTGCTTCAATCTCTATATATATTTAAGATAAGAAAGCCTAGTGTAACTGATGTGTCTGTGGACATGAGAGTAAAATAAAATGAGGTTAACTATATCCGGGGCAAGGTAATCTGTGGTCTTGTACACAATGATAAGTCTAGCTTTTATTGTAAAAGTAATGAGAAGCCATTGAAGGGGTAAAGCTTGTGCAGCATATGATGTGATTCACGATAACAAAAGATAACTTTACCTGTAAAAAGATGATTGCAGTTAGGATCTACTGGGATGTGAGATTTAAAATAAGTAAAGGGCATAAAAGAAAATAAATGAGATTTAAAAGATAGTAAGAAAAGAAGTGGGGGAAGAAGCTAAGGCACACAGTTATCTCTTTCTAAGCATTTACATTAATATTATGGCCAAAATTCATAAGCTTGTCTTCCCATAGCAAGGGGGAAAACAAAAATAACTTTTGGGTAGCAATGAGTTAACCTGCAGAAATAAGTGCCTTAAGAGGTATTTGCCATTTTGAGTAAATGGTTCATGACTGACCTTGTGTTGGAAAAATAGTTCAAGTGTCTCAACATGTATAAGTAAGAAATGGCTATGTAAAACAAACCTTATATCAGGAATGATAGAGAGATTTTAATCAAATTACACACAAAGGAAACCAGCTGAGACTAATCCTATGAATCATGGCCCTAGCTGAGCACTCTACTTGTTTCAGGAGATGAAAAAGATAGAAGTCAAGGCAATATTGCACACCCTCAAAATACTGATTGAAGACTAATGGAGAATCTCAGTTAAGTAGACATGGAAAAAGTAAAACATATCCACTTTATACTTGGGCAAATAGAATGAGTTGGCTAAATATATATGAGAAAAAAATAACCCACATAATTATTTGCAAAGTACCAAAACAAAAAAAGAAAGAATTTCAAAAAAAAAGTTCAGATGGAAAAGGATAACATTCATGAAAAAAAAAAACATTTCCAAGTAACATAGTTTTTCACAAAAATGCATAGTTTCCCAGATGTAAAAAGGAAGAAAAGTGATATTGCTAAAGAAAAAGAAAAAAAAAATCAGAGGCATGAGAGGGAGTATCTAAGATAGAAAAGTAGGAAGACCCTGATCTCACCTCCTCCCACAGGTATTCCCAAATTACAGCTATTTACAACTATCAATGAGAATGACTTAGAGCCTAGAAGAAAATATTTTCCACAACTAAAGATATAAAGAAGAAATCACAGTAAGATGGGAGGGAGGGGAGGAGATATAGTATAATCAAGACACATAGCCCTGAGTAAGCAACCCACAAATGATGCCATAATAATTGCAGATGTTCTTCCCAAAGAGTGAAGGGTCCAAGCCACACATCAAACTCCTCAGCCCAGGAAATCTGCATAAAAAGGTTTTGCCCCAAGAATGTCTGGCATTGGGACTTGCACATGGGAGAGCTGGAGACCTGTAGGAAACAGAGACATTGCTCTTAAAGGTTGCATGCAAAATCTCACATGATCTGAGACCAAGCACAGAGGCAATGATTTGAAAAGATTCTGGATTAGATACACTTGCTGATTTTGGAGAGCCTCCCAGAGAGGCAGAAGGCAACTAAGACTCCCTTTGATAGTGGAGATGCTGGTAGCCACCATTTTGGGGAGCTTTCTCTACCATGAGGACACTGGTGCTGACTAGAAATATTTTGGAGTCTTTCCCTGACCTGTTAGTGCTGGAGGGCTTACCCACCCACAAGCCAGTTGGCATCATTACTTGGACACCCCAGGCTGAGCATCAAGCCACATAGGGAGCCAAGCCCACACCCAAAAGGCCAGCACCATGTTCCCACAAGCCCCTCAGAAGCTGCCCTGGGACCTCGTACTAGCAGCTTGTAACAGTCCCACATCCTGTGGGCCATGTAGCCAACTGTGAATAGCTTTGGCCACACCCACCAGAGGGCTGGCAGCAATCACAAAAGACAGGGCTTAGCAGCCAGCTGGGCTTGGCCAAGCCCCACCTACCAGTAAACCCACAATATTTGTCCACACCACAACATAATGACACAAACAACACATATAGGGTGCATCCTGAGAGCATATTAGCTCTACTCACCATAAAGTAGTGTGCCACTGAGCCTTATAGGACATCTAAATAAAGCCATTTCTCCCAGGTCAAGAAATGTACCCAACATACCTAAGGCATAGAAATAAACATAGAGAATTAGATAAAATGAGGAGACTGAGGAATATGTTCCAAACAAACAAATAAATAAAAAGAAGACAAACCTCAGAAAAAGAACTAAATGAAATGAAGATAAGCATTCTACTTGATAAAGAGTTCAAAGTAATGATTAAGTGATTCAACGAATGTGGGAGAAGAATGAGTGAACAGAGTGAGAATTTTAACTAGAGTTAGAAGATATATAGAAGAATCAAACAGAGATTAAGAATACTGTAACTGAAGTAAAAAATATACTAGAGGGAATAAACAGTAGATTAAATGATATGGAGGAATGGATCAATAAACTGGAGGACAGAATAGTGGAAATCACCCAAGCTGAACAGGAAAAAGAATTTCAAAAATGAGGGTAGTGTAAGAGACCTCCAGGACAATATCAAGCATACTAACATTAACAGTCTAGACATTCCAAAAGGGGAAGAGAGAGAGAAAAAGGCAGATAACTTATTTGAAGAATTATAGCTGAAAATTTCCTAATTTAGGGAAGGAAATAGACATACAAGTCCAGAAAGTACAAGTTCCAAAAAAATAAATCCAAAGAGTCTCACACCAAGGCACACTATAATTAAAATGACAAAAATTAAAGATATAGAAAGAATCTTAAAAGTGACAATAGAAAAGCAACTAGTTACAGACAAGGGAACTCCCACATGGTCATCAGCTGACTTTTGGATAGTACTTTTGCAGGCCAGAAGACTGTATACTCAAGATGTATTTTGAAGGAATGAAATGAAAATCCAACAACAAATACTCTACCTGACTCTACCTATCATTGAGATTGAAGGAGACATAAAGTGTTTTACAAGCAAATAAAAGTTAAAAGATTTCAGCACCACTAAACCAGCTTTATAAGAAATATTAAAAGGGCTTCTCTAAGCAGAAAAGAAAAGGACACAATTAGAAATATGAAAATTAGAAAGGTAAGCCTCATTGGTAAATGACTTCATATAGTAAAGATATATAGATCAACCATTTAAAAAACTAGTAGAAACTTTGAAAAACAAAAGTAATAAAATCATCTATATCAAAAATAAGTAGTTAAGGGTTATACGATACAAAAATATGTAAAATATAATGTTAAAACCTTAAAGGTGGTGAAGGAAATTAAAAAGGCAGGATCATTAGAATATATTTGATCTTAAGAGATCAACAACTTAAAATAACCATGAATATAAATATATATAGCTTGTGATAGATGAAGCTCATGGTAAAAAAATAAACAAACTAAAGACTTATAACAGATATACACACGCACACAAATAGAAAGGAATCAAAACATAACACTGAAGATAGTGACCATATTACAAGTGAAAATAACAAAAGAAGAAGAAAGGAACTAAAAAGAACTACAAAAACAACCAGAAAACAATAAACAAAATGGCAATAAATACATACTTATCAATAATTACTTTAAAGGTAAATGAAATAAATACTCCAATCAAAATAATAGAGGGGCTGAAGGAATTCAAAATAAATTACACATATATATGCTGTTTATAGGAGACTCACTTGAGATCTAAAGAAGACACACTCAGACTGAAAGTGAGGAAATAGAAAAAGGTATTCTATGCAAATGGAAACAAAATGAAAGCTGAGGTACCCATACTTATACAAAGTAGACTATAAAACAAAGAATGTAACAAGAGAAAAGAAGGACATTATATAATGATAAAGAATTCAACACCCAAGAGATACAAATTGTAAGTATATATGCACCCAACACAGGAGCACCTAAATACATAAACCAAATATTAAGAAATATCAAGGGGCTCTATGAGGAGGGCGGAGGGGAAGATGGTGGAAGAATAAGACCTGGATCCTCCCCACAGATACGCCAGAAATACATCTACACATGGAGCAACTCCTACAGAACACCTACTGAATGCTGGCAGAAGACCTCAGACCTCCCAAAAGGCAAGAAACTCCCCACGTACCTGGATAGGGCAAAAGAAAAAAAGAAAAAACAGAGACAAAAGAATAGGGATGGGACCTGCATAAGTGGGAGGGAGCTGTAAAGCAGGAAAGGTTTCCACACACTAGGAAGCCCCTTCACGGGCACAGGGGGGAGCTTTGGAGCCATGGAGGAGAACACAGCAACAAGGGTGCGGAGGGCAAAGTGGGGAGATTCCTGCACAGAGGATTGGTGCCAACCGGCACTCACCAGCCCAAGAGGCTTGTCTGCTCACCCACCGGGGTAGGCGGGGCTGTGAGCTGAGGCTCGGGCTTTGGTCGGAGTGCAGGGAGAGAACTGGGGTTGGCTGTGTGAACACAGCCTGAAGGGGTTAGTGCACCACGGCTAGCCGGGAGGGAGTCCAGGAAAAGGTCTGGAGCTGCCAAAGAGGCAAGAGACTTTTTCTTTCCTCTTTGTTGCCTGGTGCACGAGGAGAGGGTTTTAAGAGCGCTTCTTAAAGGGAATCCAGAGACGGGCGCGAGCCATGGCTAAAAACACGGACCCCAGAGATGGGCGTGAGACGCGGCTAAAAGCGCGGACTGCAGAGACGGGCGTGAGCCGCGGCTAAAAGTGCGGACCACAGAGACAGGCAGGAGATGCTAAGGCTGCTGCTGCCGCCACCAAGGGGCCTGTGTGTGAGCACAGATCACTATCCACACCCCTCTTCAGGGGAGCCTGTGCAGCCCGCCACTGCCAGGTTCCCGGGATCCAGGGACAACTTCCCCAGGAGAACGCACGGCAGGCCTCAGGCTGATGCAATGTCAAGCCAGCCTCTGCCACCGCAGGCTCGTCCCGCACTCCATGCCTCTCCCTCCCCCCGTCCTGAGTGAGCCAGAGCCCCCGAAACAGTGACTCCTTTAACCCCGTACTGTATGAGCAAAAAACAGGCACCCTCCAGTGACCTATACGCAGAGGCGGGGCCAAATCCAAAGCTGAGCTCCTGAGAGCTGTGAGAACAAAGAAGAGAAAGGGACATCTCTCCCAACAGCCTCAGAAGCAGCAGATTAAAGCTCAACAATCAACTTGATGTACCCTGCAACTGTGGAATACATGAATAGACAACGAATCATCCCAAATTGAGAAGGTGGACTTCAAGAGCAAGATTGATGATTTTCTCCCCTTTTAGTCATTTTGTGAGTGTGTATGTGTATGCTTCTGTGTGAGAATTTGTCTGTATAGCTTTGCTTCCACCATTTGTCCTAAGGTTCTAACCATCCCGTTTTTTTCGAAATAATTATTTTTTAATTTAATAACTTTATTATACTTTATTTTATTTTACTGTATATTCTTTCTTACTTTCTTTTTTCCTTCCTTCCCTCCTTCCTTCCTTCCTCCCTCCCTCCCTCCCTCCCTCCTTTCTTTCCTTCTTTCCTTCTTTTCTTCTTTCTTTCTTCCTTCCTTCCTTCTTTCCCTCCTTTCTTGCTTTCTTGCTTTCTTCCTACTTCTACTAATTCTTTTTCTACATTTTCTCCCTTTTATTCTGAGCCACGTGGATGAAAGGCTCCTGGTGCTGCAGCCAGGAGTCAGTGCTGTGCCTCTGAGGTGGGAGAGCCAACTTCAGGACACTGGTCAACAAGAGACCTCCCAGCTCCACATAATATCAAATGGTGAAAATCTCCCAGAGATTTCCATCTCAACACCAGCACCCAGTTTCACTCAATGACCAGCAAGCTACAGTGCTAGACAACCTATGCCAAACAACTATGCCAAACAACCTATGCAAAACAGGAACACAACCCCACCCATTAGCAGAGAGGTGGCCTAAAATCATAATAAGTCTACAGACACCCCCAGACACACCACCAGACGTGGACCTGCCCACGACAGAGACATGATCCAGCCTCATCCACCAGAACACAGCCACTAGTCCCCTCCACCAGGAAGCCTACACAACCCACTGAGCCAATATTAGCCACTGGGGACAGACATCAAAAAAAAAGGGAACTACGAACCTGCAGCCTGCAAAAAGGAGACCCCAAACACAGTAAGATAAGCAAAATGAGAAGACAGAAAAAAACACAACAGTTGAAGGAGCAAGATAAAAATGCACCGGACCTAACAAATGAAGAGGAAATAGGCAGTCTACCTGAAAAAGAATTCAGAATAATGATAGTAAAGATGATACAAAATCTTGGAAATAGAATGGACAAAATGCAAGAAACATTTAACAAGGACCTAGAAGAACTAAAGATGAAACAAACAATGATGAACAAAATAATAAGTGCAATGAAAAAGACTCTAGATGGGATCAATAGCAGAATAACTGAGGCAGAAGAATGGATAAGTGACCTGGAAGATAAAATAGTGGAAATAACTTGACAGAGCAGAATAAAGAAAAAAAGAATGAAAAGAACTGAGGACAGTCTCAGAGACCTCTGGGACAACATTAAATGCACCAACATTCGAATTATAGGGGATGCAGAAAAAGAAAGGGAATGAGAAAATATTTGAAGAGATGATAGTTGAACACTTCCCTAATATGGGAAAGGAAATAGTTAATCAAGTCCAGGAAGCACAGAGAGTCCATACAGGATAAATCCAAGGAGAAATACGCCAAGACACATATTAATCAAAGTGTCAAAAATTAAATACAAAGAAAGCATATTAAAAGCAGCAAGGGAAACACAACAAATAACTCACAAGGTAATCCTCATAAGGTTAACAGCTGATCTCTCAGCAGAAACTCTGCAAGCCAGAAGGGAGTGGCAGGACATAGTGAAAGTGATGAAGGAGAAAAAACCGTAACCAAGATTACTCTACCCATCAAGGATCTCATTCAGATTTGATGGAGAAATTAAAACCTTTACAGACAAGCAAAAGCTGAGAGAGTTCAGCACCACCAAACCAGCTTTACAACAAATGCTAAAGGAACTTCTCTAGGCAAGAAACACAAGAAAAGGAAAAGACCTACAATAACGAACCCAAAACAATTTAGAAAATGATAATAGGAACATACATATCGATAATTAACTTAAATGTAAATGGATTAAATGCTCTCACCAAAAGACACAGATTGGCTGAAGGGATACAAAAACAACACCCATATATATGCTGTCTACAAGAGACCCACTTCAGACCTAGAGACACATACAGTCTGAAAGTAAGGGGATGGAAAAAGATATTCCATGCAAATGGAAACCAAAAGAAAGCTGGAGTAGCAATTCTCATATCAGACAAAATAGACTTTAAAATAAAGACTATTAGAAGAGACAAAGAAGGACACTACATAATGATCAAGGGATCAATCCAAGAAGAAGATATAAAAATTGTAAATATTTATACACCCAACATAGGAGAACCTCAATACATAAGGCAAATACTAAGAGCCATAAAAGGGGAAATCGACAGTAGCACATTCATAGTACGGGACTTTAACACCCCACTTTCACCCATGGAAAGATCATCCAAAATGAAAATAAATAAGGAAACACAAGTTTTAAATGATACATAAAACAAGATGGACTTAATTGATATTTATAGGACACTCCATCCAAAAACAACAGAATAGGGCTTCCCTGGTGGTGCAGTGGTTGAGAGTCCACCGGCCGATGCAGGGGATACGGGTTCATGCCTGGGTCTGGTAGGATCCCATGTGCCACAGAGTGGCTGGGCCTGTGGGCCATGGCCACTGATCCTGCACATCTGGAGCTTTTGCTCCACAGCAGGAGAGGCCACAGTGGTGAGAGGCCCAAGTACCTCAAAAAAAATAAATAAATAAAACAAAAGAAAAAACAGAATACACATTTTTCTCAAGTGCTCATGGAACATTCTCCAGCATAGATCATATCTTGGGTCACAAATCAAGCCTTGGTAAATCTAAGAAAACTGAAATTGTATCAAGTATGTTTTCCAACCACAATGACATGAGACTAGATATCAATTACAGGAAAAGATCTGTAAAAAATACAAACACATGGAGGCTAAACAATACACTACTTTATAAAGAAGTGATCACTGAAGAAACCAAAGAGGAAATTAAAAAATACCTAGAAACAAATCACATTGGAGACACAAGGACCCAAAACCTATGGGATGCAGCAAAAGCTGTCCTAAGAGGGAAGTTTATAGCAATACAAGCCAACCTTAAGAAGCAGGAAACATCTCGAATAAACAACCTAACCTTGCACCTCAAGCAGTTAGAGAAAGAAGAACAAAAAAATCCCAAAGTTAGAAGAAGGAAAGAAGTCATAAAAATCAGATCAGAAATAAATGAAAAAGAAATGAAGGAAACAATAGCAAAGATCAATAAAACTAAAAGCTGCTTCTTTGAGAAGATAAAAAAATAGATATACCATTAGCCAGGTTCATCAAGAAAAAAAGGGAGAAGACTCAAATCAATAGAATAAGAAATGAAAAAGGAGAAGTAACAACAGACACTGCAGAAATAAAAAAGATCATGAGAGATTACTACAAGCAACTCTATGCCAATAAAATGGACAATCTGGAAGAAATGGACAAATTCTTAGAAATGCACAACCTGCCAAGACTGAATAAGGAAGAAATAGAAAATATGAACAGCCCAATCACATGCACTGAAATTGAAACTGTGATTTAAAAACTTCCAACAAGAAAAACCCCAGGACCAGATGGCTTCACAGGCTAATTCTATCAAACATTTAGAGAAGAGATAACACCTATGCTTCTCAAACTCTTCCAAAATATAGCAGAGGGAGGAACACTCCAAAATTCCTTCTACGAGGCCACCATCACCTTGATACCAACACCAGACAAGCATGTCACAAAGAAAGAAAATTACAGGCCAATATCACTGATGAACATAGATGCAAAAATCCTCAACAAAATGCTAGCAAACAGAATCCAACATCACATTAAAAGGATCATACACCATGATCAAGTGGGGTTTAGTCCAGGAATGCAAGGAATCTTCAGTATACGCAAATCTATCAATGTGATAAACCATGTTAACAAATTGAAGGAGAAAAACCATATGCTCATCTCAACAGATTCAGTGAAAGCTTTTGACAAAATTCAACACCCATTTATGATAAAAACCCTGTAGAAAGTAGGCATAGAGGGAACTTTCCTCAACATAATAAAGGCCATATATGACAAGCCCACAGCCAACATCATCCTCAATGGTGAAAAACTGAAAGCATTTCCACAAAGATCAGGAACAAGACAGGGTTGCCCACTCTCACCACTCTTATTCAACATAGTTTTGGAAGTTTTAGCCACAGCAATCAGAGAAGAAATGGAAATAAAAGGAATCCAAATCGGAAAAGAAGAAGTAAAGCTGTCACTGTTTGCAGATGACATGATACTATAAATAGAGAATCCTAAGGATGCTAGCAAAAAATTATTAGAGCTAATCAATGAATTTGGTAAAGTAGCAGGATACAAAATTGATGCACAGAAATCTCTGGCATTCCTATACACTAATGATGAAAAACATGAAAGTTAATTCAAGAAAACACTCCCATTTACCATTGCAACAAAAAGAATAAAATATCTAGGAATAAACCTACCTAAGGAGAAAAAAGACCTGTATGCAGAAAATTACAAGACACTGATGAAAGAAATTAAAGATGATACAAATAGATGGAGAAATATACCATGTTCTTGGATTGGAAGAATCAACATTGTTAAAATGACACTACTACACAAAGCAAGATACATATTCAATGTGATCCCTCTCAAACTACCACTGGCATTTTTCACAGAACTAGAACAAAAAATTTCACAATTTATATGGAAACACAGAAGACTCCGAATAGCCAAAGTCATATTGAGCACAAAAAACGGAGCTGGAGGAATCAGGCTCCCTGACTTCAGACTATACTACAAAGCTACAGTAATCAAGACAGTATGGTACTGGCACAAAAACAGAAATAGAGATTAATGGAACAGGATAGGAAGCCCAGAGATAAACCCATACACATTTGGTCACCTTATATTTGATAAAGGAGGCAGGAATGTAAAGTGGAGAAAAGACAGCCTCTTCAATAAGTGTGCTGGGCAAACTGGACAGGTACATGTAAAAGTATGAGATTAGATCACTCCCTAACACCATACAGAAAAATAAGCTCAAAATAGATTAGAGACCTAAATTTAAGGCCACAAACTATCAAACTCTTAGAGGAAAACATAGGCAGAACACTCGATGACATAAATCATAGCAAGATCCTTTTTGACCCACCTCCTAGAGAAATGGAAATAAAAACAAAAATAAACAAATGGGACCTCATGAAACTTCAAAGCTTTTGCACAGCAAAGGAAACCATAAACAAGACCAAAAGACAACCCTCGGAATGGGAGAAAATATTTGCAAATGAAGCAACTGACAAAGGATTAATTTCCAAAATTTACAAGCAGCTCATGCAGCTCAATAACAACAAAACAAACAATCCAATCCAAAATTGGGCAGAAGACCTAAATAGACATTTCTCCAAAGAAGATATACAGACTGCCAACAAACATATGAAAGAATGCTCAACATCATTAATCATTAGAGAAATGCAAATCAAAACTACAATGAGGTAACATCTCACACCAGTCAGAATGGCCATCATCAAAAAATCTAGAAATAATAAATGCTGGAGAGTGTGTGGAGAAAAAAGAACACTCTTGCACTGCTGGTGGGAATGTGAATTGGTTCAGCCACTATGGAGAACAGTATGGAGGTTCCTTAAAAAACTGGAAATAAAACTGCCATATGACCCAGCAATCCCACTATTGGGCATATACCCTGAGAAAACCAAAATTCAAAAAGAGTCATGTACCAAAATGTTCATTGCAGTTCTATTTACAATAGCCTGGAGATGGAAACAACCTAAGTGCCCATCATCGGGTGGATGGATAAAGAAGATGTGGCACATATATACAATGGAATATTACTCAGCCATAAAAAGAAACAAAAGTGAGCTGTTTGTAATGAGGTGGGTAGACCTAGAGTCTGTCATACAGAATGAAGTAAGTCAGAAAGAGAAAGACAAATACCGTATGCTAACACGTTTTTGGAATTTAAGAAAAAAACATGTCATGGAGAACCTAGGGGTAAGACAGGAATAAAGACACAGACCTACTGGAGAATGGACTTGAGGATATGGGGAGGGGGAAATGTGAGCTGTAACAAAGTGAGAGAGAGGCATGGACATATATACACTAACAAACTTAAGGTAGATAACTAGTGGGAAGCAGCCGCATAGCACAGGGATATCAGCTCGGTGTTTTGTGACCACCTGGAGGGGTGGGATAGGGAGGGTGGTAGGGAGGGAGACTCGAGGGAAGAAATATGGGAACATATGTATATGTATAACTGATTCACTTTGTTATAAAGCAGAAACTAACACATCATTGTAAAGCAATTATACCCCAATAAAGATGTTAAAAAAAAAAGAAAGATCAAAGGATAATTTGACAGTAACAAAAGAATACTAGAATATAACACCAAACTTAAATAAATTGACTATATGCAATTTATATATAAATTATGTATATTTATATATAAATTATGTATATATATGTATATATAAATCTAAAAGGAAAATAATACACATTCTTTTCAAGTACACATAAAACATTCTCTAGGATAGATCACATGCTATGTCACAAAAAAATTATCAATAATTTAAGAAGATTGAAATCATATCAAGCACCTTTCCTGACCCCAATGGTATGAAACTAGAAACGAACTACAAGAAAAAAATGTAAAAAATACAGACATGTGGGGATTGAAAATAATCTACTAAACAACGTGTGGTACACTGAAGAAATCTAACAGGAAATAACAGATACATGGAAACAAAAGTAAATGAAATCAAAAGAACCAAAACTTTATGGTACACAGCAAAAGCAGTTATAAGAGGGAAGTTTATAGTGATACAAGTATACCTCAGGAAACAAAGAAACAAAATTCAGATAAACAATCTAACTTAAACATACAGAAACTAGAAAAAGAAGAACAAATGATACTTGAAGTTAGTAGAAGAAAATGAATCATAAAGATTAGAGTATAAATAAATAAAATACAGACTTAAAACACAATAGAGGACTTCCCTCGTGGTCCAGTGGTTAAGACTATGAGTTTCTGTTGCAGGGACATGGGTTTGATCCTTGGTCATGGAACTAGATACCACATGCCACATGGCATGGCCAAAACAAACAAACAAACAAGAACAACAAAAACAAAAGAATCAATGAAAACAGGACGAATTTCTTTGAAAAGATAAATTAAATTGATAAAATTGTAGCTAGACTCATCAAGAAAATCAGTTAGAGAACCCAAATAAATAAAATTAGAATTGAAAGAGAAGTTACAAACTGCAACAGAGAAATACAAATGATCATAAGAGATTCATCTGAAAAACTATATGCCAATAAAATGGGAAAACTAGAAGAAATTTATAAATTCTTAGAAATGCAAATTCTTGCAAGACAGAATCAGGAAGAAAACATAAAATATAAACAGACCAATTGTCAGTAATAAGATGGAATTAATAATCAAAAAATCATACACCACGATCAAATGGGATTTATCCAAGAGATGCAATGATTCTTCAATATATGTAAGTTGATCAATGAGACACACCACATTAATAAATTGATGAAAAAACACCACATGGCCATCTGAACAGATGTAGGAAAGGCTTTTGACAGAACTCAACACCCATTTATGATAAAAACTTTCCAGAAAGTGAGCATAGAAGGAACTTATCTCAAAAAAATAATGGCCATATATGACAAACCTACAGCAAACATCTTTCTCAACAGTGAAAGACTGAAAACATTTTTTCCAAGATAAGGAAAAAGGCAAGGATATCCACTCATGCCATTTTTATTCAACATACTTTTGGAAGTCCTAAACACAGCAATCAGAGAAGGAAAAGAAATCAAAAGAATCCAAATTGGAAAAGAAAAAGTAAAATTGTCATTGTTTGCAGATGACATGATGTTATGCATAGAAAATCCTAAAGATGCTACCAGAAAACTACAAAAGCTCACCAGTAAATTAGGAAAAGTTTCAGAATACAAAATTAATACACAGAAATATTTTGCATTCCTACACACTAATAACAAAAGATCAGAAAAATAAATTAAGGGAACAATCTCATTTACCTTTGCATCAAAAAGAATAAAATACATAGGAATAAACTTACCTAAGGAAGCAAAAAACCTGTACTCAGAAAACTGCAAGATACTGATGGATATGACACAAAGAGATGGAGAGATATACCATGTTCATGGATTGGAAAAATCAATATTGTCAAAATGACTATACTACCAAAATAACTCCACAGATTCAATGCAGTCCCTACCAAATTACCAAAAACATTTTTCATAGAATTAGAACAAAAATGTTTACAATTTGTATGGAAACACAAAAGACCCCAAGTAGGCAAAGAAATCTTAAGAAAGAAAAACAAAGCTGGAGGAATCAGGTTCCCTGACTTCAGACTATACTACAAAGCTACTGTAATCAAAACAGTATGTTACAGGCATAAAAAGAGAAATATATATCATTGGAACAATATAAAAATTCAGAGATAAACCCACACATCTATGGTCACCTTATCTATGAAAAAGGAGGAGGAAACCTTCAAGATGGTGGAATAGTAAGACGTGGAGATCACCTTCCTCCAAGCAAATACATCAGAAATACAGCTACATGTGGACCAACTCTGACAGAACACTTACTAAAAGCTAGCAGAAGACCTCAGACTTCCCAAAAGCAAAGAAACACTCCATATACCTGGGTAGGGCAAAAGAAAAAAGATAAAAGTGAGACAAAAGAATAGGGAGAGGACTTACACCTCTGGGAGGGAGCTGTGAAGGAGGAAATGTTTCCACACACTAGGAAGCCACTTAATGGGAAGAGATGGGCGGTGGTGGGAGGAAGCTTCAGAGCCAACGAAGAGAGCAAAACAATAAGAGTGCAGAGGGCAAAGAGGAGAGATTCCCATACAGAGGATTTGTGCCAGCAAGCACTCACCAACCTGAGAGGTTTATCTGCTTACCCACAGGGGTGGGTAGAGGCTGGGAGCTGAGGCTCAGGTTTCAGAGTTCAGATCCCAGGGAGAGGACTGGGGTTGGCTGCATGAACACAGCCTGAAGGGAGCTACTGCACCACAGCTAGCTGGGAGGGATTCCAGAATAATGTCTGGAACTGCCTAAGAGGGAAGAGAATATTGTCTTGAGGTGCACGAGGAGAGGGGATTCACAGCACCACTTAAATGAGCTCCAGAGACAGGTGCAAGCTGTGGCTATCAGTGTGACACAAGAGACAGGCATGAAATGCTAAAGCTGCTGCAGCCACCAAGAAATCTGTGTACAAGCACAGGGCACTATCCACAACTCCCTTTCTGGGAGCCTGTGCAGCCTGCCACTGCCAGGGTCCCATGATCCAGGGACAACTACCCCAGGAGAACACACACTGCACCTCAGGCTCTTGCAACTTCATGCCAGCCTTTGCCACCACAGGCTCACCCTTCATTCTGTACCCCTCCCGCCTCCCAGCCTGAGAGAGCCAGAGCCCCCTAATCAGCTGTTACTTTAACCCTGTCCTATCTGAGTGAAGAACAGACAACCTTAGGTGACCTACATACAGATACGGGCCCAAATCCAAAGCTGAAGTCCAGGAACTGTATGAAAAAAGAAGAGAAAGGGAAATTTCACACAGCAGTCTCAGGAGCAGTGGTTTAAAACTCCACAGTAAACTTGGTGCACCCTGAACCTGTGGAATACCTGAATAGACAATGAATCATCCCAAAATTGAAGTGGTGGACTTTGAGAGTAACTGTAGACTTTGGGTTTGCTTTCTGCATCTAATTTGTTTCTGGTTTTATGTTTATCTTAATTTACTATTTAGAGTTTATTATCATTATAGATTTCTTTATTGATTTGGTTGCTCCTTTCCTTTTTTGTTTCTATATATATTTTTTTCCTTTTTCTCTTTTTGTGAGTGTGTATGTGTATGCTTCATTGTGAGATTTTGTCTGTATAGCTTTGTTTTTACCATTTTTCCTAGGGTTCTGTC
Source organism: Lagenorhynchus albirostris (assembly GCF_949774975.1). Lineage (NCBI taxonomy): Eukaryota > Metazoa > Chordata > Mammalia > Artiodactyla > Delphinidae > Lagenorhynchus > Lagenorhynchus albirostris. The sequence goes on along the minus strand of NC_083112.1, from coordinate 42,107,098 downwards.
TGCCTCTCACAATTTTTTTTTAGTATAGTTTTTAGTGCTTGTTATCATTGGTAGATTTGTATTTTTGGTTTGGCTGCTCTCTTCTCTTTCTTTTTTTTTCTCTTTTTTTATTACTTTTCAATTTTTAAAAATTTCTAATTTTTTTTTAATTTTAATACCTTTTTAAATTTATTTTTTTCTTTTCTTTCTTTCTCCCTTCTCTTCTGAGCCATGTGGCTGACAGGATCTTGGTGCTGTGGCTGGGAGTCAGGCCTGTGCCTCTGAGGTGGGTGAGCCAAGTTCAGGGAATTCATCCAACAGAGACCTCCTGGCTCCCCATAATATCAAACAGTGAAAGTTCTCCCACAGATCTCCATCTCAACGCTAAGACCCAGCTTCATTAAACGACCAGCAAGCTACAGTCATGGACACCCTATACCAAACAACTAGCAAGACAGGAACACAATCTCACCCATTAGCAGAGAGGCTGCCTAAAATCATAAGGTCAGAGACACCCAAAAGCACACCACCGGATGTGGTCCCACCCACTAAAAAGACAAGATCCAGCCTCATCCACCAGAAGATAGGCGCTAGGTCCCTCAACCAGGAAAACTATACAACCCACTGAACCAACCTTAGCCACTGGGGGCAGATACCAAAAACAAAGGGAATTATCAACCTGCAGCCTGTGAAAAGCAGACCCCAAACACAGTAAGTTAGCAAATTGAGAAGACAGAGAAACACAGAGCAGGTGAAGCAGCAAGGTAAAAACCCACCAGACCAAACAAATGAAGAGGAAACAAGCAGTATACCTGAACAAGAATTCAGAGTAATGATAGCAAAGATGATCCAAAGTCTTGGAAATAGAAAGGAAAAAATACAAAAAAAGTTTAACAAGAATCTGAAAGAACTAAAGAGAAAACAAACAATGATGAACAACACAATAAATGAAATTAAAAATTCTCTAGAAGGAATCAAGAGCAGAATAACAGGCAGAAGAACGGAGAAGTGACCTGAAAGACAATATAGTGAAAGTAACTACTGCAGAGCATAATAAAGAAAAATGAATGAAAATAATTGAGGTCATTCTCAGACACCTCTGGGACAACAATAAATGCACCTTCAAATTATAGGAGTCCCAGAAGAAGCAGAGAGAAAGAAAGGGACTGAGAAAATATTTGAAGAGATTATAGTTCTAAACTTCCCTAATATGGCAAAAGAAATAGTCAATCAAGTTCGGGAAGTGAAAAGAATCCCATACAGGATAAATCCAGGGGGAAAGACACCAAGACACATATTAATCAAAGTATCAAAAATTAAATGCAAAGAAAAAATATTAAAAGGAACAAGGGAAAAGCAACAAATAACATACAAGGGAATCCCCATAAAGTTAACAGCTAACCTTTCAGCAGAAACTCTGCAAGCCAGAAGGGAGAGGAAGGTTATATTTAAAGGGATGAAAGGGAGAAACCTACAACAAAGATTACTCTACCGAGAAGGGATCTCATTCAGATTTGACAGAGAGATTAAAACATTTACAGACAAGCAAAGGCTAAGAGAATACAGCACCACAAAAGCTGCTTTACAAAAAATGCTAAAGGAAATTCTCTAGGTAGGAAGCACAAGAGAAGGAAAAGACCAACCATAACAAACCCAAAATAATTCAGAAAATGGTAATAGGAACATGCATATCGATAATTACCTTTAATATAAATGGATGAAATGCTCCAACCAAAAGATATAAACTTGCTGAATGGGTAAAACAAGGCCAATATAAATGCTGTCTACAAGAGACCCACTTCAGACCTAGGGACACAGACAGACTGAAAGTGAAGGGATGGAAAATGATATTCCATGCAAATGGCAATAAAAAGAAAGCTGGAGTAGCAATACTCATATCAGATAAAATAGACTTCAAAATAAAGTATATTACAAGAGACACAGAAGAACTCTACATAATGATCAAGTGATCAATCCAAGAAGAAGATATAACAATTATAAATATTTATGCACCCAACATAGGAACACCTCAATAGATAAGGCAAATGTTAACAGCAATAAAAGGGGAAATCAAAAGTAACACAATCATAATAGGGGACATTAACACCCCACCTTCACCAGTGGACATATCATCCTAAGTGAAAATAAATAAGGAAACATAAGTTTTAAATAATACCTTAAATAAGATGGACTTATTCAATATTTATAGGACATTCCAAGCAAAAGCTACAGAATACTTTCTTCTCAAGTGCTCATGGAACATTCTCCAGGTTAGATCATATGTTGGGTCACAAATCAAACTTTGGTAAATTTAAGAAAATTGAAATCATATCAAGTAACATTTCTGACCACAATGCTATGAGACTAGATATCAACTATAGGAAAAAATATGTAAAAAATACAAACAAATGGGGCTTCCCTGGTGGTGCAGTGGTTGAGAGTCCGCCTGCCACTGCAGGGGACACGGGTTCATGCCCTGGTCCAGGAAGATCCCACATGCCATGGAGTGGCTAGACCTGTAAGCCATGGCCGCTGAGCCTGCACATCTGGAGCCTGTGCCCCGCAATGGGAGAGGCCACAGCAGTGAGAGTTCTGTGTACCACAAAACAAACAAACAAACAAAACATGGAGGCTAAACCATACATTACTAAATAACCAAGGGATCACTGAAGAAATGAAATAGGAAATCAAAGTATACCTAGAAACAAATGACAATGAAAACATGATAACACAAAACCTATGAGATGCAGCAAAAGCAGTTCTAAGAGGCAAGTTTATAGCAATTCAATCTTACCTCAAGAAGCAAGAAACATCTCAAATAAAAAAAATAACATTACACCTACAGCAATTAAAGGAAGAAAAAAAGCACAAGCAAAATTTAGCAGAAGGAGAGAAATCATAAAGAACAGATCAGATATAAATGAAAAAGAAATGAAGAAAATAAGAGCAAAGGTCAATAAAACTAAAAACTGGTTCTTTTAGATGATAAACAAATTGATAAACCATTAGCCAGACTAATTTAGAAAAAAAAGGGAGAAAGCTCAAATCAATAGAATTAGAAATGAAAAGGTCAATTAACAACTGACACTTCAGAAATACAAAGGATTATGAGAGATTACTGCAAGCAACCATATGCCAATAAAATGGACAACCTGGAAGAAATGGACAAATTCTTAGAAAAGCACAACCTTCAAAGACTGAACTAGGAAGAAATAGAAAATATAAACAGACCAAACACAAGCACTGAAATAGAAACTGTGATTATAATTCTTCCAACAAACAAAAGCCAAGGATCAGATGGCTTAACAGGCTAATTCTATCAATCATTTAGAGAAAAGTTAACACATATCCTTCTCAACTCTTCCAAATATAGCAGTGGCAGGAATACTCCCAAACACATTCTATGAGGCCACCCTCACCCTGATACCAAAACCAGACAAAGATATCACAAAGAAAGAAAACTACAGTCTAATATAACTGATGAAAATAGATGCAAAAATCCTGAACAAAATACTAGCAAACAGACCAAGAACATATTAAAAGGATCATACACCATGATCAAGTGGGGTTTATCCCAGGAATGCAAGGATTCTTCAATATATGCAAATCAATCAATGTGATAAACCATACAAAGAAATTGAAGGAGAAAAAGCATACGATCATCTCAGTAGATGCAGAAAAAGCATTCAACAAAATTCAACACCCATTTATGGTAAAAACCCTCCAGAAAGTAAGCATAGAGGGAACTTACCTCAACATAATAAAGGACATATATAAAAAACCCACAGCCTACATTGTTCTCAAAGATGAAAAACTAAAACCATTGCCTCTAGGATCAGGAACAAGACAAGGTGGTCCACTCTCACCACTGGTATTCAACATAGTTTTAGAAGTTTTAGCCACAGCAATCAGAGAAGAAGAAGAAATAAAAGGAAACCAAATCAGAAAAGAAGTAAAGCTGTCATTGTTTTCAAATGACATGATACTATACATAGAGAATCCTAAAAATGCTACCAAAAACTACTAGAGCTCATCAATGAATTTGGTAAAGTAGCAGGATACAGAATTAATACCCAGAAATCTCTTGCATTCCTATACACTAATGATTAAAAATCTGAAAGTGAAATCAAGAAAACACTCCCATTTACCATTGCAACCAAAAAGAATAAAATACCTAGGAATAATCCTACATAAGGAGACAAAAGACTTGTATGCAGAACTATAAGACACTGATGAAAGAAATTAAAGATGATACAATGGAGAGATATACCAAGTTCTTGGATTGGAAGAATTAACATTGTGAGAATGACTATACTACCCAAAGCAATCGACAGACTGAATGCAATCCCTATCAAACTACCAATGGTATTTTTCACAGAACTAAAACAAAAAGTTTCACAATTTGTATGGAAACCCAAAAGACTCTGATAGCCAAAGCATTCTTGCAAAAGAAAAATAGAGCTGGAGGAATCAGTCTCCCTGTCTTAGACTATACTAAAAGCTACATTAGTCAAGACAGTATGGTACTGACACAAAAACACAAATATTGATCAATGGAACAGGATAGGAATCCCAGAGATAAACTTACACACATATGGTTACATCATCTTTGATAAAGGAGGCATGAATATGCAATGAAGAAAAGACAGCCTCTTCAATAATTGGTGCTGGGAAAACTGGACAGCTACATGTAAAAGAATGAAATTGGAATACTCCCTTACACCATACACAAGAGTATACTTAAAATTGATTAAAGACCTAAATGTAAGGCCAGATACTATAAAACTCTTACAGGAAAATGTAGGCAGAACACTCTATGACATAAATCACAGCAAGATCCTTTCTGACCCACATCTTAGAGAAATGGATATAAAAACAAAAATAAACAAATGAGACCTAATGAAAATTAAAAGATTTTGCACAGCAAAGGAAACTATAAACAAAATGAAAAGACAACCCTCAGAATGGGAAAAAAACTTTTGCATATGAAGCAACTGATGAAAGATTAATCTCCACAATCTACAAGCAACCCATGCAACTCAATATCAAAAAAACAAACTACCCAATCCAAAAATGGGTAGACGACCTAAAAAGACATTTCTCCAAAGAAGATATACAGATTGCCAACAAACACATGAAATGATGCTCAACATTAGTAATCATTAGAGAAATGCTAATCAAAATGACAGTGATGTATCACTTCATACTAGGCAGAATGACCATCATTAAAAAATCTACAAACAATAAATGCTGAAGAAGGTGTGGAGGAAAGGGAACCCTCTTACACTCTTGGTGCAAATGTAAGTTGATACCACCACTATGGAGAACATTATGGAGGTTCCTTAAAAAACTAAAAGTTGAACTACCATACAACACAGCAATCCCACTACTGGGCATATACCCTGAGCAAACCATAATTCAAAAAGAGTCATGTGCCACAATGTTCATTGTAGCTCTATTTACAAGAGCCAAGACATGCAAGTAAGCAATAATCCATTGTATATATGTGCCACATCTTTTTTTTTTTTCTTGCAGTATGCGGTATGCAGGCCTCTCACCGTTGTGATCTCTCCCATTGTGGAGCACAGGATCTGGACGTGCAGGCTCAGTGACCATGGCTCACAGGCCCAGCCACTCTGCAACATGTGGGATCTTCCCGGACTAGAGCACGAACCCATGTCCCCTGCATTGGCAGGCAGACTCTCAACCACTGCGCCACCAGGGAAGCCCCGTGTGCCACATCTTCTTTATCCATTCATCCACAGATGAATGGATAAAGAAGATGTGGCACATATATACAAAGGACTATTTCTCAGTCATAAAAAGAAACGAAACTGAATTATTTGTAGTGAGGTGGATGGACTTAGAGTCTGTCATACAGACTGAAGTGAGTCAGAAAGTGAAAAACAAATACCGTATGCCAACAAATATATGTGGCATCTAAAATAATAATAATAAAAAAAGATTCTGAAGAACCTAGGGGCAGGACAGGAATAAAGATGCAAATGGGCTTGAGGACATGGGGAGGGGTAATGGTAAGCTGGGACGAAGTGAGAGAGTGACATGGATGTATATATACTACCAAATGTAAAATAGATAGCTAGTGGGAAGCAGCCACATAGCACAGGGAGATCATCTCAGTGCTTTGTGTCCACCTTTAGGGGTGGGATAGGGAGGGTTGGAGGGAGACGCATGAGGGAGGAGATATGGTGATATATGTATATGTATAGCTGATTCACTTTGTTATAAGGCAGAAACTAACCCACCATTATAAAACAATTATACTCTAATAAAGGTGTTGAAAAAAATCCAGATGAACACTTGAATAAAAAAATAAATAAATGGAGGCAACAATATTCAATGGAGAAGACAGTGTCTTCAATAAGTGGTTCCTGGAAAACTGGAGAGCTACATTTAAAAGAGTGAAATTAGAACACTCTCTAACACAAGACACAAAAATAAACTCTAAATGGGTTAAAGATCTAAATGTAAGGCTGGACTATAAAACTTGTTGAGAAAAACACAGGCAGAACACACGCTCACATAAATTGCAGCAAGATCATTTTTTATCCACCTCCTAGAGTAATGAAAATAACAAAATTAAACAACTGTGATATAATTAAACCTAAAATGTTTTGCACAGTGAAGGAAACCATAAACAAAATGAAAAGACAGCCAACAGAATGGGAGAATATATTTTCACAAAATCAACCAACAACAGATTAATGTCCAAAATATACAAACAGCTCATGTAGATCAATATCAAATAAACAAATAATTTTAAAATGTGTGGAGTTTTCCACAGAGCTGGAACTCCCTGCTCGGGGTCTCTTCCCTCTGCCATCATGGAACTGCCCCAGAGCCTGAGGGGAGGGTGGCCTCACTGAGGCTGCCAGCTCCAGTGGGGACCCAGTGGCCGAAGCCATAACAGTTGTGGGGACAGAGAGCCAAATCACTCATCCAGGGGTAAGCCAGCTGCCATGTCATGAGGACACTAAAGCAGCCCTAAGGAGACATACATGTGACAAGAAACTGAGGCCTCCAACTGCAGCCACGTTACCATATGGATGAAAGGCTCTTGGTGCAGCAGCCAGGAGTCAGTGCTGTGCCTCTGAGGTGAGAGAGTCAACTTCAAGACACTGGTCCACAAAAGACTTCCCAGCTCCACATAATATCAAATGGCAAAAATGTCCCACAGATCACCATCTCAACACCAAAACCCAGCTCCACTCAATGACCAGCAAGCTACAGTGTTGGACACCCTATGTCAAACAACTAGCAAGACAGGAAGGCAACACCACCCATTAGCAGAGAGGCTGCCTAAAATAATAATAAGTCCACAGACACCCCAAAACACACCACCAGACGTGGACCTGCTCACCAGAAAGACAAGATAAACTCTCATTCAACAGAACACAGGCACTAGTCCCCTCCACCAGGAAGCCTACACAACCCACTGAACCAACCTTAGCCACTGGGGACAGACACCAAAAACAACGAGAACTATGAACTTGCAGCCTGCAAAAAGGAGACACCAAACACAGTAAGATAAGCAAAATGAAAAGACAGGAAAACACACAGCAGATGAAGGAGCAAGATAAAAACCCACCAGACCTAACAAATGAAGAGGAAATAGGCAGTCTAGCTGAAAAAGAATTCAGAATAATGATAGAAAAGATGATCCAAAATCTTGCAAATAGAATAGAGAAAATGCAGGAAACTTTTAATAGGGACCTAGAAGAACTAAAGATGAAACAAGCAATGATGAACAACACAATAAATGAAACTAAAAATAATCTACAAGGGATCAATAGCAGAACAACTGAGGCAGAAGAACGGACACATGACCTAGAAGATAAAATAGTGGAAATGACTACTGCAGAGCAGAATAAAGAAAAAAGAATGAAAAGAACTGAGGACAGTCTCAGAGAGCTCTGGGACAAAATTAAATGCACCAACATTAGAATTATAGTGGTTCCAGAAGAAGAACAGAAAAAGAAAGGGAATGAGAAAATATTTGCAGGAATTATAGTTGAAAACTTCCCTAATATGGGAAAGGAAATAGTTAATCAAGTCCAGGAAGCACAGAGAGTCCCGTACAGGATAAATGCAAGGAGAAATATGCCAAGACACATATTAATCAAAGTGTCAAAAATTAAATAAGAAGAAAGCATATTAAAAACAGCAAGGGAAAAACAACAAATAACACACAAGGGAATCCCCATAAGGTTAACAGGTGATCTTTCAGCAGAAACTCTGCAAGCCAGAAGGGAATGGCAGGACATATTTAAAGTGATGAAGGAGAAAAACCTACAACCAAGATTACTCTACCGAGCAAGGATCTCATTCACATTTGATGGAGAAATTAAAACATTTAAAGACAAGTAAGAGCTGAGAGAGTTCAACACCAGAAAACCAGCTTTACAACAAATGCTAAAGGTACTTCTATAGGCCAGAAACACAAGAGAAGGTAAATACCAACAATAAAAAACCCAAAACAATTAAGAAAATGGGATTAAGAACATATGCATCAATAATTACCTTAAATGTAAATGGTTAAATGCTCCCACCAAAAGACACAGACTGGCTGAATGCATACAAAAACAAGACCCATATATACGCTGTCTACAAGAGACCTACTTCAGATCTAGAGACACATACAGACTGAAAGTGAGGGGATGGAAAAAGATATTCCATGCAAATGGAAACCAAAAGAAAGCTGGAGTAGCAATTCTCATATCAGACAAAATAGACTTTAAAATAAAGACTATTAGAAGAGACAAAGAAGGACACTATATAATGATGAAGGGATCGATCCAAGAAGAAGATATAAAAATTGTAAATATTTATGCACCCAACATAGGAGCATCTCAATACATAAGGCAAATACTGACAGCCATGAAATGGAAAATCGACAGTAACACATTCATAGTAGGGGACGTTAACACCCCAGTTTCAGCAATTGGAAAATCATCCAAAATGAAAATAAATAAGGAAACACAAGCTTTAAATGACACATAAAACAAGATGGACTTAATGATATTTATAGGACATTCCATCCAAAAACAACAGAATACATATTTTTCTCAAGTGCTCATGGAACATTCTCCAGGATAGATCATATCTTGGGTCACAAATCAAGCCATGGTAAATTTGAGAAAATTGAAGTTGTATCAAGTATCTTTTCCGACCCAAACGCTATGAGACTAGATATCAATTACAAGAAAAGATCTGTAAAAAATCCAAACACATGGAGGCTAAACAATATACTACTTAATAGCGAAGTGATCACTGAAGAAATCAAAGGGGAAATCAAAAAATACCTACAAACAAATGACAATGGAGACACAACAATCCAAAACCTAAGGGATGCAGGAAAAGCAGTTCTAAGAGGGAAGTATATAGCAATACAATCCTACCTTAAGAAACAGGAAACATCTCGAATAAACAACCTAAACTTTCACCTAAAGCAATTAGAGAAAGAAGAACAAAAAAACCCAAAGTTAGCAGAAGGAAAGAAATCATAAAAATCAGATCAGAAATAAATGAAAAAGAAATGAAGGAAATGATAACAAAGATCAATAAAACTAAAAGCTGGTTCCTTGAGAAGATAAAAAAAATTGATAAACCATTAGCAAGACTCATCAAGAAAAAAAGGGAGAAGACTCCTATCAATAGAATTAGAAATGAGAAAGGAGAAGTAACAACTGAAACTGCAGAAATACAAATGATCATGAGAGATTACTACAAAGAACACTAGGCCAATGAAATGGACAACCTGGAAGAAATGGACAAATTCTTAGAAATGCACAACTGGCAAGACTGAATCAGGAAGAAATAGAAAATCTGAACAGACCAATCACAAGCACTGAAATTGAAACTGTGATTAAAAATTTTCCAACAAACAAAAGCCCAGGACCAGATGGCTTCACAGGCGAATTCTATCAAACATTTAGAGAAGAGCTAACACCTATTCTTCTCAAACTCTTCCAAAATATAGCAGAGGGGGGAACACTCCCAAACTCCTTCTACGAGGCCACCATCATCCTGATACCAAAACCAGAGAAGAAGGTTACAAACAAATAAAACTACAGGCCGATATCACTGATGAACATAGATGCAAAAATCCTCAACAAAATACTAGCAAACAGGATCCAACAGCACATTAAAAGGATCATACACCATAATCAAGTGGGGTTTATGCCAGGAATGCAAGGATTCTTCCATATATGAAAATTAATCAATGTGATATGCCATATTAATAAATTGAAGGAGAAAATCCATATGGTCATCTCAATAGATGCAGAGAAAGTTTTCAACAAAATTCAACACCTATTTATGATAAAAACCCTGCAGAAAATATGCATAGAGGGAACTTTCCTCAACATGATAAAGGCCATATATGAGAAACACACAGACAACATCATCCTAAATGGTGATAAACTGAAAGCATTTCCACTAAGATCAGGAAAAAGGCAAGGTTGCCCACTCACACCACTCTTATTCAACATAGATTTGGAAGTTGTAGCCACAGCAATCAGAGAAGAAAAGGAAATGAAAGGAATCCAAATTGGAAAAGAAGAAGTAAAACTGTCACTGTTTGCAGATGACATGATACAATACATAGAGAATCCTAAGGATGCTAGCAGAAAACTACTAGAGCTAATCAATGAATTTGGAGAAGTAGCAGGAAATAAAGTTGATGCACAGAAATCTTGGCATTCCTATACATTAATGATGAAAAACCTGAAAGTGAAATCAAGACAACACTCCCATTTAGCATTTCAAGAAAAAGAATAAAATATTTAGGAATAAACATACCTAAGGAGACAAAAGACTTGTATGAAGAAAATTATAAGACACTGATGAAAGAAATTAAAGATGATACAAATAGATGGAGAAATATACCATGTTCTTGGATTGGAAGAATCAACATTGTTAAAATGACACTACTACACAAAGCAAGATACATATTCAATGTGATCCCTCTCAAACTACCACTGGCATTTTTCACAGAACTAGAACAAAAAATTTCACAATTTGTATGGAAACACAAAAGACCCCGAATAGCCAAAGCAATCTTGAGAACGAAGAAAGGAGCTGGAGGAATCAGGCTCCCTGTGTTCAGACTATACTACAAAGCTACATTAATCAAGACAGTATGGTACTGGCACAAAAACAGAACTATAGATCAATGGAACAGGATAGAAAGCCCAGAGAAAAACCCACACACTTATGGTCACCTTGTCTTTGATAAAGGAGGCATAGATGTACAGTGGAGAAAGGACAGTCTCTGCAATAAGTGGTGCTGGGAAAACTGGACAGGTACATGTAAAAGTATGAGATTAGATCACTCATTAACACCATACACAAAAATAAGCTCAAAATAGATTAGAGACCTAAATTTAAGGCCACAAACTATCAAACTCTTAGAGGAAAACATAGGCAGAACACTCGATGACATAAATCATAGCAAGATCCTTTTTGACCCACCTCCTAGAGAAATGGAAATAAAAACAAAAATAAACAAATGGGACCTCATGAAACTTCAAAGCTTTTGCACAGCAAAGGAAACCATAAACAAGACCAAAAGACAACTTTCAGAATGGGAGAAAATATTTGCAAATGAAGCAACTGACAAAGGGTTAATTTCCAAAATTTACAAGCAGCTCATGCAGCTCAATAACAAAAAAACAAACAACCCAATCCAAAAATGGGCAGAATACCTAAATAGATATTTCTCCAAAGAAGATATACAGACTGCCAACAAACACATGAAATAATGCTCAACATCATTAATCATTAGAGAAATTCAAATCAAATCTACAATGAGATATCATCTCACACCAACCAGAATGGCCATCATCAAAAAATCTAGAAGCAATAAATGCTGGAGAGGGTGTGGAGAAAAGGGAACACCCTTGCATTGCTGGTGGGAATTTGAATTGGTTCAGCCACTATGGAGAACAGTATGGAGGTTCCTTAAAAAACTACAAATAGAACTACCATATGACCCAGCAATCACACTACTGGGCATATACCCTGAGAAAACCATAATTCAAAAAGAGTCATGTACCAAAATGTTCATTGCAGCTCTATTTATAATAGCCTGGAGATGGAAACAAGCTAAGTGTCCATCATCGGATGAATGGATAAAGAAGATATGACACATATATTCAATGGAATATTACTCAGCCATAAAAAGAAATGAAATTGAGCTATTTGTAATGAAGTGGGTGGATGTAGAGTCTGTCATACAGAGTGAAGTAAGTCAGAAACAGAAAGGCAAATACCATATGCTAACACATATATATGGAATTTAAGGAAAAAAATGTCATGAAGAACCTAACGGTAAAACAGGAATAAAGACACAGATCTGCTAGAGAATGGACTTGAGGATATGGGGATGGGGAAGGGTAAGATGTGACAAAGTGAGAGAGTGGCCTGGACATATATACACTAGCAAACGTAAAATAGATAGCTAGTGGGAAGAAGCCGCATAGCAAAGGGAGATCAGCTCGGTGCTTTGTAACCACCTAGAAGGGTAGGATAGGGAGGGTGGGAGGGAGGGAGACACAAGAGGGAAGAGATATGGGAACATATGTATATGTATAACTGATTCACTTTGTTATAAAGCAGAAACTAACACACCATTGTAAAGCAATTATACTCCAATAAATATGTAAAAAAAAAAAGTAACAATGGAAATTTAAAAGAGAAAAAAATGTGTGGAAGTTCTAAATAGATATTTCTCCAGAGAAAGCATGCTGATAGCCAAAAAGCACATGCAAAGATGCTCAACATCACTAATTATTAGAAAAATGCAAATCAAAACTACAATGAGTTATCATCTCACATCATTCAAGATGACCATGATCAAAAACTCTACAAACAATAAATGCTGGGTGTAGCAAAAAAGGAACCCTCCTACAGTGTTGGCGGGAATGTAAATTGGTACAGCCATTATGGAGAACAGTATGGAAGTTCCTTAATAAACTGAATATAGAGCTACCGTATGATCCAGCAATCCCACCCCTGGGCATATATCCCGAGAAACCATAACTTGAAAGGATACATGCACCCCAATATTTATTGTAGCACTATTCACAATAGCCAGGACATCTGAGCCACCTAAATAGCCATCAACAGAAGAATGGATAAAGCAGATGTGGTACATACATAGAATGGAATATTATTTAGCCATAAAAAATAACAAAATAATGTCATTTGCAGGGACATGGATGGACACAGAAATTGTCATATGGAGTAAAGTTAGTCAGACAGAAAGACAAATACCATATGACAGCACTTCTATGTGCAATCTACAAAAAAAATGGTACAAATGAACTTATCTACAAAACAGAAATAGTGTCACAGATGTAAAATATATACTTATTGTTACTGGGGGGAAAGGGGGGTGGGATAAATTCAGGAATTGGGATTGACATACACACACTACTATATATAGAATGGATGACTAACAGTGACCTACTGTATAGCACAGTGAGCTCTACTTAATACTCTGTAGTGACCCATGTGGCAAAAGAATCTGAAGAAGAATTGATATATGTATATGTATGGCTGATTCACTTTGTTGTATGACAGCTGCTAGCACAGCATTGTAAATCAACTATACTCCAAAAACAAAAAAGTATACCAACAAACAAAGCCCATGAATAGACAGTTTCATAGGACAATTCTATCAAATATTTGAAAAGTTAACACCAATCCTTCTCAAAATATTCCAAAAATTGAAGAGGATGAAATTCATTCTACAAGGCCAGTATTACCCTGACACCAAAATCAGACAGAAACACCATAAAAATAGGAAATCCCAGGCCAATATATCTCATGAACATAGATGTAAAAATTTTCAACAAAATATTAGCAAACTGTATTCAACAATACTTTAAAACAATCATACACCATGATCAAGAAGGATTTATCCAAGTCGTGCAAGTATGGTTAAATATTCGAAATCCAATCATTGTAACACACCACATTAACTAATTGAAGAATAAAAATCTCAATAGTTGCAGAAAAAGCTTTTAATAAAATTCAACATTGATTTATGATGAAAAACTCTGAACAAAGTGAGTATAATGGAAACATAACTCAACATAATAAAGACATATATGACAAGATCATGGTTAACATTATACTCAACAGTGAAAAGATGAAAGCACTTCCTCAAAGATCAGAAACAAGTCAAAGATGACCACTCCTACCAGTTTTAAACAATGCTGTTGGAAGCCTTAGCCACAGCAATCAGACAAGGAAAAGGAATAATAGCAATTCAATTTGGAAAGGAAGAAGTAAAACTGTAACTATTTTCAGACTACATGATACTATATGTAAAAATCCTAAAGATGCCACTAAAAAACTTTTAGAATATATGAATTCAGTAAAGTTGTTGGTTGCAAAATTAAGGTACAGAAATCTGTTTCATTCCTATACACAGTAGTAAACTGTCAGAAAGACAAATTAAGTAAACAATCCCATTTATAATTGCATCAAAAAGGAATAACTCTAGGAATACATCTAATCAAGAAGGGAAAATACATGTATTCAGAAAGCTGTAAAAGACATTGATGAAAGAAACTGTAGACTTCAAAACAAATGAAAAGAGATACCATGTTCATGGATTATAAGAATTAATATTGCTAAAATGAACATACTATGCAAGGCAATCTACAGATTCAATTCTATGTCTAATGAAACTCCAATGGCATTTTTTACAGAATTACAAGTAATAATTCAAAATTGGTATGGAAACACAAAAGACCCTAAAGAGCAAAAACATACTGAGAAAGAAAAACAAAGCCGGATGTATCATGTTCCCTGATTTCAAAATATATAACTATGGTTATCAAAACAGAATCAAAACTGCATGTACCGGCACACAAAGAGACACATAGATCAATGGAACAAAATAAAACCCCGTAACCCAGAAATGAACCCACACACATGTGGTAAATTAAACCACTAAGATGAAGGAGGCAAGCATACACAGTGGAGAAAAGACAGCCTCCTCAGTAAACGGTGTTGGGAAAACTGCACAGCTACATGAATAGAATCAAACCAGACTACTTTCTCACATTGTATACAAAAAAATAAACTAAAAATGCATTATGTAAGACTTGAATTCATAAATCTCCTAGATGAAAACAGGCAGTACACTCTTTGACATCAGTCTCAAGTCAAAAAAAACAAAACAAAACAAAACAAATATAGAAATGGGACTACAACAAATTGAAAAGCTTTTGCACAGTAAAGGAAACTACCAACAAAATGAAAAGACCAGGTACTGAATGGAAAGAGATTCTTGCAAAGGATATATTTGGCAAGGGGTTAATATCAAAGGTATGCATTGAACATATAGAACTCAATATCAATAGTACAAACAACCTGACTAAAAATGTGCAGAAAACCTAAATATACATTCTTCCAAAGATGACATACCAATGACTAACAGATACATGAAAAGATGGTAACGTCACTAATCATCAGAGAAATGCAAATCAAAACCACAAAGAGATATAACCTCACACCTGTCAGAATGGCCATTATCAAAAAGACAGCAAATAACTAGTGTTGGAGAAGGTGTGGAGAAAGGGAAGTTTTGTGCACTATTAGCAGGAATGTCAGTTGGTGCAAAACTATGGAAAACAGTATGGATTCCTCAAAAAATTAAAAACTGAACGAGTATACAATCCAAACTTGAACTTATGGTTATTTTTCCAAAGAAAACAAAAACTAAATCAAACTGGTATAGTCACCCCTATGTTTATGGCAGCATTATTCACAATAGCCAAGATATGGAAGCAACTATCTGTCCATTGATAGATGAATGGATTAAAAAACACGTGATTATATATATATATATATATATATATATATATACACACACACACATATACATACAGTGGAATATTACTCAACCATAAAAAAGAATTCTTATCATTTGCAACAAAATGGATGGACCTAGAAGGTATTATGTTAGCGAAATAAGTGAGACAGAAAAAGACAAATACCATATGATTTCACTTATATGTGGAAACTAATAAACAAAACAAATGAACAAATATAACAAAACAGAAACAGACTCATAGATAAAAAGAACAAACCAGTGGTTGTCAGAGGGGTTGGGGCTGGGCAGATGAGTGAAATAAGTGAGAGAGATTAAGAGGTACAAAATTTAAATTGCAAAATAAATGCATCCTGCTGGTGAAAAGTATAGAGTGGGTAATCTGTTCAATAATAACATATTTTTTTCATGGTGACAAATATTTTTATGGTAACTGGACTTAACATGGTGATCATTTTGCAATGTATAGAAATACGAATCACTACATTGTACACCAGGAACTAACATTATGTTGTAGGTCAATTATACTTCAAATATAAACAAACCACCTCATAGAAAAAAGTTCAGATTTGTGGTTACCAGTGGTGGGGAGCAGGGGGAGGGCATGGACAAGGGTGGTCAAAAGGTACAAACTTCCAGTTATAAGATACATTAGTACTAGGGATGTAATCTGCATGATTATTATAAATAAAACTGCTGTATATTATATATGACATTTGTTGAGAGAAAATCCTGAGTTCTCATCACAAGGAAAAATAAGTTTTTTCTTTTTCTTTTATTTTGTATGTATATGAGATGATGGATGTTCACTAAACTTATTGTATTAAACATTTCATGATGTATGTAAGTCAAATTACTATGCTGTACACCTTGTACTTATACAGTGTTGTATGTCAATTACATCTCAATATAAGTGGAAGAAAAAATCAGATGCACAGTTATAATGACAAAATGAAATGTAGCATGATACTGATAAGGGGAAAATATATTTAAGAAAATAATATAACAACAAAGAAGAAAACATATGTATAATATTTCTATAAATATATTCTTCATACCTAATTTTTGTATTTATTGTTTTATATTTTGTATTCATAAATCCAAATTTTCAAAATAAAATCATATAATGTATAGGTAAAGTTGTAGATTCATAGGATCATTTATACACAGTTTTCCTGGGAAAACATCCAAGAGAAATTCTTACACAGGCCATATCTTTGTATTAGTTACAGTAGCAGTGCTTTAGAGTCAGGCTAGAGTCTATCAGTGTAGGATTGGGTTACTACAATGTGGTACTATTGGCAAACTGGAATATTATGCTGAAGAAAAAGATCAATGAAAATTTTCTACATAGTTGAATGTGAAGAGTACTTTAAAATTTATTAAAGTTAAAAAATATATATATTGTGTAAAATCATTAAAAATAATAAACATATGCAAAAACTGTATGTATTTTTTCAAGGATACATAGTGATCTGTGTTCATATTTTAAACTTTCAGAGTGGGTGCTGGCTGTGAAAAATCAGACAATGGGAAGACAGAAAGAGATAAAAATACAGCAGTATTACAGTAATTAAGTTAAACTTTACATGGAACAATAAGGCATTTATGTTATGACCTCATGTGTTGATTAACAACACTGTGCATCTGACACTCAAATAATGAAAAAGAGAGGGGAAAAAAGGTAAATATCTATAAAATAGATGTTACTTCTTTTTATTTGGTGAGATAACTTCTGTAGCTATTGCTATTTAAATGCATATTTACCCTTTGGATTTTCAACAAACACTGAAGAACCCGCCAGTATTTCCTGTTCTCAATCACTCACACACACATACACACACACACACCCCTATGCACACCTTCACATAAATAACTACTTAAGTTATTTTGGCATTTTTTCCTCATAATACAATATATATCCATAATCAATGGTTGGTTTCACATATAACTGTAAACTTTGCATCTTAATTTTAAAATTTTCTTTCTTTATTTTTATTCCTCAGCTTCTTATTTTTAATTGAAGTATGGTTGATGTGTAATATTATATGTTACATGTGTACAATATAGAGATTCACAATTTTTAAAAGTTATACTCTATTTATAGTTATACTAAAATATTTTCTATATTCTCCATGTTGTTGCAATATATCCTCATAGCTTATTTTATACCTAATAGTTTGTGCCTCTTAATCTGCTAAACCTATGTTGTCACTCCTCCCTTCCTTCTACTCATTGGCAACCACTAGTTTGATATTTATATATGTGAGTCTGCTTCTTTTGTTATTTTCACAGTTTGTTTTATTTTTCAGATTTCACATATAAGTGATATCACACAGTATTTGTCTTTTTCTCTCTGACTTATTTCACTTAGCATAATGCTCTCCAAGGACATCCATGTTGCTGTAAATGGAAAAATTCCATTCTTTTTATGGCTGAGTAGTATTCCACTATATATATATATATATATATACGGTGTGTGTGTGTGTATATATATATATATATATATATATACACACACACACACCGTATATATATATATATACCATATATATATACATATATATATACACCATATATATATATATACACCACTTCTTCTTTATCCAGTCATCTGTTGATGGACACTTAGATTGCTTCCATAACTTGGCAATTGTAAATAATGCTGCTATGAACATTGGAGTTTGTGTATCTTTTCAAACTAGTGTTTTTATTTTTCAGATATATACCCATGAGTGGAATTGCTGGGTCCTATGGTAGTTCTATTTTTAGTTTTCTGAGAAACCTCCCTACTGTTTTCCACAGCAGCTGCACCAATTTACATTCCCACCAACAGTGTACAAAGATTCACTTCTCTCCACATCATTACCAACATTTGTTATTTCTGTTCTTTTTGATGACAGCCATTCTGACAGGTGTGGGGTGACATCTCTTTGTAGTTTTTGTTTTGCATTTCTCTGATGATTAACGGTGTTGCGTATCTTTTAATGTGCCTGATGTCCATCTGTATGTCTTCTTTGGAAAAATGTCTATTCAGGTCTGCTGCCCATTTTTTTAATCAGGGATTTTGTTTTCTTGATGTTGAGTTGAATGAGTTTGTATATTTTGGATATTAACCCCTTATTGTTCATATCATTTGCAAATATTCCCTCTGACTCACTACGTTGTCTTTTCATTTTGGCAATGGTTTCCTTAGCTGTACAAAAGCTTTTAAGTTTAATTAGCTCTCAGTTGTTTATCTTTTCTTTTATTTCCTTTGTTTTAGGAGATGGATCCAAAAATACTATTGCTATGATTTGTGTAAAAGTGTGTACTGTCTATGATTTCCTCTAGGATACCATACCTTATGGTATCCAGTCTTACATTTAAGTCTTTAAACCATTTTGAGTTTATTTTTGTGTATGGTATTAGAGAATAGTTCTAATTTAATTCTTTTACATGTAGCTGCCCAGTTTTTCTCACACCACTTATTGAAGATGACTATCTTTTCTCCATTGTATATTCTTGCCCCCTTTGTTGTAGATTGTCTGAACATAATGGTGTGGGCTTATCTCTGGGCTCTCTAACCTGTTCCATTTATCTCTGTCTGTTTTTGTGCCAGCACCATACTGTTTTGATTACAGGAGCTTTGTAGTATAGTCTGAAGTCAGGGAGCATAATTTCTTCAGCTCTGTTCTACTTTCTTGAGATTGTTTTGGCTATTCATGGTCTTTTGTGTTTCCATACAAAATTTTAAATTATTTGTTTTAGGTCTGTGAAAAATGCCATTGGTATTTTGACAGGGATAGCATTGAATCTGTGTATTTTCTTTGGGGGCTATGGTCATTTTAACAATGTTAATTCTTCCAATCCAATGACATGGTGTATTTTTCCATCTGTTTGTGTCTTCTTCAATTTCTTTCATCAGTGTTGTACTATAATTTTCCAAGTACAGGTCTTTTATCTCCTTAGGTAATTTTATTCCTTTCCATTTTGATGGTAAATGAGCTTATTTCCTTAATTTCTCTTTGTGATAGTTCATTGTTAGTATATACAAACATAACAGATTTCTGTATATTACTTTGCATCCTGAAAATTTACCAATTTCATTGATGAGCTCTAGTAGTTTTCTGGTGGTGTCTTACGGATTTTCTTTGTATAGTATCATGTCTTCTACAAACAGTGAGAGTTTTACTTCCTGTTTTCCATTTTATTTCTTTTATTACTATTTCTTCTCTGATTAGTGTGGCTAGGGCTTCCAGAACTATGTTGAATAAAAGTGGTGAGAGTGGGCATCCTTGTCTTCTTCCTGATCTTAGAGGAAATAATTTAAGTTTTTCACTATTGAGTACAGTGTTAGCTGTGCATTTGACATATATGGCCTTTATTATGTTGAAATATGTTCACTCTATGCACACTTTCTGGAGAGTTTTTATCATAATTGGATGTTGAATTTTGTCAAAAGATTTTTTACATCTACTGAGGTGATCATATAGTTTTTATTCTTCAGTTTATTCATGACATGTATCACATTGATTTGCGGATATTGGAAAATGCTTGCATTCTTTGGATAAATTCCACTTAATGGTGAATTATCATTTTTATATATTGTTGGAATCAGTTTGCTGGTATTTTGTGGAGGATTTTTGCATCTATGTACTTCGGTGATATTGGCCTGTAATTTTCTCTTTTTTTGGTATCTTTTATGGATTTTGTATTAGGATAATTTTGGACTCATAGAATGAGCTTGGAGGTGTTCCTCATTCTGTAATTTTCTGGAATATTTTGAGATGGAAAGGTAATAACTCTTCTCTAAATTTTTGGTAGAATTGACCACTGAGGCCATCTGGTCCTGGACTTTTGTTTGTTGTAAGTTTTCTTAATTATTGATTCAATTTCATTTCTTCTATTTGGTCTGTTCATATTTTGTATTTATTCCTGGTTCAGTCTTAGGAAATTGTACCATTCTAAGAATTTGTCCATTTCTTCTAGGTTGTCCATTTTATTGGCATATAGTTGTTCATAGTAGTCTCTTATGAGCCTTTGTATTTCTGTTGTAATTTCTCCTTTTTTATTTCTGATTTTATTTATTTTGACCCTCTCCATTTCTTACTGCATGAGTTTGGCTGAAGATTTATCAATTTTATTTATATTTTCAAAGAATCAACTTTTAGTTTCATCAATCTTTTCTATTTTGTTTTTTAGTCTATTTTTCATTTATTCCTTCTCTGATCTTTATGATTTCTTTCCTGATGGTAACTACGGTTTTGTTTATTCTTCTTTTTCTAGTTCCTTTAATTTTTATTTATTTATTTTTTGACCACACCACATGGCATGCAGGATATTAGTTCCCAGAGCAGAGGTCGAACCCACATCCCCTGTAGTTGAAGCACAGAGTCCTAACCACTGGACCACTGGGGAAGTCCCTCTCTATTTCCTTTAGGTGTATGGTTAGGTAATTTGAGATTTTTCTTGGTTCCTGAAGTAAGCTTGTATGGCTAAAAACTTTCCTCTTAGAACTCCTTTTGCTGCATTCCATAGATTTTGGATCATTGTGTTTTCATTTTCATTTGCTCTAGGTATTTTAAAAATTTCCCCTTAGATTTCCTCAGTGGTTCATTGGTTGTTTAATAGCATATTTTTAGCCTCCACATGTTTGTGGTTTTTTGCAGGTGTTTTCTTGTAGCTGATTTCTATTCTCATAGTTCTGTGGTCAGAAAAGGTGTTATATGTGATTTCAATTCTTAAAAACTTACTGAAGCTTGTTTTGTGGCCTTTCATTTGATTTATCTTGGAGAATGTTCTATGTGGACTTGAAAAGAATGTGTATTCTGCTGCCTTTGGATGGAATGCTCTATATATATCAATTAAGTTATTTTGGTCTAATGTGTTATTTAAGGCCCATGTTTCCATATTGATTTTCTCTCTTGACGATCTGTCCATTGAGGTAAATGTCTCCTGCTATTATTGTGTTGCTGTTGATTTCTCAGTTTATGTTTGTTAATATTTTCTGTATATATTTAAGTGTTCCTATGTAGGGTGATAGGAAGTGTGGGAGGGAGGGAGACACAAGAAGGAAGAGATATGGGAACATATGTATATATATATATAACTGATTCATTTTGTTGTAAAGCAGAAACTAACACACCATTGTAAAACAATTATACTCCAATAAAGATGTTTATATATATATATATCTATATATATCTTCTTTTTAGATTGATCCTTTGATCATTAGGCAGTGTCATTCTTTGTCTCTTGTAAATGTTTTTATTTATTTGTTTATTTATTTATTTATTTATTTATTTATTTTTGCAGTATGCAGGCCTTTCACTGTTGTGGCCTCTCCCGTTGCGGAGCACAGGCTCTGGATGTGCAGGCTCAGTGGCCATGGCTCATGGGCCTAGCTGCTCCGTGGCATGTGGGATCTTCCTGGACCAGGGCATGAACCTGTGTCCCCTGCATAGGCAAGCAGCCTCTCAACCAATGTACCACCAGGGAAGCCCAAATGTTTTTATTTTAAAGTCTATTTTGTCTGATACAAGTATTGCTACTCTGGCTTTCTTTTGATTTCCATTTGCATGGAATAACTTTTTCCATCCCCTCACTTTCAGTCTGTGTGTGTCTCTAGATACAAAATGAGTCTCTCATAGGCAGCACATATATCGGTCTTGTTTTTCTATCCATTCAGCCATTCTGTGTCTTTTGGTTGGATCATTTCATCCATTCACATTTAAGGTAATTATCAATATGTACATTCTTATTGTAATTTTGTTAATTGTTCTGGGTTTATTTTTATATATTTTTTCTTTTTCCTTTCTACTTCTTTTGTTCTCTTCTCTTGTAATTTGTTCAATACCTTTACTGTTATGTTTGCTTTTTTTTGTGTGTGTGTATATCTATTATAGATATTTGGTTGGTAGTTACCTTGAGGTTTTTATATAGCAGTCTCTCTATATATACATGATTGTTTTAAGTTGCTGATTTCCTAACTTCAAATGCATTATAAAAGCCCTGCATCAGTATTCTTCTCCTCTAATAATTACCGTTTTTTAATATAATATTTTACATCTGATTTTTTTGTGTATCCCTTAACTGCTTTTTGTGGATATAGATGATTTTACTAGTCTTGTCTTTTAACTTCTCTAGTAGCTTTGTGTGTGTAAGATTTCCTACCTTTACTGTATGTTTGCCCTTACTGGTACATTTTTCATTTTGTAATTTTCTTGTTTCTATTTGTGACCTTTTCTTTTTCACCGAGAGAAATTCCTTTAACATTTGTTGTACAGCTGGTTTGGTGCCAATGATATCTTTTAGCCTTTGCTTGTCTGTAAAGTTTTTGCTCTCTCCATCAAATCTGAATGAGATCCTTGCTTGGTAGAGTCTTATTGGTTGTAGGTTTTTCCCTTTCATCATTTTTGTTTGCTGACAGCAAAACTCCAGGGGCCCCAGGGGTAATGCTGGCTCACTTGTGAGCAGAGTCAAGGTTCAAAAGACCCTGGGGCTATTGTCCCTCCTACACTGGTGGGTCAATTTAGATCCTGGGATTAATGTTGGACTACTGGGAGGCAAAGTCAGGTCCTGGAGACTGGCTTCAGCCTCAGGGATTCCACAGCTTGTGTCAGATCTCTGGTACGGGGAAGACTGTTTCCTGAAACAGTTGGGTATGAATTCTGAGGCTTCCCAAAGCTTGTGTTGGACTGCTAGTGGGCAGGGCCATGATCCAGCTAGTCCTAGGGCAGTGTTTGGCCTCCTGT
The DNA here is from genome assembly GCF_949774975.1 of Lagenorhynchus albirostris. Classification (NCBI taxonomy): domain Eukaryota; kingdom Metazoa; phylum Chordata; class Mammalia; order Artiodactyla; family Delphinidae; genus Lagenorhynchus; species Lagenorhynchus albirostris. The sequence continues at coordinate 42,083,515 of NC_083112.1, read as the reverse complement.
GGGTCATTTGGGTCTGCAGACTGTAGGACTGACATTTTCTTGTGTCTAGTGTCTGCCTCCTGTTGGGTGAAGCTGGCACTTGGTCCTCTGTTACGTAGTGCTGTGTCTAGATGTATGTCTAAAGGCAGCTGTGGGCTCAGAAAGACTTTAGGCAGCCTGTCTGCTTATGGGTGGTGCTGTTTCCCCACTCAGTTACTTGTTTCACTTGAGACATCCCAGTAGTGGCACCTATAGGCTGTTGGGTGGGGCCGGGTCTTGGTGCTAATCACCTAGATGGAGGATCCCATGATGGCAACAACTAGCTGTATTATCCATGTGGTAGAAAGCTTCTAGATATGGCTGCCATCAGTGTCTATGTCTCCAGGATGAGCTGCAGTCACACTCTGTCTCTCTAGGATATTCTCCAAGCCCAGCAACTTGTTATGGCCCAGGCTCCTATAAAATTACTGCTTTTGTCCTGGGTCCTGGTGGGCATGAGGGTTTGTGTGCATTCTTTAGGAGTGAAGTCTCAATTTACCCCAGTTCCTTTGGACTCCTGAAATTAAGCCCTGATGGGCCTTAAAATCAAATGCTCTGGGGGTTTGTTTTCCTGATACAGGACCCCTGGGCTTGGGAGCCCTACATGGGACTTAGAACTCTCACTCCTATGGGAGAACCTCTGCACTATAATTATTTTCCTGGTCACCCGTCCTGGGATATGGGACTTGATTATATCATGAGCCTGTCACTCCTTTTGGTTCCTTTTTTATATCTCTAGTTGTAGAAGGTATTTTCTGGTCAGTTCTGGTCTTTTTCATAGATGGGTGTTCTGCAAAGAGTTGTGATTTTGTTGTGCTCCTGAGAAGAGGTGAGTTCAGGATCTTTCTACTCTGCCATTTTGGCTGATCTCTGATTTTATTTTTGTAGGCTGTATGCCATTTGTTGGCATAGATTTATTGACATGGAGTCATAGAATATTTTGTTACATATATTAACAATTGTGTGACAGATCATTTAAAAATTAATATTCAAGTTTCTAGAAACTATTTTTCTCTCTTTGTTATTAACTTCAATATTGCTTAGTTATTTTCCTCTTTTCTTTTGGTTAAATATTTAATCATTAAGTTAAATATATTTCTATCAAGAAGCAATCATAAAGAAGAGCACCAATAGATGTAAACCAGGCACATTTCCATCTCAGATACTTAACACTTGCACTTCTGTCTGCTTAGTACTATTCTTACAGTTACTCATATATCTTACTACCATATTTCCTTTAAGTCCTTGCTTAAATGGTGTGTTCCCAGCAAGGCCTTCCCTGTCCACAGAACTCTATCCTCCTTACTATCTTTTTAATTAATTAATTAATGCTTGCTTATTTGTTTATTCATTTTTTCCTTTGGTATTACACTGCAAGTAAGCTCTCTGAAAACATTTTTTTCTCAATATCCTAAATCTTAGAAGTGTACCTGATATTTATGACATACATTAAAAGCACTTGCTGAAAGAATGAATAAAAGCTGTTTTGTGAAGTAAAAAAAATAATAATAATGGACATTTTGTTTAGAAAAACATACATATGCAATAAACATTTTGGTTTTCATAGTCCTTTGTGAGAAGTTGCTCTTTTATTTTACTGCTCTAGTGTCTTTGTTTTAATAACATCAAGCAATAGGAATATAATTTTACAACTTTGCTGGAATGCATAAATAGGAGATGAAATTATTATACTATATGGAATTCTTTTCTTAGAGAAATATTTTCTTGAGTTATTTCACAGACTTGACCTTTGAAAATTGGTGGCATACTGCTTCGAATAAATAATGATTATGTTTGACTTATTCACATATTTTAGAATCTCTGTTATACTGTTCCACTACAAATTTTCTACATTTTAGGGAAAACAAAGAGGTTTAAGCTCCAAAAAGTATGATTAGCATAATACCCTTCAAATTCTGGGTCAATTACTTAGGCTTCCTCAAAGTTTAACTCTGCTAATTAACTCCAACTCATTTTATATACCAATCCACAGTCATTCACATGGAGAAAATGAAAATATGAATCTGTTAAAGGCCAAGAAATGACATTATAGAAATTATTTGAGAGTTAAACTAAGTTGCAATGTAATTCTGAGGCAGTTACAGCCTTTTAAAGTGTGTCATGGAACTCCTTACTCACTCATGACTGATAAACTTAGAAAGTGGAGGATTCATATGTTGTCCCTCATCCTTAATGTGCCTAAGGAATCTTTCAATAATTGAAGAAAATATGGAACTTTAAATAATCTGAGTGATTATTTAAAATGTTTATTACTTATAGCCTAGTATATAGAACATTTTTTACTATAATTTGTATAAACTTCAAAATAGATGTCATCTGGATTTTTAAACTGTGACTAATTGATGAAATAGTCTATTATAATGGCAAAGATATCAAACATGAAGATAATAATGCCAATTTGCTATCATTATATACTCATAAAATCATGAAATTGCCATTCAAGTGGGAACAATGGCTTTTCTGCAAATATTTAACACCAATAACATTTTTTATTATAAAGGTTAAGAGTAGAGAAGTTTATTCTATTAATTATATTAGAAAAACTAGTAGTTGTATGTTTTTACATCAATTATAGACTGGAATCTATGATATAAAGTGAAAGTTTTTGTAATTTGTATGACATATCAATTTGATATTATTAATTAAAATCCTTATGGTTATATTTCAATAATTGAAAATTAAATTTTGGATCATTGTCACATATATGCCTGATATTTCAAGTTATTTGTAATAGTAACTTCACACAGTTTAGAAAATAATCACAAATTTCCTGAAAATTTATTTTAAATAAACCTTAACATAATATTTAAAACATTGTCTTTGAAGAGAAATAAACATGGCCTTTCAAAGTGTTTATTTCCTTCTTATGATTGAACAGTTTCTACTCAAAAATGTCCTTGATTTTCCAAGTAGCTTACTAAAACATTCACTGATTTAATGACGAATTTATGTTGAAATTATCTATCTATCTATCTATATCTATCTATCTATTTTTCTGTCTATCTATCTATCTATCTATCTATCTATATCAAAGTTATGGAATATCCTTTCTCAAATTTACATAAAAAAATAACAACCAAGTTTTCAGAAGTCATTTTCTCATATTTCTCTTCTTAGTAAGTATATTCCAACTTCTCCACTCCAAGAGAGGCTTTGACAATGGTACAATTAAAATTCGTACTTATGATTGTAAATGGACAGATTATGGTAGTAAATATTAATCAAAGACATAATTTTTATATGCCAGTGATGTCAAAGCAGATTCCCTAGTATTATAGAAGCCATATTCAGACAGCAACTTGGAGAAAGCAGTAACCAAACATATTTAAAAATCTATTCCATGTGCTGAACAGATTTCAATGTCTGCCGCGTTTAAGGTCTACTGGATTGTGAAATGGCTGCTTCAGTCACACAGATGTTAATATCTCCAGGCTCTTCTCTAGTTTTGTAGCTTCTCATTTATATGTCTGCTGTAGTTCATGAAGTGAGATACAGCTCCTTATTATACTCTTTATAACAAAGCATGTTTGAGACAACATATGAGCAAATGTAATTACAGCTCATTAAGACTTTAGAAGAAAAGGAATAAAGAACATTGCAGTAAGTGTTCAGTCTTCATTAGTTCTTTTACTGTTTAAATATCTGAAGCTGATAAATGTAAATTATTCATGAAAATGCAGTTTAAAAAGTTTTATACTATATCTGTTTTTATTCTGTGTAAACAGTATCAGGTTGTGATTTATTCTAGAGAGTTCCTTTCTAATTTTTTTATGTTTAGTATATTTTTCAGATATAAATATTTTCTATATGTTAAGCAATTCCCAAACTACTTAAAAGTCATTTCATCAAAACAAAAATGGAAAGTATGTGGATTCCAGATCAGAAGTTAAAAAGCCATAGAATAGCTAATTTTGTTTCACATTCTGGGACAATGTTTTCTGTTCTGATGAGGCTGAACATACTAATGTCTAAACTACCTTATCTACCACAGAGCTGGCATCCTTCAATTAAATCTATCGCCTTTAAGTACGCAGTCATTTGCTGCCATGCCTGTACTCCAGTAAACTAAACATACCTTCATGGCAATTTGCTCAATCCTGGCATTCTTCCAGATACACTTGGCTCTTTCCTCTTCTAATGCTAATAGTTATACTTTTGATTTTGACTTCACAGAAATATGCTCTTGAAGTATGCTCTACAGTCTACCTTGGGTTCCCATTGGTTCTCAATTTTCTTAAGAGTATTTTGCCAATTTATTTTTATATTCTTGTTAAAAGAACAATTCTTGTTAAGGTGATTTAAATGTTCTTGGTTTGATATTATTTTAAGTATTTAAGTTATTCTTCCATATTTGTAAATAGTTTTCAATGTGAATGATCTTTTATGAGATCTTGACGAGGACACAGTGAAGACACTTCTTACATTGAGAAGTTTATAGAAAAATGGAACATGATAATATTATAAACATGTCCTTAAATATATATCTAATTTAATAGATTATCTGTGACACTGATTCTATATGTGTATATGTATTGAATATGTATGTATATATTTGAGAATAGAACAATTATGTTTTATTTTCTTCATAAAATTACCAACTTGGAAAATACTTCTATCATACTAACCTTTTAATTATTATATCAATATTTAATACTTTAATTTGTCAAGTGTATATTTTGAATGCATATAAATATATGCTAATACTTAAAATGCATACACTTAATGCATATAAATTAATTTAGTTGTATATCATTAAGACAAATGTACACAAATGTATATATTTAAAATATATGGATATATTTTAAAAATGAATATATTTGAAGGATAGGTGTCAAATGCATATACTTAAAAAGATAGCAACCTATATGGGAAAAGAATCTGAAAAAGAATAGATATAAGTATATGCATAACTAAATCACTTTGCTGTACACCTGAAATGAACAAAATATTTTAAATCAACTATACTCCAATAAAAATTTAAAATAAATAAATTAATTAAAAGATCTGATTTAATACAAAATTTTCCATTAGTCATGGTAATACCAACTTCATTTATATTTAGTATTGATGAAGTGTTTGTGATAGTGGTTTTCCAGCATTGTCTTATATAAAGGACTACATAAAAATAAAATTTATCTTATCTGACTTTTCAGTAGACTATTCTCTATAAGCTGACATTCTAGTTTTCAAGAAGATTAAATTTTCTATTACCATTAAACAAGAAATATAAGTATCATGCCCTGATTGCCCTGAGAATTCACTCTGTTAGATCTATTAGATAACATACTTCATTATATACAACAAAAATCTGAAATAGCTTGGACTGAAAAAGACTGAGATGAAACAATGAAGTCCAGGTAATGGCAGTGATGAAGATGGTCTTCAGAGTATAAAATTATTAGCCAGATTCTAACTATGTGACCCAAGTCCAGTCACTGTATCTACATTCCTTGCAGCTTAGTAACTGAGTCTCTAAATTCTCTGAGCTTAAGTTCTGTTTCAGCCCAAACCATAACTCAGGTTTATTCTTGATAATTGCAAAGCAGTTTGGCCAAACTTTAAAATGTGAGAAAAAAATTCCTCAAAACTGCTCTCATTTCAGATGCCACTTGCAATTTTAAGGTTCCCCAGAGGCACTCTCATTTCAGACTAACTAGCCACAAATTCAAAGATCTCCATGACTACTCCCAGGATAAATAATTCACTAGAAAGACTCACAGAATTCAGAAAAGCACTATGCCTAATGATTACAGTTTATTACAATGAAAAGTTACAAATTAGAATCAAAGGAAGGGATGTATGTGTATCTAAAGTTAAAGCTTCCATGGTCCTCAGAGATTCTTTATTCTTCAAGCATCAGTGTGGGGTTGTGTGTGTGAAGTATTACCAACATAAGAAGTTCACTGGACCTTCAAATTGAGAGTTTTATTGAGGTTTCATTAAGTAGATATGAATGATCCTTTATCCATGTGGTTGAACTCAGTTTCTGGCCCCTTCCCCTCCTCAGAGGTCTCATGTAGCCTAAGACAAAATCCTCTAGTCACAAAGTTGATCTGTCTGGTGTTGCCAGCCCCCAACCTGTGTCATCTCATTAGCACAACTATTGACATCATGAGTTACCTTATTAACAGGAAATATTAGGTGTTGTCAGAGGGGTCCACCATGAATAATGGACACTTCTATAACTCCAGAAATTCAAAGCTTTTAGAACTTACCTCTCAGGAGCTAGGACAATGACCAGACCGTTCCTGGGAAGTCAAATTTCATACTACAAAATGATCAACCAGCAACTAAAATCAGAGCTTGATCTTTATTTGACCTAGACTCCTGCTGTACATTGCTTCATTCAACCAAAATGCTAGCTCCATGTTAGTCGGTCTATCCAAATCCCAGACTCTCACTCATGCCCAACCTTTTTGTGAGTGTGTTCCATTTACACTTAGCACTCTATGGGAAGCCAAGCTCTTCTTCTGACAATTTAAATGATAAAGATAAATGAAAGCTAGATAGATAGATAGCTAGGTAGATACACAGATAGATAATCCCTCCTATTTCTGCTAAACAACAACAGCAACAAAAAAGAAAACACAAAATCAAAAATCCAATTAAAAGTCCATGTAAATAACATTTATAATAGTAAATTTTTAATATTTTATAATTATTTGAAGGCTGTATCTTCTATTTTTGTTACTATCTCATATAGGGAATATTCTACAAATAATTTAGAATTTTTAAAATTATTTTTGATTGAATGACCACAATTTGACAAACAAATTCATTACTCTTGTCTGATATGCCTCCTTTTGTTATGGCAAGAGCATCATACACCCCTCCCCTTTTCAATAATGTTAGTGCTCCTTGTTCTTACATCTAAAGTCTTTCCTTATGAATAATGTCTGGATTCACAATGAACCCACACATAAACACTGCAACTATATTCATTGTTTACATTGATGATACAGTTGAGTTTAAGAGAAAATAAATGGCTCATTAAGTGAACCCTGTCAAAACCAGAATTGGTAACCACAGCAGAGTGCACAGTTACTCTGAGATTTTCACAATTAATGACTAATTTGTCATTGTGTACATAGATTCTAATTACATGGAGTCTTAGACCAGTAATTATAGTCACAGTAGTTCCATAGTTATATTCAAAATAAAAGTTTGAAAATTAGCATATGTATTAAATCATGGGGGTAATTTATTTTGGTGAATGTTGATTATATAATTAGTAAATAATGGATAAAATATGAATGAAATTACAAACTATGGTGCTGTGTACTCAAGGATTTTGAGTAATGCCTCTCTCTGTAAAGTTCTACCCTTACGGACTATTTACTATAATATATATATATTCATATAAATATATGAAAATTCAAAGATTTTTAAATATGAAAAAAAAACAGTCTTTCTTATGACACAAGGCTGAGGAATTTGAAGTTTGAAACACCTACTCTGTGTCTAGAGTTTGACAGTGACAAAGTATAAGAAATGTAGGCTTCTGAACAAACTTGGGTGAAAGGGAAAACAGGGATAGTTTATATTTGCCTGTAAACAATAGAGTAGGCCTGGTAAAGCCAGCAAGACCAAGTCTGAAAATATAACTACTAGTATTACAAGTTTGTTTAAAGAAATATAATATATCTTGGATAATGTTAGCTATAATAATGAGGTGACAATTATGAATCAAACACTTCACTAGGATATATACATATATGTATATATAACTTCCTTCACAAAAATATATGACATATCAATATATATATATAACTGCTATGCCATTTAAGGTTATATAGTCCAGAAATCAGAATAATAGGTTTGTCATGGTTTGTTAAGTTGAGTAACAGATACTGACTTCTGTATACTCCTTACTTAGCTTTTATGCCTTCATGTGTATGCACTACTTTTTTTTTTTTTTTTTTTTTTTTTTTTTTTTTTGCCGTATGCAGGCCTCTCACTGTTGTGGCCTCTCCCGTTGCGGAGCACAGGCTCCGGACACACAGGTTCAGCGGCCATGGCTCACGGGCCCAGCCGCTCCGTGGCATGTGGGATCCTCCCAGACCGGGGCATGAACCCATGTCCCCTGCATCGGCAGGCGAACTCTCAAACACTGCGCCACCAGGGAAGCCCCATATGCACTACTTTTAAATGCATTTCTTTTTGAAGTTGTTCACTGGTTCTCTGCTGACTCCGTAATAAAACATAGGCTCCTTACTTTGTGTTAAACTGTATTAGTTTATTCCAATTCACTTTCCTGTAGTGCCTCTCCCTGAAAATAGTTCCCCATCTCATTAATGTCAGAATAGGGTTTGTGACCTGCTCAATAAAATATGTGAGGAAATGACATGTCACTGTGCAACAGAAACTTTAAGAGCCAACATTTCCTCTGCCATTTTCCTGCTGCCAAGACTACCAGCAGCGTTCCAGGTACAGGCTCTTCCATCAGCTGGGACTGAAAGTTAAGATGTCAAGGAACAGAGCTGCAGTTGACCTTCAATAGATATGTAACATGAATTAAAATTTAACCTTTATTGGGGTAAATTGCAAAACTTTGTTCCTGTTGCATAATCTAGATGATTCTAAGAGGTATATTTTGACTTCTCATTTTGGTCATCTGGTTCTTTGCCTCTCCAATCACTACAAAATATCATCACTAATTCTTTCAATACTATCAATCAATACTATGTTACTTAAAGCATTCTTTGAAAGACAGGTTTAGTCATTTTGTAACTCAATAAAAGTAACTTTAAAACTTCCCATTGTTCTTAAGTTAAAGTATCTCTCACAGTGCATCCCTTACTTAACATACATCTGACACCTGATGATTCACCAGCATCTCCCAGGTTCTTCTGCTCCAACAACAATGACGCTTTTATTTCCTTGATCACTCCCAACACACTCCTCTCTGCCACATCGTCCAACCTAGCATACCTAGTATGAATTCCCTACTTCTATTGGGCACTCTTATACTCTACTTTCAGATCTCAACTGAATCACTTCTGAGAGAAGCACTCAAACTTCCTGAAGAGAATAAGAAATCTTAATCATTTCTGAAGTAACAAAACTAAGTAATAGAATTGACAGAGTGATATGAGCTGTAGCTAGGTACTCAAATTGTAAATAAAGATGATAATTTTTTATCTTATTTGTCTCACCCTTTTTATGTGTGCATTACATATATTGTGTAGAATGGTTTGCCTATACTGACTCCAATCTTGAAAACTAACATATATGAAGTATTCTCTCATTATCACAGATGAAGACAATGGATTTCAATGTTGTTATTTGTCAAATGTCAATTAGCATTCAGAACCAGAATTTAGGTTTCTCTGTGTCAAAATTCTCTTTCCAGTATAACATGTTTGAAGAAACCAGAGTTCATTTACAAATAAGGTTACTGTTTTATTTTCCTCAATGAAAGCCAGTGAAAAATTTATAATTATTTTGTCACTTGTTGAATTACTTAAATTAAAAAAAATTGAACACTGTTGTTTTTTATACTGAATTTTTAGTCCTCTGCTTTGAATCTTTGTGATGTTTTATGCCAATTCTAGTAGTAATTCATGTGGATGCATACTTTAGTTTAGAAGATATTAGGCTAGATGGCATCAAGTTGCTAAGTGAGCTAGTTTCTTACTAGATTTAATACCCACGCTGCCTTGACTCATGTTATTCTGAGGCTTTGTCTCCATCCCAGACTTCCACAGTCCCCAAATTTGTCATAATGTTTCAAATTGTATATCAGCACAAGAAAATCAGCCAGAAGCCTAAAAGAGACATCTGTGTCATCTTTGCTTAGAATTCAATCTTGACATTTTAATACATATTTATGTAATATAAAAATAAATGTTATTTATATAAATAATTCAACTGAAAATTCAGTTATCTGTTAATTAACAGATCGACTAAAATAAAGCAGTCTTCCCATACTCAGTTGGCTAGCTAATTGTCTGCTTATGTCTTATTAATAATTCAAATGATAACCTTTCTGTGTTAGTACTGAGAATATACTTTTCCTTTAGTGGTCAGACATGAGTATAAGGTTACTGTAGATATGTGAAAAGACACAAAACAGGCCCAAAGACTTAAATTACTGGAAACTAAAGAAAAAAAAAAAAGACTGAAAAAATATTTATCCTCTTATACCCAAGGCTGTATAAGAGGCTCCATGAAAGCGGGAATTTTGTGTTTTAAAATGTCACTATTAGAAACAGTGGTAACTACATGCATTTTGAAAAATAATGGCATTTAAAATTTTTCCTAACTTCAAATATGTTGTGTAATTCCTACATATACTTTTTCCTACACAGTAATACCAGGAGCAAAATACCCCATGCATTCTCCACAATTACTATAAAGTCTGTTTATTTCACATATCTACAATGAGACACATATGAATGTGTCCTTTTTCTTCTTCTTTTATCTTCAAGTACCTTCTCAATTAAAATATGAAGTAATTATCAAACATAGATCTAAAATGATAGGAATCATGGTAAATTGCTTTACTTTGATAATAAAGGTAAATATTAGCTTCAAATTACTTAAGCAAAAATTATTATTTTTACCTTAGAGTTTTAAAACAATGTTAAAACCTTGGATAGTAATGCACAAACACACATGCACAAACTTCCTTTCAGTAATATTCTCTCATTTTCTCTCTCCTTTCACCTGAAATCTTTATTTCTTAAGTTATTCCAAAATTATTTTATTACACAATTTTTCTATTACACAAGGCATTGTATACAGACAGCCTGGATTTTCACTGTGGGATGAAGATTAAAGGAAGTCAAATATATCCGAGAGGGCTTCCCTGGTGGCGCAGTGGTTGAGAGTCCATCTGCCGATGCAGGGGACACGGGTTCGTGCCCTGGTCCGGGAAGACCCCGCATGCCGTGGAGCAGCTGGGCCCATGAGCCATGGCCGCTGAGCCTGCGCGTCCGTAGCCTGTGCTCTGCAACGGGAGAGGCCACAACAGTGAGAGGCCCGTGTACCACACACACACACACAAAAAAATATATATATATATTTATGTATATCTCCTAGATATGATTGTATAAGATTTCTTATGTGATAACAATGAACAAATTGTATGTGTATAATAATCAAGACTATTGAACATTGTAGAGATATGCATTATCTATTTCTTAAATTTATTTTCTAAACAAGCATTTCCAGTATTTCTATAAGATCACTGTGAAATAAATAGGTTCTTTTACTTTTAAATGGTGAAATGAATATCTGTTCACATAGTGAAGTGGTGGTCCAAAGTTTAGGGAAGAAAAAAGCAATTAGGAAAGATATAACTTATGTTAATATTTAAGTGATACATTACCTATTATTTGAAAGAAAGGATTTAAACTTTTATTTATTGTTTTATTTTTCTTCATTCATTATTATAATAGTTCTACTTTCCATTTGTAAATAAGACATTTCATGTTATTACTTTGGTAGCAACATAGTGAACCTCTATGAAAAGTGTAATTTGTCTATCATCTTGTACTCCATTGCATCACTTCCCTTTAGTCACTTCATTATATCTGGGCCTTTTTCTTTACTTCTGTATATAAATAGATGAAAACCACTTTGCAAAACCCATTCCCACTTTCAAACAAAACTGTTCATTTATATTAAAAATTTGTACTAATTTTTAACCAGTACAAATTTGCAATTGGGTGCCCATATTATTGTAGAAAAACTTCAATGAAAGAAAACTACCTCAAATCATTTCAGACATTTTTAATGATGTAGCAAAGAAAGTATCACCAAATAACCAAAGTTCCCACTGCTTTATCTTGTTATTTTTTCCTTTGACTAGATATTCAGTTAGACAAAAATCTGGAAAGCCTCCTTAAGGAAACATGACCTTTATTTCATATGTCATTGTTATAATTCATTTATTCCTTCTATAAACATGTACCTTTAGCTCTGCACTACATTCTACTTTATGAAAAATTAATTTAGAAATTAATTCAAGAAAAGTCATAGAGTAGCATGTTTGGGTTTCCCCTCAAACAGACTGTGACGCAAGAATGTAAGTGCCTATAGTTTATTTTGGAGTTGCATGAAACACAGAAAGGTGAGGAAGAGGGAAGCGAAATGGTAAAGAAATGTAGTTAAAAAAAGGATGTTATTGATCCCATAAGGAAATTCTGGGAAATGCTGGAAAACACCATTGAGATATGAGAGATTTGAGACATTTAGGTTGAAGCTACTTGGGTGGGCTGGGAGGTAAAGATTTGGTAGCTTAAGGGAGCAGAGAGAACTTGGTTGGAGGGTGGGAGATGGTGATTCACAGGCACATTTTGTCTTTCTGGATACTGGGCCAGAAAATGTTCTATAAAGCCACCTAATGTTCTAGAAAGAATATAGAAATAGATGCAGAAATTGGCTGTTTGGATTAGGTTAGAGGGATTTGGGCAGGACATTGGCATCATCTCCTACAACGTGACAGATGTCTTTAATATGAGTGTTTATATTAGAAGTGATCCTTTGTGTAGTGAAAAAAAGCCTAAAAGATGGAAACATTAATCTGGAAGTTAAATCCGTATTCTGGTTCCATATTGATGACTATAATGGGCTTTGATGTTCTTATTTTTATGTAATCTGTGGTCAACAGATATATTCATAAATGGAAAATAAACAAGAGTTATATGATTTTACATGCATTGTGAGAACTAGAGCTCCCTTCACACCTCTGCCAGCTCATTCTTTGATTACGTAAGTAGTATTTCACAACTTGGCCAAACAGTGCAAGTTGACATACTCTATTCTTCATGTTTCCAGCTCCATTTCACTAGGGTGTTATCTTGTATTATAATGCAAGCTGGCAAAACTAACACCAATGGCCACTAAAAAAGTGATGCTGCTGCCAACACCCTTGCTGTGAGTGACCTTTATCAAGTCCTTGAAGGTCTACATTAAAGTTGCAATCATGTGCTCTAAAGGTGTCTTCTACTGCAGAATTCCTGAGATTTTCAATGTCCCAACATACACTTTCCAAAATTCTTTTTGCAGGCCTTTTGCTTTACTACATGAGTGCATGAGGGGCTGGGTCAGAGGATATTCTATGTGAGATATGATGGTGTATTAAATATCTTTTAACCATTCTTCCTTTTCTGAAAGTTGTGTGAGATTCTCTTAGAGGATAAAGGTTGATTCACCATAGAGCCTCTTACTCAAGTTTCTCTATCTGTTCAGAGAGTCATCCAGTATTACTCAAACATGCTACAATCCTGGGATAAACAAAGTTCAATCAGCTTGCCCTGATTGTGCTGTAATACTAAAAAGCTATACATCTCTAAGTGTATCTTAAATATATCTGAATAGTAATATAGTGAGTTAAACTCCATTAAGTCTCTGGTATAAAGGTATTATATGTTTTTCAAATTTCAACACTAAAATGATGTGTATGTCAGTTTGATGAATGATTATTCAGAAAAATCAAACTGGAAAACACCCTGTGAGTTTTTTGCTGAAAATTTATCATGATTGAAATAGAATGTCTTCTGAATTTTTAACATAGATAATAGTTTGTCCTTATGTTCTCCTTCAACTAAGATGGTGTTGCTGACCTCCCACAACTCACATCCATCATAAGATAAAACTCCATTAGCAAAGTTCTCATCAAAATTCATTGTCATTAATGCAAGTTTGTCACAAATAATTCCCTGTCCTCCCTTGTGAGATTGTGAGGTAGTCATTATGGAGAAATGCATCGGATATACTTAAAGAAGTAGTGCATTGTTGTGATAAACTCATTAGTACTGCTATTACTTTAGAATATTTTTTAATATCACCTATAACATAGAACACACAGATACCAAATTTCATTAAAATCTCAATGGTTATTCAACACTCAACAATTTATCTCTCTTTGTTCACAAGAAGTTACCATCCATATATTTTTGTTACTGACAAAACAAAAATATATTCTGTATATTTATTTTCCCCATACTTTCCCTTAGTTCTTAAGAATGCTTTATCTGGATGGTAGAACACAGGTTCAATTGTACTGAACCAGGAAGAGGTGTTTCTAAAGGAGAAAATTTATGCTCTTGGTTTATTATTGAAGGCGTTTTTTGTTTTTTTGTTTTTTTAATACCAGAACAGTCCAAAATGTAACTGACAGATGGAAGCTGGAGTCTTGGAGGGCAAGGCACTAGTTTCATCTAGTTTGATTCTATACAGAACAAGCCCAATGCCAACTATAATGCTTTCTGATGGATTTTGATTACCTGTGCTTGGCTAGCTCCTCTTTACATTACTTCAGTTCACACTCATTTTAAAGACTAAATGGAATTTCTCCATAGCAGTGACATGTCCATTTGGGGCAGGGGATAATCAGGCCTAGACATTATTTCTCCTGTGTGCTCACATACACAATAACCTGCTTCCCCTGCTGCTTCACAAGAATTATTGAAACATTTTCTCCCTGTTGCCAGCTGCATCAGTCTCTGTGACGTCCTTATATTTTGATTCTAAATATTATTTCCAAAAAAATGCATTATTCCTTAGAATCCAAAAATAAGACTGGAAGTCACCTTGAGTTTCACTTATTATTTCTCTTGTCTTCAGTGTAAAGCATAAGAATTTTATTCTTAATAACTTCAAGGAAAGAAGAGTCCAATACCCTTCAAAATTCTATCCTCTATTTATCAAGCTGCAATATTGACTTTTTAAACCTGCTTCTTGAGATTAGGTTTATCTCACTCTATTTTTTTTTTACCCACTCAGTGAAGATGGGAAAATATATCTGTGTCCGGGGTTTTCTTTCTCAAGCCAGTGTGTTTTCATTAATGTTTATATGACTTGCAGTTAGGTAATATTTAGCCTATTTTTTTTCTTTTATTTTCTCATTGAATTACTGTTCTATTCTTAGAGCAACTAAAATAGCCACTTTTGAATATCGAGAATATGGAGTCATTACATTCAACTTAATAAAGTTAAATAAATATTATATTTTTGAGCTTAAGATCACATTAAAATTTAAGTATTCTAAAGTGTTAATGTAAAGATTGATACTTAAAGTTTTCTATATATGACATACATTTTTTCTCACAATTTTCTTAAAGTAAGAGATATGGGGAGAAGTCATTTGTCTCAAAAAAGTAATTCATTGTTATTTTAACACATAAGTCAATTATTTTATTTCAATTTTTAGTTCAAATTAAGCACATATAAAAAGTTCACAAGATAGTGAGTGAGGGGGGTCAAAAAGTATAAACTTCCAGTTATAAACTAAGTCACAGGTATGTGATGTATAGCATTGTGACTATAGTTAATAATTACTTATTGAATATTTTAAAGTTGTTAAGAGAGTAGGTCTTAAGAGTCTTCATCACAAGAAAAAAAATTGTTACAGTGTATGGTGATGGATGTTAACTAGACTAACCTTCGTTATAATTTTGCATTGTATCTATGGTTATTCTGACACTTATACACATACATTAGGCTCTTTTTAAATTGTACCCTTTGAGCAACGATTAAAATTAGTATTAATATTTTCTTACTATCCTGATATTTGCCTCTCGCACATTGCATAATTATTTTTGTTATTATTGCTCTTGTTTTTAAGCATTTTGTATTTTCTGATATACCTCACCTCCATTTTTATTAATTTTGCTTTCTTGTTAATCTTTTCATCTATTTGCTTATGTCCATTGCTCCCTTATTACTATAAGACATGTTTTAATTTTCCCAATTGGTTTCTCTACCTGGCAACTTAATTAAGATTGTCACTTCCTCACTCCACTGTTCAGCCTGATTAATCTCATTCTGTACACATGAGGTAATGGAATGATTGGTTAAAATAGCAGGAGAACTTACTTCTTGTTTGTCAGGAATGATTCTGATTAATCAGAATTATAAAAAGTAATAATGAATATGGAACCATTGTTTGAGTGTAAACAAGTATCTGAGGTAAAACCACAAGAAACTGGTCACTGAAATTTTGAACTCAGGTGTGTGTTTGACTGCAGTGATAGTGGCTTAAGGGAAAAGTAGAAATGATTTTGTGCATGTGTTTGTAAATAAACTTCTCAAAAAATTTCTAAAATACATCCTTCAAGTAAAGTCACAACATATTCTGCTTTATTAACATATTAAGAAAAATAAGAGTATATTCCAGTTCCAAGTAACTTCCCATGCACTGAGATAGGAACATATGCACATTGTGAAATGTGAGGTACCCCAAATCTCCATCTTATCAACATCTCTCTTTTGGAATTCTATAATGTATACTACATAAATTCACTTTTTAAATATGACTTTGTAGATCCCTATGGAATTCAAATTAATTATCTGAGAGAATGTATAATGAACAAACATTACATTTTTGGACTGATTGTAATAAATAAAATAATATATTAGGTCTCTGCTCTGAAGTCAAGGAAACTGGATTTATACAATTTTATACTTTGAGGAGTAGAAGAAAAAGGAAAATACTGAAATATTGGGATATTCTTGAGAAAAATATATCACAGATCAAACAGGGGACCAGATCAAAAATATGAGATAACAACAATAATGATAATGGTTTAATCATTGAATATTGTTTCTCACAATGTGGTTTATAAGTAACAAATATTAATTTTATTCTCACAACTTCCTTAGGTAATAAGTATATCATTGATACCAATTTTACAGGCAATAAAATATAATAAAAATCAGTTTCAGATAGATAAATATTACGTGCTAAAGGAGTTTAGTTTTAGTATTACTGATATGGGGAGCATTGGGGACATCAAGATTTGAGTGACATCATTTGACATATTTTATGTTAGGGTTACTCTGGCTATTAGGCTAAGAATAGAGTGAAAAGGGCAAGAGAAGAAGCTGGAAATTATCAGGAGGTTATTGTAATAATCCAGGCCAGAGATTATGGTGGCCTGAATTAAGATAATAACAATTTTGGTGGTGGAAAGTGGTTAGATTCTAAATGTGCTTTGAAGATAAAGCCTATAAAATATATTGATAGAATGAAGGTGGATTCTGAGAGAAAAGGATATATCTGGGATGTCACTGAGGTTTCTATTTAAAGCAAGTGGAAGTTTTTATTTAAAGCAAGTGGACTTTCCAATAACTGAAATAATGAAGAGCAGTTTTGACAGGGCAGGGAGAATGGGAGCTGAATTTAGGACATGTTAAGAGTGTAAGAGTATATTGTATCCTTGTATTATTCCTGAATTTAGAGGAACGGCTTTCAGCTTTTCACAGTTGAGTATGATATTAGTGGTGAGTTTGCTATAAATGGCCTATATTATGTTGAGATATGTTCCCTCTATACCCACTTTGATGAATTTTCATCATGAATGGATATTGAATTTCATCAAATCTTTTTTCTGTGTCTATTAAGATGATCATATTGTTTTTGTCTTTCCTTTTGTTAATGTGGTGTATCACATTGAATGATTTGCATGTGTTGAACCATCCTTGTGATGCTGGATACACCAACTTGACCATGGTGTAAAAAGCTTTTTATGTATTGTTGGATTTGGTTTGCTAAAGTTTATTGAGGATTTTTGTATTCATATTCATCAAAGATACTTGCCTGTGATTTTCTTTTTTTGTAGTGACTTTGTATGGTTTTGTTATCAGGGTGATGATGGACTCATAGAATGAATTTGGGAGTGTTCCATTTTCTTCAATTTTTTGGAATAGTTTGAGAAGGATAGGTATTATCTCTTCTTTATATGTTTGGTAAATTCCCCTGTGAAGCCATCCAATCCTGGACTTTTATTTGCTGGGAGTTTTTTTTATTACAAATTTAATTTCACTATTAGTGATTGTTCTCTTTAAATTGTCTGTTTATTCTTGATTCAGTCTTTGCAGGTTATATGTTTCTAGAAATTTACCCATTTCTTTTACATTGTCCAATTTTTTGGCATATAGCTGTTCTTAGTATTTTCTTATGATTTTTTTATTTTGGGGGTATCAGTTGTTATTTCTTCTCTTTTATTTCTTATTTTGTTTATTTGGGTGAGTGAAAGCATTTAATATCCTGTATTTTATCACTTCTTTGTAATTAGTAATTTATAAATCTCTATAATGGTTGGCATTTTTCTCATTATTCCTCTTTTACTACATCTGTCACTGATACTCTTTATAGATTCTTGACCGATGGCTTTTGCTTATTTGTAGTTTCTTCTTACTCACAACTTACTATCAATCACTGTCTCTCCTGTTTCATATCTTACATTTATACCCAGTTTAATTGTCTATTCTAACAGCTGCTTGATTATTTTATATTTTCTAGTTGTGCTTGCCAAAGTGGAGGATGTCCTTGTATCCAACATTGTCTCTCTCTGAGAACATAGTTATTTTCATGCCAAATTGCCTCATATGTTGCTGGTCAGCTTCTGAATTGTGAGTCCTGGGTCAGTTGTTCTTCCCTGGCCCACTCAGTTGTTGTCAAATGATATTTTATGGAATGTGACCCTTTACAATTTCTCTCAAGAAAGAAACTTGGTTTAGGTTTTCTAAGGGAATATGCATGGTAGCTTTCATGATAGACCTATATACAATAATCAAAGTCTGAGGAATATTTGTAAACAGTGAGGTCTTATATGATAATTCATTTATTATTGATCACATTTTGACCCAATCTCTATCCTATATGGAGCAGATAGATTTCCAATTTTATCTGCTTATCACTTAACTTTTGCTGATACACACATAAATATTCTTTTGGAATTCCTTTAAAGAACTCAGATAAAATAATAAAACTCCAGTGTTAGGCACTGTATAGAAATACAACATCATTAAATAAGTTGTTCAATTCTACTAAACTCTATTAATTTAAAGTAGTAAGTGATCCTGTTCTTTCAGTTTTCATGCTTTCTTTCCATATACTACTTGCAAGAATGAAAGTGGAGGTTTGATTATAGCAGTTAATAGTAATATATCATAGTTTTTTTTAAAAAAAGGGAACAACTTAAGAAAAATGAATTACTTTACAAATGCTAAAATCTGCTTTGAACTAACAGATCTTTAAATCATTTTTTCAGACTTTATTTGTATATAATATGGCAGTGCAAATAGGTCACAAGCACTGTTACACAGAAACCTGGATAATTTGGTCTTATATTTTACACTTCATATGGACATGAAAAAGAAGATTATGAGATAACATTAATAATGACTTGGCACCGTTTTATTGAGAATAAAATGTGAGGTTGAAAAATAGAAATTGTGATTACGTAAGATTTATTATTTATTTCTTGGAGTCCAAACCATAAACTTAAAAATACAAATTTTTCTATCTTTTATTTTCTTTTGGTCAGGAATTTATAAGTAGCTTAGTTGAAGTGTCTCTTCCTCTGTTTCAGAGATTTTCATGAGTTGACAATCAAGCTGTCAGAATGGGCTGCTGCAACCTGTAAGCTTAGGATTAGGTATAGGCTGAAAGTTCCTCTTCTGAAATTGTTCACTCAGAAGGGTGATTGGGTTCAATTTGATAATCCAGAGTAATATACCTATTTTAAGGTCTGTAGCCTTAATTACATCCACAAGTCCCCTTTGAGATGTAGTATTACATATTCACAAGTTTCACACTAAGAGGGATGACTTTTTAGCACAAGAAAATGTTTTCATGCTTCCAATTTGTGTGTGTATCTTTTCAATAATTTTTGATACTTGGAGGTAGAACTTTTCTATTCCCAGAGTCCAAAAAGTGTTTCACAAAAATTTCAGAAAATAAATGCACGTGTGTTTGTGTTTTTTGTGTCTGAAGGGTGTGGAGTACATTTCTATTTATACACACACCTATGTGGTGATGAGGAAAAAGGTGGCATTCATCCACATTAAATATTTTCCCTTTAATTTGTACCCCTCCTTCCTCTTTAAGTAAAAAGTACCATCAGTTTTACAAGGCTATTTTGGTTTTTAACTAATTATCTGAAAACCATGATAAATATAACAAAAAGGAACAAGTGTACAGGAATTATTTTAAAAGTAATTTTATTATTGATTTTGTCACTTGATTTTCATTGAAATGAAAATAATTGTCACTTGATTTTTACTGAAATGTAAATAGAATGAAATTTGCCCTTTCTTAGCTGCCCTGTTAGTCCTGCACTGATTTGCTTTCTCTGACTCTTGTCTTGAAATTTCATCCTGTGAAACACTTTCTTCTCAACATAGTATTCTATGCATATATGAATGATAACATTTATCATTCTCTCCAATGACCTTGACTTCTTATCTCTCTCTTCTTCTGTTCATTACTTCAGAGTTTTAAAGGAAAAAGACAGTGTCTAACTCATTTCTAAATTTTCAGAGACTAACGTGACAGAAATAAACTAGGAATGTGTATGTGTGAGTGAGTAAATGAATGAATGAGTGAATGTACATACTTTGGATTTTCTCTTCTCTCTTTGGTGAGTCTCCATCTCAGTACACTACCATAGCCTAAGGAGGTACAGTAGGCAATATGTGTCAAATGTTCACACAATAGATCCAGAGAGATCCTAAAAAGTAATTTACATCTTACAACAAACTTCTTATTATCTCAAACGTATAATATATAATACAGCAAAGTTATATTATGCATTTCCTCATATGCTGTCTGAAATTTAATTTTTAACACGTTGATAATTTTTTGCTGAAAATACATTGCTTTGTAGAAGCACTAAAATGATCCTTGGCTTAAGCATAAATAAAAAAATTGTATTTCACTTTCCTTTTTATCATCAAAGTGGTTACTTTTTTCATTTAAACTCTTAGTAGGTTCAACCAGTTTCGACCTATCAAGCTTTCATTTCCTGCTGTCTGAAATGAAACATCTTTCTCACCTATAGCTGACAAGAGTCACGTATCTTGTGGGATTGATCTCTTTCATCTTGTCCTTTCTTATCCCTTATCTTTCTTTTACTTCTTTTCCTTTCAGTGATAAGGTCTCTACATTTTCTTGTTGTGTTCATCTTCTTCTTGTTCTTCATTTATCAATTTCCAGCTTCTTAATTTATATATTTTGCCTCCATTTTTTCTCCATTTGCAATGATTTTACCTTTTCTTTTCTCTTAACATTTTGGATTTCCCCCCCTATTTATTATGCTGAAAATTTTCCCTCTTTATATTGCTGTCATTGAATCTTAGGACACTGTTTCCATTTATTATTATTTATAATTATATACCTCTTGGCCAACTTTTCTAACTTTATGCATATTTTCATCTTATTCAACTTTCTAACCTCATTATCTGCCCTCACTATTCATTTAACCTTAACCAGTGTTTACCAGATTTTTAAAATCTAGCCATGTATTTTTAGTCTCCTTATTATGTAATTGCACATACTCTTTTTCTCTCCTATATTATAGCCATGGAAATTTTCCACTGCTTTGTAGCAAAGCTTAGGATAACTGGGAGTCTGATATTAGCATAGAAAAGTATAATTATTTGGCTTCTAGAAAAAGCTTCTGTGGTACAGTATCATCAGTTTCAGAAATCAACTGTTCCTATAATAAATAGGAGGAGATGTAGAAACCAGTAAGAGAAGTATGAAATACATAACATCACTGTGTATCTGTCTGTGGCCAAATATGCCTGAATTGAATAAGAAAAGATATATGTTGCACCCACTTGCTCTAACCTAATTGTTCTCTGATAGCTATCTTAAAAACTTCCTTACCTTTTAAGATTGCATGATGTAATTTAAAATACCATAATGTATTTACAAATATATTGATTTTATATAAATCAAGTAAATCATGTGACAAATAAGTGACTGAGTATTACAAAGAAGTTGAATATTTCCATTTTAAAATTCTTCCTCAAGGGGAAACTGTCTTTTGACTAATCCTTTATACACTGTTTCACAAGGTCCTCCTGTTTACTGTCCATCTCTACTTTGTCAGTAAAGCATGAGAATAATCTCCCTGCCTTGTGACCAATTTGCTTGTGAATTACACCCTAAGCAACCGAGGTAACTTAGAAAAGTAGTATATTACTCTGATTCTGGAAATCAATTAAATGTTTTCTATGAAAAAAGAAAATCTTGACTTGTAGTAACTCATATAATGTAGCAGGCAAGGATTTGGTGTACATTAACATGTCTTGGACACATATTGTAGAAGCAGTTAACATTCTGAAGTATGCCTTTTAATAACTGATATCAAGTTCTGGAATATAGCATAAATTAAAGAAACTTAAAATGTCTAATTTCTATTTTATCTAATTTAAGCAACCTCAATTATAAGACAAACTGGTATTTTATGTACCTCTGAGAAAGAAACTGTTAAGAAAAAAAAAAAAAAAACTGTTCCCACTAAAGTATGGTAAGCCATCAATTGTTGGACAGGTTAACTTTATAGATATTTAAATATAAAAAATATGAATCTTAGAACTGATAAAATCCAATATAAACATATTTATACAATCCAATATAAACATACATAATATACAGACATATTGATTCTAAAAAAACAAGTTACTTCATTTTCAAATTATTCAACAATATTTTTATTTTCATTCTCAAGTGGAATGGGAGATATTTTCCTTTTACGATCTTTTTAAAATTAATTAATTTATTTATTTTGACTGCATTGTGTCTTCATTGCTGTGTGCGGGTTTTCTCTAGTTGCAGCAACTGGGGGTTACTCTTCATTGCAGTGTGCAGGCTTCTTATTGCAGTGGCTTCTCTTGTTGTGGAGCATGGGCTCTAGGCATGCGGGCTTCAGTAGTTGCTACACGTGGGCTCAGTAGTTGCAGCACATGGGCCCTAGAGCATGCAGGCTTCAGTAGTTGTGACACATGTGTTCAGTAGCTGCAGAACGTGGGCTCTAGGACGTGAGGGCTTCAGTATTTGTGGCATGGGGGCTCAGTGGTTGTGGCTCACAGGCTCTAGAGCACAAGCTCAGTAGTTTTGGCACACGGGCTTAGTTGCTCCATGGCATGTGGGATCTTCCCAGACCAGGAATTGAACCCATATTCCCTGCATTGGCAGGCAGATTCTTAACCACTGTGCCACAAGGGAAGTCCCCCCTTTGATGATCTTAATTGACTATGTTGATATAGAAAAATGTTTGGCACACACAAAGTGTTAATAACAACAACATTTTAAGACTATCTGAAATCAAAATGGATTAATCCAAGTGTTACGCACAATGGTTCTCAATCCAGAAATTAATATTTAATTTCTTTAAATTAATACAATCCTGATTAAGAGCACCCACACATAATAAATGAGAAAAATCCATATTATTGATTACTGAAACCACACCCACTTTTCTTTCTAGAATATAGAATGATTAAGTGGTGCTTAATTAGCAAGAGCAATTTCAATGCAACAAATACAGCTACTGCCAAAATTCAGTTTGTTCAAATTCTCAGTGCTCTTTTGTGTCAAGCAATTCTGCTTATCTATGAGCAATGGGAAACTTTTCTGAGTACAAAAACCCCCTACCTGTGCCAGGCAGACATCTTCTCTGAGGTCATACTACACCCTTTGTGCAGTGCTATGAAGCAGCACTCAGCTTCATCTTTCATAATACTCACGAAAATTTTGGGGTTCTAAGTCTCTACTTCCACTAGTTTCACAAAGGCATTTTTGCCTACTCCACTCCATCTAAATTATTAATCATAATCTCTTCAGTGAGTTTGGGCTATTTATAAAATACAAAAGATAAAAAGAGTCATATATTTAAGGCAGTTATTTCTTACTACCCTTTCATATTTCTGCAAGCAAGAAGAAAATACTATTCAAAATCAGGAATCAGGATAATACATAGCTAGCTATTATTATAACTATTATTCTTTGGGTGATATACAAAATCTTGGATGCATGAATTCAGTTTGTGAGGTAAAATAAAATGAAGGAGTGTGAAAACACAACAATCAAGGTGAGACAGTGATAGAGAAAATGTTAATAAATCGTGTGCTATGAAGGTTATTTTCATAGGCCCTCTGAGATATATGCAAAGTGCCTTCCTGATTCTTTATTCCAAAGGATGAAAGCCTAGAGCATGTAGACCTTTGCTCCCCTCCCCTGTTTTTTTAATATTGCTCCTGGAGTTAACTTTGGGTGGGTGAAGGAAAAAAGAGCTCTACTTTGAAGCCCAATATGGTGTTCAGTTTGAGGAGGTTCAACTCAGAAAACTAGATTTCTCTCATCATTAGCCATCCAAATCTAGAATGGGAGTAGAACAGGAAATAATGTCTATTAATCAATACCTCAAGAGCAGCTGCAGAAGAAACTGTAGCTTATTCTAACCTAGTTTTCTTGGCTAGCCTACTGTAGCCATGAGGCCAAAGGAATGAGAAGAAAGATAGAGGAAAGTATAACAAAGCCATGTTACAAAGGGGTTTGGCCTTGTCATTGAGGTAACTTACATGTTTTGTCCTCCAGTTTTAGCTTCAATCCCACATGTACCATTTCTATTGTACAATGTGTTGCTGCAATGCTTGCCTGACAATTATGATTCAGTAGATTAGAAAATACTTATGTAGTTCATTTTTGACAGCTCCAATCCCATAATCACTTGATGTCCCACGGGAGGGTATTGTCTCTACCATGGATTCAGGAGGTCTTTTACAAATTTTAAGTTTTCTTCTGTTGTAAAAGGCATGGCTTTGCTGTAGATTCTTAGTGGTTGGTGTTGCAACTCTCCTATTGAGATTTTCCAGAAATTCCATCCATTGTATTTATCCTCACAAAGCAGAGATATTTATTCACCATCTCTAATTTATCCCTTATTAAAGATTCCTTCAGAGGCATTTAATTCTTTTCTCACCCAAGGTTGTAGCTATGTATGGTGACCAAGCTCCTATATAAGTTCAGAGCAAAGCCTTGAAACAGAAAAACAGGTTCACTTTGCTGTAGCCAAAAATGAAGGGAGCCACAGGGATGTGAGGCAGGCCTATAGCAGCATGAAACTGGAAACAAAACATCCTAGGAATTTCTTTAATCATTCAAGTAAGAAATATCACAGTTTTGTAAAACTAGATAAAGAAAAGGTAAAAATAAATGAGGTTGGATTGGAGACTTGTTAAGATGTCAATACTACACTTTCCAAAACTTATAAGAGAAACCTGTGAATTTTTCTCATTTTAAGGTTTTTAATGAACTGGATAGAATTATTCTAAAAATATCATAATGTTTAAGCTTTCATAGTGTTTAATGTTTTCTCAATTGAAATTGACCTATTAGATATTTTGGATATATTTTGTTGATCTCATCCTTTTTTTCTTGGAATAGATGACAGATATATTTTACTCTTTGAAATCTTAGTACCAATATTGAAGATGTATAATCTGCCCTTTAAAATGAAATTTTTTATTTCTTATGGGACATTCTGTATAAAGGTGTGCCAGTGAATGAAAAGTTTCTCACCAAATTGTACATAAGCCAATCCTCATAATGATGAGGGATAAAACTGGCAGCACCTTTATTCCTGTCTCAAGTTGTGGTCCAGAAGTGTATTAATTAACATGTTAATGCTCTTTAACTTACCTACCTTAGAAAATCTCTATCAAGTAAAAATTTATTTATTAATTTAATCCTTAATGTAGAATTCTTATCTTGAACATTTGACACTTGTGATTCAAATGATGAAAAGGAAGGGGAGAATTTAAAATACCAAATTAACATTCATCACACTAATTCAGTCAGGATGGGCACCCAACTTGATTTCAAAAAAGGGTCAAAAGATTTCTATTCGATAGTACATGGATTTTTTTTTTCATTTTTAATGTATGGATGAGCTTAGAATGTTAATAGCATATTGGTTATTAGGTAAACGTCTGATTTTTTTCCATCCTACACCTATTTTTTAGTAGACAACTTGCACTTCCTTCACTTTCAGCCTATGTATTTTGGGTGAAGTAACTATCATACCTTCCTTCAGGAGAGTGCATGTGGCTATTGACTAATTAATGAGAATACAATGCTCACTGCCATAATGACTGGTTCTGTAAATATTAAACTATCTTTGCTGATGATATCAGGGAAAATACGATCCCTATCATATTTACTTTGCAAACAGTAGGATGTACAACCAGAAGTAGTAATTATCTTTGCTACTGTACATAGGTCTCAGGTATGAAGAGCCTGCCTATCATTAAAGTCAACACACTTGTAACAGAATATCCAAAAATCAGGTAGACAGTAATGAAGTGGTTGTAATTTTGGACTCAACCTTGCCTAATATACATCAGTATTTTTTAGTTAGATGAGTCAATAACTCCTCTCCCACAGCCTAGTATTTCTGCTGTAAGCCAATTTCAGGTAGAATTATATTTAACCTGTTAAATACTCCCTGTTCTCTATTGTAAAGTAAAATTTGTCATAAATGATAATTGTCTCCCTATTCCCTGGAAGTTGATCCAATCCTGTTCATGTGAGTCAAATAATGAGGCATTTGTACTTTCAAATTAAAAAAAAAAAAAAAAAAACAGATTTCAGTAGTACAGATATCAGGCAAGAATAAGTAATAAGTGTAATAAGCAAATAGATTTTATTTCATCAAATTTACTTTGACATATGTATATCAAATTTAGTGCATTTAAGTATTAATTTACTAACGGTATCTGAGGCACCTGAATTAATTAAGTAAAAAATGTAACTTACTTATTCTATTTTATGAAGTGGAAAGAATCTGGGTCATTAAGTGCTTAAACATTCATGATGGGTGATACCCACCATATATGAATATAAAATTCTTTTAAGATACAGATTTTTTTAGTTGTTTCAATATCCATCTTTTCAGCAATTAAAATGTCTGCAGATATTCTTCTTTTTATATCTTCTGATATTCTCCTACGTAAAGGCAAGGGATGGTAATAGCATAGTAACAACTCTTTCCTAAAAGCTCTTAGATGTGGCACATATTTACAATGGATATTACTCAGCCATAAAAAGAAAAGAAATTGAGATATTTGTAGTGAGGTGGATGGATATAGAGTCAGTCATACAGACTGAAGTAAGTTGGAAAGAGAAAAATAAATACCATATGCTAACACATATATAAGGAATCTAAGAAAAAAAAAGGTCATGAAGAACTTAGGGGCAAGATGGGAAATAAAGACACAGACCTACTAGAGAATGGACTTGGGGATATGGAGAGGGGGAAGGGTAAGCTGTGACAAAGTGAGAGAGTGGCATGGACATATATACACTACCGAACGTAAAATAGATAGCTAGTGGGGAGCAGCCGCACAGCACAGGGAGATCAATTCAGTGCTTTGTGACCAACCAAAGGGGTGGGATAGGGAGGGAGACACAAGAGGGAAGAGATATGGGAACATATGTATATGTATAACTGATTCACTTTGTTATAAAGCAGAAACTAACACACCATTGTAAAGCAATTATACTCCAATAAAGATGTTAAAAAAAAATCTGTGAAAAGTGGTGAATTGTCTGTATTCTTTAGTGAAGACCTTTGTTAGTATTTCAAAAGTGGAGCATCAGGCTTCCCTGGTGGCGCTGTGGTTGAGAGTCCACCTGCCGATGTAGAGGACACGGGTTCGTGCCCCGGTCCGGGAAGATCCCACATGCCGCAGAGCGGCTGGGCTTGTGAGCCATGGCTGCTGAGCCTGCGCGTACGGAGCCTGTGCTCTGCAATGGGAGAGGCCACAACAGTGAGAGGCCTGCGTACCTAAAAAAAAAAAAAAAAAAAAAAAAAAAAAAAAAAAAAAAGTGGAGCATAAAATCTCTTGCTTGGTAGCTCAGTCTCTATGCTAAAAGAGGATTTATGATTCACAGAGCTATTGACTCAGACAATGACATCAAATCAAGATAACAAATCAACACATATTTTATAAGTGTGTAGTATAAGTAAATCGTTTCCCCACTTAAGCATTATGTTGCTGCTAGGTATTTTCTGATAGAAACCCACATCATAAATTTTCCCTTTAGAAAATTCCTCTTCAACCATGAAGTTTCACCTTAAGCATTGTATTCCTTTGCATAAATAATCAGATAAATTATTTATAGTGTGATGTATAATACGATAAAAAGTACAGGATACTATCAATTCACCTAAAGAGAATACATAATCTAAGCTTAGTGATGGTGGTAGTAGTAGTGATGGTGGTTGTGGTGATGGTGGGGTGCATATATGGTCATATTTCATTTTCTGGAGAAAGTACTATCTAAAGATTATCTAGAGTTACGAGAATGTAAAGTCAGAAGAGATCATTTGTTTCTGATTTTTTTTTTTATTAGCTGCTGTATCATCAGAGCTTAAATTAGTGTCTGATACAAGACAGGTGCTCGCAGGGAGATCAGGTTGGTGCTCTGCAATGACCTAGAGGGGTGGGATAGAGAGGGTGGGAGGGAGGCTCAAGAGGGAGGGAATATGGGGATCTATGTATGCATATGGCTGAATCACTTTGTTGTACAACAGAAACTAACACAGCATTGTGAAGCAATTATACTCCAATAATACTCCAATAAAGGTAGACAGGTGCTTAAAAATGTTGACTAAATGAATAAATTAATTATTTAAATAAAAGAGTTACATTTGCAGTATGAAGGTATATTTGGAGGAAAATGGGAGGATTATATTTTAGAAGGAGGTGAAAAGAAACATCAAAATACTCACTTGTGCATGGAATACTCAATAATGACTATGCCAGAATGTGCATGGATTTGTGAGAAGATACTGGCTAAGCAGAGGTTGCAGAGTGACATTTTGATAGAGCTGGGGAGAAGATACTGAGGAAGTATTTTAAAGTCACATGACATGAAGATTTTAATTTATTTTGTTAAGCAATGGTAAACCACCTAAGAGTGTTAAACCCAATAAATAAAATAATAAGCTTTGGTTCTAGATAATAAAATGATGTAAGGGGTATGTTGATTTTACTAGTTTAGAATAAAATAATTAATATATATTTGTTTTAGAAAACTGCCATTTTTCAATGATAACATTATCACATTTAAAATAATCTTATAAAAATAACATTAAATAATTTGTTAGTAGTTTTATTACTTTTGGCTGCTATGAATACTGTTTCTAGGAACACTAATGTACATGTTTTTTGTGTAGACATATATTTCAGTTCTCTAGGGTATTTTCTGGGTCATGGTAACTTTATGTTTAAAACTTTAAGGAACTTCCCATCTGTTACCCCAAGTGGCTGTGACATTTTACATTCTCACCAACAATGTATAATAATGATAATTTCTCCACATCTTGATTAACACCTTTTATCATCTATTTTTAAATGATTGCTTCTCTAGTGGGGGTTACCTCATTGTTTTGATTTGCATTTCCTTATTGACTAATAACATTGAGCATATTGTCATGTGCTTATTAGTTATTAATATATTTTCTTTGAGATATGTTTATTCAAATCACATGCCTATTTTAAAAATTGGGTTGTACTTTTACTATTGTATTTATATTATTGCATTTTAAAATTTTCTAATAGTTCTTAATATACCCTGGATACAAGTCTTTATCTGATACATGATGGGTGAATATTTTCCCAAATTTTGTGGGTTACCTTTTCACTTTTTGCATGTTATCCTATGAAACCTCAAACATTTTAGTTTTAATTAAGTCCAGCTAACCAACCTTCTCTTTTATCACTCGTGCTTTAAG
Organism: Lagenorhynchus albirostris; assembly: GCF_949774975.1. NCBI lineage: Eukaryota > Metazoa > Chordata > Mammalia > Artiodactyla > Delphinidae > Lagenorhynchus > Lagenorhynchus albirostris. The sequence continues at coordinate 42,053,933 of NC_083112.1, read as the reverse complement.
AGCTGTAGCTAAGATATTGTCTAACACATGATCACCAGCTTAATTCTTATTTTTTCCCCAAGATTTTTATGGATTAACAAAATATCATGTATTTATACCATGAAATATTATTTAGGCAATAAAAATAACATATGAATATATTTTTGAACACTCTGAAAGATGAACTTCACACACATTTTATGAAGATTTATATGAAGGGCTGATCTGAAAAATAAGAGATTCTGAGACAGAATTCACCTGGCTTCTAAATGAAGCAATACTCTCCCTGAATTTATTTATTACCAGCATATTTCATTGTGAGAGATAGTATAAAAATTTGGAACCTAAAATTTGGATAGAAATATGAAGGTGACCTTGCTGCTGATGGGTTATTTGCCACTGCTATTGGGTATTATTTCATCTGCTATGAGGTAACAGCATGATACTGCCAACAGGGGGAGCTACAGACAGAAGACAAATGAAACTGGTTTTGTTTAGGACTAATTTAGCTGAACTGACAATATATTATACTTTAATAGCCTCTCAGAGTGAATTTAATTGATGACCCAAATTAGATATTTTCTTAGAGTATCTTTGTACTGGATTTGGATGCAAGCTGGGTGCTTATGTTTGCTTTCCTGCTGTTAACAGTCCACTGCCATCTGGAGAAGGTAACTACTAATAAGTTACTCGAAGTTTTTTCTATTGCTGCTTCTTCTGTGAAGAACTCAAAAGTTTCCGATAAGGCAAGAGAAAAAGACAAAACTAATGCTTTCCTCAGTGAGATCTAAGAAGGTTTAGTAGATAGACAAAATCACTAACACTTTAAATGTGTTTTTAGCTTCATTTTCAGTCAGTAAAATGAAAGTTTGTATTGGATAAATTGTTTTTAGTGTTGGGACTGTCTATTATACATTTATATACACAAACACCAAATAATAATTCAGGAAAGAAAATATTTATAATAAGGAAATTACAACTGAGTAATCTTGCTTGATAATTAAATCTAATGGCAGATAAAAATAATTAGATTCTTATACTTAAGAATGGTCAGAGAATAACTAGTCGTTCTTAATTATAATAATCTTGTTTCTGATACAACAAAGAATGGGAACAAAAGTTAAGACCAATCATTTTTATCTACTTATGTGTATACCTGAGATTTGGGGCATTTCATATTGTGGCAGTATACAACAATGTTAATTAAAAATGTGGTACAATCCCCCAGGTCAAGTTTACTACACGACCACAGGTATTTTTCTGATGTGATATTCATTCATTTGTTTATGCACCAAGAGTTGCATAGTCTATGTGTCAAGCATTAAGTTATGTGCAAGAAAAATAATGACTCAGACATTGTTCTCTGCCTTCAAATTGCATGTAGCTTAGTAGGAAGAGACAGTTATTTAAATATATGACTGAAATAATATTACAGATACTAAGTTGGAAATATGCAAAATATACACCAGAAGTGGCTGTAGTGCTTAATTGTCAATTGGGATCTATCTAGAATCTATTCTATAAGGAGCATATTAGGCACATGTCACTTTGAGGCTCTGTGATTGCTGTTTAGACTGCAAAAGGGCCTTGCACTTTAGGAACTCACATATTAATGGACTCACAATATCTTAGTACATTTCCAAGTCGGCTGATGGTGTTTTTTGAATGTTCCGCTGACATCTTAAGGTAAATATGTGCCAGACTAAACTTGTCTTTCTTCCTATTTTCCTACACTTGTGTCTCCATTATTTTTTCTATTCTCCAAAGCATGAAGATGCAGAGTTATTTTCTTCTTCTCACTTATTTGTCACATGCATCTATTCTATGCTCTTCTTTTTCTGTTATCACTACACAGTACAGATACTGTTGTCATACTACCTAAAATTATCAACACCTCTAGTCGTTTTTCATTCCCATTCCAATTTATATTAAAACCACTTCTGAATGAATTATAAGAGAAACTGATCTGAACTTACTATTCTTTTCCAGTCTCAAATAATGTTATTGATTGCCCTCTATAGTTAGAAAAAAAATCCTTAACCTGCAATTTAAGTTACTCCATACTCATACTCCATATCTAGCATATTTTTCAATGTGTCTCATTTCCTGGCATTTTCCAATATTTTATTTAAAGGGAATTGCACAACATGGGGGATATAACCAATATTTTGAAATAACTGTAAATGGAATGGAACTTCGAGTAACTTATTAGTAGTTACCTTCTCCAGATGGCAGTGGACTGTTAACAGCAGGAAAGCAAACATAAGCACCCAGCTTGCATCCAAATCCAGTACAAAGATACTCTAAGAAAATATCTAATTTGGGTCATCAATTAAATTCACTCTGAGAGGCTATTAAAGTATAATATATTGTCAGTTCAGCTAAATTAGTCCTAAACAAAACCAGTTTCATTTGTCTTCTGTCTGTAGCTCCCCCTGTTGGCAGTATCATGCTGTTACCTCATAGCAGATGAAATAATACCCATTTAATTAATTAATAAAAATTAATTAATTAAAAATAAATAAAGGTAGTTACATAGTATTTCCTCTAATGTGTAGTTTCCTGATTTTCTGCTTTTTTGCCCCCTTGTCATTTATACTGCAACATATTTCTCAATGCAAAAACCTCATTTTTACTTGTTATATCAAAAATGCTATTGCATCTGTGAGACTTTCCTCAGTACAATTCTGTTGATAGGTTGATGGATTTCCTCATAAGTTCACATTATTTTGTGTGCACCTGTAACATAGAAGTGATCATTTGAGGTTTCTTTTATGTAATACAGCAAACATTAGATTTAGAGTTAGACCTTGAGGTTCAACTGATGTGAACCTGTCAGTTACTATTGCTTCTGTGAATTTAGCTAAATCTTGTTCTATCATATTAGTCATCAAAGAAGTAAATAACAGCTATCAACAACAACAATAATAATATCATTAATAATTGATAATAAAGTAAAATATTTAACACATTTTGGAGAATGTTAAATATAAATGGGAGATAGACTTAGTTGTTAATCTTTGGTTCTCATCTTCTACATGAAAAGATGATTTATTTTGGGTTCATTTTCTGTTACCCTTGGGCCTACATAATAGTCATTTCAGGTTTAAAGCAAGAATAAAGGTGAATGTGAATAATTGGTTTTATATTTAATAATCACTTGAGAGATATTTGTTTGCTGAATAAATAAATGACTGAATGAATAAATGAACTTTAGTAAGAGATACTGCATCTCTCCTAGGTAGCATTAGGCTATACATAAAAGTCACTAATTACATATGGTCTAAATTCCTTTAAGAAGAATGTATGATTTGGCAGTTAACAGCATGTTCAAAATCATCATTGATGAGTCTTAATTTTTTCAAGAAGAAATAAAATATTGGCTACGTTGAGAAGAGCAAAATTAGTTTATCTAGAGAGATATGAGACCATTTTTTAAAAGGCATAGGTAACTTCTTCAAAAAATATTTATTGTGTTCCCTTTTTGACCTATATATTGTGGTAAAAGTTAGCTTTACATTATTCTTCTTAAACTGATGGGTGCTTAACTATTTTACTTCTCTGTTGATCTATTACCAGAAAAGTACAATTCAAAAATAAAACAAACACAAATGAAACCTAACTCAAGCAGCTGTTATATCCTCACTGTCATTTCTTCAACCTCCAACTCAAACTGCCAAAAAGATTGTAATAAATGTGAAATATCATGGCATATCACAATAGATGGGAACCAGGAGAATACATTTTCACAGACAGGGACTTTTAAATGACAATAAAATAGTTCCTTTCTTTAAAAATAAAATAATAATCTAACTCACAGAACAATTTCAATTTCACAAATAATTTTCAGATGGACCTATAGATTGTTATTTTTATTTATTTAAGTGGAGTCACTTCCTTTAGAAAGTTTTCTGCAGCTAAAGCTGAAGAACTTTTTAGGACTATTTGATTTGAGACCAGAAGCAACCTCTGCATAAATGCCAAAACATGCTTTGATTGGATATACTTCCTGGCACTCATGTTAAAACATAAACTCACTTGACCAACTTCAGAGCAATGGGGATTTCACTGAGTTCTTTCATACTCTATTAATCTTCAACAAATGTTTGATAGAATTATAGAATTTATAGCCTAAAGGAGTCTTTCTTTCGTTCAACCCAGCCAATTACAGATATGTAAACTGTGGTCCACACAGATTGAGAGAATTGTCCAAGTCCAAGGTTAAATACCTTCCTATTAAGAGCAGACTGAAACTAGGTTCTCTCTCTCTCTCTCTCATTTTAGGATAGATATATAGTCACTTTTTAGTCCTGTCTTCTGACACTAATTTGTCATCCTGTACTTTCATACATAAAAGTCATAAGATATAAAATATCTTCCATAAAACTATGAAATAATTCCATAACTCCAAATGCATCCATAAATCTTATTTCGAGTTCAATCATATACTATAGTAATCAACACAAATATGGATTTTTCATGACTATGCTGCAGTAAGAGACACATAGAGACAATTCTATATATTCCTTGGGATTTCTCAGTTCTTTTCAAACTACAACACTCAAAATTGTTAGAACAATTTGACAATAATTGGTGAAGATATGCATAGGACACATATTCTCATTTTTTTGTTTTATCTTATTTTGGCAACTGGTGCATCATGGTGAAATTCATTAGGGGAAAAAATAGAATCGTGAACAGAAGAGAAATGTAAAATGAACTGCAAGCATGTTAGCAAGCTTTCCTTTAAACCAACTTTTGTCTGGCATTAAAAAAAAAAAATCTTTCAATGAGCCGGGATGAGATCTGATTTTTGAGATACAGTTTTAAAAGATTTTAATATTCTTGATTTAAATACTGTCTATGGCGTGATTACTTTTATTTTAGCATGGTTAATTAAAATATAAAGATAACTACAAATAATTAAGTCCTATGAAAGTGAATAATTTTATCAGTGAGCAAATAATTTTAAACATTTACAATGCATCTGAAAGCCAGTTGCTAGATATCGAAAAAATATATTTAAAAAATAAAACATTATATTATATATGTATGCATTTAATTTTATTAAAATAGTAAAGGAAAATTATCAAGTAGTGTCATTACCTCAAATATTTAGACAAGGGAATAAAAGCTGATGAATACTATTATTTACTTATGGACTGTAACCTCACCTCTTTGGGGCTTACCCTACAGGCCCTGTGGGCTGTATATAAGACATGGTAACCTCTTGTTCATTAGCTAATAGAACTATTCGAGTCCTCTCCATCTATATTCCTATACACGTTGTTGCTAATGTATTATACTCTTTACATTTTATATTTTGAATTACCTTATTTAATTTACTCTATTTTTAATTAAGGAATTAAGCTCTAGACAAATCTTAAAATCCCATAGAAAATAACTATTATTAATTGAACCTTCTTCTTAAGCTGGAAGTGAGATCAAATGGTGAGAGAGCATTATATTCAGGAATTGCAAATTGTACTTCACAGTTCTAAAACCCCTTTATTCAAAGAGTAAAACTGATACAATTGTTTTGAAGTATATGAAACACTTGGAACTACATGGTTTAAAAACCATTGATTTAGTGTAGTCCAGTGCAACAGTGCTTCTCAAACTAAATGTGGTGAAGTACCAAGTTTTTGTTTAGCTTTATTTTGCTTGCTTGTCCAGTCTAATGTTTTTGTAAAACAAAATAAAAATGAATAACTAGAAAAAATTTAATGAAAAAAGATTTAAAATTTTGTCTCAATTTCTAAATATTAGATTTAACAAGGCTTACATAATATTTCAATAAATAAATCAGAAAAATATCACACAGTGAAAGAAGAAAATAATTTTAAAATTGTATGCATACTTTATTGAATGTATGCCAATAGATGAATACTTTAGAACATCATTATTACATATTTAACATTTTGTTGTTTAGGAGTGAAATAAGGATCCTGCATGTTGAATGTCTATATGCTCACATTAAACAAACACTGTGTATACCAATATTAAAGTTTTGATATAACAAAAGAGTTTGCTTTTTGCTTGTTAATTATTTTAGGATGTAGTAATAACAATGTTATTCACAAGGAATAATGTACATTGAAACTGGTTCTGTGGTTCCACTAATGCTGACTGTTTTAACTGTCAAAGTAGAGAAACCTGTCTGTTGGGATGAAAAGAAGAAATTTTAAAGTAATACAGGCAAACTAAGTATATTCGTTTTTAATTTTATCCATAATGAAGGAAGTGATATAATCTCAAACACTTCTTTCTTAATCAGTAGTCAGTGCTATCAACTTATTCTGTTGTTATATTGAAGTTTCAATGATTTTTAAGTGGAAGAAATGGGTCATAGTTTAAAATTAACCTTAAAATATCACGTTTTAACATAGTTCTATATGCACCTACAACCAATGACAAACCAGGCAGGTTCAAAATGCCTGAGCTCGTCTGTACCCTGTCCAATTAAACACATTTCCTCATCACAGACTTGTATGCTTCAGCAAGGTCAAATTGCTCTACAAATTTAAAAATGCTTATTCTCAATTTCTTTATGTATCTCATCACAGTTTAGGAACAGTGGAATGTCACTGATCTGCAGAAACTACTTGGAGAAGAACCAATGCAAAACTCAGATATTGGTAAGATACAGCTTCCATTCTACCATCAATTTTAAACCTTTCAAACTTCCTTTGGTGAACGATCTTTTCCTCTTTTTTTTCTTTTTTTAAATTTTATATTGGAGTATAGTTGATTTACAATGTTGTGTTAGTTTCAAGTGTACAGCAAAGTTATTTAGTTATCTCTCTCTCTCTCTCTCTCTCTCTCTCTCTCTCTCTCTCTCTCTCTATATATATATATATATATATATACACACACACACGTTTACCTATTCTTTTTCACATTTTTTTCATAAAGGTTATTAAATAGTATTGAGTAGAGTACCCTGTGCTATATAGTATGTCCTTGTTGATTATCTATTTTGTCTATAATAGTGAGTATATGTTAATCCCACCCTCCTAATTTATCCCTCCCACCAAACTTTCTCCTTTGATAACCATAAGTTTGTTTTCTAAGTCTGTGTGTCTTTGTCTGACTTATTTCACTCCATATGACAATCTCTAGGTTCATCCATGTCACTGCAAATAGCATTATTTCATTCTTTTTTATGGCTGAGTAATATCCCATTGTATATATGTACCACATCTTCTTTATCCATTCATCTGTCAATGGACATTTAGGTTGCCTCCATGTCTAGGCTACTGTAAGCAGTGCTGCAATGAACATTAATGTTCATGTATCTCTTTGAAGTATGGTTTTCTCTGGATGTATGTCCAGAAGTGGGGTTGCTGATCATATGGTAGTTTTAGGTTTTCTTAGTTTTTAGGAACCTCCATACTGTTCTCAATAGTGGCTGTACCAATTTACAGTCCTATCAAAAGGAGGATTCCCTTTTCTCCACACCCTCTCCAGCATTTATTTTTTGTGGACTTTCTGATGATGGTTATTCTGACTGGTGTGAGATGATACCTCATTGTAGATTTCATTTGCATTTCTCCAATAATTACTGATGTTGGGCATTTTTTTCATATGCTTTTTGGCCATCTATATGTCTTCTTTAGAGAAATGTGTATTTAGATCCTCTGCCTATTTTTTGATTGGGTTGTTTGTCTTTTTTACATTGATCTGCATGAGCTAGTTTGATATTTTGGAGATTAATCCCTTGTCGGTTGCATAATTTGCAAATATTTTCTCCCATTCTGTAGATCGTCTTTTTGTTTTGTTTATGGTTTCCTTTCCTGTGAAAAAGCTTTTAAGTTTCATTAGGTTCCATTAGTTTATTTTTATTTTCATTACTCTAGGATGTGGATCCATAAAGATATTGCTGCAATTTATGTCAAAGAGTGTTCTATGATTTCCTCTAGGGGTTTTTATTATCTGGTCTTACATTTAGGTCTTTAATCAATTTTGAGTTTATTTTTGTGGATGGTGTCCAAGAATGGTCTAATTTCATTCATTTACATGTAGCTGTCCAGTTTTCCCAGCACTGTTTATTGAAGACACTGTCTTTTCTCCATTGTATATTCTTGCCTCCTTTGTCATAGGTTAATTGACCATAGGTGCATGAGTTTATTGCTGGGCTTTCTATCCTCTTCCATTGATGTATAACTCTTTCTTTCTGTCAGGATCATACTGTTTTGGTTACTGTATCTTTATCATATAGTCTGAAGTCAGAGAGCCTGATTCCTCCAGCTTTCTTTTTCTTTTTCAAGGTTGCTTTGGCTAATAGGTGTCTTTTGTGTTTCCATACAAATTTTAAGATCTTTTTGTTCTATATATGCAAAATATGCCATTGGTAATTTGATAGGGATTACATTGAATCTGTAGATTACCTTGGGCAGTAAAGTCATTTTGACAATATTGTTTCTTCCAATACAAGAACATGGTATATCTTTCCATCTGTTTGTGTTATCTTCACTTTCTTTCATCAGCATCTTAAAGTTTTGGAGTATGTTATTTTACCTCCTTAGGTAGATTTATCCCTAGGTATTTTATCCTTTTTGATGCAATGGTAAATGGTTGTTTGGCCTGAGGAGTTTCAGTACTGGAGCCTTAGGGCTGCTGGGTGGAGCCAGGATTTGGTGTCAAAATTGTGGCTTCCAGGACAGCTCACACCAATAAGTACTCCTCAGTACCTCCACCACAAGTGTCCTTGTCCCCACAGTGAGCCACAGCCTCCCCTTGCATCCACAGGAAACCCTCCAAGACCACAAGGTAGGTCTGGCTTAGGTTCCTATGAAGTCACGGCTTTTTCCTCTGGGTCCTGGTGGAGATGAGAACTTGTGTATGCCCTCCAAAAATGGTGTTTCTTTTTCCACCAGTCCCATGGAGCTCCTGCCATCAAGGCTTGATGGCCTTCAAAGCCAAATGCTCTGGGTGCTCCTCCTCCTGATGCCGGACCCCCAGACTGGGGATCCTGACATGGGGATTAGAGTTATCACTCCCGTGAGAGAAACTCTGCAATATAAGTATTTTCCAGTTTGTCAGTCACCTACCTGGTGCATATTGGATTTGATTGTATCGCAAATGCACCCTTTTTACCATCTCAATGTGGATTCTTCTTTGTCTTTGGAAGTAGAGTATCTTGTTTTTGTAGGTTCCAGTAATTTTTTTGATGTTTTTTCAACAGTTAGTTGTGATTTTGGTGTTTTAGTGAAAGGAGGTGAACTCAGGTCCTTCTACTCTGCCATCTTGTCCTGGGATCTAATTCAATTATCTCCTCTTTTTAAAATAAACTTATAGTTTGGGTAGAATCAATTCATTTCCCAAACACCTATTTGCTTAAGCCGATCAGTTTGATTCCATGTCCTATGCAGTAGTGTTGGCTCAATTTTATGTAGGTGTTGGACTTTAATTTAGCCATATCAAAATAACACTCAGAAACTTAATTTTATTTTCTATTTTTATTGAAGTATAGTTGTTTTACAATGTTGTGTTAGTTTCAGGTGTACAGAAAAGTGATTTAGTTTTATATATATATTCTTTTTCAGATTCTTTGTCCCATATATGTTATTACAAAATTTTGAGTATAGTTCCCTTTGCTACATGGTAACTCCTTTTTGGTTATCTATTTTATATATAGGAGTCTGTATATGTTAATCCAAACTCCTAATTTACCCCTCCCCCTTTCCCTGTTGGTTACCATAAGTTTGTTTTCTATGTCTGTGGGTGTATTTCTGTTCTGTATATAAGTTCATTTTATCATTTTTTTTTAGATTCCATATATAAGTAATATTATATAATGTTTGTCATTCTCTTTCTGGCTTACTTCACTTAGTATAATAATATCTTGTTCCATCCATGTTGCAGCAAATGGCATATTTCATTCTTTTTAATGGCTGAGTAATATTCCATTGTATATATATACCACATCTTCTTTATTCATTCATCTTTTGATGGACATTTAAGTTGCTTCTATGTCTTGGCTATTGTGAATAGTGTTGGAATGAGCACTGGGGTTCATGTATCTTTCCAAAGTAAGGTTTTCTCTGGATATATGCACAGGAGAAGGATTGCAGGATTATATGGTAGATCTATTTTTAGTTTAATTTTGGAACCTCTGTATTGTTTGTTCTCCATAGTGACTGTATCATTTTATATTCCCACCAAAAATGTAGTAGGGTTCCTTTTTCTCCTCCTCTCCAGCATTTATTATTTGTAGACCTTTTAATAATGGTCATTCTGACCTGAGTGAAGTGGTACCTCATTGTAGTTTGATTTGAATTTCTCTAATAATTAGCGATGTTGAGCATCTTTTCATGTGTCTTTTGGTGAACTGTATGTCTCCTTTGGAGAAATGTTTATTTAAATCTTCTGCTCACTTTTTGATTGGGTTGTCATTTTTATATTGCTCTGTAGGTGTTATTTGTATATTTTGGAGTTTAATCTCTTGTCAGTCACATTATTTGCAAATATTTTCTCTTGTTTTGTAGGTTGTCTTTTTTTGCCACTTTCATTCAGCATAGTTTTGAAAATCCTAGAAATGTCATTCAGGGAAGAAAAGAAATATAAAATATATAAATTGGAAAACAAGAAGTAAAACTGTCAGTGTTTGCATATGACATGGTACTATACATAGAAAATCCTAAAGACACTACCAGAAAACAAGTAGAGCTCACCAATGAATTCAGTAAAGTTACAGTATACAAAATAAATGTAAAGAAATCTGTTGCATTTATATGCACTAAGAACAAAAGATCAGAAAGAGATATTTAGGAAACAATCTTATTTATTTATTTATTTATCTATTTTTGCATCAAAAAGACTAACATATTTATGAATATACCTACCTAAGGAGGCAAAAGACTTGTACTTCAAAAACTCTAATAAGATGATGATGAAAGAAATCTAAGATGGCACAAACAGATATAAAGATATTTTACTTTCTTGGATTTGGAAAAATCAATATTTAAAAATGACTTTACAACCAAAAGCAATATACAGATTTAGTGCAATCCCTATCAAATTACCAATTCCATTTTTCACAGAACTAGAACAAAAAAAAATTAAAATTTGTGTGGAAATCTAAAAGACCCCAATTAGCCAAAGTAATCTTGAGAAAGAAAAATGGAGCTGGAGGAATCAGGCTCCTTGACTTCAGATTGTACTACAAAGATACAGTAATCAAAACAATATGGTACTGGCACAAAAACAGAAATATAGATCAATGGAATAGGATAGAAAGCCCAGGAATAAACCCACACATTTATGATCAATTAATCTACAACAATGAAGGCAAGAATATACAATGGAGAAAAAAGACAGTGTCCTCAATATGTGTTGCTGGGAAAACTGGACAGCTACATATAAAAGAATGAAATTAGAAAATTCTTTAACAGCATATTCAAAACTAAATTCAAAATAGATTAAAGACCTGAATGTAAGACTGAATACTATAGAACTCCTAGAGGAAAACATAGGCAGAACACTCTTTGACATAAATAGCAGCAATACCTTTTTGGATCCATCTCCTAGAGTAATGGAAATAAAAACAAAAATAAACAGATGGGACCTAATTAAACTTAAAAGCTTTTGTTTGGGGAGGGGGAAGGGTGAGCTGTGACAGGGCGAGAGAGAGTCATGGACATATACACACTAACAAACGTAGTAAGGTAGATAGCTAGTGGGAAGCAGCCACATGGCACAGGGATATTGGCTCAGTGCTTTGTGACAGCCTGGAGGAGTGTGATAGGGAGGGCGGGAGGGAGGGAGACACAAGAGGGAAGACATATGGGAGCATATGTATATATATAACTGATTCACTTTGTTATAAAGCAGACACTAACACACCATTGTAAAGCAATTATACCCCAATAAAGATGTTAAAAAAAAAGCTTTTGTTTATCAAAAGAAACCATAAACAAATCTTTTCTGTATTTTGTAATTGCTAAGGGAGAAATTAGCATGAATACAAAAATGTGTCCCTATAAATTATGGCACCAGAAAGAGAGGTGGCCTTAGAATGAAACTGTGATTGCAAAAGGCAGAGGATTAAGATAGAAAAGGCATTTGGTCAAAAATATAATCTACCTTAATTAATATGCATGCATATAGAACAGCACTCATTTCACAAAAGTACATTAAAAAAGATACAACATATATACATTAGAATGGCTGCCTATACATGGAATAAGAAGAAAAAATAAGTCAAAATTGGGTTAAAATCAAGAAAAAATTAGATGGAACTTATATAGGAAAACAGTGTATGGGCTTAACTGAAATCTCCATCATCTACTGTCATGCATAAATATACCTAGATCTATATCCATATGTGTATCTATATCCATATTTACAGCTCTATAAAAAAGTAGCATTCTTTTTGCCATTGTTGAGCCATTGGATCAAACCATCTTTGACATCTTCCTGATTATGGAAAATAGAATGAGCCTGAAAACACTTTAACTTGTAGGATAGTGTTTTTGTGTACTTTAGTTCATTTTTAACCCAAAGGTAAAATTTTTGCTCTACAGTCAATAATCATTTTTATTAACCAAACATTTAATATTTATTTGTTCTTTTTTCCAAAAATATCCTTGTTTGATTATTTTCCTTCTTCTAGAAAGATAACTCTCAAAATGTTCTTTAAAGGAAGATTTTCAATGGCAAAATCTCTCCAGTTTTCCTAAAATAAATTTATGGTTGTTCCATTATTAGAGGTAATTAAATACTAGGTTGAAAGTCATATTCTCTCAGCAAACTAAAAAACTATTATCTCATTATATTCAGATAACCAATGATGAGAAAATAGATACTGGTAAATAAGACATTTTGGAAGATATTCTGTTTCCATTCTTCACTCTACACTCTCACTCCCAACACTTCAATCTGCTCTTTAGATTTTCCCTTTTCTTTTTGGATTGGCAGGTTTATTCTTATGTTATAAATGTGGATTTATTCTTATTTCTCATTTATGAGTTTTATAGGGATTTCTATGGATCAGAGTCTTAAGAGATTTTTTCAAATTTTATTTCTTCAAATATACTTCTGATGGTTTCTCTTTTCCTTTTCCTATGGAACTCTCATTAAATATATGTTGCAAAATCAATCTCTTTTTCATATTTTCCATCTGTTTTTCTCTCTGGTCTTGATCTGTTAGTATTTCTTCAGATTTATATATAATTTCACAAATAATTTTTCAGTTAACTCTAATCTGTATTAAATTTTTCTATTGTAAGTTTTCATGCATGGGCATCTTCTTCGGTAATTTTTAAAATTTATAGCCATTTTAATATTCCCATCCTTTTTCTTTCAACATACTTATATTTAATATTTTCTGAGTGACAGAGAATTTCTATTTTTTGAGATTCTGACCAAGCTATCTTCAGTTTTTTCTCACTCAGTGTCTTATTTTCATGTTTAGTCTATGATATTTTTTACTCTAATCTCATATATTTAAGAGCTTGATTTGTCAGAAAATGTTGAGGCCTATTTCAAAGATGGCTTTCTTCAGAGAGAATTTGCATTTGTTGTTGTCTGCATCCTGGTGGCAATCTCACACTGTTTCCATTTTTAATGAAATCAATGTAATACAAATTCAGGATGCAATCCTTTTATTTTTTAAAAAGCCCTATTTAACACCAAGCTTTCAGTCAGAAAATTTTGTTTGAAATCTTCTAGGGATAGTTTTTATGTTTATTTTATTTGTATACCCTAATACAAGGGCCAAGTTTTATACACTTATAAGAGGGTAGCCTTTGTCTTCCCAGTTTTGTAAAAGGAACAGAGGGAGGTGCTCTTTCATATTAGACTGCCCACATTGGATGAACCCTGGTCTCAGTCTTGATTGTTTCAGAAACTTTGAGCCTAGGAAAATTGAACTTTTCTTATCTGGCTCAGAAAATAATCTCTGTGTTCAAGGTTGTGCTTAGTTTTGGCCTCTGCATAGTATACTTTTTGTGTGTGTGTGCTACTTAATTTACACCTACACTTTCATTTGGAGATTCGGTCAGGGTGCCAAATCTGCTGGAAGTGGAATTCCCTCTTATTTGCCTTTGAAATATTTAAATAATATTTAAATATTGAGTTTTACATGTGTACACTATTAATGTTTTTGCAAGAAATATGTGTGGTGACCTGTAAACTAATTTTGTATTATATTCCTTATGAGTATGAGTGAGTATGGCCAGCTGACTTGTTAGGACTGTCAATTGAATCAAGCTTTATATTATTTTCCCTTTATGTGTGAATAAAGGGAAAATACAGACACACTGCCTCTTAAGGTGGTTTAAAATTCACTTTTTGGTAAAAGTTATCACATTTCTAATGACAGTGAACATGTCAAGAAAAGCAATGGTTCTTAGCATAAAAATAAATTGGGAATAAATAAAATAGTGTAATATTAAAAGCAACTATACCTTAAATCCATGATATAAAAATGTTTTTGAGGTGAGAGTATAAGCAAACATTTCTAGGAGAAGGGAGAGTGGTGGTGAGCAAAATGAGTTTTGAGAAGGGGGCTCTAAATAAAAACAACTTAGGAGGTTTTTTTCCCATAATGCATAAACTTGCTTACTCTACATTTTAGATTCTAAAACAATCTTTGAAATGAAGAGTGAAAGTAGAAAATGAGAGAGAGACATGAATGCATGAAAAATTTTATTTATAACATTCTCTTTTATAGAAGTTAAAACTTATTAAATTATTTTCCTATTTAAAAATATGAAGTGCATGTATGCTATATAACAAAAATAGTTTAATTCCACAAATCATTATTATTCACCTATGTGAATAGCAAACATCTAATAACTTCTCTCTAAAGAATGAATAAATGGTGAATAATGTCCTATATTACTTATAGATATGTACTTGTGCATGTGTGGTTTTACACCTTTATTTATCTATCTGTTTTTTCTGGGTTAAAGTTAGCACACATATAAATGGACACTCAGACTTAAGATAACTACTCATTCTTATTTGGTCAGAATAAGTTAAAATAAATAACATCTTTAAAACTAAAATTTACTTACTTGTCAATACCAAATTTGTTGATGCAATAATACAATTCTCCTTGCCCATGATATTTTATATGTTGTTTGACAACTGCATATATATACAATGGAATATTACTCAGCCATAAAAGGAAATGAAATTGAGTTATCTATAGTGAGGTGGATGGACCTAGAGTCTGTCATACAGAGTGAAGTAAGTCAGAAAGAGAAAAAAAAATTACCATATACTAACACATATATAGACACTAAAAAAAAAAAAAGGTTCTGAAGAACCTAGGGCCAAGACAGGAATAAAGATGCAGATGTAGAGAATGGACTTGAGGACATGGGGAGGGGAAAAGATAAGCTGGGATGAAGTGAGAGAGTAGCATTGACATATATACACTACCAAATGTAAAATAGTGAACTAGTGGGAAGTAGTTGCATTGCACAGGGAGATCAGCTTTGTGCTTTTTGACCACCTAGAGGGGTGGGATATGGAGGGTGGGAGGGAGATGCAAGAGGGAAGGGATATGGGGATATATGTATAGCTGATTCACTGTGTTGTACAGCAGAAACTGGCACAAAATTGTAAAGCAATTATACTCCAATAAAGATGTTAAAAAAAATACATGACTTCATCAAGTTAAATCCATGAACCTTTGCTGTCAGTTTCACAAATAGCTGACAGTGTTTCACAATGTGAAGTTTCCTCATCCAAAGTAGAATGTAACATAGGGAATGGTAAGATTTTAGGTCATTTGTTGACAAAAATGGACCATGCTGGAAATAAATATGGTCCATGTATCCAATAATACTCAACTGACCTTTAATCAAATTTACACCATTGGAAGAAGGTACTGTATCATTAGTAAATGAATTGAACTCTGTTTATACACTGATCTGAATGTATTTAGTAGAGATGGAATTAAATAAAATCTATTCTTTTAAATCTTGAATTACTCAACTTTTTCAAGTATGTAAATCCAGAATATAAATTGTTGAATGCAATGGAGCTACAGAAGAGCTACATAATAAAACAGTTCACAAAGGTAACGTACTCTGAACTTATATGAATACTTGGTCATTCAATGCATTGTTTAATATATATTTTATTGAAATGTTTATGAATAAAATTAGGAGATCATGGCACATTCTTTATTTATCCATTGATTTAAAAAACAGTCATTTACAATTCATACATGGAAATAACTAATCTGACTTCATCATCTATGTATTAATGGTCTAAACTTCAAGTTCCTGATTCCTTAATTCAATTTTGCAAGACAACTTTTTTCATCATTATCTACAACTTCTTTTGTGTTAGAAGTTATATTTCAGATAATAGCTTTTGTTTACTTCATATTACTAAAATTAAAACCTGCTTAGACCAACAAATTTGACAACCTAGCAGAGATGTACAAGTTTTAAAAACACAGCCTACCAAAACTGAGTCAAGAAGAAACAGGTAATTTGAACCCACCAATTACTAGAAATGAACTAGAATCTGTGAAAACAAAACAAAACAAAAGATCCTGTAAAGAAATGTCCAGGACTAGAAGGCCTCACAGTGCATTTCTACCAAACATATATAAAAGAACTTATACCTTCTTTTCAAACTATTTTAAAAAATTGAAGAAGAGGAAACACTCCCAAATTCATTCTATGAGGCAACCTGATAACCTTGATATCAAAACCAGACAAAGACACTACAAAAAATATTTCAGGTCAATGTTTTTGATGACTATGTATGCAAAAATCTTCAACAAACTATTAGCAAACCAAGCCCAACAATTCATAAAAATGATCATACACCATGATCAAGTTGGATTCATTACAGGGTCACAAGAATGGTTCAACATATGCAAATCAAACAATGTGATACACCACATTAACAAAGGGAAAGATAAAAACTTCATGATCTTCTCAATAGACAGAGAAAAAGCATTTGACAAAATTCAATATCCATTCATGATAAAAAATTCTCACCAAAGTGAGTATAGAGGTAATATATCTCAACATAATAAAGGCCATTTATGACAAACCCACAGCTAACATAGTACTCAATGGTGAAAAGCTGAAAACCTTTCCTCTAATTCACAAACAAGACAATGGTGCCCTTTTGCTATTTCTATTCAACATAATATTGGAAAACTTAGCCACAGCAATCAGACAAGAAAAATATAAAAAACTGAAACGTACCTAAATTGGAAGGAAAGAAGTAAAACTGTCAGTATGGAAGGGTGACATGATACTTTATATAGAGAAACCTAAAATCTCCACACAAAAACTATTAAAACTAATAAATGAGTTCAGCAAGGTAGCAGGATACAAGGTTAATATATAGAACTCCATTGTGCTTTTTTACACTAATAATGAAATATCAGAAAGAGAAAGTAG
This sequence comes from Lagenorhynchus albirostris, assembly GCF_949774975.1. Classification (NCBI taxonomy): domain Eukaryota; kingdom Metazoa; phylum Chordata; class Mammalia; order Artiodactyla; family Delphinidae; genus Lagenorhynchus; species Lagenorhynchus albirostris. Next base: position 42,036,570 of record NC_083112.1, on the reverse strand, counting down.
GGGTTTCCCTGGTGGTGCAGCAGTTGGGAGTCTGCCTGCCAATGCAGGGGACATGGGTTCAAGCCCTGGTCTGGGAGAATCCCACGTGCCACGGAGCAGCTAGTCTCATGCACCACAACTGCTGAGCCTGCACTCTAGAGCCCATGCTCCACAAAAAGAGAAGCCATAGCACCACAACGAAGAGTAGCCCCCACTCTCTGCAAATAGAGAAAGCCCGCACGCAGCAACGAAGACACAACACAGCCAAAAATAAAATAAAAATTTAAAAAAAAGAGGAAAGAGAAAGTTAAAAATCAATCCTGTCTAAAACCATGTCAAAAAACAAATACCTAGGAATAAACTTAACCAAGGAGGTGAAAGACCTCCTTGATTAACACTATAAAACACTGATAAAGGAAACTGAAGATGACTCAAATAGATATGTCTCATGCTCTTGGATTGGAAGAATTAGTGTTGTTAAAGTGGCCGTACTAGCCAAAGCAATCTACAAATTTAATGCAATCCCCATCAAAATATCCATGACATTTTTCAGAGGGCTAAAACAAATAATCTTTAAATTTATATGGAACTACAAAAGACCCAGAACTTTCAAATCAACCCTGTGAAAAAAAGAACAAAGCTGGAGACATAACACATCCAGACGTCAGACCATATTACAAAGTTACAGTAATCAAACAGCATGGCATTGGCACAAAAACAGACATATAGATCAATGGAAAACTATAGAGAGCCAAGATATAAACCCATGCAGTTAAGGTCAATTAATATATGACAAAAGAGGCAAGAATATACAATGAAGAAAAGACAGTCTCTTCAACAAGTGGTGTTGGAAAATCTGGATAACTACACATAAATCAATGAAATTAGAACACTTGCTTACACCATATATAAAAACAAACTCCAATAGGTTAAAGAGCTGAATGTAAGACATGACACCATAAAACTCTTAGAAGAGAACATAGGTAAAACATTCTCTGACATAAATCATAGCAATGATTTTTTAGATCAATTTCCCAAGGTAAAAGAAATAAAATCTAAGATAAACAAATGGGATTTAATCAAACTTAAAAGCTTTTGCACAGCGAACAATCAACAAAATGAAAAGACAACTCACAGAATGGGAGAAAACATTTGCAAATGATATGATCAACAAAGAGTTAATATCCAAATCACAAAAACAGTTCATACAATTCAGTACTGAAAAAAACAGCTTATACCACTCAATATCCAAAAATGGGCAGACCAAGGGGTGGAGTAAAGATGGTGGTGTAGGAAGATGCAGAGTACTTCTCCTCACAATTAGGGCAGCTACCAGATATGGTGGGGGACCTCAACATCCAATAGTATGGGAGGAACCCCCAAGAGACCAGGTAGGATGTGGGGGGCGGGATGAAGTGGGAAGAGAAGTGGAGGCTGGATGGGACCAGTGCCCTTGAAGGGTGGCTGGGAGAAAGGAGGTGTTGCCATGCCTGGAAGGTCTATCATTTGTTTGGAGGATTGTGGGAGGAATGTGGTTAGTATTTGCCCTGCCCACTCGGGCCCCAGGAAGACTGCTGGGATCCTGTGCTTGGTCCTTCACTGTCTGAGGTCGCCACCAGCAGTGTGGGTCCTAGCGGCATGGGGGAAGAAGAGTAGAGGTGAACAGGGAGGGACCCTCTGGAATGTGGCAAGCATTTTCCTTGTCCACTCAGGCCCCAGAGAGCCTGCTGAGGTCCCTGGCCTGATCAGCTGCACTCTGAGGCTGGAGGAACTCTGAGACCCTTCAGGTTGCACTAAGCCTAAACCCTGCTCCTCACACCCCCAGAGTCTTTTCTGGCTGTGTGAGTCCTAAGCCTAGACCCTGCCCCCACCTAAATCCCACTTCTGCCTAAGCCCCACACCCACTAAACCTCAGCCACCCACAGCCAAGGCCTTTTCTGGCCTTTTAGGTTTTTTTCTTTTCTGCTATTCTGGTTCTGTTTTACTTTCCCATTGTTTCATTTATGTTTTTATTTTTTCAAACATATATGTTAATTTTCTAATCTTATTTCATTTTTTATTGTTATTGTTCCACTTTTTTTTTTCTGCCACCCCATGTGGCTTGCAGGATGTTTGTTCACGATGTGGGGGTTGGCCCTGAGCTCCTAGGGTGGTCACACAGAGTCTGAACCACTGGGTTAATAGAGACTCTCAGACCCCAGGAATAATCATCAGAGTGAGGTCTCCTGGAGGTCCTCATCTCGGCACCAAGACCTAGATCTACCCAAAAGAACAGTCTACAAACTCCAGTGCTGGAAGCCTCAGGCCAAACAAGCAGTAAGACAGGAACATAGTCACACCTATCAAAAAAAAAAAAAGAGAAAACAAAAAAAAATATGTTACAGATGAAGGAGAAAGGGAAAAACTACAAGAACAAATAAATGAAGAGGAAATAGGCAAAAAGAATTCAGAGCAATGATAGTAAAGATGACACAAAATCTCAGATATAGAATGGAGGCAAGGATCAAGAAAATATAAGGAATGTTTAACAGAGACCTAGAAGAACTAAGGAACAAACAAACAGAGATGAACAACACAATAATTGAAATGAAAAAATACACTAGAAGGAATCAATAACAAAATAACTGTTGTGGAAGAAAGAATAAGTGAGCTGGAAGATAGGATGGTGGAAATAACTGCCAAGGAGCAGAATAAAGAGAAAAGAATGAAAAGAATTGAAGACAGTCTTAGAGACTTCTTGGACAACATTAGATGCACCAGCATTTGAATTATAGTGGTCCCAGAAGAAGAAGAGAAAAAGAAAGGGTCTGTGAAAACATTCAAAGAGATTATAGTTGAAAACTTCCCTAACATGGGAAAGGAAGTAGCCACCTAAGTCCAGGAAGCATAGAAAGTCCCATATGGGATAAACTCTAGGAGAAACACAGCAAGACACATGTTAATCAAAATAATAAAAATTAAATTCAAAGAAAAAATATTAACAGTAACAAGGGAAAAGTGAAATAATATACAAGGGAATCCCCATAAGGTTATCAGCTGATTTTTCAGCATAAACTGTGCAGGTTAGAAAGGAATGACAGGAAATATTTCAAGTTATGTAAGGGAAAAGCCTACAACCAAGATTACTCCACCCAGCAAGGATCTCATTCAGATTCAATGGAGGAATCAAAAGGTTTACAGACAAGCAAAAGCTAAGAGCACCACAAAACCAGCTTTGCAACAAATGCTAAAGGAACTTCTCTAGGTGGGTAAAAGAAATGAAGAAAAAGACCCACAAAAACAAAACAAAATAATTAAGAATATCTTAATAGGAACATACATATTGATAAGTACCTTAAATGTAAACAGATTAAGTGCTCCAACCAAAAGACACAGACTGTCCAAATGGATACAAAAACAAGATTCGTATATATGCTGTCTACAAGAGACCCATTTCAGACCTAGGGACATATACAGACTGAAAGTGAGGGGATGGGAAAAAAATTCCATGGAAATGGAAATCAAATGAAAGTGGGAGTAGCCATACCTATATCAGATAATAATAGACTTTAAAATGAAGACTCTTACAAGAGATAAGGAAGGACACTACAAATGATCAAGTGATCAATCCAAGGAGAAGAAGATATGAAAATTTTAAATACATACACACCTAATATAGGATCAACTCAATACATAATGCAAATGCTAACAGCCATAAAAGGGGAAATTGACAGTAACAATAGTAGGGGTCATTATTACCCTACTTAAACCAATGGACAGATCATCTAGACAGAAAATATATAAGGAAACACAAGCTTTAAATGATACAATAGACCAGATAGAATTAATTGATATTTATAGGGCATCTACCCAAAAGTGGCAGAACACACTTCCTTCTCAATATCACATGGAACATTCTGCAGGATAGATCAGACCTTGGGTCACAAATCAATCCTCAGAAAATGAAAGAAAATTGAAATCAATTAAAGCATAATTTCTAACCACAACACTGCGAGAAGAAAAATCAATTACAGGAAAAAAAAAACTGAAAAGACACAAGCAATGCAGTGCTAAATAACCAACAGGTCACTGCAGATATCAAAGAGGAAATTAAAAAATACATAGAAACAAATGACAACAAAAACATGATGACCCAAAACCTATGGGATGCAGCAAAAGCTGTTCTAAGAGGGAAGTTTATAGCAATTCCATCTTACCTCTAGAAGCAAGAAAAATCTCAATCTAACCTTACACTGAAAGCAACTAGAGAAAGAAGAAGAAAAACAACAAATATGTCAGTAAAGGAGAGAAATCATAAACATCAGAGCAGAAATAAATGACATAGAAATGAAGAAAACAATAGCAAAAATCAATAAAGCTAAAAATTGTTTCTTTGAGAAGATAAACAATATTGATAAACATTTAGCCAGACTCATCAGGAAAAAAAGGGAGAGTATGCACATCAATAAAATTAGAAGTGAAAAACAAGAAATTACAACTGACACCTCAGCAATACAAAGGATTATAAGAGACTACTACAAACAACTATATGTCAATAAAATGGACAACCACAAAGAAGTGAACAAATTCTTGGAGAGATACAATTTTCCAAGACTGAACCAGGAAGAATTAGAAAATATAAACAGACCTATCACAAGTTATGAAATTGAAAATGTAATTTTAAATCTTCCAATAAACCAAAGTCCAGGACCAGATGGCTTCACAGGGGAATTCTATCAAACATTTAGAGAAGAGCTAACACTCATCCTTCTCAAAATCTTCCAAAAAATTGCAGAGGGAGGAACACTCCAAATTCGTTGTATGAGTTCACCATCACCCTGATACTAAAACCAGACAAGGATATAATAAAAAAAAGAAAATTACAGACCAATATCACTGATGAACATAGACACAAAAGTTCTCAAGAAAATACTAGCAAACAGAATCCAACGACATATTAAAAGGATCATACATCATGACCAAGTGGGATTTGTCCCAGGAATGCAAGGATTCTTCAATATACACAAATCAATTAATGTGATACACCATACTAACAAATTGAAGAATAAAAACCATATGATCATCTCAATAGATGCAGAAAAAGCTTTTGGCAAAATTCAACAGTCATTTATGATAAAAAGCTCTTCAGAAAATAGGCATAAAGGGAACCAGCTTCAACACAATAAAGGCCATATATGACAAACCCACAGCAAACATCATTCTCAATGGTGAAAAACTGAAAGCATTTCCTCTAAGATCAGGAACAAAACAAGGATGTCCAATTTTGCCACTCTTATTCAACATAGTTCTGAAATCCTAGCCACGGCAATCAGAGAAGAAAAAGAAATAAAAGAATACAAATTGGAAAAGAAGAAGAAAAACTGTCACTGTTTGCAGATGACATGATACTAGGCATAGAAAATCCTAAAGATGCCACCAGAAAACTACTAGAGCTAATCAATGAATTTGGTAAATAGCAGGAAAAAAATTAATGCACAGAAATCTCTTGCATTCCTATACACTCACAGCAAAGGATCAGAAAGAAAAATTAAGGAAACAATCCCATTTACCTTTGAAACACAAAGAATAAAATACCTAGGAATAAACCTAGCTGAGGAGGTAAAATATCTGTACTCAGAAAACTATAAAACACTGGTAAAAGATATCAAAGATGACACAAACAGATGGAGAGATATACCATGATCTTGATTGTTAGAATCAACATTGTGAAAATAATTATAATACCCAAAGAAATCTACAGATTCAATGCAATCCCTATCAAATTATCAATGGCATTCTTCCAACAATTAGAACAAAAAAATTTACATTTTGTATGGAAACACAAAAGACCTCAAACAGCCAAAGCAATCTTGAGAAAGAAAAAAGGAGCTGGAGAAATCAGGCTTCCTGACTTTAGACTATACTACAAAGCTACAGTAATCAAGACAGTATGGTACTGGCAAAATAGAAATTTAGATCACAGGTACAGGATAGAAAGCCCAGAGATAAATCCATGCACTTATGGTCACATAATTTATGACAAAGGAGGCAAGAACACACAATGGAGAAAAGACAGTCTCTTCAATAAGTGATGCTGGGAAAACTGGACAGCTATATGTAAAAAATTGAAATTAGAATGCTTCCTAACACCATACACAAAAATAAACTCAAGATGGATTAAAGACCTAAATGTAAGGCCAGACACTATAAAACTCTTGGAGGAAAACATAGGAAAATCACGGTTTGACAGAAACCACACAAAGATTTGTTGTCTCACTTCCTAAAATAATGAAAATAAAAACAAAAATAAATAGGACCTAATAAAACTTAAAAACTTTTGCACAGCAAAGGAAACAATAAACAAGATGAAAAGACAACCCTCAGAATGGGAGAAAATATTTGCAAACAAAGCAACGGAGAAAGGATTAATCTCCAAAATATACAAACAACTCATGCAGCTCAATATCAAGAAAACAAACAACCCAATCAAAAAATGGACAGAAGACCTAAATAGACATTTCTCCAAGGCAGACATACAGATATCCAATGGTTCCATGAAACTATGCTCAACAGCACTAATTCTTAGAGAAATGTAAATCAAAACTACAATGAGGTATCACCTCACATCAGCAGAATGTCTATCATCAAAAACTTTACATACAATAAATGCTGAAGAGGGTGTGGATAAAAGGGAACCCTTATACACTGTTGGTGCAAATATGAATTGGTGCACCCACTATGGAAAACAGTATGATGTTCTTTAAAAAACTAAAAATAGAGCTACCATATGATTAAGCAATTCTACTCCTGGTCATATATCCTGAAAATATGAAAACTAATTCAAAAAATTCATGCAGCCTAGTGTTCATAGCTGCACGAACTACAGTAGCTAAGATTTAGAAACAACTCAAGTGCCCATCAACAGACGATTGGTTTAAGAAGATGTGTGTATTTTATTCAGACATAAAAATGAGTGAAATATTGCCATTTGCAGTAACATGGATGGACCTAGAGAATGTCATACTAAGTGAAGTAAGTCAGACTGAGAAAGACAAATATTATATGATATCACTTATATGTGGAATCTAAAAAATAATAAATATGAACCTATATACAAAACAGAAGCTGACTCACAGGCATAGAAAACAAATTTATGATTACCAAATGGGAGAGGTGGGGAGGGACAAATTAGGAGTATAGGTTTGAGAGAAACAAACAACTTCACATAAAATAGATAAGCAGTAAAGATTTACTGTATAGCACAAGGAATTATAGTCAATATCTTGTAAAATCCTCTTATGGAATATAATCTGTCAAAACCCTAAAATCGTTATGCTCTATACATGAAACTAATGCAATATTGTAAATCAACTGTACTTCAATAAATTTTTTTAATTAAAAAAACTTCTCTATTATCTTTGTTGAAGACTGCTTTAAAGAAGTGAGAATGTCTTTATCAGTGTAAAATGGCACTGATTTTAAGTCTAAGAAAGTCTAAGAAAATGATGGTTAGCTCATGTTCTATTATTTCAATGTAAATATTGCACTGAATTTAAGAAATTTTGTATGTAAAAATTCATTAAAATTAACAAACCCTGACAAAATACACATTGTTCCCCAAAATTTGTGGTTTAGAATGATCTATTATAAAAACTTTTGGGTTTTATAATAGATGGTTTCCTTTACATGGAAACCATCTATTATAAAATTATTATAAAATCTATTTAAAATAAATTCTATTATAATATTATATTATATTATTTTATAATATAATTATTTTATAATTATATAAAATTATAATATAATATAATTATATAATATATAATATTATATTATAATATATATAATGTAATAATTATATATATTATAATAGATGGTTTCCTTTATGTGGATATGATTATAATACTCTGTAAGTGTATACTGCTTTGGAATGAAAATTAATTTTAAAATATAGAATGTGATATTTCATGTCTAATATGGGCTATAGTGGCAGCAGGTATACATTAATAATGGGTTTTGAGCCCAGTTTTTAGAAAAGTACCATCTTCCTCATAACTTAGGACATCTGGTCTTAGACATACTACTAATCCTCCATGGGAAGAACTGCCATGGAGAGAAACTACAATGACAAAGAAGAAAAAAACCCTGATAAATTAGGTTATGCTGAGAAGGAAACTATAATGTAGGCCGTTGAGCATGGCTCAGGAGAAAAAATTTGTCAATCAACCATAGACTTTCCCTCTTGGCAAGGTCATTTGAGTACGGTTTAACTTTTTAAAAACAGTTGCTTTTCGGGCTTCCCTGGTGGCGCAGTGGTTGTGAGTCTGCCTGCCGATGCATGGGACACGGGTTCGTGTCCCGGTCTGGGAAGATCCGACATGCTGTGGAGAAGCTGGACCCCTGAGCCATGGCCGCTGAGCCTGCATGTCCAGAGCCTGTGCTCTGCAACGGGAGAGGCCACAACAGTGCAAGGCCCGCGTACCACAAAAAGAAAAAAAAACAAAAAAAAAAAACAGTTGCTTTTTAAAAATAAAAAAGCAAAGAAATAAGTCCATCAGAAAGATTGGGCAGTATAACAGATATTAGAAAAAAAGAAAATAGACTCTCTGATGTGCAGGAGAGGCTGTATTTAAGATAATAACTCAACTTTAGGCTTCATCTACTGTGGGAACTGATTATGTGTAGATCCTCCAGTCTTGGTAAAAAATCTAGGTAATCACAGCTTGGGTGTCAAGGGCTACAGACCCAATTCCCAGAGCAATTATTTTAATAACAAAAGCTACACAGAATATTATATAGCACCAATAGAAGGCCACAACTCATTGGATCAATATAAAATAATATGACTGTAAAAGTTTTTTTTTTTTTAACTTTGAGAGGTGTGTTTCATACAACATTAACAAAATCAGTAAAACACACCATAGACACTAGCCTATCTAATTTAATAGTCAGGGCTTATAATTAGGATGGCCAAGGTAGGACTGAACAAATATCCTCTTCCCCCTGGGAAAGGTGAAATACACTATGAAAATTTATTTCACTATGTCGTTGAGATTCTTTTTTCTTAGCCTTTTTCTACCACTGTCTTCATTGACATGTGACCCTTCATGTAGAAATATGCTGCATTTCTAAATTTTTGAAATATCTTGAACATTGACATTGTTTTGATTAATGAGCTCATTGTTATTTATTCTAGTTAGATCTTGATGAAAAAACTGTCCTTTTCTTAACTTCAGCAATGACTCGCTAGTTTTAGGGTTACCACTGAGGCACTCAAATGAGACACTGTGCAAGTTCTCAGACAACTTTATAAAGCAGAACCTCAGAACTCTGAGCTTCTAATCAGCAATCCTTTTTATTCAACAAAAACATTTGCTATATAGCCAAAATTTATAAGAAATTTTACTGTTTTTATTTAATCAATCTACATAATAAAGTTGGTCTTCTAAATTTGACATTATATCATCATTACAATGAATACACTGTTACATCACGGTATCCCAAATTCATATGTCTCACATATAATTATTATGCTCATTATACATTTAATGACATTCTACCTTTAATCACTATATCTAAGAAGAAGAGGTTAGTGTAATTCCTTACTGTGTCACATAGTAGTTTGAGTGTACTAACTAGTTTATGTAACTATTTTATGTGAGTTATAGCTAAATATAATTTGATGTTTTTGTTTGGGTGAAACCAAGGTAAACTAGAGAAAGTTAGTATAACATCTCCATGATGGAAATTTACCTAGCTTAGTCAAAAAGAAGAGAACCTGAAAATGTTTTCACTGTTATGTTCACATCTACTTTCCTGCAACCTGATGGAAACATTAAGATTTCAATTTCATTTTATATTTGTAAGTTGAACAAATGTGCTTTGTTATTATTTATTTTCCTGTATTGCTTACATCATTAATTATTCACTGAAGCAATAGAATTTACTTAATAACTGCCAAGGTTTTATTCTGAAGTTGCTCTGGACAGGGGCATATCAATTCATTTATTTTTTCTTTCTACATATCTCTGTATATACATTGTTGCCATCAAATTGATCAAGAAACCATAGCATCGATTGGTAAGGTGGCCAAATTAACTGCAGTATTTTCATATGGACATAGCTAATGAACTTTTCACAGAAATGTTATGACTTAGTGACTCTGATCTAAAGGCAACTTAAATATAAACAAGACTCTTGGTATTAATTTACTACAATTGGTCAATTATCTTCAAATTTGCTTATGTGAATATATTTTCGAGTATAATGTAGTTTCTGCAAAACAAAGTATGATTTAATTTTATACTTCATTTTAAATGTAAAATATTAACTTTCCTGTAAGCATCCCTGATACAGAGAGAACACTGGAAAACATACTGGAAATTAACATAATTATATCAAGAGTTCCCTAGTGGTCAAAAGCATTAGTGCACAAATTATATTATGAATATGCAAATCTAGTATTTTTAATTTAGGTCATTTGTCACTGGTATTAGAAATTACAAGTCACTGATGCTGACTACTTTTGAAAGAGTATCAGATGACTGGTAATTTAATTCAAAAGAACATTTTTGTTCATCAACATTCTATCCAAAATATATAAGATCCATTAATAGGAAAATAGTAAGTTCTTTAAATGTTTGAGTACAGAATTCTCTTAAAAAGATATATATTGGGCCTGAGTAATAATAGCTTCTTCTAAGGGAAAGCTTATTTATTTACACACCTTGCTAAGAATTCTACATTCATTCACAATTCAACACATAATGTGTTGTTATTGTGAATCCAAATTTTATATTCTTAAACACTATAGCATCTTCTCCACCCCACAGAGGTCTAACATTATCAATAAAGCTTTGAAATGTCATATTGGAAATTATTTCAAATTAGAAAAAGAAGAATCAGATACATGTGCAGATATTATTTATAGTTTTTAAGAATTCCCAATTTCTTAAATCTCATAACAGTGTATTAACACAGTGGACTACGTTTGAGATGATTGGGCAAAGTTTTAAACAGTCTTCAACCCCCCTCTGAATTTCTTTGAAAAGTAAACTTTAAATACATATAATTAGTGGACAAAAAAGTACATATATTTTCTATATCTAATTTTCATTTTTCAGTTAATTGCAAAATTAATGTAGACTTTGTATATTACAATACAAATTTTATTTTTAAACATTCTTGGAAATTTCAAGACATTCAAGAAATTCTTCTGAAGAATAGACAGACCCAGATTTAGAAGAATTACATTCTTTTACTGTAAGAAGTCTATAAAAGTTACTAGTATTTCCAGTCTAAAGCCAGGGATTGTATAAGAAAAAAATTTGGAGAGGGAGTCTTTGGTAGTTAAAATGCAGAGAAGATGACTAGAAGCCTTCATTCCTAACACTATCACTACAATTGTGTTAAGAGTTGAGTTAAGAATACACAATATTTTTCCCCAAGAAATGTGACTGCAATTGTGGCAGAAATCCTGGAGAGTGGAACAAGACACCCAATAACCCTTCCTTCTCCCTCTCACTCTGCCAGACTTCAAAAGTTTATCCTTTTATTTTGAATTTAGAAACTACCACAAGTGAATAGATATTACATGACCACATAGTTTTCCTAACTGAATCATCTACACACACATTTAGAACTCTCCTTAACCCACTGGACATCTGCACTTAGGTCCCATGTACAAAAGCCATATTTAATCCTTAGATTATTATCCTATAGAGAAATGTACTGAATTCCTAGTTGTAACTGCAAAGGTATTGTGTTATGTTAGACAAAATCAGAGTTAAATTTAATGTTCTGTATTTATTTGTAACCATGCTGACAGTAAACTTTGCAAATGTGATGAATAAAATTTAGGTGACTCAGGGCACTTGGATAAAAGTTAAAATGCATGAATCAGAAATTTATGTTTAAAAATTACACACAATTTTCCAGGGAAACATCCTAGACTATATAAATATTATTTTGATAAATCGAGAATCACTAGATTCATATTTTTCTATACTTAATTTTATTTCTAATGTCACATAATAAAAGTATGGTATTTAGAAGATTAAAGACTTGTATGCATTTTTAATTCTCTAATAGGACTATTAAAATGTGAACAGATGGTAAACTCAAATCTTAATTGAAAAACAGACCTTATAAGAAATAATTAGGAAATATTTATGTTAAATATACCTATGTCACTTTTCTAAATATTAGTTTATGAAAACATCTTTAATGTTAAATGGGTTATCATTTTACATGACCTTGCTTAAAGAGTGAATGTTTATTTATATATAGAGAGATTGGTAATTATCAAATGAAACAGGTACAATTATGTTTATGGTAATCATTTAATATTACTTAATAATCTCCACAGATTGGAGCTACCAATCCAATTATTACATTTCCTCCTGCCTAAAGGTCATAGCAAAGTATTTCTTCTCTGTGTCTTTTGTGGGGCAGAAGATGATCAAGCTTTATAGGTATACATTCTTCAGTCTCATTTCCATTAGCTCTGGAATTGTTTCACAGATAAGAACTAACAGAAGTGATATAGAAGTGAAATGTATTCTTCTTAATCTTCATACGTCCTGTGAGGGGAAGTAGCTCACTGTTGCCTTAGTTGACATATAATACCACCATGATAAAAGGCTATGATAATGTTATTTTAATAACAAAACAGTCAAAAAGGAGAGAGTTACCAGGGATAAAGAAATAAAATAATAGAATGAAAAAAATAGACTAAAGTATCATTTAGGCATTAAAAAAAAGGTGATAGACAATATATAAAGTTTGTTATTGAGATCTGAATTGCAATTTTATAAACATCAGCTCCTGACAGCAATATCTCAGTAACTAATAAATGACAACCTTGTTATTAAATAGGCTGAGTACTTGGGAAAACAGAATGCTTCCACCACAACTCCACCTAAACAAAGACGTTTCAGGTAGGGTGGAGATGTAGGAAAGAGAATGACTACATATAAAGCTGCCATTGAATATGAGTCTGGTGTTTGTGTCCTGTGTGGCTTCAGTTATCGTATCTTAATACTTTGTTGTTTTCAAACAAAGTACACTTTGTCAAAAGACTAATTAGGATAGTAGTCATCTACAGATTAATTTTTGGATTGTGGGAGAGTAAGAGCATCACCTAATCATATAGAACATTTTTTAGTTAATTGTTCAAAATGTACAATAGTATTAACTACTAGGTCTCCAGAACTCAATTCAGGTTTTTGAGCTAAGAGTACATAATATGATCATGTTTCTTTAAAAGTCATTCAGTATTACAGTGCAAAAGTTGAAATATCCATATTTTATCTTGATGGGTACTTCCATTATACTTTAGTCACCCATATTACATTCTGAAGTCTTTAGCACAATCAAAATTCATCATTAGGTACAGTCCCCCTCAAACGAGGGCAGTACCAAGTTTAATTGCACATTCATTTAAATACCCTCATGAATCTTAGTGTCCTTGGAGATAACAGTAGATTTATTTTACAAATACAAAAACTGAGGGTCAAATAATTTGAGTAATTGTTCAGCATCACATTAGTCGATTGTAAGATGAGAACTAGAAAACAAATCACATTGTCAGCCCACTTTTATTTTAAAAAAAATTATTTTAAAATAAAAAATTTATCTTAAAATAACTTGCTCAAATATAAGCTCTGCAAGGCAGGGAGAATATGTGTGTTTCTTTGCTGTACTCCATATCCTTAGACAATATTTGAAATATAGTTATGCTCAATAAATATTTGTTTAAAGATTGTATGGAGGTTGATATTCAAGATAAGAATTTTTGTCAAAACAAGATTTGTTTACAAAAAAAAAAGAACAGTGACAATAATTTCCTTTGTTTTTGCATGGAGACAATTTTTTTTAACATCTTTATTGGGGTATAATTGCTTTACAATGGTGTGTTAGTTTCTGCTTTATAACGAAGTGAATCAGTTATACATATACATATGTTCCCATATCTCTTCCCTCTTGCGTCTCCCTCCCTCCCACCCTCCCTATCCCACCCCTCCAGGCTGTCACAAAGCACCGAGCCAATATCCCAGTGCCATGCGGCTGCTTCCCACTAGCTATCTACCTTACTACGTTTGTTAGTGTGTATATGTCCATGACGCTCTCTCGCCCAGTCACAGCTCACCCCTCCCCCTCCCCATAACCTCAAGTCCGTTCTCTAGGAGGTCTGCGTCTTTATTCCTGCCTTATCCCTAGGTTCTTCATGACATTTTTTTTCTTAAATTCCATATATATGTGTTAGCATACGGTATTTGTCTTTTTCTTTCTGACTTACTTCACTCTGTATGACAGACTCTAGGTCCATCCACCTCATTACAAATAGCTCAATTTCGTTTCTTTTTATGGCTGAGTAATATTCCATTGTATATATGTGCCACATCTTCTTTATCCATTCATCCGATGATGGGCACTTAGGTTGTTTCCATCTTCGGACTATTGTAAATAGAGCTGCAATGAACATTTTGGTACATGACTCTTTTTGAATTTCGGTTTTCTCAGGGTATATGCCCAGTAGTGGGATTGCTGGGTCATATGGTAGTTCTATTTGTAGTTTTTTAAGGAACCTCCATACTGTTCTCCATAGTGGCTGAACCAATTCACATTCCCACCAGCAGTGCAAGAGTGTTCCCTTTTCTCCACACCCTCTCCAGCATTTATTGCTTCTAGATTTTTTGATGATGGCCATTCTGACTGGTGTGAGATGATATCTCATTGTAGTTTTGATTTGCATTTCTCTAATGATTAATGATGTTGAGCATTCTTTCATGTGTTTGTTGGCAGTCTGTATATCTTCTTTGGAGAAATGTCTATTTAGGTCTTCTGCCCATTTTTGGATTGGGTTCCTTGTTTTTTTGTTATTGAGCTGCATGAACTTCTTGTAAATTTTGGAGATTAATCCTTTGTCGGTTGCTTCATTTGCAAATATTTTCTCCCATTCTGAGGGTTTTCTTTTGGTCTTGTTTAGGGTTTCCTTTGCTATGCAAAAGCTTTGAAGTTTCATGAGGTCCCATTTGTTTATTTTTGTTTTTAATTCCATTACTCTAGGAGGTGGGTCAGAAAGGATCTTGCTGTGATTTATGTCATAGAGTGGTCTGCCTATGTTTTCCTCTAAGAGTTTGATAGTTTCTGGCCGTACATTTAGGTCTTTAATCCATTTTGAGCTTATTTTTGTGTATGGTGTTAGGGAGTGATCTAATCTCATACTTTTACATGTACCTGTCCAGTTTTCCCAGCACCACTTATTGAAGAGGCTGTCCTTTCTCCACTGTACATTCCTGCCACCTTTATCAAAGATAAGGTGTCCATATGTGCATGGGTTTATCTCTGGGCTTTCTATCCTGTTCCATTGATCTATCTTTCTGTTTTTGTGCCAGTACCATACCGTCTTGATAACTGTAGCTTTGTAGTATAGTCTGAAGTCAGGGAGCCTGATTCCTCCAGTTCCTTTTTTTGTTCTCAAGATTGCTTTGGCTATTCGGGGTCTTTTGTGTTTCCATACAAATTGCGAAATTTTTTGTTCTAGTTCTGTGAAAAATGCCAGGGGTAGTTTGATAGGGATTGCATTGAATCTATAGATTGCTTTGGGTAGTAGAGTCATTTTCACAATGTTGATTCTTCCAATCCAAGAACATGGTATATCTCTCCATCTATTTGTATCATCTTTAATTTCTTTCATCAGTGTCTTATAATTTTCTGCATACACTTTTGTCTCCTTAGGTAGGTTTATTCCTAGATATTTTATTCTTTTTGTTGCAATGGTAAATGGGAGTGTTTTCTTGATTTCACTTTCAGATTTTTCATCATTAGTATATAGGAATGCCAGAGATTTCTGTGCATTAATTTTGTATCCTGCCACTTTACCAAATTCATTGATTAGCTCTAGTAGTTTTCTGGTAGCATCTTTAGGATTCTCTATGTATAGGATCATGTCATCTGCAAACAGTGACAGCTTTACTTCTTCTTTTCCGATTTGGATTCCTTTTATTTCCTTCTCTTCTCTGATTGCTGTGGCTAAAACTTCCAAAACTATGTTAAATAAGAGTGGTGAGAGTGGCACCCTTGTCTTGTTCCTGATCTTAGTGGAAATGCTTTCAGTTTTTCACCATTGAGGATGATGTTTGCTGTGGGCTTGTCGTATATGGCCTTTATTATGTTGAGGAAAGTTCCCTCTATGCCTACTTTCTGCAGGGTTTTTATCATAAATGGGTGTTGAATTTTGTCAAAAGCTTTCTCTGCATCTATTGAGATGATCATATGGTTTTTCTCCTTCAATTTGTTAATATGGTTTATCACGTTGATAGATTTGCGTATATTGAAGAATCCTTGCATTCCTGGAATAAACCCCACTTGATCATGGTGTATGATCCTTTTAATGTGCTGTTGGATTCTGTTTGCTAGTATTTTGTTGAGGATTTTTGCATCTATGTTCATCAGTGATATTGGTCTGTAGTTTTCTTTCTTTGTGACATCCTTGCCTGGTTTTGGTATCAAGGTGATGGTGGCCTCGTAGAAGGAGTTTGGGAGTGTTCCTCCCTCTGCTATATTTTGGAAGAGTTTGAGAAGGATAGGTGTTAGCTCTTCTCTAAATGTTTGATAGAATTCGCCTGTGAAGCCATCTGGTCCTGGGCTTTTCTTTGTTGGGAGATTTTTAATCACAGTTTCAATTTCAGTGCTTGTGATTGGTCTGTTCATATTTTCTATTTCTTCCTTATTCAGTCTTGGCAGGTTGTGCATTTCTAAGAATTTGTCCATTTCTTCCAGATTGTCCATTTTATTGGCATAGAGTTGCTTGTAGTAATCTCTCATGATCTCTTTTATTTCTGCAGTGTCAGTTGTTACCTCTCCTTTTTCATTTCTAATTCTATTGATTTGAGTCTTCTCCCTTTTTTTCTTGATGAGTCTGGCTAGTGGTTTATCTATTTTGTTTATCTTCTCAAAGAACCAGCTTTTAGTTTTATTGATCTTTGCTATTGTTTCCTTCATTTCTTTTTCATTTATTTCTGATCTGATTTTTATAATTTCTTTCCTTCTGCTAGCTTTGGGGTTTTTTTGTTCTTCTTTCTCTAATTGCTTGAGGTGCAAGGTTAGGTTGTTTATTCTAGATGTTTCCTGCTTCTTAAGGTGGGCTTGTATTGCTATAAACTTCCCCCTTAGAACTGCTTTTGCTGCATCCCACAGGTTTTGGGTCGTTGTGTCTCCATTGTCATTTGTTTCTAGGTATTTTTAAATTTCCTCTTTGATTTCTTCAGTGATCTCTTCATTATTAAGTAGTGTATTGTTTAGCCTCCATGTGTTTGTATCTTTTACAGATCTTTTCCTGTAATTGATATCTAGTCTCATGGCGTTGTGGTCAGAAAAGATACTGGATAGAATTTCAATTTTCTTAAATTTACCAAGGCTTGATTTGTGACCCAAGATATGATCTATCCTGGAGAATGTTCCATGAGCACTTGAGAAAAATGTGTATTCTGTTGTTTTTGGATGGAGTGTCCTATAAATATCAATTAAGTGCATCTTGTTTAATGTATCATTTAAAGCTTGTGTTTCCTTATTTATTTTCATTTTGGATGATCTGTCCATGGGTGAAAGTGGGGTGTTTAAGTCCCCTACTATGAATGTGTTACTGTCGATTTCCCCTTTTATGGCTGTTAGTATTTGCCTTATGTATTGAGGTGCTCCTATGTTGGGTGCATAAATATTTAAAATTGTTATATCTTCTTCTTGGATCGATCCCTTGATCATTATGTAGTGTCCTTCTTTGTCTCTTTTAATAGTCCTTATTTTAAAGTCTATTTTGTCTGATATGAGAATTGCTACTCCAGCTTTCTTTTGGTTTCCATTTGCATGGAATATCTTTTTCCATCCCCTTACTTTCAGTCTGTATGTGTCTCTAGGTCTGAAGTGGGTCTCTTGTAGACAGCATATATAAGGGTCTTGTTTTTGTATCCATTCAGCTAATCTGTGTCTTTTGGTGGGAGCATTTAGTCCATTTACATTTAAGGTAATTATCGATATGTATGTTCCTATTCCCATTTTCTAAATTGTTTTGGGTTCGTTATTATAGGTCTTTTCCTTCTCTTGTGTTTCTTGGCTAGAGAAGTTCCTTTAGCATTTGTTGTAAAGCTGGTTTTCTGGTGTTGAACTCTCTCAGCTCTTACTTGTCTGTAAAGGTTTTAATTTCTCCATCAAATCTGAATGAGATCCTTGCTGGGTAGAGTAGTCTTGGCTGCAGGTTTTTCTCCTTCATCACTTTCAGTATGTCCTGCCACTCCCTTCTGGCTTGTAGGGTTTCTGCTGAGAGATCAGCTCTTAACCTTATAGGGATTCCCTTATCTGTTATTTGTTGTTTTTCCCTTGCTGCTTTTAATATGCTTTCTTTGTATTTAATTTTTGATAGTTTGATTAATATGTGTCTTGGCGTATTTCTCCTTGTATTTATCCTGTATGGGACTCTCTGTGCTTCCTGGACTTGATTAACTATTTCCTTTCCCATATTAGGGAAGTTTTCAACTATAATCTCTTCAAATATTTTCTCAGTCCCTTTCTTTTTCTCTTCTTCTTCTGGAACCCCTATAATTCGAATGTTGGTGCGTTTAATGTTGTCCCAGAGGTCTCTGAGACTGTCCTCAGTTCTTTTCATTCTTTTTTCTTTATTCTGCTCTGCAGTAGTTATTTCCACTATTTTATCTTCCAGGTCACTTATCCGTTCTTCTGCCTCAGTTATTCTGCTATTGATCCCATCTAGAGTATTTTTAATTTCATTTATTGTGTTGTTCATCATTGCTTGTTTCATCTTTAGTTCTTGTAGGTCCTTGTTAACTGATTCTTGCATTTTCCATTCTATTGTCCATTCTATCTCCAAGATTTCAGATCAACCGTACTATCATTATTCTGAATTCTTTTTCAGGTAGACTGCCTATTTCCTCTTCATTTGTTAGGTCTGGTGCATTTTTATCTTGCTCCTTTATCTGCTGTGTGTTTTTCTGTTTTCTCATTTTGCTTATCTTACTGTGTTTGGGGTCTCCTTTTTGCAGGCTGCAGGTTCGTAGTTCCTCCTGTTTTTGATGTCTGTCTCCAGTGGCTAAGGTTGGTTCAGTGGGTTGTGTAGGCTTCCTGGTGGAGGGGACTAGTGCCTGTGTTGTGGTGGATGAGGCTGGATCTTGTCTCTCTAGTGGGCAGGTTCACGTCTGGTGGTGTGTTTTGGGGTGTCTGTGGCCTTATTATGATTTTAGGCAGCCTCTCTGCTAATGGGTGGGGTTGTGTTCCTGTTTTGCTAGTTGTTTGGCACAGGTTGTCCAGCACTGTGGCTTGCTGGTCGTTGAGTGAAGCTGGGTGCTGGTTTTAAGATGGAGGTCTCTGGGAGATTTTCGCCGTTTGATATTATGTGGAGCTGGGAGGTCTCTTGTGGACCAGTGTCCTAAAGTTGGCTCTCCTACCTCAGAGGCAGAGCCCTGACTCCTGGCTGGAGCACCAAAAGCCTTTCATCCACACGGCTCAGAATAAAAGGGAGAAAAAGTAGAGGGAATTAGTAGAAGTATGAGGAAAGAAAGAAGGAAAGGAGGGAAGGAAGGAGGGAAGGAAGGAAAGAAGGAAGAAAGAAAGAAAGAAGCAAAGAAGGAAAGAAGGCAAGAAGGAACGAAAGGAGGGAGGGAGGGAGGGAGGAAGGAAGGAAGGAGGGAAAGAAGGAAAAACAGAAAGAAAGAAGATACAGTAAAAATAAAATAAAGTATAATAAAGTTATTGAATTAAAAACTTCTTATTTAGAAAAAAAAAAAGGGACGGATAGAACCTTAGGACAAATGTTGGAAGCAAAGCTATACAGACAAAATCTTACACAGAAGCATACACATACACCCTCACTAAAAGAGGTAAAAGGGGGAAAAATCATAAATCTTGCTGTCAGAGACCACCTCCTCAATTTGGGATGATTCGTTGTCTAAAGGAGGGAAGGAAGGAAGGAAAGAAAGAAAGAAAGGACGAAGGTAAAGTATAATAACGTTCTTAAAATTGATTATTAAGAAAAAAATTTTAAGAAAAAACCATGGACGGATAGAACCCTAGGACAAATGGTGGAAGCAAGACTATACAGACAAGATCTCACACAGAAGCATACACATACACATTCACAAAAAGAGGAAAAGGGAAAAAAATCATAGATCTTGCTCCCAAAGTCCACCTCCTTAATTTGGGATGATTGGCTGTCTATTCATGTATTCCACAGATGCAGGGTACATCAAGTTGATTGTGGAGCTTTAATCCGCTGCTTCTGAGGCTGCTGAGAGAGATTTCCCTTTCTCTTCTTTGTTCTCACAGCTCACAGGGGCTCAGCTTTGGATTTGGCCCTGCCACTGCGTGTAGGTCGCTGGAGGGCGTCTGTTTTTTGCTCAGACAGGACGGGGTTAAAGGAGCCGCTGATTTGGGGGTTCTGGCGTACTGAGGCCGGCGGGGAGGGAGGGGCAGGGAATGCGGGGCGGGCCTGCGGCGGCAAAGTCCGGCGTGACCCTGCACCAGCCCGAGGCCCGCCGTGCGCTCTCGCGGGGAAGTCGTCCCCGGATCCCGGGAACCCGGCAGTGGCGGGCTGCACAGGCTCCGCGGAAGAGGGGCGTGGAGAGCAACCTGCGCTCGCACACAGGCCCCTTGGTGGCGGCAGCAGCAGCCCCAACGTCTCCCGCCTGCCTCTGGGGTCCGCGCCTCCAGCCGCGGCTCGCGCCCGTCTCTGGAGTCCGCGCCCTCAGCCGCGGCTCGCGCCCGTCTCTGGGGTCCGTGCCCTCAGCCGCGGCTCGCGCCCGTCTCTGGGGTCCGCGCCCTCAGCCGCGGCTCGCGCCCGTCTCTGGGGTCCGCGCTTTCAGCCGCGGCTCGCGCCCGTCTCTGGGGTTCGCGCTTTTAGCCGCGGTTCGCGCCCGTCTCTGGAGTTCCTTTAAGCAGCGTTCTTAAACCCCTCTCCTCACGCACCAGGAAACAAAGAGGGAAGAAAAAGTCTCTTGCCTCTTCGGCAGGTGCAGACTTTTCCCCGGACTCCCTCCCGGCTAGCTGTGGTGCACCAACCCCTTCAGGCTATGTTCAAGCCGCCAACCCCAGTCCTCTCCCTGCGCTCCGTCCGAAACCGAAACCCGAGCCTCAGAGCCTCAGCTCGCAGCCCCGCCCGCCCCGGCGGGTGAGCAGACAAGCCTCTCGGGCTGGTGAGTGCCGGTCGGCACTGATCCTCTGTGCGGGAATCTCCCCGCTTTGCCCTCCGCACCCGTTGCTGTGCACTCCTCCGCGGCTTCGAAGCTCCCCCCTCCGCCTCCCGCAGTCTCCACCCGCGAAGGGGCTTCCTAGTGTGTGGAAACTTTTCCTCCTTCACAGCTCCCTCCCACTGGTGCAGGTGCCGTCCCTATCCTTTTGTCTCTGTTTATTCTTTTTTTCTTTTGCCCTACCCAGGTACGTGGGGAGTTTCTTGCCTTTTGGGAGGTCTGAGGTCTTCCGCCAGCCTTCAGTAGGTGTTCTGTTGGAGTTGTTCCACGTGTAGATGTATTTCTGGTGTATCTGTGGGGAGGAAGGTGATCTCCGCATCTTACTCTTCCGCCATCTTCCTGCTCTGAGCTGTTTTTTAATTCATAAATTTATTATTTATTAATAAATCTGGCAGTCATAGCTGTTAATTTTTCAACCACGCATATGAGACCAAGAAGTACCAGAGCTCTTCCACTGACTTGACATTGAGATGGAGGCAATTCTTACATAGCTGTTCTGAAAGAGCTTAAACATATGTGTCACCTACAAATTGGCACTTGCCATATACTGCTACAAGGATTAAATTATGAGCCACTGCAGCTGCTGACCTTCAACACCCCCTGAAACGAGTCCAGGGTGGAGATTAGGAATGAGGCAACCTATGTTCTGGGAGAAACTGGCAAAACAGGTCTTCAGATAGTTAGATATTTTCAGGAGACAATTTTATGAGCCCAATTCTTGCATCTCCTCATATCTAGAAAAGCACTAAAATTCTTCATGGTGACGTTTGTTCCTCATGACTAGCAGTAACCTTCATGAGATCAGCAGAAACCTTCTGCAAAAAATATATGCTTGATTGCATGTACTTCCACTTCACCAAAATCACATATATACTGATCTTCCCCCCTACTTATTTGGAGCAGTTTCTCAGAGTTATCTGAAATGCTGTCTCCTGGGTTATAGTCCTCATTTTGCTCCAAATAAAAATTAACTCACAACTCTCACACTGTGCATTATTTTTTCAGTTGACAGATTTGGCGACCAATGAAGGGAAAGAGAATAGACTTCTCTCCATCTGAACTCTACAAAGAACTAGAACTTTGGTACCAGCAGAGGTCCCTTGCAGCTGTTCACTCCCTGTGGAGTCCAGATGAATTTGTGTGAGTGTCCCCTGGTTCTCTGATCTCCCATATTGGTTGATGATCCTAAGTTTTATTTGGCTGAATATAACAGGTACTTGTCCCTCCAGCTGAAAGATACTGAGGATCAGTTGAAAGATACTGGGGAATGCCCACCCAGTTGAAAAGTGCTGGAGAGGTGCTCAGTTGAAAGATTTTGTGGTTTGCTCAGTTGAAGAAAACTGAGTGGTATGGGCTAGTGGTTAGGCATGAGGCTGATCTGATACTTTTCAGTTCGGCTGCCAGCGGTGGTAAAGTCAGAGTCCTCATACCATACAGTGATCCCATAGGGGAACCCACTCATTAATTAAAACTCTTACTCATCTGGGGGTCACATATAAAAGTTGTCCATTCAGCAATCCGAGCACCTGCTCTGACCTTGGACCACTAAAGGAAGAAACTGAGACACATGAGAGGGATGAAATGACTCTAGGGTGATGCATAGAGGAGTTAAGCTCACAAGCAGCACAGTGACCCACCACACAATTTCAGTAGTAAATTTTATCCCTGACAAATTCAACTTAAAATGGGAAATAGAGTCTCTCAAACAGAGAAAAGAGGGGTGTCAGAAAACCAACCTCCAGCCTCCAGCTAACACCCCAGCCAGATTCATATACAGTACATATGGAGCTCATACTTGCAAGTACCTACTTAAATGGGGAAATTATACTAAAGTATATCTCGGTCTCATATGGCCAAATTGGGTTTCTTTTGATATTCAAAAATTCATATTTTTACACACACAGTTAGAAAAAGCTGGCTGTATCATCAAACAGACTGAATGGAATATTTACTTTAATTGGTATTTAGGAGCTTCTAAAAGAGGAAATGCTAGAGTAACTTCTTTGCAGGAAAACAATAAGAAATTGCTTGAAACTATATCAGAACTAGAAAAGGTCACTAGCACTGACTCTGTCTCTCCGTCTGCTCCTCCCGCATATCCTCTTCTATCTGAACTGCCTGGCCCATATGCTATATCTTTTTCTCTTCCAATTCTTCTACCTCCTGCTATTCTCCCTTCCCCAGCAAAGGAGGATAAAAAATCAGAAATGAATTTAGCTCATTTTAAGGAGAACCCTATTACAGGGAGAGGTGAACAATCCTTGGTGCTTACATGCACACTCTGGACCTGAGCAGAACTTAGAGCCTTGGCTAAGGAATTTCCCAGTCCAAGTCAGGATCCATTGGGATTTGCTAAGGGATTTGAGTTAACCATCTGGACCTACAAGCTCAGGTTTTCAGATCTATATCACTTATATAGCTATTAATTTCTGAAATCAAAGCAAGGGAATGGATAGAGAAAGCATAGTCCACAGGCTTACAATGAATAGAAGGAATTAGCTTAGAAAGTACTTGAACTTATCCTAGAAAAATTTCCAAAAAACATAGACTGGATAAAGATTCAACAGTGCAAAACCGGATGAATCAATTCTGGACTATTATGAAAGCTTTGAACAACCTTTTAAGCAGTATTCTGGCTTGATGCCTGAATTATTCTCTAACCTGTAAGTTAAGAAGGAGAAACCTAGAAAGAAAAGTGGATTTTAGGCAGGAATTTCGAGTTAAACAAGAATAGGGCTGCTCCAAGGGAACATGGGGAGCCTTTCCCCTTCTCATCTCTAACACCCTGGGAAAAATAAAAATGATTATACAAGGAGAAACAATTAAAGCCCTAATAGATACAGGGGACACCTTTTCAGTTTTGAACACTACCAAAATTAAAGGCTTTCTCCCTCAGAGTAAAACATCAGTACAGATGGTAGGGGTTTCTAATACACATTTTAAGGCTCTTAAATCATTACCTTTAGAATTCTACTTAGGGGAACTTAAAGGAAGACACTCTTTTTTTCTAGTAGAAAGTGCTCCTGTTTACCTGATAGGTAGAGACCTATTAGAAGCTTATGAAACTCATATTTCCTTTACTCCTAAGGGAGAAATGTTTCTAGATCTAAAGGATGAGACTTCCTTCATCATATAATGTTTGTGACCCATGATGAGGATGCCACTGAACAAGACAAATTGCTAGGCTCAGTACCTAAAGAATAAAGGGCACTTGATTCTACTGACATTGGAAGGATACATTCTGCATCACCCATCAGAATTCCTATAGATAAGGATAAGACCCTGCTTATCATTAATTAAGGTAGGAGGCCATAGAAGGAATAAAACCATTAATATCAGCTTACATTGAGAAAGGTCTTATTGTGCCTTCCACCAGCCCTTATAACACTCCCATTTTGCTGGTTAAAAAAACAGATGGCAAGGGTTGGAGATTCGTACAGAGCTTGAGATTTATCAATGCTATTATCCCTCAACATTTTGTAGTACCAACACCCCATATCTTACTGTCCTATTTTCCTAAAAACAGTGACTTTTCTGTGATAAATCTCTGTCGCACGTTTTTTAGTATCCCTGTACTTCCTGACAATCAGTATCTTTTTGCCTTTACTTGGAATGAAAACGGCAATATACATGGACTGTAATGCTACAGGGCTTTACTGAAAGCCCCATTTACTTCTCCCAGATATTAAAAGCCAATCTAGATGATCTGGATTGTCCTCATAAGTCAGTTTTGATACAATATGTAGACAATTTTCTGCTGTGTTTGTGTTTCTGCTGTGTTTATCAAATTCTTTGATAAACAGCCAGCAAGACACCTGTATTTACTTCAGAAGCTAGACTTAAAGGGACATAAAGTGTCCAAAAAGAAATTGCGTTTCTGAAGGCTAGTATAAAATATTTAGGACATAGGATATCTAAAGAAGGACTTTTAATTGATCTGGATAGAGCAAAAGGCATTCTAGCCTTTCCTGCCCCCAAAACAAAAAGATAATTAAGATGAATTTTAGGCCTTGCAGGCTACTGTAGGAATTGGATTCCAAATTTTTCCTTAATAGCTCAGCCATTATATAATCTACTCAAATAAGACCAAACTGAACTCTTTGCTGGGATGTAGAACATTCATAAGCCATGGAGAACTTAACAAAAAAACTTCTGGCCAAGGCCCCAGCCCTGGGGCATCCAAATTATGATCTACCCTTCTTCTTCTTTGTTCATGAAAACAAGTGAACTGCACTAGGAGTACTAAACCAGCAAGATGGTTGTTACTACTGGCCAATAGATTGGGTAGCCATGGGCCTCCCCCATGCCTCCGGGCTGTCACAGCGACAGTTGTGCTATGTCAGACCATAGAAGAGATAGTCATGAGTCACCCTTTTACTATCTTTGCTCCTCACTCCATGGAAATCTTACTAAACTCATAATACATAACATTATTCGGCAAGTCAATTAACTTCCCATGAGATTGTCATGCTCTTGCCAAATATAACTCCTCACAGATGCAACAAGCTTAATTCAGCCACCTTGCTACCAGAAGAATCAGAAGTCAATGACAAAAAACATGATTGTGTTGTTTTAACTGACAATCTCTTATTTCCTAGGACTGATCTCCAAGAAAGCCCTATGAATAATCCTGATTTTATATTATTCACTGACAGTTCATATCTTCGAGGACCACATGGAAAGTACCAGGCTGGTTATGCTGTCATTTATCCCATATCAATCCTTGAGAATTGTCCCTTACCTAATGTCTCTTCTGCCCAAAAGGCTGCCAGTTGGCAAAAGGGAAATCTGCTAACATTGACACCAACAGCCACTATACTTTTGGGGTAGCACATGATTTTGGCAAGCTTTGGAAAAAAAGAGGATTTTTAACATCCTCAGAACAGCCTATCAAAATTGGAATACAAGTTGCAGAATTATTGGTTATCATTATTAGCTATCATTAAGGTATCTGGTCATACAAATGCTGATACCACAGAAGCAAAAAGCAACTCCTTAGCTGATCACACTGCCAAGACAGAAGCTCTGCAAAATGATAATAGACAACTCACAGCTGTTTTCTCTTTTCAGCCTCCCTGTTAAATTTTCAGGAAGCGGCACCAAAAGGAGAAAAGGATACTTGGAAACAAAAAGAAGGAAGGTTTGACTCCAATAAAGTGCTCCGGATAGGCCCAAACGGAAAGCCTATCTTTATATTTGCAGCTCAATACACCGTTTTACAATATATTCATGAGCTAACTCATTGAAACACAGATAAGATGGTATTGTGGGTAAACAATATTTTTGGAAGCTTTCCTTCACTATAGCTAGGACAGTTTATTCTAGATGCACCACATATCCAAAATACAACCAAGGAAAGCCATTATATAGGTCGCAAGGAAACTTTCCATTACCTGCTGGTCCTTTTGAAATTTGGCAGATTGACTTTATCCAATGTCCCCTCTCAAGGCTACCAGTACGAACTTGTCATGATTTGTATGTTTTCCCATTTGGTTGATGCATTCCCATACAGAGGGGCCACTGCACATTTGGTAGGCAAATGACTACTAGAAAGGGTGATTCCCATCTGGGGAGTCCCTGCAGAAATACAGAGTGATAGTGGAATCCATTTTACTGGATAAATTGTCAAGGAAATTTGTAAAATCCGGCCAATTATGCAGCATTTCCATTGTGCTTAACACCCGCAGTCCTCTGGGCTAGTAGAAAGAACAAATGGAACAATTAAAACCCAATTGGCTAAAATTGTAGATGTTTATTTCTTATCCTGGCCAAAGGCCATTCCATTGGTCCTCCTCAACCTAAGATCCACTCCCTTTGAGAAACATCATTTGTCTCCTTTTGAAATTATCACTGGGAGACCAATGAGAATAGATGAAGGATAGTATGAACCGAAACTACACTCAGAGCAGGATGTGAAGAAGATCACATCAGAAGTAGGCAGCTTACCCAAGGTGCTGGGCCTATTTCATATGATCATTTATAGTGTTTGCTTGACTTCTTGGAATTTTGCATATGAATCAAATGTTTTCCTATCATGGGCACAATCTTATGCTAATTTTAAAAATCCATCGGTTGTTGGGTTTGCTGCCAATTACCTGTGTCTAGTACTTCTGAGTTACCTTGATGGATTTCTCCCCTCCAAGGCTCTGATTTGGTAATCCTTAGAAAATTTATTGTAGAAGAAAGAAATTCAGTCCAGTTCAGGCTACTATTGATATTACTAGATGGGATCCTCTCACCTGGACAATAATAATACCTGCCTTGATTCTAGCCATAAATACAAATTTTATTTCGGGGTCACTCAAGCTCAATCAGAACAACAAGCTAAGTCTCAATCAAAAACTGTAACCTCCTGTTTATTAGAAGGAAACCTCGCACACTTATGGGATGGATTTATGTGGTTAACACCAGGTTATGGTCATTTAAGCTTAAAAGCTCCTCTATGTTGGGAAAAATCAAATCATATTGATGATCAGCCTAGTAACACTAGAAAATTAGGCTGGGAGCCTTATGAACAATGTCTACATATTATTACCCTTAGAGGTAGTGATTTGTATGGAACCGATTGGGTCAGATGACCAGAGACACTGGGTGGCACCTAGTGGAACTCAGTGGATTTGTGGTAATAATTTATGGCCTTGGTTTCTACTGGGATGTATAGGAAGATGTACCCTGGGACTCCCTTGGACTCAAGGTCATATAAGTAACAATTTAGAGATGACTCCAGCCAATCTACCATTGGTATGAGCCCGATGGATCAAGAGATCTGTATTTCTCTGGTATGACCAATTAGCAGCTATTTTTGTACTTTCAATAGGATTGGAGAATGTAATAGGCCATACTGAAGCCTTAACAAAATTCACTCAATATCCTTTACATGATAATAACCAGGCTATTAGCTTACTGAATTCTGACATCTCTATGATGAGAAAAGCAGTGCTATAAAACCACACGGCCCTTGATGTCCTTACAGCATTTCAAGGAGGGAGCTGTGCCATAATTCAAACTGAATGCTGTCATTTCACAAATGAATACTCTAATATAACATGTTTAATGAACCATATGAAAAATCAGATTTCTGCCTTAAGTGACCCGTTCCCTAGTCTTGACCACCTGTTCAAAAACTGGTTTGGTATGGGAAATTCTTGCCTTAAATATTTACTTATAAGTCTATTAATGGTATTATTTGTATTTTGCCTGTTTTACAAGATTTTTGTTTCTTCTATTACCAAATGTGTGACTGAGCCTACAAAAAATTAATGATGACTAGGCCACTTGAAGCAGTTGATCAAATAAATAGTTCTGTATGAGATCAATGATTGTTAATAGTGTAACTATAGATATGGAAAGATTCAACAAGAGAGTTTTTTTTTTTCCCCTGGACAATAACAGACTAGTAAGAAAGGTGGTCCAGAGATCTTTGGTTACTGTTAATAAGGCCTAGTCCAGTAATAGCACATTGAGTGGCTTATCAGTAAAATCTTCACCAGACCTGGGAATGAACCTTCCTAACACCATGAGATTAAATAATTATGAAATGCCCCCCTACCATGGTCTTAATTATGACCATGAGGGGGCATTGTCACCTACAAATAGGCACTTGCCATCTACCTCTACAAGGATTAAATTATGAGCCACTGCAGCTGCTGACCTTCAACACCCCCCTGAAATGAGTTCAGCATGGAGATCAGGAATAAGGCACTCTGTCCTCTGGGAAAAACTGGCAGAACAGGTCTTCAGATAGTTAGATATTTTCAGGAGAAAATTTTATGAGTCCAATTCTTGCATCTCCTCATATCTAGAAAAGCACTAAAATCCTTCATAGTGACATTTGCTCCTCATGACTAGAAGTAACCTTCTGCAAAAAAATATGTGCTTGATTGCATGTACTTCCACTTCATCAAAATCACATATATACTGACCCCTACCTCTTTGGAGCAGTTTCTCAGAGCTATCTGAAATGCTGTCTCCTGAGCTATAGTCCTCATTTTGCTCCGAATAAAACTTAACTCACAACTCTTATGTTGTGCTTTTTTTTTTCAGTCAACATAAGTATGATTGAATTAAAGTATGGCCTTGCAGATATTCTTAAGAATAAAACAGTTGAGTAGTGATATGTCTGTTAAAACATTAATCATTGCTAAAAAGTCAAGACACTTGTGTCACAAATTTGAGCAAGGACTAGAAATGTTCTCAACATGAGCAGGGTGACATAACTGTAAAAGAAACTGAATGTTGCAATTATGGTTCTCCAACATGCATTTAATATGCATTAAATATACTTATAATTAATACATCATCAGCAGTTCTTCTTATTAGGCAATACCATGGGCAAATTCAGTTGTTGACCTTCAGAAAATGTATAAATGAGCAATTATAAAGCAGTCCTGGAAATAAAGCACTGTGTTCCACCAAACCAATTACTTAAGTCTAAACTAAGATTATTCCCCCATTTAATTAACTGCCTTAACATTTATTCTCTCTCTTAAACACAACACTTGATCATTTATCTCTGTCACTTACAAAAAAAAAGTAGTGTTATGTGAGAAAAAATCAACTAGTTGTTTGGCAAGACAGAGACAAAATCAAGTTATCAATCACAAATATATAATTTTTCTAATGTTGGTAGTGGAATATATAGCTTATTTTGAGCTAACTTCCAACATTTCTGATTTGGTTATCTAGATAAATATAATGTGTATATATTTGCATATTTAATTTAATAAATCAAATAAAGAAATTTAATTAAATATATCATCTAAATTTGGAGAGTTGCAAATTTTAATTAGATGTAAAATAAACCTCATAGAGGAAATGCAAGTAATATTAAGAATATTCTATCATGTATATAAAAACAAACCATTATATATGTTACAAAATAAACTCTGATAAATTTATTTCAAAGTTCTTTGAGTATTTTAAAATTATATAATATGTGTCATTATATTTTTATTGGAGGTGAATAATAAGGAATTTAAACCATCAGCCTGTTTTACGTGCTTTCCTGTGATTTACCAGGGAAGTCAACAGCCATTTAAATTTTCTTCTGGCAGTAAAATAGGGAAATGTATGTCCAGGGAACATAAATCTACTGTCACTTTTTTGCACAATTTTATTTGTTCTACCACCATTGATTCCAATGTGTTACACGGTGTAAAATAATGGAAATTAATACTATGTTGGGACTGCCAAATTCATTTCATACAGCAGTAATTATAATAATAATCAAAATAATATATAATCACCCATGAGAATAAGCACAATTCCATGTATCAACATCCTGAAAAAATCAGTCCCAGTCTAAAGAAAATCTAACAAATGTTTTTAAAGATACTAATTTTCTGTTCCATTCTTTGTTTTGTTTGTTTTCATGAGCATCTCTTATGTGGGAATACTTTTGTTTTACAGTATTTTAAACAGGCCGATGTTTGTATGTTTTCATTCTGGTAATTGGAGGAGCAATTAGAAGTAATGAGAATGGCGACAAGGAGGAGGTTTGTCAAAATCTCTTCGTTAAGTTGAATTCCAAGAAACTACCTGTGAAACAGATTTTACTCTATTTATTCAAGAAGAATACTTAAATACACCTCATTTCAACTCTTTGCCCAAAAATCACTCCATCTATAAGTGAAAGACATGCCATTTTGGTTTGGGGAGATGTTAACAGGGATAAATCTAATTTATGACAGCATGTGAAATTTCTTTTCAGTCTTTCCTTTGTATTTCAATTTTCTCCTTTATTTATATCCATCTATAAATCCTTTTCTTTTTTCTTTTGAAACAAAGCCTTCTTGAGCCTCTAATTCAATGTGTATCACTGTGCCATATTCTAGTTACATATCCAGGCTATCCAATGTCTCAGATTTTTCTCATTGCTTCTCAATGGAAATATTAAGCACATGAAGATATCCATTCAAAGAGCCTGTCTTGCAGAACAATATGAGATGCCGATATGTTAAGCCTAAAACAACTCAGCATAAAATCCAAATATTGGGCAAATTTATAGACAATATTGAAATATACTCTAATATTGACTAGTGGCAGCATTTACCAAATTTATGAGAGAAATAAATATAAAACACTTGATATTGAGAACTATAAACATTTGGTCTGAGAGATATTTTCTTGAATAACACAAAAAACACTAGAATACATGTAAGTTCCCAGAAATTTAAAAGTAAAATATTATGTATAATCTGGAGAGTAAACAAGAATAAGAAAGAAGACCTTCACAGAATAAGTAAGTGGATGGATGGTCAATAAATATAAAGAGGTTCTCAATCTCACTATTTATCAGAGAAACTAACAATATATTACATGTACTTACCCAAATAAATGTGAAAACAATTAAGTTGAATTCCAATCTAGAGACAAAATGACAGTGAAGAAAAATGTCTCCTATACTGTGGATGGTAATGTAAATAATTCAATCATAATAAAGAGTGAGGTGGCAGTATCAGTTAAAAAGGAAAACCATACCCCAAAAATTCACCTCTGCTAACTCCAGAATTCTTTTACAGTGGCATACAATACATATGAAAATATATACATGAATATACTTTATGCCATTGGTCATACAATTAAAATATGGAAATAAGAAATATGATGTGTAGTAATAAATAAATGTGATGTTGTCACAAGGATGTGCAATATATGAGAATTAAAAGAAAGTACATTTATAACTAACTACAGATTTTTAACATTGCTGCCAGTCTATGAAACATTTTTGTTTTTATCAACTAATTGATTTGCTTTGCATCAGGGATGAGAGAGAGGCAGCTTTGCAGATAGGAATTTTACACAAAGTATTTCTCCTTTTTGAATATTCAAGTTTCCTCATTCTAGATATAAACCAGAAGAGAGAAGCCCAAATATAGTCTCTGTATTAGTTTTTGTAGATTCTAAGTTTCAATCATGACATTTTGAAATAATGACATAGCATTATTAAATACTGATAATATATCAATATTAAATAATGACATAGTAAGTTCAGAGATGGATGTGAAATGTGCCTTTCAGATGAACTTACTTTCAGTTAATGAACTGGTTAAAAATCTCAGTTTTTTAAAATAGTACTAGTCAAGTATAATGTCTGATTTACTTTACACAGTAACTCTGAAAATATCACATTTAAGAAACACTAACTGAATGCTGCTTTCAAATTCTGAGTTGATAAATTTATATCAAGTATGTACATAGGCAGAGAAAACGATACTGAGAAGCATTTATATCTCACATAGCCCTCTTCAATTACTATTTTCTCCCCTTGCTTAATTTTTCTTCATTATTCTCTATTCTCCCATCTTGCCTTATTTTTTTTCTGCATTCATCACCCCTTGGCATAGTAGGTTTGCATCTGCCTCCCCTGCCTCCCCCCAATAGAATATAATCTCCATGAAAGCAGGAACTTCATTTTATTCCCTGCTGTCACCATCACCCATACTAGAGGCTTAATAAATAGCTACATATACAGAACCACTTGAATGTGTCAGGCAGGATCCTCAACACTGGAGATATGGTGTTGAATAAGATAGATATAGCCCTTGATTTCATGGAATTTACCTTTTTTTGAGGGTGAAAATAAGCTGTCAAACAAAATTTTTTAAAAAGACATAAAAAAGATGATACGACAGAGAATACTTTAGATTAAGGAGTGATATTGTGACATTTGTGAATGATATGTAAAAAACCAACAAATAAATGGAGCCAAAGTGGCATTAAAAGTTTATTCAGGGACACATATAGAAATAGTAAAATACTTAGATTGTTCTGACACTGAAATTTCCTCACTACTACTGGCCTGTATGAAAACACTAAGTAGAAAGACTGGTTTGTTGCATTAAAAGGATAAAAAAATGAGTTGAAACACAGAAATTGAGCAATTCTTAGAAAAAGCCTTTTTTTCTTTCTAGCAGTATAGTTTTGTTTTTTTTTTTGTTTTTTTTTTGTTTTTTTTTTGCGGTACGTGGGCCTCTCACTGCTGTGGCCTCTCCCGCTGCGGAGCGCAGGCTCCGGACGCGCAGGCTCAGTGGCCATGGCTCACGGGCCCAGGCGCCCCGCGCCATGCAGGATCTTCCCAGACCGGGGCACGAACACGCGTCCCCTGCATCGGCAGACGGACTCTCAACCACTGCGCCACCAGGGAAGCCCTAGCAGTATAGTTTTATGTCACTTTTGAGTGACATATGATTAACGCTAAAACATTGTTTCAAGAAGAGAAATACTCTCTCTTTAATGCTTTAAATTGATTCCTAAAAGAATAAAGCACCTTATACAGTGAAGGATATTTTCACTATAGAACTGGATAATCCAAGTAGATTTCCAATGTGCTGGCACTGACATTTCATCATAGTACAAAATGATTCCAGGTTCTCACATATTTATGCTTATTTGAACAGTGTTTATAAAATAAAATTCCCCTCCAAATCATTCACATTGTTATATGTATCTCTATATATGCATACATATACACACATATATCAATTTTGTTTAAAAATTAACAGTAAATTTTGTTCCTATTTTAACATCTGTATTTTTCCATTTTTCCTTCATATTTACTCTTACAACTTTCATTAAAGCTAATGAAGAATTTCAGTTGACCCCATAATGCAACAATAGGTTTTAAGCAACTGAAACCTATGGGTAATAATAATTTTTAAGGACAAGACTGGGATGGGTGGAAATGTCTCTATATCTCTTAATTCCCAGATATTTTATACTATTTTAGAAATGAATACAGAAATCAGAGCTATTATAAATATCAGTGTAAGTCTATCTCTGATTCAAAGCAATGTATACATTAACTTATGCTTGTTATTGTTAAAGGCGCTGTATCTCAAGTTGAATTTTCCCAGTTTCTCAGAAGTGACAGTTAAATTATAATCTCAGCATGTCCATCATGCTTAATGGACTCCTTGGGGACACCAGAATATCTTTTTTTTTTTTTTCCTTCTTTTTCTTGCAGTACACGGGCCTCTCACTGCTGTGGCCTCTCCCGTTGCAGAGCACAGGCTCCGGACGCGCAGGCTCAGCGGCCATAGCTCACAGGACCAGCTACTCTGTGGCATGTGGGATCTTCCTGGACCGGGGCACGAACCCGTGTCCCCTGAATCGGCAGGCGGACTCTCAACCACTGCACCACCAGGGGAGCCCCAGAATATCTTTAACACAATGAACTTCCCATTCTTATGTAGATGAAGTTTTAGAGTCCTTGATGGAACCTGCTTTTTCACTACAGTTAGCAAATGTCCGCCATTTAATTACACATGGAGTCTTAAGCTGAAATTTAAACTTCAGTCATTTGTGTTGTGACATCTGCAAAGTGCTTTGGAGGAAATGTGAAACCTAGTTGTTTAAATGTAGTTGAAATAGTTAAATTTATTTATTTATTTATTTATTTCTGCATTGGGTCTTCGTTGCTGCACGTGGGCTTTCTCTAGTTGTGGCAAGAAGGGGCTACTCTTCATTGTGGTGCACAGGCTTCTCATTGCAGTGGCTTCTCTTGTTGGGGAGCTCAGTCTCTAGTCACATGGGCTTCAGTAGTTGTTGCA
The DNA here is from genome assembly GCF_949774975.1 of Lagenorhynchus albirostris. Lineage (NCBI taxonomy): Eukaryota > Metazoa > Chordata > Mammalia > Artiodactyla > Delphinidae > Lagenorhynchus > Lagenorhynchus albirostris. The sequence continues at coordinate 42,001,805 of NC_083112.1, read as the reverse complement.
CATGGGCTTCAGTAGTTGTGGCTCTCGGGTTCTAGAGCACAGGCTCAATAGTGGTGGTGCACAGGTTTAGTTGCTCTGCGGCATGTGGGATCTTCCCAGACCAGGGCTTGAACCCGTGTCCCCTGAATTGGCAGGTGGATTCTTAACCACTGCTCCATGAGAGAAGTCCCTAAAATACATTATTTTTGACAAAAGCCTTAAAATGATATTTAAACATTTTAAGGTAAATAATTTAATATAGAATATCAATTAGAAAAATATATTACACAAAATTAAATATTCCTTTCATGTATTTTTAACACGGATAGTATCTAGACAAGTTTTATGAAATACACATGTTAACTCAAAAACAAATCTGGGGACATCCCTTGTGGTGCAGTTGTTAAGAATCCACCTGCCAGTGCAAGGGACATGGGTTCAATCTCTGGTCTGGGAAGACTCCACATGCTGTGGAGCAGCTAAGCTCAGGCACTACAACTACTGAGCTGGCACACCTAGAGCCTGTGCTCAGCAACAAGAGAAGCCACCACAATGAAAAGCCCATGCACTGCAACGAAGAGTAGCCCCTGCTCACCCCAACTAGAGAAAGTCTGTGCACAACAATGAAAACCCAATGCAGCCAAAATTAATTGATTAATTAATTTAAAAAAATCTGAGGGAGACCTTCAAGATGGCAGAAGAGTAAGATGTGGAGATCACCTTCCTCCCCACAGATACATTAGAAATACATCAACATGTATAACAACTCTTACAGAACACCTATTGAACACTGGCAGAAGACCTCAGACTTCCCAAAAGGCAAGAAACTCCCCCACGTATCTGGGTAGGGCAAAAGGAAAAAGAAAAAACAGAGACAAAGAATAAAGATGGGACCTGCACTTCTGGGAGGGAGCTCTGAAGGGGGAAACGTTTCCACACACTACGAAGCCCCTTCACTGCTGGAAATTGGGGGGTGTGGCAAGGGGGCAGCTTCGGAGCCACAGAGGACAGCACAGCAATAGGGGTGCAGGGGGTAAAGCAGAAAGATTCCTGCACAGAGGATCGGTGCTGACCAGCACTCACCAGACTGAGAGGTTGTCTGCTCAACAGCTGGGGTGGGTGGGGACCCTTAGGTGAGGCTCAGGCATCGGAGGTCAGATTCCAGGAAGAGGAAAGGGGTTGGCAGCGTGAACATAGCCTGAAGGGGGCTAGTTCACCACAGCTAGCTGGGAGGGAGTCCAGTAAAAAGTCTGGAACTGCCTAAGGGGCAAGACACTATTGTTTAGGGGTGCGTGAGGAGAGAGGATTCAAAGCACTGCCTAAATGAGCTCCAGAGATGGGCGCAAGCTGTGTCTATCAAAGGACATCAGAGAGGGGCAGGAAATTATAAGGCTACTGCTGCAGCCACCAAAAACCCTGGGTGCAAGCACAGGTAACTAACCACACTTCCCCCTCCTGGGAGCCTGTGCAGCCCAAAACTGCCAGGGTCCCGTGATCCAGGGACAACTTCCCCAGGAAAACAGACAGTGCACCTCAGACTGGTGCAATGTCACGCCAGTCTCTGCCACCATGGACTCACCCCGCATACTGTACCACTCGCTCCCTATTGTCCTGAGCCCCCTAATCTGCTGCTACTTTAAACCTATCCTGCCTAAGCGAAGAACAGACTCCCTCAGGAGACCTACATGCAGAGCTAGGGCAAAATCTAAAGTGCAACAGAAAGAGCTGTGCGAACAAAGAAGAAAAAGGGAAATTTTCCCCAGCAGCCTCAGGAGCAGTGGATTAAATCTTCACAATCAACTTGATGTACTGTGTATCTCTGAAATACTTCAATAGACAACAAATTATCCCAAAATTGAGGCTGTGGAATTTGTGTGATTTTGTCTGTATAGCATTGTTTTTACCATTTGTCCTAGGGTTCTCTCTGTCATTTTTTTTTTTTAAGTATACTCTTTAGTGTTTGTTATCATTGCTGGATTTGTTTTTTTTAATTTGGTTCCTCTCTTCTTTCTTTCTTTTTCTTATTACTTTTTAATTTTTTATTTTTAACTACTTCTTTTATTTTTTTATTTTTTAATAACTTTATTTTATTTTTTTCTCTCTTTCCTACTGAGCCATTTGACTGACAGGGTCTTGGTGCTCCGGCTGGGTGTCAGGCCTGTGCCTCTCAGGTAGGAGAGAAAAGTTCAGGACATTGGTCCACAAGAGGCCTCCTGGCTCCATGAAATATCAAATGGAAAAAGCTTTCCCAGAGACCTCCATCTCAATGCTAAGACCCAGCTCCACTCAACGACCAGCAATATAGAGTGCTGGACACCCTACGGCAACTAGCAACACAGGAAAAGAACCTGACCCATTAGCAGAGAGGCTGCCTAAAATAATAACAAGATCACAGACACCCCAAAGCACACCACCAGCTGTGATCATCCTCACCAGAAAGACAAGATACAGCCTCATCCACCAGCATATAAGCACCAGTCCCCTCCACCAGGAAGCCTACACAGACCACTGAACCAACCTTAGCCACTAGGGGCAGACACAAAAATCAATGGGAACTACAAACCTGCAGCCTGTGAAAAGGAGATCCCAAACACAGTAAGTTAAGAAAAATGAGAAGACAGAGAAACACACAGCAGATGAAGGAGCAAGGTAAAAACCCACCACACCAAGCAAATGAAGAGGAAATAGGCAGTCTACTGAAAAAGTATTCAGAGTAATGATAGGAAAGATGATCCAAACACTTGGGAAGTAGAATGGAGAAAACAGAAAAAACATTTAACAAGGACCTAGAAGAACTAAAGAGCAAACAAACAATGATGAATAACAAAATAAAAGAAATTAGAAATTCTCTAGAAAGAATCAACGGCAGAATAACTGAGGCAGAAGAACAGATAACTGACCTGGAACATAAAATAGTGGAAATGATTACCATAGAACAGAGTAAAGTAAAAAGAATGAAAAGAATTGAGGGCAGTCTCAGAGACTTCTGGGACAACATTAAACACACCAACATTCGAATTACATGGGTCCCAGAAAAAGAAGAGAAAAAGAAAGGGACTGAGAAAATATTTGAAGAGATTATAGTTGAAAAATCCCCTAATATGGGAAATGGAATAGTCAATCAAGCCGAGGAAGCACAGAGAGTCCCATACAGGATATATCCAAGGAGAAACTTGCCAAGACACATATTAATCAAACTATCAAATATTAAATACAAAGAAAAAATATTAAAACAGCAAGGGAAAAACAACAAATAACATATAAGAGAATCCCCATAAGGTTAACAGCTGATCTTTCAGCAGAAGCTCTACAAGCCAGAAGGGAGTGGAAGGACATATTAAAAGTCACAAAAGGGAAAAAACTACAACCAAAATTACTTTACACATCAAGGATCTCACTCAGAATCGATGGAGAAATTAAAACTTTACAAATAAGCAAAAGCTAAGAGAACTCAGCAACAAAAAACCAACCTTACAACAAATACTAAAGGAACTTCCCTAAGCAGGAAACACAAGAAAATGAAAAGACCTAAAATAACAAACCCAAAAAATTTAAGAAAATGGTAATAGGAACATGCATATCGATAACTACCTTATATGTTAATGGACTAAATGCTCCAACCAAAAGACATAGACTGGGTAAACGGATACAAAAACAAGACCCATATCTATGCTGTCCACAAGAGACTCACGTCACTCTTAAGCACACATACAGACTGAAAGTGAGGGGATGGAAAAAGATGGAAATCAGAAGAAAGCTGGAGTTGCAATTCTCATATCAGAAGAAATAGACTTTAAAATAAAGGCTATTACAAGAGACAAGGAAACTACACAATGATCAAGGGATCAATCCTAGAAGAAGATATAACAATTGTAAAAACTTATGCACACAATATAGGAGCACCTCAATACATAAGGCAAATGCTAACATCCATAAAAGGGGAAATCGACAGTAACACAATCATAGTAGGAGACTTTAACACCCCACTTTCACCAATGGAGAGATAATCCAAAATGAAAATAAATAAGGAAACACAAGCTTTAAATGATACATTAAACAAGATGGACTTAATTGATATTTATAGGGCATACCATCCAAAAACAACAGAATACAATTTCTTCTCAAGTGCTCATGGAATATTTTCCAGGAAACATCACATTTTGGGTAAAAAGTCAAGCCTTGGTGAATTTAAGAAAATTGAAATCATATCAAGTATCTTTTCCAACCACAATGCTATGAGAGTAGATATCAATTACAGGAAAATGTCTGTAAAAAATACAAACACATGGAGGTGAAACAATAAACTACTAAATAACCAAGAGATCACTGAAGAAATCGAAGAGGATCCAAAAAATACCTAGAAACAAATGACAAGGAAAACACGATGACCCAAAACCTATGGGATGCACCAAAAGTAGTTCTAAGAAGGAAGTTTATATCAATAGAATCCTACCTAAAGAAACATCTCAAGTAAACAACCTAACCTTACACCTAAAGCAATTAGAGAAAGAAAAACAAAAATATCCCAAAGTTAGCAGAAGGAAAAAAATGATAAAGATCAGATCACAAATAAATGAAAAAGAAATGAAGGAAACAATAGCAAAGATCAATAAAAGTTTGAGAAGGTAAACTATTAGACAGACTCATCAAAAAAAAGACGGAGAAGACTCAAATCAACAGAATTAGAAATGGAAAAGGAGATGTAACAACTGACACTGAAGAAATACAAAGGATCATGAGAGATTACTACAAGCAAGTATATGCCAATAAAATGGACAAACTGGAAGAAATGGACAAATTCTTAGAAAAGCACAACCTTCTGAGACTGAACCAGGAAGAAATAGAAATACAAACAGAACAATCACAAGCACTGAAATTGAGACTCTGATTAAAAATCTCCAACAATCAAAAGCCCAGGACCAGATGTCTTCACAGGCAAATTCTAGCAAACATTTAGAGAAGAGCTAACACCTATCCGTCTCAAACTCTTCCAAATTATAGCAGAGGGAGGAACACTCCCAAACTCATTCTACAAGACCACCATCTCCCTGATATCAAAAGTAGACAAAGATGTCACAAAGAAAGAAAACTACAGGCCAGTATCACTGATGAACATAGATGCAAAAATCCTCAACAAAATACTAGCAAACAGAATCCAACAGCACAGTAAAAGGATCATACACCATGATCAAGTGAGGTTTACCCCAGGAATGCAAGGATTCTTCAATATATGCATATCAATCAATGTGATACACCATTTTAAAAAACTGAAGGAGAAAAAACATATGATCATCTCAATAGATGCAGAAAAAGCTTTGGACAAAATTCAACACCCAGTTTTTAAATGAACCATCCAGAAAGTAGGCATAGGGAGAACTTACCTCAAAATAATAAAGGCCATATATGACAAATCCACAGCCAACACCATTCTCAATGGTGAGAAACTGAAACGATTTCCTCTAAGATCAGGAAGAAGCCCAGGTTTTCCACTTTCACCACTATTATTCAACATAGTTTTGGAAGTTTTAGCCACAGCAATCAGAGAAGAAAAGGAAATAAAAGGAATCCAAATCGGAAAAGAAGAAGTAAAGCTGTCACTGTTTGCAGATGACATGATCCTATACATAGAGAACCCTAAAGATGCTACCAGAAAACTACTAGAGCTAATCAATGAATTTGGTAAAGTAGCAGGATACAAAATTAATGCACAGAAATCTCTGGCATTCCTATATACTAATGATGAAAAATCTGAAAGTGAAATCAAGAAAACACTCCCATTTACCTTTACAACAAAAAGAATAAAATATCTAGGAATAAACCTACCTAAGGAGACAAAAGATCTGTATGCAGAAAATTATAAGACACTGATGAAAGAAATTAAAGACGATACAAATAGATGGAGAGATATACCATGTTCTTGGATTGGAAGAATCAACATTGTGAAAATGACTCTACTACCGAAAGCAATCTACAGATTCAGTGCAATCCCTCTCAAACTACCACTGGCATTTTTCACAGAACTAGAACAAAAATTTTCACAATCTGTATGGAAAGACAATAGACCCCGAATATCCAAAGCAATGTTTTTTTTTTTTAACATCTTTATTGGAGTATAATTGCTTTACAATGGTATGTTAGCTTCAGCTTCACAACAAAATGAATCAGTTATATACATACATATATTCCCATATCTCTTCCCGCTTGCGTCTCCCTCCCTCCCACCCTCCCTATCCCACCCCTCCAGGCGGTCACAAAGCACCGAGCTGATCTCCCTGTGCTATGCGGCTGCTTCCCACTAGCTAGTTACCTTAGGTTTGGTAGTGTATATATGTCCATGCCTCTTTATCGCTTTGTCACCGTTTACCCTTCCCCCTCCCCATAACCTCAAGTCCATTCTCTAGTAAGTCTGTGTCTTTATTCCTATTTCACCCCTAGGTTTTTCATGACATTTTTTTTTAATTCCATATATATGTGTTAGCATACGGTATTTGTCTCTCTCTTTCTGACTTACTTCACTCTGTATGACAGACTCTAGGTCTATCCACCTTATTACAAATAGCTCAATTTCGTCTCTTTTTATGGCTGAGTAATATTCCATTGTATATATGTGCCACATCTTCTTTATCCATTCATCCGATGACGGGCACTTAGGTTGTTTCCATCTCCGGGCTATTGTAAATAGAGCTGCAATGAACATTTTGGTACATGACTCTTTTTGAATTATGGTTTTCTCAGGGTATATGCCCAGTAGTGGGATTGCTGGGTCATATGGTAGTTCTATCTGTAGCTTTTTAAGGAACCTCCATACTGTTCTCCACAGTGGCTGTATCAATTTACATTCCCACCAACAGTGTAAGAGGGTTCCCTTTTCTCCACACCCTCTCCAGCATTTATTGTTTCTAGATTTTTTGATGATGGCCATTCTGACTGGTGTGAGATGATATCTCATTGTAGTTTTGATTTGCATTTCTCTCATGATTAGTGATGTTGAGCATTCTTTCATGTGTTTGTTGGCACTCTGTATATCTTCTTTGGAGAAATGTCTATTTAGGTCTTCTGCCCATTTTTGGATTGGGTTGTTTGTTTTTTTGTTATTAAGCTGCATGAGCTGCTTATAAATTTTGGAGATCAATCCTTTGTCAGTTGCTTCATTTGCAAATATTTTTTCCCATTCTGAGGGTTGTCTTTTGGTCTTCTTTATGGTTTCCTTTGCTGCGCAAAAGCTTTTAAGTTTCATTAGGTCCCATTTGTTTACTCTTGTTTTTATTTCCATTTCTCTAGGATGTGGGTCAAAAAGGACCTTGCTGTGATTTATGTCATAGAATGTTCTGCCTATGTTTTCCTCTAAGAGTTTGATAGTTTCTGGCCTTACATTTAGGTCTTTAATCCATTTTGAGCTTATTTTTGTGTATGGTGTTAGGGAGTGATCTAATTTCATACCTTTACATGTAGCTGTCCAGTTTTCCCAGCACCACTTATTGAATAGGCTGTCCTTTCTCCACTGTACATTTCTGCCTCCTTTGTCAAAGATAAGGTGACAATATGTGCGTGGGTTTATCTCTGGGCTTTCTATCCTGTTCCATTGATCTATCTTTCTGTTTTTGTGCCAGTACCATACCATCTTGATAACTGTAGCTTTGTAGTATAGTCTGAAGTCTGGGAGCCTGATTCCTCCAGTTCCTTCTTTCGTTCTCAAAATTGCTTTGGCTATTCGGGGTCTTTTGTGTTTCCATACAAATTGCAAATTTTTTTGTTCTAGTTCTGTGAAAAATGCCAGTGGTAGTTTGATAGGGATTGCATTGAATCTATAGATTGCTTTCGGTAGCAGAGTCATTTTCACAATGTTGATCCTTCCAATCCAAGAACATGGTATATCTCTCCATCTATTTGTATCGTCTTTAATTTCTTTCATCAGTGTCTTATAATTTTCTGCATACAGATCTTTTGTCTCCTTAGGTAGGTTTATTCCTAGATATTTTATTCTTTTTGTTGCAATGGTAAATGGGAGTGTTTTCTTGATTTCACTTTCAGATTTTTCATCATTAGTATATAGGAATGCCAGAGATTTCTGTGCATTAATTTTGTATCCTGCCACTTTACCAAATTCATTGATTAGCTCTAGTAGTTTTCTGGTAGCATCTTTAGGGTTCTCTATGTATAGGATCATGTCATCTGCAAACAGTGGCAGCTTTACTTCTTCTTTTCCGATTTGGATTCCTTTTATTTCCTTTTCTTCTCTGATTGCTGTGGCTAAAACTTCCAAAACTATGTTGAATAAGAGTGGTGAGAGTGGGCAACCTTGTCTTGTTCCTGATCTTAGTGGAAATGCTTTCAGTTTTTCACCATTGAGGATGATGTTTGCTGTGGGCTTGTCATATATGGCCTTTATTATGTTGAGGAAAGTTCCCTCTATGCCTACTTTCTGCAGGGTTTTTATCATAAATGGGTGTTGAATTTTGTCAAAAGCTTTCTCTGCATCTATTGAGATGATCATATGGTTTTTCTCCTTCAGTTTGTTAATCTTGAGAAGGAAAAACGGAGCTGGAGGAATCAGGCTCCCTGACTTCAGACTATACTACAAATCTACAGTAATCAAGACAGTGTGGTACTGGCACAGAACCAGAAATATAGATCAATGGAACAAGATAGAAAGCCCAGAGATAAGCCCACACACATATGGTCATCTTATCTTCGATAAAGGAGACAAGAATATATAGTGGAGAAAAGACAGCCTTTTCAATAAGTGGCACTGGGAAAACTGGACAGGTACATGTAAAAGTATGAAATTAGAACACTCCCTAACACCATACAAAAAAATAATCTCAAAATGGATTAAAGACCTAAATGTAAGGCCAGACACTATCCAACTCTTAGAGGAAAACATAGGCAGAACACTCTAAGACATAAATCACAGCAATATCCTTTTTGACCCACCTCCTAGAGAAATGGAAATAAAAACAAAATAAACAAATGGGACCTAATGAAACTTTAAAGCTTTTGCCCACAAAGGAAACCATAAACAAGACCAAAAGACAACTCTCAGAATGGGAGAAAATATTGGCAAATGAAGCAAGTGACAAAGGATTAATCTCCAAAATTTACAAGCAACTCATTCAGCTCAATATCAAGTAAGGAAACAACCCAATCCAAAAATGGACATAAGACCAAATTTCTCCAAAGAAGATATACAGATTGCCAACAAACACATTAAAGAATGCTCAACATCATTAATCATTAGAGAAATGCAAATCAAAACTTCAGTGAGATAACATCTCACACCTGTTAGAATGGCCAGCATCAAAAATTCTAGAAACAATAAATGCTGGAGAGGGTCTGGAGAAAAGGAAACCCTCTTGCACTGTTGGTGGTAATGCAAATTGATACAGCCACTATGGAGAACAGTATGACATTCCTTAAAAAACCAAAAATAGAACTACCATACGACCCAGCAATCCCACTACTAGACATATACCCTAAGAAAACCATAATTCAAAAAGAGTCATATACCAAAATGTTTATTGCAGCTCTATTTACAATAGCCAGGACAGGGAAGCAACCTAAGTGTCCTTCAACAGAAGCATTGATAAAGAAGATGTGGCACATATATACAATATTACTCAGCCATAAAAAGAAAGGAAATTGAGTTATTTGTAATGAGGTGGATGGGCCTAGAGTCTGTCATACAGAGTGAAGTAAGTCAGAAAGAGAAAAACAAATACTGTATGCTAACACATATATATGGAATCTAAGAAAAGAAAAAAAAAACGGTCATTAAGAACCTAGGGGCAAGACGGGAATAAAGACACAGACCTACTAGGTAATGGACTTGAGGATATGGGGAGGGGAAAGGTAAGTTGTGACAACGTGAGAGAGTGACATGGACATATATATGCTACCAAACGTAAAATAGATAGCTAGTGGGAAGCAGCCGCATAGCACAGGGAGATCAGCTTGGTGCTTTGTGACCACCTTGAGGAGTGGGATAGGAGGTGTGAGGGAGGGGGACGCCATAGGGAAGAGATATGGGAACATATGTATATGTGTAACTGATTCACTTTGTTATAATGCAGAAACTAACACACCATTGTAAAGCAATTATATTCCAATAAAGATGTTAAAAAAATAAAATCCAGTTAATGTTATTAAATAATGCTGACAGAGTGATATGACCTGCTCCCAAGACAATTTACAGGTCCACAGTTACAGAATGTAATTTATTTTTATTCAGTCTATTGATTCAAAGGTTTTGTTATGCTCCATGTAACCTTGGAGATAAGTATGTGGACAATCTAGAGTAGCTGAGACTAGCCCATGTTAGGTAGCCTTAGATGTGTCAACGACAACAATAAAACAATATAATCAATGGTCAATCTAAGAGAGATATGGAAAATTTTATTCAAACCAACCTGAAGATTACAACTTGGGAGACAATCTTTTAGAAATCTCTGTGAACTGTCCTGCCTGTTAGAGGTCAAAGTATAGTTATATAAGTTTTTGAGACAAAAGGTTATATAGAAAACTAACATACTGACAGTTAACATAGTGCAACAAAGCAAGTATTGGGTTTTTGTGACCCCTTACAGGACTGAGAAAGGAATGTTATCTCCTAAGGAGTTATATGCTGGTACCAGGAGGAAATAGAAATTGCTATTTTTTATGAGTCGGCATTCCTGTGTCTTCAAAGGTGATCTATTTAATGTACAATGCACAGTAAAGGGGAAAGTTTAGTGGCTCAACTAAACTGAGAGAATTTTATGTTTAAAAATTTTCTTGTCCTGCCTAAAAATAATTTTATTTTATTAGATATAAATGTGTCTATAAAACTACCTTCATTTCTACCAAATATAGCCAAATTAAGGTTAATTTGTTTGCAAAATAAGTCTGGTTAATTGATCACATAGGTTTTTAAAAATTGGCTGTGCTGCAACTTTTCATAAGATATCTCAGACTGAACTTTTTAAAAAGGCCTCTCAAGGCCAGGAAAACTACATCAAGGAATTGCCACAGATTCCCCCAGTGATGTATATAGATTTGGGTGAATTCTCTTCTTGACTTTCCCCAAATATATTGAGATTCCTGCAGGTGTCAGGAGGTGGTCTTTCTTATTTCTTGTTTACCTGGAAAGGCTGTTGTGAACCCTCTAAGTAAAGTTCCAGGTTGTTTTTCCCAGGGATTTTATGGTTTCATAAAGTTCACCTTAGTTCTTTAAAGCATCTGGTCATATCTGATGTTATGTATTTTCAAAATATGACATTTCTGTCAAGACCATGGTAATATAACCAATGTTTCTAACTGTGTCCTGTTATAGGAGAACAGATTCTTCTTGAACTTATGAAAATAATTATATTGCCATAAAAATAAGAATACTCACTAAGAGTTTCCAAATTCTAGAGGGATTAAGTAGAAAGAAAAGATAAATGTTTTAATTCTACTTATAAGGGTGTAATTTACCAAGTTGCTTAAGTCATAATTAACTTAAGGGGAAAGATTTCCTTACATCTGGAAACTACAGATTAAAAGATAGGAATATTTTAGCCAAAAACCCATAAAAATTATAACCATGTTCATCAGTTCATTGAGCCCTATGTAACTGATTCTTGATGTTACTCTTTTGTTAACAGTTTTATGAAGCCATTAGAGTTTCCATCAGAATTCTTTAATTTCTCACCCACTTCAGCAATATGATTTCAATGTTATCAGAAACCTATACTTTCAAGAAGTTCTTTCTATGAATCTTCTTGAAATATTGTTTGCAAAAGCATGAGAGTAAAACAATATCTATAAATGACAAAAATAAGTGATTAAAAATCTGATACAATGCAATTGATAATGAAACAGTTATTGCTGTGGCATACAATAATTCAAGATAATAGCTAGAATTATGACCAATAACATTATACCAGGATATATCCAATTTTTATATTTTTTCATATAATTTCTAGAATATTAATATTAATGACATTTTACCCATACAATATAACCTAAGGTTTTCACTCACTTGATAATGCTTCCCATGTAACCCAACACATCAAATAATCCTAACATTTTTAATCTCTCACTCTCTCTGAGGTGCTTCAGGGCCCTTCTTTTGTGGTACACAGGCCTTTCACTGTTGTGGCCTCTCCCGTTGTGGAGCACAGGCTCCAGACGCACAGGCTCAGCGGCCATGGCTCACAGACCCAGCTGCTCCGCGGCATACTGGATCTTCCCAGACTGGGGCACAAACCCGTGTTCCCTGCATCAGCAGGTGGACTCTCAACCACTGCACCACCAGGGAAGCCCTAGGGCCCTTCTTAAGCATCCTAAAGTTAGTTGGAGGTCAATCTTTGGAAATTTTTTCAAAAATATTAAAAAGTTTTGAAATATTTTTTTCATTTAGAATCATATGTCACTGTGAAACAATACTTATTCACTTAAGCAAAGCAACAATAAAATATTTTAAAAGCTAATACAGAAAGTTACAATTTACTTTAAAAGGTAAAGAAACATAATCTTTTATCAAAAACAGCTCAGTATTAAAAGAATTATAATAATAACTTGTTCTCTTAACAAAGAGAAAACCACACTCTAGTTTTGCACCACTTTACCTTCAATATTAAAATTCATTTACTTAATTAAATTCAATTTAATCTTACCCAGTCCTGATCATACATAAAATTTTCTCAGGATTCCTTTATCATAAACTTTCCACAACTTTCTGTATTAGTTTGTCCCTCATTTTTTTCCCATTTAGAAATAACCAGCTTTAGAACAAAATTCCTTTCTTTTCCCTTAAAAAAATCATTTCCATTTCTTATATCTTCCTTTTTCTTGTATACAAATATGTTTTCTTTACTAACTTTTAGTTGTAATTACATACATTAATTAGACTTCTAAACTCTTAAAAACCTTAATTTCTAGTGAAAAACAAAGAAGTAAGCAATTATGGACTGTCTTCTACATTGTGTAGATTGGCAAACATAAGTACTGTTTATAATTTCTTAAAAACATGTGCTTTATTATAGGAAATGTTTTAGTGTGTCACCAAACATATTTATTAATAGTCTCTCTGTAAAATATCTTTAGTCTATCTGTAAAAAAGAAGCTAGGGTTCAGTAATTAGTGTTTCAGTATCTTATTTTATTTGGAATGACCTTGGTATTTAATAAACTTCCATCACTTAACTTAATTTAGTGAAACTCTAAAGCTTCAAGTTACCAAAATCTGGAGAGACTATTTTTAAATAGACATTACTAAAACAAAATTATTCCAAAAAGTTTACCTAAAAGCTCTCACCTTGTTTATTCATAAATTTACTCATAAAAATTTATGTATCAAGTTATTTTTCTTGCTGGCAAACTACAACAGTTGTAATAATATCTTATTGATTTCTAGTAAACCTAGGTTTGTATTAAATAACAAAAGTAATAAAATAATAAAAATATTATACTTAATATTGATGATTCTAAATACCTGTCTACATTAATTAACCCAACAACCTTAAACTAGCTTTAATGCCAGATATTAATATAATAATTAATATTTCATAGGCAACATAAACCTGAAATTTATTTGGGTTACTTTCTCTTATATTTCTGAGAATTTCTTTAAGTGCTTAATTTCATTTAAGACAATTTAAATAGGGCTCATTTACAAATTAACTTTGATGGTACCATTTGGAGATAAAGATATATATACAATGTACAAAGACATAAATACATCCAAATAGACACAGAGATCTCATAATTTTCCTACTTGAGTTAAAAAAGCCTTTTTTCTCTTTCTTTTCAGTCTCAGGAATTGGAGGTGGTCTAGATAAGAAAGGAGTTCCTGAAAACACTGATAGAACATTTACATCTCAAGGCACAGAGAGAAGAAAGCAAGTACTCCTAGTGGGACTTTTTCCTTCATGATCAGAATTTTGAAAAGAAGTTTTATGAAGCTGGTTTTCTCTAACTGCATGCAAGATGAGATTTGGATTGTCAAAAGAACCCCTTCTTGGACATTTTTAGGGTGAGACTTCCCTCTTTTTCCACCTAAGTAAGCATTTGTAAGTTTCAGTGTTATACATAAACACAGTTGATACTCCCATAAGTAGCTGTCTTTCAGGGAGCTGGTTATTCATTTGGTAGCCTAATTCAGGTATGAGATGAGATCTAAGCAACTTTCTGAGGACAGTGTGGTGAATCATATGTATGCTGTTTCTGAGGCTAGCTCTCAAAGGAGTTACCGTTGGGACAGTTCTATTATTTTACATGTCCCTGTTATTCCCTCAAATAGTCTAAAACCATCATGTGTGCTTGGAGGACTAGTTATCACCCTTTGTTACACCTGTAGACTCCAAGTGTCCTCTGATGAGTATCTCTCATATCCTGCTGGCTACACCATGTAAATGTCAATGAAAAAAATAATATTCATTCTAAAAAAGAAATAAAAAAATTTATTTGAGCCAAACTTAGGATTATAACCTGAGAGAAAGTTCTGAGAACTGTTTCACTTGTTAGTGGTCAAAGCATAGTTATATAAGTTTAGTTTTTGAGACAAAGGGTTAACATCAAAATAGCATATTGACAGTTTACATAGTCCAGCAAAGAGATTAGTGGGTTATTGAGACCGCTTACAAGATTTAGAAAGGAATATTATTCCTAAGGAGTTACCTTGCTGGTGACAAGAGGAAATTGCTCTTTTCTATTTTGGTGAGTATATATTCTTGTGTCTTCAAAGGTGATCTAGTTAGTGTATAATACAGATGTCCAATGCACACTAAATGAGAGGAAGTAGCAGATGAAATGGACAGAAAGAGAATTTTATGTTTAAAATTATTCTTGTCCTGCCTAAAAATAATTTTATTTCATCAGATGTAAATGTGTACTAAAAAATGATTATTTATGCTATTTTTCAGCATTTCAATCTGAAATTAGAGAAATTAGTTGGGGACAACTACTCATACCACAGACACTTTTAGTAGTTTCCTTAACAAAATTTTATATGGTACTCAAAAGAGTGCCTTGTATATGTTAGGAATTGAAAAATATATTGAACTTAATTTTTATTGGATAAAACAATAAATAAGTTGAAATGGAAAAGTCTATCTCACTCACAGTTTCTTTGAAAGAACTATTTAGGAAAAGTTACAAAAGAAAAACAGAGGATTTATATTTTTCCAAGGTAGGGAATATTTGCCTCTTTGTTAGAAAAAAAAAATTGTATTCATGTCTTGAGTTTCCACTTACACAAAGATATAATATTTACTACTAATTGTGAAACTCACTCATGTTAGTACTTATGTGTAGTTACATAAATGGAAGTTGTAGAAAAGTAAAATGATAAATATAACAAATAAAATTGAAATAAGTACAGAAGCCAATAGTAACCCAAGTGTCCTCAACAAAATATTTCCTGCAAAAATATAATACACTTGAAGGGAATCATGACAAACATGGTGTGCAGAGAAGAATGATGCAAATATGATGGTCAGTTTTGTTTAGAAGAATTTAGAAAAAAATGCAAGGAGGAATAGTATAGTAGAAAAAAGTATATAGTCATACATTGGATGTATGACTAACTTTACCACTAAATATTGTTAAAGTACACTATTGCATATTTTCTACTTTATCACATTGAGATATTGAACTAAATTATCTTGGGTGCCCAGAATTCTTAGAGTAACAAGATAAGCTTTTAAATCTGAAAGGTCCATCCATAAAGCAACTTTTCACCCTCCATGGTCTATACTGTTTAAATGTTTAATAATGTCCTATGAAAGAATAATCTGGTATGCAATATATGGAATCCACTTTGAGAATGAAATGTAATAACTTTCTATTTTGTTTCTTATTTTACTTTCAGTCTTTAATTAACAAAGATTAAGAGCCTGTTGGTCAAGGCAAATTATTGAAGTTGATGAAATGTATCTTAATCTGCTCATCCATCATTCCAATTGCCTTCAGTATCATCCTAGCCTCTGGATTTACATTTTAATACTTCATAAAGATTTCCTAATATCAATTTCCTAACTTTTATTGTAATGACTCCTTTGTGCATTTTCCTATAGTTTATTCAGACTCTGGAGGGATAATAGATCACTAATTGGATTTTTTTCCCCTAGTAATTTGTTAAATGGGTGCTGTTTTACTCTTTTTGCATCATCTTTTACACAACAAATGTTTATATTTTAAGAAAAGACTTTTGCGTTACTTCCAAAGTGTAACAAAATTTCAAAGACCTTTGCAGGCTTGTGAAAGAAAATAATTTTGACTACCAGTTTTCTTGGTGTCATTTTCATCACCACTGACAAATGTTTTTTTAAGAAAAACTCAACATAAATGGAAATGTCATTGTTCCAGTTCTAAACCAAAACCCTTTGAATCATTTTTTTATTGCTCTATGTCTGTTTATTGAAGGTGTGCCCACATTCAGTTGATTTTCAAATCTAGTAATAGCTAATGCCAAATTTATATCAGCAATTCATATACTCTACATGCCTCAACTGCTATTCCATTTGTTCTTGAGCCACTGATTGCCTCTTAAACTGTCTCCCTGCTTTGTTGCCACCACATTTATTTAGTCTATTTTCAACATAACAGTGAATGTGATCTTATTCAAAAATTGGTGAGATCATGACCCTCCTCTGTTAAACATCTTCTCACATTAAAAGCCAAGCTTCTTCCAGGATCCTAGACCATAGATGCTTTTGTTTCTTCCCTATCTGTTTCTCCTGCACTCTCACTTGCTCACTCTGCTCATTAACACTAGTCTAAATGTTTCTCAAACATATCAGGTACACTTCTGTTTTAAGTCTTTTGAATTTGTTCTTCTCTTTCTCTCAGTGGTGTCTTCCTCAGACATACACTTGGTTGACTACTTCATTCTGAAAGTCTTTGCTTATATGCCCCCTTCTAAATAAGGTCATATTTCCCATAATCTTTCCCTGTTTTATTTTATTCTTCGCTATTTATCAGTGAAAATATAAAAAATAATTTAAATGAAATTTTTTTCCAACTATAAAATGAATGCAATCAATTGTGGAGGTTAAAAGAATGGCCTTTCCTACATGCTTAATGATGTTACCAGAAGATATCTTCGTTGCTTATATTAGATAAAAGCATGCTTGCAATTGTTATGAAACTTAAAATCATTGGTAAAGAATTATCTGTGAAATGCCTAATAAGAACCATGTCACCCTAACTAAACTGAATAAAAAGATTTAATCCAAGAATAACATTTATTTTACTGTAGGCCAATAATATTGTAAAGCAACATCTCCATTTCAAGTTCATTCTTTTTTTTTTTTTAATGTCTGTGATTATATCACTTTGACTGAAACTATTATTCAATAGAGAAGTCATTCAAATGTAATTGCAAAGTCAGGGACCTACAGGGAAATGGGGATCAAAAGGTCTCATCACTCCAGGTGCTACAAAGCCTTCCCTTCCAGATGCTAAATATTTTACTCGTTAGGTATTTTTACATTAGGAATCTGTCTTAGCTGGTACAGGAAGACAAGGGGTCAAGCTAAATCAGATGATTCACCTAAACCTATTGAAAATGCAAAGTGTCCCAGGAGTCTTGTTGCTATTGTTAAGGATTATTTAGTAAATCCGATTGCTGAGTTTCTAAATATCCCAGCAGTCTGACAAAACTTGGTATCTTGACTTGATCAGGTCAGAGTCTGAAAATAGTGAAACCCTTATTAGAGAGTATGAAATCACAGTAGCTGCTCAGAAACACCGATTATTGATTACTGTGGAAAAAACAGAAGTGTATCTGCCATAACTAGGATGCCACTATTAAGTTTTAAGGATTTAATTCCCAACAGAAACCAAGATGACATACATAATTAGATTCTTATTTCTACATTATATTAATAACTACTTATGAAAATAACTTTAGATAATAGATATACTTCTGTATGAGTAGTCTAAAAAGAATGAGGAGGATGATATTTTAAAATATCTATGTCATGGATAAGTATATGGTAATCTTTGTTTTGTTTGTTGTTGGTATTGAGTTTATAAAGCAAAACATACATATGAAAAAATACAGTAGATTATATGATATCTTCCTGACTGAGAAGGTGATAATTATTGACAAACATCAAAGGTTTTTCTTAGACATTTGTATGCAAAAGCTGTGAGCAAAACTCAGAGGAAATATGTCTTTTTGGGGTTTTTTTTTTTGCCTTTTATTCTAAACAATCTAAGTATTCCATGCCAGTAGGGCAACTCAGGACTGCTAAAATCAAACTCAGACTTACCCATATAATAAAGAAATTCTCACAAAAGGAAGGATAGAAGAGAAGGACAAAAAAGAGTAAGAGACTGAGGTAAATATTTTTTAAAATTGTGGTGGTTAATTAAGGGTCCAAGTGAAGAATACTATTTACAAAAGAATAATATCATTCTTAGCAGAACTTCATGTATATAAGGCCACAAACTAGTTGTCTGACATCAGGCAATTTACATAACTTCTTTGTACCTTTGTGTTCTCATCTTTGATATGATGAGAACTGATATCAATCAATCAAATGACAGAGGGAATGATATCAATTTTCACACCTGACTGAGAACTAAATGAGATAATAATATTAAAAAATAATATTACTATTAAATATGATGTGTATAGTTGTTGCTATGAGGATTGTTAAATTTGAATAATAATATCTACAAATGGAATTGATGAAAGGGCTAAATGAGATAATACATTTAAGATATCAAAGAGGCTAAAGACAGTTTTAATTAAAAAAACCTAAATTCCATTCTTTATTGCTTTACCATTTAGATTGTCATTTGTTAAGTTACGAGACCCCAATTTTTACTAATACCCCTATCACACTGAGAAGCTGATGGTAGTATTATGGATGAGAAACAAAGGATGTTCCAGTGTTTTTAGTGCTCTTTATAACTTGAAACATATCTCAATTACTTTAAATTATCCTAATGAAGGAAGTCATTCTAGGCTTTCAGAAGTACAGATGCAGATATTCTAGGAAAATATGAACTTTTAATAATTTTTTTAAACCTGAAAACATAAAATGCTTTGAAATAGAAATGTAAGCTTTATATATATTTATATTTTATATTTTTCTAGTGTATTTTAAGTGGAGGAAAATATAAAATCAAAATACAACAATAATATATGAAAATATAAGTTGCATTGCTTATATTTCACTCCTTTAACTAAAATATAAATTCTAGAAAGTTTTTGTTCCTTAATACATATTTTCCTGAACATCTTTATGTTTCCAGTATGAAAAAGATATTGACATCTGAATGATGTCTATACATTGATATTTATAAGCCTCAGGCCATTACCACCTCTCATAAATGTTAAGAATATTAATAATTTATTTCTTTTGTTGTTTCTTCATTTGTTCTAACATCTACAAATTTTAGTAAATTCAATACAGTGGCTTATGAGTTGGTCTTCTAATTTAAAGATACCAAATTGGTTAGATTAAGAAAACATACATAGAAAAATATGTTGTATAATCTACATAACGATTTAGTAATCTTCCATACCAAAATATTACAGGCAATATTTTAATCCTAGATTCATGTTTTACAATGTTTAGGGGATAATAAAGTACATATTAAAATTTAAATTTGAATAGTTATTGGAATTAATATGATAAATAATATAAGGTCTAACTAAAACTTGTATAGATCATTTTCTTGACCCACAGAATACAGGGGAAAAAATGTCATTGTTAAGTTAAATTTCCATAGTACTTATTTTCCTTCATCTTGCCCACCATTAAGTGCTTCACTTCTTATTTTCATTCTCTGTTTATCAAAGTGATTTAAAAATATATCATTTGGTTCAAGCAATGGAAAACACATAGAATACAGTTTTGTTAAATAGCTTTGATACATTTGAATAATCCAGTGTTTACAAAATTTTGGATGCACATTTACCAGAAAACTGCTCTAAACAGCTAAATTGCCACTATTTTTTCTTAAGTAGACTTGTAGTTCACAGTAATCTAGAAAAATATATTACAGATAAAGCTTCCAAATAATAATAGAAAAAGCTGATAATTGCTAATGTTCATAAAATAGCATTCAGGAAATTTATAGTAAGTAACAGCAGGCTTCTTCCCCCACCCCAAATATTGATGTTTTGCTCTACAAAGAATCTAAGGTTAATTTGACAATGGACTTTAATATATTCTTCATGCTTATTAGTTGGCTATTATACTATAGACAGTTTTCTATAGTAATATGAATATGAAACCATCATGAATATGTAACCATCATGCCTCGCATTACAAATTAATGCAAATTAACCTGATTGATTTTTTTTTTTAAATTTTGACTCAAGTGCTTAATTTTATAATGTCACAAGTAAAATGATTTTCTATTAATATGCAGTAATGATAAATTGTTTATTTTAAAATTGTAGATTTTTCAAGAGCAGTCTTAAATGATTCTCTTATCATTTAATAAACCAGGATATTTGCAATGGGTTCATGGTTGTAATAATATTAAGTCATTTGTGTTAAACTTTTGATTGACTACTTTTAAAAAGGCAATATTGTTAGAGTGCTGTCTTGGTTGCATTTCTGTTTTCCTATAAAAATTTTGGAAACTGCTTTTCTTGTCATAACTATAACATATATCTGATTTTTGAAAAATATCATAGGTTTATTTTAATTGTTAAAAAGAAAAAGACATTTATCTTTTAACGTTAAGGATTATTAATAGTCAATTTTAAGACCTAAATGGCAAATGAATACCATCATAAATCAATATGGAATCTGCAGGAAAAAATATTTTATAAATTTTTCTTACTCAACTTTAGGTTCTCTCTTTTGAAGTTATGACTCTTTCAAGAGATTGTCACTTTGAATAAATTACATGATATTGTGTAAAATTTTAGTTACCATCAGGTATCAAAATTGAACTTAAAAAAATTGTACTCCTCATGTAACTATGTTTTCTCCAACAAACTTAAGTTGATAAATGTAATTCTTAAAACATGGCATGGTAAATGTCACTGCAGCTAATCTGTGTATCAGATTCTCTTCCCCTTCCTGGCACAGGGAAGAACTGAACTTTTCTGATACATTTAAGTTAGACCATAGTCAAATGGTTTGTTTTTGACAATGAATATGATGAGTAAAAGTAATAACTCTCTTACTTCTGGGTAGAAGTATTAAATTTCTTATTCTTACTTATATAGATGCAGTCCATGTAAGCATGTAATGAAATGTTTATAAGAAAGTGTCCCCAAGATCAAAGGAGTGTAAAATACTAAGATAACCCTTGGAAGACTGACAATGCTTGGGACTGAGAAATATAGGTTATTCATTTGGTGTTGTTTGCTACCACAACATAGCAAGCGTATTCTGACAAACATCAGAATACATGACCTCAGCATAAGTTTCTAATTAATGTATTAACTCAGCTAATGCATTGCAAGTGAATCAACAGCAAAGTGAAATTCTACTTAATTCATCACAGAACTTGCACATATCCTTGCCTTCCATTTTGCTTTCTGGGTTGACTTTTTTTCTGGGTTAATATTTTTCACATGTGCATAATATTACATTTAAAAGAGTAATTAAAATAGTGTCTTAAAAAAATCTGTCCTTTGCAGAGAAATAAAGTTATAACTCTTTATAATTTAATCTTTTCATACTTTATAATCCATGATGGAGCATAAATAACATGGAATTCTTTAAAATGTAACTGTCAGGGGAAATAATTAACATCCGTCTCATTACACAACTAGCTTATAATCATTTAAAATATGTGTAGTTTTTTTTTTAATTTTTATTTATTTATTTTTGCAGTACACAGGCCTCTCACTGTTTTGGCCTCTCCTGTTGTGGAGCACAGTCTCCGGACGCACAGGCTGAGTGGCCATGGCTCACAGGCCCAGCAGCTCCATGGCATGTGGGGATCTTCCCGGACTGGGGCATGAAGCCGTGTCCCCTGCATCGGCAGGTGGACTCTCAAGCACTGCACCACCAGGGAAGTCCTGTAGTTATTATTTATTGGCAGGTACAATTTAATAAATTGCACACTTTTATATTTTTAAACAACATTTTTCTTGGAATTGTATAGTTTGGCACATACATAAAATGAAGTCATTATAGTTTTATTTTTTCACAGGCTTACCTTTGTTTAAAAAATAGAGATAAATATAAAACTGAGATAGACAGAGATAAACTTGCAATTTTGCAAATTAAAAAATAATATTTTCAAGGTTTCCTAAAGCTACATTTGTAACATTCAAAAAAGAAATTATATGATTATGATTATAGTTATAAGAAATATATTATTAGGTAATTTTTAACAGAATGATGCCTTACCATTATGAAAATATGAGCTTTCTTGCTCAAACTTTTTAAAGAAATTGAATACATGAGCCAAATAGCAAAACTCACCTTATAAAATTCTGTCTTCTTATTTCTTATCAATTCAATACTTCTGAAAATTTAATCTGTCTGTAATACTTTGTTATTTCTTTAACAATTCTTAAATGATAATACATGTGTATCTAAAATAAAAATACTCACAGAGTAATTTATGATTCCTGGCACACATTACCCCCAAACAGACACACACACATATATAGAAACAAACACACAAACAGAGATGAGTTATTCTAGATCACTGAATATTTTGATTAATGCAAAGTTATCATTTATACTTTATAAAGAATCAATGAATTTTAAATGATAAACACATAGAAAATATCAATTTTAAAGTAATAGATTTCATGTGTCAAAAATCTATGATTACACTGCCACTACTAGCTCCCTAAAGTGATACATATATGCTAGATATTGAAATTTCAAGAGAACTTGGCATCAATTCTATAAGTTAATCTTTAAGTGTCAGATTATTTGAATGGTTCTATAAAATAGGAATAGATTGGACCATGATGTCAGATAGCTCTGGGTTTGAATAATAACATCAGTGCCTGCAATTTAACCAAGTCTTCTCATCTTTGTCATCTATTGAAAGAGAAAAAAAGTACTTAATTTAATAAAACATTTAATATAATTGAGAATCAGTTAGTAATTTACCCAGGACTTCATGAACTCTTCAATTACTTAAAATCACTTTTTAAAATAAACAAGCAAACATATTTACAGAGTTCCTGCTTTATTTCAACTACTATGCTCTCCAAGGAGTATAAAAAATAGGAATCAATCACCTATAATCTCTCCCTAAGATATTTGTTTACAGGTGTATTCCCTTTTAGCAGATGTTTTAGTACTCAGGGTATGTGCTACATACAAATAAATGTGTTCTGACTTTTTAAAAATGTATTGATACATTTTTCCAAATGTGTTTCTAAGGAATAAATATTATTCTGGCTTTTTAAAAATATTTTTTAAAATGTATAAAAAGAAATATGGACAAATAAGAAAATTATTACTTTTTTAAATAGCTAAGGTTAATAATGATCACCACTTTTGATCACTGTTTCATTTATACAGACATTTCTTAACTTAAAATGGTTTGACTTACAAAGTTTTGACTTTATGATGGTGTGAAAGCTGTACTATTCAGTAGAAACTGTAAATTTTGAATTTTATCTTCTCTCAGGCTAAGGCAGCATCTCTCCTGATGCTGGGCAATGGCAGGGAGCAACTGCTCCTAGCCAGCCATGTGATTACAAGAGTAAACAACCACTTGCAACTGTTCTATATCCATACAACGATTCTGTTTTTTCATTTTCAATACAGTATTCAATAAATTACATGATATATTCAACACTGTATTACAAAATAGGCTTTGTGTTAGATGATTTCTCCCAACTGATTACTAATGTAAGTGTTCTGAACAAGTTTAAGGTAAGCCAGGCTAAACTATTATGTTTGGTAGATTAGGTGTATTTGATGCATTTTTGACCTAGGATATTTTCAACCTATGGCATATAACTCCATCATAAGTTGAGGAAGACCTGTATTAGCAAGCATTTTTTAATTGCTATTCACTTAGTTTTTCAAACACCTTGTAACCATTTATTTATTTAGAAATATTTTGGCAGATTTCTTACTGCCTCAGGAGGTGACAGGTCTGTCCCTCTAGGAGCCTCCTTGGCTTTTGCCTGAGGAGCTTTCAGACTGTATTTGAATGTACCTTTTTCCAGACTCAGTGTGGAAACATGCCGAAGTCTGACTAGGTCCAACTTAGAAATGGGACCAAGTTAAGAGTCAGACTGGGTCTGACTTAGAAACTGGACTGGGTTTGGGGTTGGACTATGTATAAGTTAGAAATAGGACTGGTTCTTGGTCAGACTGGGGCCAACTGAAGCCGGACTGGGCCCAGTGTGAGGCATCAGGTGAATAAAATTTTGTTTTAAGGCCATAAAAGCAGGTTAAACATACCCAAGATAATCTTTATTTACAGCAGCCGCAGCAAGAACTTTTAACCCAGATAAGCTTTTCCATTTATGAGCTGCCCTAGGAAAAATAGGGTTTTGGCCAAGCACTCACTAAGAAGAGTAGAGGGAAAACTATTTTTCCTCCTCTTCATGAGCTTCTGGTGAGCAGGATAAGACCAGCTGGGACATCCCACTTGCTCCAGAGCTTGCAGAATCCTGGGAAAAACTAGCAGAAGACATCAAAGGGACTTTCCAAGATGGCGGAGGAGTAGGAGGACATGGAGCTCATGTCTCCCCACAAACACATCAAGAATACATCTACAAATGGAACAATTCTCATAGGGCACCTGCTGAACAGTAGCAGAGGACCTCAGACACCTAAAAGGACAAGAAAGATCTTCACATAACTGGGTAGGATGAAAAATAAAAGAAGGGAAAAGGAAGAGGAGAAGAAGCAGGATGGAACCTACACCACTGATGGGGAGCTGAAGGTAATGAGAGGTTCCTGCATCTGAGGAAGCCCCTCACCAGTGGGGAGATCAGCTGGGACAGAAGGGGTGCCTCAGGGTCTTGGAGGAGAGCCGAGTAACCAGTCTGTGCCAGGCCGGACAAAGTGAGACTTACACAGATGGTCCATGTCACAGCCCTGCATGTCCCAGCCTGAAATGGGTGTCTGCTGGTGCACACAGGGGCTGGGAACTAAAACATTGGTTTTGGAAAGCAGACCCAGGGAGAAGATTGCTGTTGGCTGTGAGGATACATCCTGAGGGCACAGGAGTGAAGAGCTTGGCAACCAGGACTGCTTGTGGAGGAAGCCAGGGCCACCACAGAAGGGTACCACCATTGTTGAGTGATTTTCAAGGGACGGAGACACCACTGCAGCCTCTCCCCTCACCTGTTGGCCCCTGCCTCCCAGGCACTAGGGAGGGCTCCTGCTAGAGCCAGCTTACATGTCCCTGCCATCACCTCCTCCACACCCCCTCCCTGCCTGAGTAACCCAGTTGCCCCAACCTCCAGATTGCCACCTGATGGGCTTGCACATTCCAGTCACTACTCCAGCATCCTCCCACATGGGTGGCCTGCTCACCCTGATTGCCACCTCAACTCCTTCCGGCCTGACAGGCTCATGTACTCTGGCAACCTCTGGAACAGACTCCAGTGGGAAGGACACATGCAGAAGTGGGGCTGAAACCACAGCTGAGTCCCAGGGGACAGGTGACTAAGGAATAAGAGCTGCAACCTCTCCTTGTGGCTGAGTGAACCAAAGAGTTACACCTCCACTGACAGCTTCTTAAATTCATCCCCTGTGAAGCAATGAAAAGACAAAAAGTATTCCTGCAGCTGGGACAGGTCTGGCTTTAGCAGCCATGGACTTTGTGGGCATGTACATGTGGGGGTTGAGCCAGGCTAGAGTGTAAGCTGCCTCCATTGTTCTCACAGAGGGTCCAGGTGCACAACTACTGCAGTCCTGTGACTTGACCTCAGTGAATCTGTACCAGTGGCCTGGTGAAAACAAGGCCTGAGATGCCCCAGGGCCAATTGCTGGCATACCCATAGTTAAAGTGGGACTGAGAGCAGTGCCAACATACTGTACTTTGTGAGCTCACACAATGGGCAAAAGGGGACACAACAGAGTACATTCATAGATGAACAGCTCCAGAGGAGCTGTGGCTTCTCTCCCAGTGGGAGTGATTCAATCCCACCTACCTTGACCGCATATCAGAAACACAAAGAAACAGATCTGGGGGACTCTATTCCAACAACTAGGGAGCAGAACCAACCCCTGATAGGGCAGTGATGACCTCAGAGCAAAGGGAAGGCCCCACTCAATATCCAGGGCAGGGTCCGGTCACCAAAACACCAATCAAACCTGCTATCAAGGGGATAATGTCATAAATCTCTGGACAAATCTCATGACCAGGGGCAGATACTAGAGGCAAGAGGAACTATGATCCATCAGTGTATGGAAAGGAGACTACAAACACAGTAAAGCTGACAAAATGAGAAGACAAAGAAATATTTTGCAGACAAAGAAGAAAGAAAAAAAATCCTGCAAGAACAACTAAATGAAGAGGAGATAGGACATATATATGAAAAATAATTCAGAGTAATGATAGTAAAGATGATCCAAGATCTTGGAAAAAGAATGGAGGCATAGATCAAGAAGATACAAGAAAAGTTTTAAAAAGACCTAGAAGAACTAAAGAACAAACCAACAGAGATGAACAATACAATAACTGAAATGAAAAATGCACAAGAAGGAATCAATAGCAGAATAACTGAAGCAGAACAATGGATAAGTGACCTGGAAGACAGAATGGTGGGAATCTCTGCCAAAGAACAGAATAAAGAAAAAGGAATGAAAAGAAATGAGGATAGTCTCAGAGACCTTTGGGAAAACATTAAGTGAACCAACATTTGAATTATAGTGGTCACAGAAGAAGAAGAAAAGGGTCCTGAAAAAATATTTGAAGAGATTATAGTTGAAGACTTTTCTAACATGGGAAAGAAAATAGTCACCCAACTTCAGGAAGTACAGAGAATCCATACAGGATAAATCCAAGGAGTAACACACTGAGACACATATTAATCAAACTAAAAAAATTAAATACAAAGAAAAAATATTAATAACAGTGAGGGAAAAATAACAAATAACATACAAAGTAATCCCCATAAGAATATCAGCAGAAACTCTGCAGGCCAGAAGGGAGTGGCATGATATATTTAAAGCAATGAAAGGGTAAAACCTACGAGAATACTCTACTCAGCAAGGCTCTCATTCAGATTTGACAGAGAAATCAAAAGCTTTACAGACAAGGTGAATCTAAGAGAATTCAGCACCATCAAGCAGTGCACAACAAATGCTAAAAGAACTTCTTGAGGCAGGACACACAAGAGAAGAGAACAAAAGAGGAAGGGGAAAAAATGGGCCCAGAAAAACAAACCCAAAACAAATAGGAAAATGGAGGTAAGACCATACATATTGATAATTACCTTAAAAGAAAATGGATTAAATGCTCCAACAAAAGACACAAACTGGATGAATGGATTAAAAAAAAAAAAACCTGTATATATGTTGTCTACAAGAAACCCACTTCAAACCTAGGGACACATACAGACTGAAAGTGAGGGGATGGAAAAAGATATTCCATACAAATTGAAATCAAAAGAAAGCTGGGGTAGCAATACTCACATCAGACAAAATAGATGTTAAAATAAAGACAGTTACAAGAGACAAGGGAGGATACTACATAATGATCAAGGAATCAATCCAAAAAGATGTAACAATTGTAAATATATATGCACCCAATATAGCAGCACCTCAATATATAAGGTAAATGCTAAGAGTCATAAAATAAGAAATTGACAATAACCCAATAATAGTGGAGAATTTTAACACCCCATTTACGTAATGGACAGATCATCCAGAAAGAAAACTAATAAGGAAACACAAGCCTTAAATGACACTTTAGACCAAGTAGACTTAATAGATATTTACAGGACATGCCAGATGAAAGAAGCAGAATACACTTTCTTCTCAAGTGCACATGCAACATTCTCCAGGATAAATCACACCTTGGGTCACAAATCAAGCCTTGGTAAATTTAAGAAAATTGAAATCATATCTAGCATCTATTAAGACCACAAAAATATGAGATTAGAAATCAATTACAGGAAAAAAAACTGTAAAGAACACAAATACATGGAGGCTAAATAATGTGTTACTAAATGACCAATGGATAAGTGAAGAAGTGAAAGTGGAAATCAAAAAAAAAAAAAAAACCTAGATACAAATGACAGTGAAAACATGATGATACAAAACCTATGTATGGGACAAAGCAAAAGCAGTTCTAAGAGGGAAAATTATAGCAATACAATCTTACCTCTAAAAACAGGATAAATCTCAAATACACTACCTAACCTTACACCTAAAGCAATTAGAGAAAGAAGAACAAACAAAACCTAAAGTTTGTAGAAGGAAATAAATCATAAAGATCAGAGCAGAAATAAATGAAATAGAGATGAACAGAACAATAGCAAAGATCAACTATAAGCTGATTCTTTGAGAAGATAAATGAAATTTAATAAACCTTTAGCCAGGCTCATCTGGAAAAAAAGGGAGGTGACTCAAAGCAATAAAATTAGAAATGAAAAAGGAGAAGTTACAATGGACATCAAAGAAATACAAACGACCATAGGAGACCACTACAAGCAATTATATGCCAATAAAATAGACAACCTGGAAGAAATGGACCAATTCTTAGAAAGGTACAACCTTCCAAGACTGAACCAGGAAGAAACAGAAAATATGAACAGACAAATCACAAGTAATGAAATTGAAACTGTGATTAAAAATCTTCCAACCAACAAAAGTTCAGGACCAGATGGCTTCACAGGACAATTTTATCAAACATTTAGAGAAGTATTAATAACTACCCTTTGGAAACACTTCCAAAATTGCAGAGGAATGAGCACTCCCAAGCTCATTTTAAGAGGCCTACTTTCACCCTAATACCAAAACCAGGCAGGGATATCACACGCAAAAAAAATAAAATTATAAGCTAGTATAACTAATCAACATAAACACAAACATTCTCAACAGAATACCAGAATACTAGCTTTCTTAATTTTAAACACATTAAAAGGATCATACACCATGATCAAGTAAGATTTATCCCAGGGATTCAAGGATTCTTCAATATACACAAATCAATCAATGTGATATTCTGCATCAACAAGTTGAAAAATAAAAACCATATGATCATTTCAATAGATGCAGAAAAAGCTTTTGACAAAATTCAACACGTACTTATGATAAAAACTCTCCAGAAAGTGGGCATAGAGGGAAACTACATCAACGTAATAAAGGCCATATATGCCAAACCCAGAGCAAACATTGTTCTCAATGATGAAAAACACTTTCCTCTTAGGTCAAGAACAAGACAATCATGTCCACTCTGGCCACTTTTATTTATCATAGTTTTGGAAGTCCTACCTATGGCAATCAGAGAAGAAAAAGAAATAAAAAGAATCCAAATTGGAAAAGAAGAAGTAAAACTGTTATTGTTTTCAGATGACATGATAATGTACGTAGAAAAACCAAAAGATGCTGCCAGAAAACTACTAGAGCTCATCAGTAAATTAGGTAAAGTTGCAGGATACAAAATTAATGCACAGAAATCTCTTGCATTTCTATACACTGCCACAAAAGATCAGAAAAATAAATCAAGGAAACAATCACATTTACCATCACATCAAAAAGCATAAAATACCTAGGAATAACCCTACCTAAGGAGGCAAAAGTCCTGTACTCAGAAAACTATTAGATACTGATGAAAGAAATAAAAGATGACACAAACAGATGGAGAGATATACCATGTTCTTGTATTGGAAGAATCAATACTGTGAAAATGTCTATACCACCCAAAGCAATCTATGATTCAATTCAATCCCTGTCAAATTACCAATGAAACTTTTCACAGAATTAGAATTAAAAAATTTACAATTTGTATAGAAAAAAAAAGATCCTGAGTAGCCAAAGCAATCTTGAGAAAGGAAAACAGAGCTGGAGGAATCAGGCTCCCTGACTTCAGACAATACTACAAAGCTACAGTAATCAAAACAGTATTGTACTAGCAGAAACACAGAAATATAGATAAGTGGAACAGGATAGAACGTCTAGAGATGAACCCACACACCTATGGTCACCTAATCTATGACAAAGGAGGCAAGAATATACAGTGGAAAAAAGACAGCCTCTTCATTAAGTGGTGCCAGGGAAAATGGACAGTTACATGTAAAAAAATGAAATTAGAACACTCCCTAACACTATACACAAAAATAAAGTCAAAATGGATTAAGATTTAAATGTAAGGCCAGTTGCTATAAAACTTTTAGAGGAAAATAAAGGCAGAACACTCTGACATAAATCACAGCAAGATCTTTTTTGATCCACCCCCTAGAGTAATGAAAATTAAAATGAACAAATGGAACCTAATTAAATGTAAAAGCTTTTGCACAGCAAAGAAAACTATGAATGAAACAAAAAGACACCCTCAGATGTGAGAAAATATTTACAAAAAATCAACCAACAAGGGATTAATCTTCAAATTACACAAACAGCTCATGCAGCTCCATGTCAAAAAAAAAAAAGTCAAAAAATGAACAGAAGATTTAAGTAGACATTTATCTAAAGAAAACATACAGATGGCTAAAAAGCACATGAAAAGATGCTCAACATCACTAATTATTAAAGAATTGCAAATCAAAAAACAAGGTATCACCCACATGGGTCAGAATGGCCATCATCAAAAAAATCTACAAACAATAACTGCTGGAAAGAGTTGGAAATAAGAGAACCTTTCTACACTGTTGGTGGGAATGTAATCTGGTACAGCCACTATGGAAAAAAGTATGGACAGTCCTTAAATAACTAAAAATAGAGCTACCATATGATCCAGCTATCCCACTCCTAGGCATATATCCAGAGAAAACCATGATTCAAAATTATACATGAACAGCCATGTTCATTGCAGCACTATTTACAATAGCCAGGACATGGAAGCAATCTAAATGTCCATCAGCAGATGAATGGATCAAGAATATGTGGTACATATACACAATGGAATATTACTCAGCCATAAAAATGAAATAATGTCATTTGCAGCAACATGGATAGACCTAAAGATTGTCATACGTAGTGAATTAAATCAGAGAAAAAGACAAATAGCATATGATGTCACTTATATGTGAAATCTAAAAAAGGGGTACAAATGAACTTATCTACAAAAGAGAAATAGAGGTACAGATGTAGAAAACAAACTTATGGTTACCAGCATGTAAGGGGGAGGCTAGGGATAAATTAGAAGATTGGGATTGACATATACACACTACTATATATAAAAAAGGTAACTAATCAGGACCTACTGTAAAGCACAGTATTGAGTAGTACTCAGTACTCTGTAATGGCCTATATGGGAAAAGAATCTGAAAAAAGGGTCCCTATATGTATATGTATAACTGATTCACTTTGGTGTAGCAGAAACTAGCACAACATTGTAAATCAACTATACTCCAATAAAATTTAAAAAAATAATTTTATCCTATAATACTAGTGTTCTTAAGTTGTTACTTCTTTTTTTCTTCAAAATATGAGGCACATGGTTAATCTAGATTTGCTTTTCAAATAGGAATATAGTGTAGTGCTTGTCTCTTCAGTAACCTATACTTTCCAGGATGCCTACCATTCTTCCATCTACTCTCATATTTTTACATCTCTTGAAGAATAGTTATATGTTTATTTTGTTGCATACTTAAGTATGCAACTCTAAGACCTTATCATTAGCATGGTTATTAAATGAGTTGAAATTAACAAATGTTGTGTGCTTTGTTTGATCCATTTCTCAATACAGTAAATATAGTAAATGTCTGGGATAACTATAAAATATGGTAAGTAGATACCCAGGCCTACTCTTCATTTTCCACAGTTTTATGCACCAAATGTAAGTTTTCGTTCTTCCTCCACTGGGCTTCATAATTTCTCTCATCATTGCCTGGCTCATGTTCTTCCTCAGGTTCAGACAAATCATCTTCATCGATCAAATTTTTTTATAATTCTTTTTTCTCCACAAAAAATCCCATGTCCACAATCTGATATCAACTTTAATTTTCATAGAGTATTAATTTATATAACATATGATATAAAATCACTTTAATTTCACATATAATACTTATGTGTGTATCTTCTTTTTGCTGCTGAACAGTGAGGTACTTAATAGAAAGGATTGTGCTCATCTACTTTGTATTATTATTATAACAGAAAAAAATTTAAACCTTAAAAATCTACAAGGATAAGAGCATTAGTAAAGGGGACAGAAGTTAAAATTTTCAATATAATTTTCAAATCTGAACAGTAGGTGCACAAAATAAATAATTTAAAAGAATGGGATAAGCAAACTAGGAAATGTCTACAAAATTATTCGGGGATATTTCAATAGAAATAAATCAGAATTACACCCTTAGTACCAAACCCACATATGTGGAACTCCAGAGATAAGTGTAGGTATGGGGTAATTGGTCCTATAAGAGTGATTCAAGTCTTATTATTACCTCAATTTAACAGATGATGACAATGACATTTAAAGAGGTTAAGTAACTGCCTAAGGTTTTACACAATCGTTAATTTGCGAGACTTTTATTACATCCCCGATTTAAGAAAATCTTTTTTTATGTACTTTGAAACTCACATTTTATTAATAGCCAAGTCCTGTTAATTTTACTTAACCTAATTACAATACATCCCCTACTATCCTCCCTTTCTATTTCTAACTCTTTTTAAGTGTTCAATTATGATATACTTCTTAAAAGTTTTAATGATACAGCAAGAGCAAAGCAAGATAAAGGGAATTTACAATGAAGATACGATCTGTGTGATCCTGAGAAACTTAATCATTATCACAGTTTATTCATCTGTAAAATGGTAAAAATAAAACTGTTAAGAGTTGACTGTTTGCATCTCTTCCCAAATTCATATATTGAAAGCCTAACATCCATTGTTATAGTTCTTGGAGATAAGGACATTGAGAAGTAATTAGAGTTAGATGAGGTCTTGGAGGTGGAGCTTTCATGATGGAATTAGTACTCTTTTAAGAAGTGATGCTACAAATCTTACATTCTCCCCACCCCAAAACAGAAGAAGTCACAGAGTGAAGTTAGATTCCCTCTGCAAGCCAGGAAGAGAGTTCTCACCAGAATTAGATTTCTCACCAAAACATCCTTTATGTATATACTCTTACAATCAAAAAATCTATCTTATTTGATTCAACTTTTCCTACAATTTATTTCTTTTTCCTTTTTCCTCATGTATTTTAATCTAAGGAAAACTTACAAAGTTCATCTGTATTTTATTTTGAAAGTGTGAGGCTATATTCTGATGAGAAAATTTTAGCCAGTAGAGCATAATCGTCAAGGCTACAGATTCCAGAGTTAAACTAGCTATAAAAATACTAGCTGTATGATTGTAGGAAATTCACTAAATGTATTTTACCTCCACTTTCTCTTGTATAAACTGTTGATTAAATTAAGATTTTTTTTACAATTGTTACATGAGGATGCAATAAGATTTTATATATGCTTTGAATTGTACCTACATGTGGTATAAAACTCAATAAGTATTTACCTGGTAAATAAAGAATGAAATTGAGATAGGAGGTAGATGGGCCCCTGGGCTGAGCAGCTGAAATTTATCAAGTGGAATAAATTGGAGCTTTGTTTTCCCTAGACACTCCAAGGACAAACAATGGCAGGAGCTGAGCTCTGCTAGAGTAAAGAGATAAGACAACCACATATATCACTCCTGTGGCCAAAGAAACCTCCCCAATTACACATGTGCAGGAAATCTCCTCAGGGGTCCAAAAGGGAGGGGGTGCCATACCATAATAGGTATTGTCAAAGCTTCCATTAACCTCTGTTCTGGAATCCATCTTGGCAAAAAGATGTGCACATATATTAGGGAGGGCCCTAACATTGGTCAGGTGTAGAAAAAGAAGCAGGATAATTGGCCAGAGGAGGACATATACCAGAAAGAACTGTCTCAATATAAATGACTTAACTGCTTCTTTACTGCACTCTTTCTCATTAGGAAGGATGCCCACACCCTTTCTCTCCAGGTGTGTATTTCTGCCTTGCTTCTGTCTTAAATAATTAAACTGCTTCTCTGTGTGCTCTCTCACATGTTGTGCTGTGATCTAATAATAAACGTTGTACCTGTTTTTACAGTTTTTACCTCCTTGAAACATTCTTGCTTTCAAATGTGGACAAGAGCCAGGAAAAATTTGCTTCTAGTCTCTAGCCCCTGGTGCACTATTGGCTAAGATTTCTGGTTTTCATCCAGGCTACTCTGGTTCAATTCCTGGGCAGGGAAATAAGATCCTGCCTCAAGACTTCTCATTGCTGTCCCTCCAAGAATAAAATGACTACAAGGCAATGTCTTTTCTCACTTTAGTTAAATGTAAGAGTGTACTAAGAACATTTGCTATTAAAATATTTTAAAAAATTAAAATTTTCAAACTAGTCTAAAATAGAGGAAAAGACATAAGTAGAGATGTAGTAGTTCCATTTGCTCAAAGGCATTCTTTTGTTATCTTTTGCTATGAAATAAACCACTCTAAATCGAATTTTCTTACAAAATTTTCTCATGATTTTTCAAAATGGACTGCATTCAATTGAGCAACTTTTCTCCTCACCTTGTGATGGTCACTTGTGTGGCTGCATTCAGCTGGTGGGCAGTTTGAATTTTAGGATGAATGAGCTTTTCTTCCTTTACATTTGCTTCTCTCTCCACACTATCTGACCCGACAGTGTAGTGTTGACTGGATAAAAATGAACAACCTAAAAGTTGAGAGTTATTCAGAGGGCAAAACTGAGGACTTAAGCCTGGATACAGCACCTCAGATAACTCTGAGAGATTGCTCTGAAGAGGCAAGGAGGGAAGCCAGGATATATAGGATTTTTTGCAACAAAGAAATAGTTGCAAAATATTGATAGTTGAGCATCAAAAGATTACTGTTAATTAAAGAAAACCAGATATCTCAAGTTAAGAAATTTAAGCACTTTTCTATATATGGTAAGATTCAAGAGTCTGGGTTCACTGAACTCATTCCTTTAATATGCACCTCAGCTATCTGAGGCTAGTATCCTCTGTTTTCTCATCCTGAGTTTCCTCAGGGTGCACTGCTGGGGGGGGGTTGCTGTAGTGTCTGATGATATAATGACGGGCATTATGTTTCTTTCCTAAGCTCCCTCAGGGATCACCACTGAGGGCAGCTGAAGCGGCTGATGGCTGCAACGTCCTTTGTTCACTGATATGACTGGTAGCATTTTTAGTTCACAGTAGCCAGACTAATAACATAGTCACTCATGCATTCCAAGAACGCAAAAGCAGAAGCTTCCAGAGCTTCTTAAGGCTCAGGTCTGACACTTGAACAGTATCACTTGTGTAATATTTTACTGGTTAAAGCAAACCACAGGCCGAGACCAGAGTTCATATGGAAAAAAAAATCTACAAAGGCTCTAATATCAGGATGTATAGCTCACTGGGGGTCACTAAATTAACTGTTGACCACAGATGCAGTGGAAATGGTAGTAGATTTATGAAGACAATCAATGAATCATAGATATCACTTGGGGATTCTTGTTATCCTGAGATTCTTTGGCATCATAAGCCAGATACATCATTGTAGTTACCTTAAAATCTTTATAAAATATAATTTTCTATTAAAAGAATAAAAACCCTTCTACAAAATAAATTTAAATACTATTTAATTCATAAAAGTTAATACATAAACTTTAAAGTGTATATGTTATACATACCTTATAAAGTATATATAAACTATGTCTCATAAAACATATTAAATGAATTATATGCTACCTTATAAAGGTAAAATAAAACGTCAATGAGTGAAAGCTATGCAAATTTTTCCAAGGTGACAGAAAACAACTATTATCAATTATTAATGTTTTCAATTTAAGAAATGTTTTCTTATCCATTAGCTGATTAATTCACTCTTAAAAATCTGTATTGTATTATATTACTTTCATTTTACAAATTAAATAAATGAGCTCTGGGTTCTGGAATTATGTAGTATGGCAGCTCTGATATTCTTAAACCCTCTCCTGCTAAAACATCCAGATGATAGATAATAATATTAAAATACATGTTTTAATGTATTGCTGATGTTTCCAAAGTAAGATAGAGAAGAGGAAGGAGGAGGAGGGAGAGAAGTGGGAGAGTGCTAAAAAAGGGGAGAAAAAAAAATGATGATAGAAGAGATGAAGGAAGAAAATAAAAGTAAGAGAAGACAGCGGAGGAAAAGAATAAAGAATGACCTGAAACCTGAATGGTTACCACTAATTATTAACTGATTAATTAATTAATTGAATACATATTTATCAATCATCTATTAATTTTTACACACTGGTCCAGACACTGAGGATATTCAGTGGGGAACAAAAAATAAAGATTTCTGCTCTTAAATGTTTTACATTTTAGTGAGGACAAACAGGCATTAAATACATAAAGAGGTAACATATATAGTACTGTGTCAGCAGAGGTTCATTTTGACTGATACATTAGTGCAGCTATCTACAGTTTTCACACACCAGTGCAAGATTTATTGGCCTGATCTTTTGAAAGCCAGAGAGTGAACATTACAAAATGCAAAGACAAATGTATAAAACTGACAGGAAAAAAAAGTTAGCTTTTTTCAATTCTTGTTAGTCAAAACACAGAGAGAATTGCTTTATGTCAAATAGTAATAAAAACAAATAAGTTCTAAAAATAATAAACCACGGATATAATAAATATCTCTGCAACATGGTATGCATTATATTTATAATACTCTACACTTCGAAAATAAGCATTTATTCCTATTTTTTCAAATGAAGATTGTGCAGAAAACAGTTAACATATCAGGTCTGAATCTGTCCTTGGAAAAGACTGCTAAAAGACAACTATAAGGT
The DNA here is from genome assembly GCF_949774975.1 of Lagenorhynchus albirostris. Classification (NCBI taxonomy): domain Eukaryota; kingdom Metazoa; phylum Chordata; class Mammalia; order Artiodactyla; family Delphinidae; genus Lagenorhynchus; species Lagenorhynchus albirostris. The sequence continues at coordinate 41,964,983 of NC_083112.1, read as the reverse complement.
TGTCTCTTAGTTGGCATCTGGGAACTTGGATCTCGGTAGGGTTCTCACCATTTCCAGAACTCATGGGTGCCTCATTAGACCAAAATTGTTAGTGCAAATAATATGGTTTATATTGAACACCTACTTACCTTCTGAGGTCTGGAATTTGGGAATGTATCAATACAAAGTAGAAAGTGCTTACATGATTAGCCGAAGTCTCTAATGATCTTCCTTGATAGAAAACATTTCACATGTGTTGTCACACCTCATTGTTAGAGGAAATAAGCATGTATTATGTGACTCTTGTAAGCTTGTGCCTAGTTTCCCATGGAATTTGTCCCACGCACCTTTTCCTTTTGCTTTATATTCTTTTGCTTCAATTAATCTAACCATAAACATGACTACATGCTGAGTCTTGTAATTTCTTCTAGATAATTCACAAACCTGAAGTTGACCTTGGAGACCACAGGCACAAAGACAAGACACTGATCCTCTGAATGCTTAAGTTACTTGCCCCCCTCATTGTGTCTGGGTTCAAAAATTTCAGTGATATGAAAACTTACAATCAATTGAAGGAATAGAAAACAGTGGTAAGCAGAGTAGTGTTAATATTATTCTAGAGAAGGAGAAAACATAAGATTCCTACCAGAAGAAAAGTTATGCATGTCATATACCTTAATTTATCTTTAACACACTTTTATTAAAAGAGTTCTATAAATAAAATAGTTAATCCTTCAGGGAGTTTGGGGTTTTTTTGCATATGAGCCACTCCTTCTCTTTGCATGGCCTGCAATAAAACTTTCTCTGCTCCAAAAAAAAAAAAAAAAAGATAACCAAGTCAATAAATTATTATTGAAAAATCATAAGCTATAATCCCTCTTTCTTTAAGTCTTCCAGAGCATTTAAAGAATATTTAAGAGAAATTTAACAAATTCTGTTATTACTTAACATAACCTTTAACTTCCTAGAAAACCAAGACCTTTCTTTTCTTAGTCTTCTTTTAAAAATTTTTCTAAAGTAATTTTTCCTGAAAGGAATGAAAAAGAGTATATGATGTAATCTTAGTCTTACACTGAATAAAATACTTTCTTTTATTCTTATTTTTTTTCAAGCTCTGTCTCTCTAAACTCTGTTTACTCTATTTTACCCAATTTGTCTCACCAGGTATGTTAAGCCTGTGACCTATAAGTATCAGCTAATCTCTATAGATATAGAGATGAGAGGAATGAAGTTTGCATTGACAAGTCCTAATGTCAGCAGACAACCCAAGGCATCTATTTAATAATATCAGGTCTCAGTAAATGTACTGATCATATTGTGTCCTTGTGCTCTGGATTCGTGTGTGTTGAGAAAAGGGATATAGCTGTGAAAGGAAAAAATAAATTAATCTGTGGAAGAGGAAAATCAGTGAGAATTTGGGAAAACTGAATTGAAAAACTTCTGCTTTGGAATCTGTCCTTGGACTAATTTCACTTTCTGTATATTTGTTCTGTCACTGATTTTAAAAGGTCTTTGATAATTAAATAACTATGGCCCAATAACATAAATCTTGTTGACAATATAATATTTACTTTCAATTATGATTTATATAATTATTTATTAAACAAATATTCATAAAGTAACTACATTGTGCCAAGTATAAAGAACAAAATACTAAGCAGATATAATTCTCTTAACCATGTATTAACTTTAAGGAAATAAATTATCCTTTCAACATAAATTATTTGTTACTAAAGCAGTCACATAAAAGGGTTCTTTTTCTGGTGAATGTTGGTGGAGAAACATTTTCTTTCCCTCACAAGAAAATTTATAATATATTTCTATTTTTTTTTAATATGCCAAAAGGAACATTTTTTAAGAGGGAAAGCAGTTTCCTTCTCTATGAAATGCAGGAATAAAGATGAATAATGTGAGAGTTTGTAATTAAGATGACTTTCATTTAAAGTTATTAACTAAGTATTGGATTTGGTTCAGAAATTAAGACATAATATCAAGGTCTTGGATAAGGAGTATTTGTAATCCTTTTTATCCTGTAATTGATGTCACTGGGCTTATAAAATGGTCTATGTCAAAATTAATTCACTAACACAATATTTAAAATCTTTTATACACTGGAAAGTTTGAATTTTTCAAGTCTGTGAATTAATAACAAAAAAAAAAAACTTTGTTTACTTTCTCTTTTCTTCCCATAGTGAAGCAGGAGACAGATGGGTCCCCAGGGCAAATGGTCTGAGTTTGGTCCTTGTAGACCGATAACTTTGAAATGAGAATGAAAGAACAATTGAGGGAGAAGGCTGGGATCTGCCCAGAAAGAAGATAAGAGACCACATATTCTGCATTCTTGAAGTCAGGAGACCTCCCCAACTACACATGGGCAGAAAGGCTCCTTGGAGGTCAAAAGGGGCATGACGCCAACTAATGCTCACTTATCCATAGACCTCTTTGGTAGAATCCATCTTGGCTAAAAGATGTGCACACATACATGGGAAAATCCTGAGATACACCAAATATGGACTCTAAACCAGGCAAATCAAAATGATTGGTCAAAAGAAACATGGAAGAAATGCCCCATAAAAGTGATTCAAGCTGCCACGAGGGCGTGACACTCTCTCTTAGTCTGCCTGTGGATCTATCCATATGTACTCTTTTTTCTCTTAATAAGTACTTTACTTGTTTCACTACTTTCCGTATTTGTGGGAATTCTTTTTCTGCAAACCCATAGGACCAGGACCTTGCCACTGACCACTGGTCTAGTGGCTGGGAGTCAGTGCTCTAAGCACCGTGACCCGACCTCAATCACTGACTAGGAACTGAAACGCTGCTTCAAGGTGCTGCAGGCTGTGGCCACTTGAGATCAATAGCTTTAATGTTCTCTAAAAATTACTTTTAAAACATATATTTCTATTTCTTGAATATCTTTAACTGAGTATTATCTTTACATCGGTAATTGCAAACAATCTGCAAATCATAAAATTGAGTAAAAAATTGACTAATATTTGAAGAAAAATTAAACTTTTGATAACTGGTTATCATTTTAACATTTTGGCTATAATAATTATAGAGAAAATTTTGTTTACTATAATGTCATCATTTAATTTGGATAAATTATTTATTTATAAATAATATATGGAGAATTTCATACACTGTGCTTAATTAAGTGTTTAAATTTAAATATGTGCTTAAATTACATAGTATATTATGTATAATGTTTTTGAAACTATAAGCTAGGGTTAAAGTATTATGCTAATAGGCCACCTGATAAGACCCTTATTATTATTGCTTTACATAGTTATTAAACTATTTTTGTTAAGTCTTTTTTGATTAATACAGTTCTTTGGACATGATTATAAATTTTCAGATCCAGCCATTCCACTTCTGGGTATTTATCTAAAGGAAATGAAAATACTAAGTCAAAAAGATATATGCACCCCCATGTTCATTGCAGCATTATTTATAATAGCCAAGATATGGAAACAACTTAAGTGTCCATTGATAGGTGAATGGATAAAGAAAATGTGATAGATATAGATAGATAGATGATAGAGAGATATATAGATAGATATAATTGAATATTACTTTCTATAAAAAAAGAATGAAATCTTTCCATGTGTGACAACATGAATGGATCTTGAGGGCATTAAGCTAAGTGAAATAAGACAGAGAAAGATAAATACCTTATGATATAATTTACATGTGAAAGCTAATAAAAACAAAACCCACACACACACCAAAGAAAGAAGCTCATAGATAATACAGAGAGGAGATTTGTTGCCAGAAGAAAGGTGGGGGGTGGGAGTAATAGTTGAAAGGCATCCAAAGGTGAAACTTATAAAATAAATAGTTATAAAGTAAGTCATGGGAATGTAATGTACAGGATGGGGACTATAGTTAATGCTGATTTATATATCTGAAAGTTTCCAAGAGACTAAATCTATAACAATGATGGCTGTTAATAGACTTATTGTGGTGTTCATTTTGCAATATATACAAATATCCTTATTATGTTGAATACCTGAAACTAATATAATGTTAAATGTCAATTACACTTCAATTAAAAGAAAGAAAGAAAGAAAGAAAGAAATCTAGAGATTCAGATCCAGGAGGTAGTCTTTATAATGCTGATTTTCTGGAAATTTCCAAGTCTACAAGGCCTCCCACAGGGAAAACTCCAAGAAAACACTTTTGACTTGGGAGAAAAATCACATTTCCAGGCTTTTTTTTTTTAACATCTTTATTGTAGTATAATTGCTTTACAATGGTGTGTTAGTTTCTGTTTTATAACAAAGTGAATCAGTTATACATGTACATATATTCCCATATCTCTTCCTTCTTGTGTCTCCCTCCCTCCCACCCTCCACATCCCACCCCACTAGGTGGTCACAAAGCACCGAGCTGATCGCCCTGTGCTATGTGGCTGCTTCCCACTAGCTATCTATTTTACATTTGGCAGTGTATATATGTCCATGCCACTCTCTCATTTTGTGCCATCTTACCCTTCCCCCTCCCCATATCCTCAAATCCATTCTCTAGTTACTCTATGTTATTATAATGGCAGTTTATGTTACTTAAAGGACAAGAGTTGCTATGGTGATGGTAAAGAGGTATAGCAGGAGAGAGTGGAGAAACTGTTGCATATTGGAGACAGATTTATTTTTTTATAAAGAAAAATAGCTAATGACTCTTTTGAGCTATGCTTGAGATACCTCATTGCCCTTACCCTTGTCTATATACATCACAAAGTAATTAAAAATACTTTAGTATCAGGGCTTCCCTGGTGGTGCAGTCATTGAGAGTCTGCCTGCTGATGCAGGGCACATAGGTTCATGCCCCGGTCAGGGAAGATCCCACATGCCATACAGCGGCTGGGCCCATGAGCCATGGCAGCTGAGCCTGCTCATCCAGAGACTGTGCTCTGCTATGGGAGAGACCACAACAGTGAGAGGCCCGTGTACCACAAAACAAACAAACAAAAAAATACTTCAGTATCAAAAAAAACCCAAGAAAACTTTTATATTGTTGTGCTATTCAAACTTTAGCTAACTTAGAAAATTTCAACTATAAGCTCATATATTAGGTTGATTGGAAAAATGATTATATTTTACAATTTTCCCTATGCTATCTGTAACATGGTTCCAAATTCTCACATCAAGAGATGAAATCTAGACTAACAGTCAAATCTACCACCATCAATCCCTCCCATCAAGCTTCTTACATAATCTCATCCACCAGTGCACAGAGAGCAGAAGCAAGAAGAACTACAATCCTGCAGCCTGTGGAACAAAAACCACATTCACAAATAGATAGACAAGATGAAAAGACAGAGGGCTATGTACCAGATGAAGGAACAAGATAATACCCCAGAAAAACAACTAAATGAAGTGGAGATAGGCAAACTTCCAGAAAAAAATTCAGAATGATAGTGAAGATGATCCATGATCTCGGAAAAACAATGGAGGCAAAGATCGAGAAGATGCAAGAAATGTTTAACAAAGACCTAGAAGAATTAAAGAACAAATAAACAGAGATGAACAACACAATAACTGAAATGAAAGCCACACTAGAAGGATTCAATAGCAGAATAACTGAGGCAGAAGAACAGATAAGTGACCTGGAAGACAGAATGGTGGAATTCACTGCTGTGGAATAGAATAAAGAAAAAAGAATGAAAAGAAATGAGGACAGCCTAAGAGACCTCTGGGACAACATTAAATGCAACAACATTCGCATTATAGGGGTCCCAGAAGGAGAAGAGAGAGAGAAAGGACCAGAGAAAATATTTGAAGGGATTATAGTCAAAAACTTCCCTAACATGGGAAAGGAAATAGCCACCCAAGTCCAGGAAGCACAGTGAGTCCCATACAGGATGAACCAAAGGAGAAACACGCCGAGATACATAGTAATCAAATTGGCAAAGATTAAAGACAAAGAAAAAAATTGAAAGCAGCAAGGGAAAAATGACAACATACAAGAGAACTCCCATAAGGTTAATAGCTGATTTCTCAGCAGAAACTCTACAAGCCAGAAGGGAGTGGCATGATATACTTAAAGTGATGAAAGGGAGGAACCAACAGCCAAGATTACTCTACCCAGCAAGAATCTCATTCAGATTTGATGGAGAAATCAAAAGCTTTACAGACAAGCAAAAGCTAAGAGAATCCAGCCCCACCAAACCAGCTCTACAATAAATGCTAAAGGAACTTCTCTAAGTGGGAAACACAAGAGAAGAAAAAGATCTACAAAAACAAACACAAAACAATTAAGAAAATGGTCATAGGAACATACATATTGATAATTACCTTAAACGTGAATGGATTAAATTCCCCAACCAAAAGAAACAGGCTTACTGAATGGATACAAAAACAAGGTCCATATATATGCTGTTTACAAGAGACCCACTTCAGACCTAGTGACCCATACAGACTGAAAGTGAGGGGATGGAAAAAGATATTCCATGCAAATGGAAATCAAAAGAAAGCTGGAGTAGCTATACTCATATCAGATAAAATAGACTTTAAAATAAAGAATGTTACAAGAGACAAGGAAGGACACTACATAATGATCAAGGGATCAATCCAAGAAGAAGATATAACAATTATAAATATATAAGTGCCCAACATAGGAGCACCTCAATACATAGGCAACTGGTAACAGCTATAAAAGAGGAAATCGACAGTAACACAATAATAGTGGGGGAATTTAACACCTCACTTACACCAATGGACATATCATCCAGAATTAAAATAAATAAAGAAACACAAGCTTTAAATGACAGAATAGACCAGATAGATTTAATAGATATTTATAGGACATTCCATCCAAAAAGAGCAGATTACTCTTCCTTCTCAAGTGTGCATGGAACATTCTCCATGATAGATCAGTTCTTGGGTCACAAATCAAGCCTCACTAAATTCAAGAAAATTGAAATCATATCAAGCATCTTTTCTGACCACAACGCTATGAGATTAGAAATGAATTACAAGGAAACAAAAGTAAAAAACACAAACACATGGAGGTTAAACAATACGTTACTAAATAAACAAGAGATCCCTGAAGAAATCAAAGAGGAAAAAAGAATACCTAGAGACAAATGACAATGAACACATGAGGATCCAAACCCCATGGAATGCAGCAAAAGCAGTTCTAAGAGGGAAGTTTAGAGCTATACAATCCTACCTCAAGAAACAAGAAAAATCTCAAGTAAACAACATAAATTTACACCTAAAGAAACTAGAGAAAGAAGAACAAACAAAACCCAAAGTTAGCAGAAGGAAAGAAATCATAAAGATCAGAGCAGAAACAAATGAAATAGAAACAAAGAAAACAATAGCAAAGATCAATAAAACTGAAGGCTGGTTCTTTGAGAAGATAAATAAAATTGATAAACCATTAGCCAGACTTGTCAAGGAAAAGAGGTAGAGGACTCAAATCAATAAAATTAGAAATGAAAAAGGAGAAGTTACAACAGACACCGCAGAAATACAAAGCATCCTAAGAGACTACTACAAGCAACTCTATGCCAAAAAAATGGACCACCTGGAAGAAATGGACAAATTCTTAGAAAGGTATAACTTTCCAAGACTGAACCAGGAAGAAACAGAAAATATGAACAGACCAATCAGAAGTAATGAAATTGAAACTGCGATTAAAATTCTTCCAAGAAACAAAAGTCCAGGACCAGATGGCTTCACAGGTGAATTCTATCAAACAATTAGAGAAGAGCTAACACCCATTCTTCTCAAACTCTTCCAACATTTGCAGAGGAACAAACATTCTCAAACTCATTCCATGAAGCAACTATCACCCTGATACCAAAACCAGACAAAGATACTTCAAAAAAAAGAAAATTACAGACCAATATCACTGAATAATATAGACGCAAAAATCCTCAACAAAGTACTAGCAAACAGAATCCAACAACACATTAAAAGCATAATACACCATGATCAAATGGGATTTATCCCAGGGATGCAAGGATTCTTCCATATACACAAATCAATCAATGTCATACACCATATTAACAAATTGAAGAATAAAAACCAGATGATCATCTCAATAGATGCAGAAAAAGCTTTTTACAAAATTTAACACCCAATTATGATAAAAACTCTCCAGAAAGTGGGCATAGAGGGAACATACCTCAACATAATAAAAGCCATATATGACAAACCCAAAGGAAACATCATTCTCATTGGTGAAAACTGAAAGCATTTCCTCTAAGATCAGGAATGAGGAAAGGATGTCCACTCTCACCACTATTATTCAACATAGTTTTGGAAGTCCTAGCCATGACAATCAGAGCAGAAAAAGAAATAAAAATAATCCAAATTGGAAAGGAAGAAGTAAAACTGTCACTGTTTGCAGATGACATGATACTATACATAGAGAATCCTAAAAATGCCACCAGAAAACTACTAGAGCTAATCAATGAATTTGGTAAAGTTGCAGGATACAAAACTAATGCACAGAAATCTCTTGCATTCCTATACACTAATGATGAAAAATCTGTAAGAGAAATTATGGAAACACTCACATTTACCATTGCGACAAAAAGAATAAAATACCTAGGAATAAACCTACCTAGGGAAACAAAAGAACTGTATCCAGAAAATTATAAGACAGTGATGAAAGAAATTAAAGATGATACCAACCGATGGAGAGATATACCATGTTCTTGGATTGGAAGAATCAATAGTGTGGAAATGATTATACTACCCAAGGCAATCTACAGATTCATTGCAATCCCTATCCAATTACCAATGACATTTTTTATGGAACTAGAACAAATCATCTAAAAACTTGTATGGAGACACAAAAGACTCTGAATAGCCAAAGCAGTCTTGAGGGAAAAAAACGAATCTGGAGGAATCAGATTCCCTGGCTTCAGACTATACTACAAAGCTACAGTAATCAAGACAGGATGGTACTGGAACAGAAACATAGATCAATGGAACAAGATAGAAAACCCAGAGATAAACCCATACACCTGTTGTCAACTAATCTATGACAAAGGAGGCAACAATATACAATGGAGAAAATACAGCCTCTTCAATAAGTGGTACTGGGAAAACTGCACAGTATATGTAAAAGAATGAAATTAGAACACTCCTTAACACCATACACAAAAATAAACTCAAAATGGATTCGAGACCTATATGTAAGATCAGACACTATAAAACTCTTAGAGGAAAACATGGGAAGAAGAGTATTTGACATAAATCACAGCAAAACCTTTTTTGATCTGCCTCCTAGAGTAATGGAAATAAAAACAAAAATAAACAAATAGGACCTAATGAAACTTCAAAGCTTTTTCACAGCATAGGAAACCATAAATGAGACAAAAATACAGCCTTCAGAATGGGAGAAAATATTTGCAAATGAATCAAGAGACAAAGGATTAATCTCCAAATATATAAACAGCTCATGCAGCTCAATATTAAAAAAAAATAACAACTCAATCCAAAAATGGGCAGAAGACCTAAATAGACATTTCTCCAAAGACGACATACAGATGGCCAAGAAGCACACAAAAAGCTGCTCAGCATCACTAATTATTAGAGAAATGCAAATCAAAACTACAATGAGGTATCACCTCACACCAGTTATAATGGGCATCATCAGAAAATCTACAAACAACAAATGCTGGAGAGGGTGTGGAGAAAAGGGAACCCTCTTGCACTGTTGGTAGGAAGGTAAATTGAGACAGCCACTATGGAGGACAGTGTGGAGGTTCCTTAAAAAACTAAAAATAGAATTACCATATGATCCAGCAATCCCACTACTGGGCATATACCCAGAGAAAACCATAATTCAAAAAGACACAGGCACCCAAATGTTCATTGCAGCACTATTTACAATAGCCAGGACATGGAAGCAACCTAAATGCCCATCGACAGATGAATGGATAAAGAAGATGTGGTACATATATACAATGGAATATTACTCAGCCATAAAAAGGAGTGAAACTGAGTCATTTGTTGAGATGTGGATGCATCTAGAGTGTCATACAGAGTGAAGTAAGTCAGAAAGAGAAAAACAAATATCGTATTTTAACGCATGTATGTGGAACCTAGAAAAATGGTACAGATGAACGGGTTTGCAGGGCAGTAGTTGAGATACAGATGTAGAGAACAAACGTATGGACACCAAGGGGGGAAAACCTCGGTGGGGTGGGGTTGGTGGTGTGCTGAATTGGGTGATTGGGATTGACATGTATACACTGATGTGTATAAAACTGACGACCAATAAAAACCTGCAGTATAAAAAAAACAAACAGAAAAAACAACTAATACTAAACTTTCTTTGGCTTATTTGTATGGAAATATGTTAATATAAATGTTTCAGACATTACATGAAATTTCTAATAATCTTATATGTTCTGGTATAATGTTATAAGTCATTATACTAGTTATTACTTCAAGGTGTATATCTCAGAAATAACTAAATTTCCTTGTCAATTGTGTTATTATGAACTTTCATCAGATCTTTAACTGTGGTCATTTTTAAGTCTTTTGTCATTTACAGACAGTTCTGGGTGTAGACTGATGCTTTCACAAAAATGTTCTTATAACAGGGTTTCACTTTCAAGGAATTCATGGAAAAGACTCTGACAGGTTTCTGGTAAATGACTATACTGCTGAACGGAATGAATAAACATTTTCAGAACTCTAATGGAAAACTGACAAATTCATAAAAGTGCTAACAAAAGATAAAGATTAAAAAATTAATTACATGGAACTGAGTGAACTGATGAAGATGATTATAATTTTTGTGACTTTCTGTTTGAATAAAAAAAAATCCCACAAGGACTCAGAGGCAAAACATATACAAATCAATTTTAACTGCAAAGTAAAGGAGCTGTTTCAGTGGAGGATTACTGGACTGAATGTCAATATTATGACATAGTATGAGTGTGTTTCGTGTTTGGGAATTGCAATCATTTTTGCTTTTGTGTTCATCCATTTATAGTGCTTGGTGTCAGTTTATTTATCTCTTGTAAAAATAAAATACAGTGTGTGTGTGTGAGTTGTGGGAAAAAAAACTATTTCTGTGCTCAGCCATCTTATCATCTGTAAAATGGAGGCAACTCTAAGAACACATAGTTACAGAGATGTTGCACAAAATAAAAACAAATAAAAAGAGAGAGATGAAATCTATTTCCTCACTCTTTGATTTTAAGCTGGCTTTGTACATTTCTTTGACCAATAGAATTCTGAGTTCCAAGCTTATGTTAGTTATGTTAGGTCCAAACTTAGGCTTCAAGTGTCTTCACAAACATCTTCTCTCTTTTGAAACTACCATGAGAATAAGCCTGAGCTAGCTAGTTAGAAGATAAATGTACAGTTGGGTCAGAGATAAATTGTCCAACTAAGAGCATCCTAGAGCAGTCAGAGAACCAAAACATTAGCTCATAAGAGCTTCAAGAGTGAGACCAAATGAAATCAACAGCCTAGCCCGAGAATGTTGAATAGCTTAGCTATCTGTAGACTAGTGAGTAATAATAAATATTCTTGTTTTATGTTAGTGAGATTTATGGTAGGTTATTACAGACTAATAGTTAATTGATATGACTGGGAAATATTTTTTGTAGAAATATTGCATTGAGAATAATGTGTAAAACATTTTTTTGGAAAAGGTTTATTTAAGTTACTCTGAGGCCCTCTGATAGTAAAAAACAAAAAAACATGCAAGCCCTAATTCAGTCAAATTGGAATGGAGAATGTATTTTTTTAAACATTTTTATCAGAGTATAATTGCTTTACAATGGTGTGTTTGTTTCTGCTTTATATGGAGAATGGATTTTAAAACAGGGAAATTTTGGCAGAAAAGCAGAAGGCATTAAGAAAAGAAATGTATAAAATTGAAAAACACAACAAATGAAACTAAGAATATATTAGATGCATTTAAAAACATATTTTACAAAATTGAAGGCATAGTGAACTGGAAAATAGGAAGAAAGAAATATCTAAATCAAGAAAGTAATGTTAGGAGTCATAAGAAAAGGAGTCAAAAGGTTAAAAAAAAACAGATGAGTGGAGAACCAGAGGAGAGGAGGAAGAAAATAAGTCAGAAGCAATATTTGAAGAGGTATTGCTCAGAAGTTTTATGAAATTCATTAGAAACATCAAGCTACAAGTTTTAAGATCTTATCAGAATAAATAGTCCCCTCCAAGAAAAAAAATCAGAGATGCATAATTATGAAACTGTTAAAAATCAAATATAGGGGCTTCCCTGGTGGCACAGTGGTTAAGAATCTGCCTGCCAATGCAGGGGACGCGGGTTCGTGCCCCGGTCGTGGAAGATCCCACATGCCATGGAGTGGCTGGGCCCATGAGCCATGGCTGCTGAGCCTGCACATCCGGAGCCTGCGCTCCACAATGCGAGAGGCCACAATGGTGAGAGGCCCACGTACCGCAAAATAATAATAATAAAAAATAAAATATAAAGACTAAGTATTTTAATAATTGATTTAAAATGAAGAAACTGATCTTTCAATTGTATATGTTATTTATTAAAGAAAATATTATAAATATGGGAACATGGATTGGAACACAACTTGTATTTGACTCAGAAGGTTAAATGTCTTCCACTATATTTCCTCACTTTGTATATTCCTAACTCTTCCAGATGCATTGCCACAATTGGTTTATTTAATTGCACCTATTGTGAGTTTACCTTTGAATTACCTTATAAATTTACTAAAGGTAAGAAATTTACATTTAGTGCTTTCATATTTTTGTTGTTGCTGTTTGTCACTTAACATAAAAGTGTATGTAGAAACATAGTCTATATGACAAAACATTATGATCGTGATCATAATTAGCATCATCTTTATCCATGAAAAATAGATATGAGATGTATAAACATGATGTATTTTGTTAGGATGATGCTATGCAGAATTAGAATGATTTAATTTACATTCCAGTTTCTCCTCTCACTGAGTATACATCTCTGAGCAAGTCACATAACCCATCTCACTTTCCTCCCCTATAAAACAGTGTTAGTAAAAATGACTTCCTTAGAGTATAATTTTGTTGACCCAAACAAATATTCCTTATGAACCAATTATCACAGTGGTTAGCACAGGAAAGCCACTCAATAACTGTTAATAATTATTATTACTATTTAAATATAAAAGTCTACACTTAAGAGTTTATAAATATATGAATACATAAAATCTTGATAACATATAAAGACCTTTACAAATATTGAAAAAAATGTTTGAGTAAATATAAAAATTAATGACAACTGCATTTGTACAGGCCATGCAGTTTGGAAAATGAATCCATACTTACACAAATAATTTGGAAAAAAATCTTTCAAAGTCATTTTTATCTCTGAAAGAACTTCAGTAATGGCTCTCCAAAAGTGGTTCATCAATTTCTGGCTTAATTTAGGAAATATTAACCATAAACATTTTTGTGATAAACATAGGACAAATGATATTACTTTAGTAATTTCCACATACTATTCTGTATATAGTAAATGCAGTAAATACTTCAGAATATTTATGTATATACCATATAACCAAAAGTATGTATCATTGTCAAATCCATCTCATTCATACCTAATAAACAATCACAAGACATTAATATATTTTGGAAAAGTCTAAAGATATAACCACTAAGATAAACAAGAGAGCATGTAAATAAGTTAGGCACACTCAAAGTAAATCAATTTATATCTCTATATAAAACACATGCTATGTAAAATTATGCTCAATAGAACACTTTAAAATGAAACATAAAAATGTGAAAAATTAGATGAAGGACAAGCTTTCTCCATTTTTATTTATCACATTACTATGGCAATAATTTTAATATTTAATGGAGAATACTGCTGCTTTCAGGTGGTGATGCATTAATCTTCTCAAGCTTTATTACTTAATTGAAAGAAGGGATATTATTTCATATAATTTTGTCCCTAGGACTCCACATGTCTTTAGTTTAACAGTCACTATTTCAAAATTTGGAAAATCATGACAAGTTTCGTGCATCTCTCTTGACAAGGGTTTTAAGTCAGAAAGAATTAATAAAGATTGTATATGAGAAAGTAGAAGTCCAAAAAATTTTCTCACAGATTTCAGCATAATTTCTCACCACTTGATATAAATAAAACATGGCAGAGTCATCCCTTTTTATTGTCTCAGGGAACAGAGAAGCCACACTGAAAAGGAGATCTTCTCATGGGTCTGCATCCAAGAGTGGCAGACAAATATTCTACACTAGTAAAAAAAAAAATGTTAAGAGACCTCCTGCTGATACATTCATGCTTAATAGATCCAATTTTAGCAATATCTTTATTAAAATGAGAATAAATTCTCTGAAAGTTTTGCTCCTCACCATCTTCATTCTTCTATGTCTTTATTTCAGACTTTCGTTTAGATTTTTGGATAAATTTCAGCTTCAACTAATTTAGTGTACAGTGTTTACTATGGAAAAAAAAAACACTGCTTCCAGTACATTTACAGAGAAAGAATATTTGCAAACATTCAATATACCCTACTTATACTCTAGTCCCTGGGCACAGACACTATCAGCTAATTTTCTTTCTCAAAAGATACTGCTGGCTACACTTTCTTAACCTCAAAATGGATATATATTTTCTTCCTTAACTGTAGGTAACAGCTATATTTTACTTTGAATAAACCATTAGCAGCTTAAATAAACAAGAATACATGAATACAATTATTTTGAAGAAAGAAAAAGGCAAGCTTTTACTTATCTTCCAGACAAATATATACTAGATGCTTAATACATGCCAGAAAGCTTTAGATTCTTGAGATACAACAAAACAATCATCACTCTCACTCACTTTGGAGAATTCTAGAAGCAATAAACAAATTGTTCAGTCCGGTTGTGTTGAACACTGTATGGAATACTGGATTTCTTTTTAAACTGTATTGGAAAGCCAAGGAGTAATATGAAATGATTTATGTTCCTAAAGCATTCTTCTGGGTCCTCTATAACAGAAGTGGAAACAAAAATAATAGCATGGAGATCATTATGAAGGTCCAGGCAACAGATGATAATGGTCATCTGAGAGTAAACTACAAGATTAGCAGGCTGATTTTTATGTAGTGGTCATATTTAGTATGTCAGTGTGGAGAGTAATATCTTAAAATGTTAAATTAATGCCCTTTGAATTTGAGAGACTGAAGCCTAATGACACAACAAAGTTCTTTAAGCACAAGTGAATATAACATTTTACTATTCTATTTACAAAAGACTATGAGATTGTAAGAAATTACTTGGCATATACTTTTAATCTGAAACAAGTTTCCATTAACTAAAAATAATTTTCTTAAAATTGTAAGAAGTTTGGTCTTCTACTTTTTGTAATATAGTCTTTACTAATTTTTCCTATTGTAAGCTTTAATGTATTCCAGTCATTCCATTCCTAGGTATTTATGTTTATACAAAAATGTGTACACAAATTTCCATAGCTTTATTTGTAATAGCCTCAAATTTGGAAACAACCCAAATATCCATCAACAGGTGAATGGATAAACAAATTGTGGTATATCCATAAAAGGGCCTACTACTCAGCAGAAAAAAGAAATGAACTAGTGATAAACACAAAAATGTGAATAAATCTGAAAACAAAAACAACCTGAATAAAGGAAACCACACAAAATGAGTACAAGATGTAAGATTCCACTTATATAATTTTTTTAAAAAATGCAAATGAATCTATAGTGACAGAAAGAATAGTAGTTGTCGGGAAGAGAGGTAAAAGTGGTCTGTACTGATTATAAAAGAGGATACTTTTGAAGTTGGTTGATATATTCATTAGTTTATTTTGGGGGTTCATGTATGTATGAAAATTCATTGAATTTTACACTTCAAATATTCACAGTAATTGTACATCAATTAAACCTCCACAAAATATTAAATTGAGTCATTAATCAATATGTGAATTATTACTAAATGGAAGCATTATAAATGGAGTAATAGGAGGAATTTTGAAAAAGAATGATCATATTAATTATAAATTAAAATTTAAATGGAAGCTATAGTATATCATAACATTAAATATTGATCTTCATCACACTTTACATATTTATTTTGCTACAGATTTTGTTTTATTTTGGTTTTTATTTTAGCTTTTTACTCTGTTTAATAAACCAGATACTGGGGACTTATACATTTTTAGAATAGATTCATAATTCTAGAATCAGCAAATAAACAAGATATTAATAAAATCCATTTGGGATTTTAAAAAATACGGTGTCCACTCAGCTGTCTTTCATTATTTAAATAAGGAAAATGTAATAAAAGTACAGTACATAAATGTTCATACGTTAACTTTGTTATTGGAAAATATTTTATAAAAACTGTCATTGATTGGGTTCTATCACCTGCTCATAAGATATTTAAGTAATTTGTCTGAATATAAAAGCTTAAGTTCACTTGCAATTAATGGGGCTTCTACACTAAAAAGTTTAACATACCATCAGAAAAGGTATATTGAAAGAAAAGTGAAATATGATTACCAGGAAGACAGAGTAACTTTTGCAGTTTAATAATAAGTATGTGGTTAGTTCTAGAGCCCTATTTCAATTTATAGCTATATTCTTGGATATTTTGGCTTTACCTAACTTGATTTTTAAAAAAAAGTAATGAAACTTTGAATGGGGAAGAGAGACAATCTGTAATCAGAATAAAATCATTCCCTGATGCAATTTATTTCACAGGTCTTAGAATAATATATTTCTTAAATTATATTTACTGATGTATTGCTGGTTAAAATAAAACCCTACCTTCTTGAATAGCAAATTGATTATATACCACCTCTGATAACCAAAAAATATATTTTTGCTGATATTAAATAAATATTACTGAACCAGTGTCTGACAGCGTACCAAAAAATGCTTACTGGGATGTGGAATGTGAATATGTGGATAAAGTATTTCAGAAATAGAAAAGTATCATAGCATTGTAACATAAATGCAGATTTTTACTGATGGTTTATTCCACTAGGAGAACTTCACTTAAAATAATGTAATATTAGCCACAATTTATTTTAGAAAATCGTCAAAATACAAAGAGACCAATGATAACATATATGAAGTTACAAAAAATCTGGGTTAGATAAAACAATTTTCTTCTTGTGAGTTATAGAAATAATACTCTCTTTTCTTCTCCTGAGAGAGTTATCATGAATTGACATGAGAACATTTTCTCCTAAATCCATTTGCAGATACATTTTTTTTTCATTTATCATAACTGATTTTGTTAATGAAACACTCTTTGTAGCCAGCAATCATTTTGCTGAAAGATGGTAACTTTGTCAGTGACAATTTTATTTAGTTTCACATACACACATCATATTCTTTAACTCATGTATTGTATTACCAGGTTAATCATTGAGGCACTACTTGGACAATTAGAAATTTCTTTTGTAATAATTTTTATGAATTCTTGAAACTTTTGTTTACTATTTGTTATTATGAAATAAGGAAATAGAGTATTTTCCTAAGACAAGTACATAAATATTTGTAGATGACTTGTTCCCTTTTGTTTTTTTCTCCCTTTGTATTTTTAAATCAGTTTCCCAAGGATTTTTTCTGGTATATACTGTTAACCATTATTTGTGAGAACTTTATTAAGATTAAGATTTGTTTACAATCTTTACTGTAATCCTAAAATTTTGCGAGGCAAAAATAGTCCCTACTTACTTGATATTATATTATATTATATATATGTATATTTATTTGTTATACTATATTATAAATGCATAAAATTTTTAATAAAATACTCATTATAGAATTCCAAAGAAAAAAACAAATTTTAATTCAGAGGTGAAAAAGTTATAAGCATAGTTACTTACATAGAGAAATAACACATATATGCTATTTTAAAATTTGTTCTGCACTCAAAGGTTTAGATCACATAGGGGTAATTTTATATCACTTTTTACATCTTTTTTTTTTTTTGCTATATAGAGAAAAACAAAGTGTACACACCTATATTGACTATGATGATGGACTGTGTTTATACCATATTGAGAATAACAGCTGTTAAAAATCAAGGACAACTGTGCAAGCCAAGCTTAAAAGGAATTTACTTGATGAAGAGCAATTTTACCTCAGGCCACAACGTGCACTACTTCTTTGACTGCAAGTTCTTTAGAACTGCCTATGTTCATCCAAAATTACATAGGAGGGATAGCAGTTGTGGGAGATGAGAGGGAAGTCATTACATTTAGAGCTCTAAAGTATATTAACACTCTTTCTGAAGAACTCACCATCTTTTAGACTTGCTTACCTCAATGCTTCTTGATAAACTGTTTAGTCAAAAAGATACTTGAGAATGTGCTAAACAACTACAATTGTACTTTAGTTGTCAGTAAATAGAAAAGTTTGTTTTTTTTTTTTTTTTTTGGTGGTACGCGGGCTTCTCACTGTTGTGGCCTCTCCCATCGCGGAGCACAGGCTCCGGACGCACAGGCCCAGCGGCCATGGCTCACGGGCCCAGCCGCTCTGCGGCATGCGAGATCTTCCCGGACCGGGGCACGAACCCGTGTTCCCTGCAACAGCAGGTGGACTCTCAACCACTGTGCCACCAGGGAAGCCCCTGATCATTTTTTTAATGCACAATAGTGTACTGGATAATGGATGGAACAAATGCCTGATTACATGGAGAATATAATACATTTTAGCTGTGAGGTGATTTTTGGGAACAAATTGCCCACTTACCTTTCAGATCTCAATGTAAAAGTGAGTTCTCAGTGTGGCCTTCCCTAAATTCAGACATTATAGAAATAGGTTCTACCACTTATACTTCTGTGACTATGTATACTCTATTTGTAGATTATTCATCAACTTAGTGATGTGTCTGTATTACCCACTAGACAGTATGCCTCATGATGGCAGGACACATATTTGTTATGTTCAACACTGTGGCCAGGAGGAATTTTTTGCACATGTTAGATTATCTGGACATATTTTATGAATGGATGTATAAATAAGTTGATTTTATGAGTGAAAAACTGAAAGAACTACTAGTATACTATACATACTATACACACAAAATGTGCTATAATTATGAAGCAATAGATAGTCATTCATATTTCAGAAATATGAGTGGTCATTTGGCAAAAAGGATAGAATCAGGAATCACAGGTTTGGGTTCATACAAGAACTGTCACTAAAAGTTGTCTGGTTTAGGAAAATTTAATCATGAAATTATGTTGAAAATTAATTGAGATAATATTTTAAAAGTGCTGTATGATTCTTGATAAATCTTTCATATACTTAGTTACATATATTAGTAGAAAAGATGTGGCAGCATATGTTTTACCTACTCTTCCATATAGGTGACCCTTGTAAGATTTGAAAATATTACATTTTCTCTCCTTGTTTCACCCTCTTCTATATGGGGCAAATTTAGAATTTCTACCTGTTCTACTCAGGAGTGACATGTGGCCATTATTGGCAATTAAATGTAGAAGAACATGATGTGAGTTACTTGGAGGGAGAAGCTTAAATAATCAGATGCAGATGTTCCTTCTATTCTACTGTAATATATAGAAATATTCAAGATAGAAACTTCTGTCAATTTATCCTATAAATTAGATGACATTAGAGTACCATAATGGAAATGAAGTAGGAAAAGGAAATAAACTTATGTTTTTATAAGCTTGTAAGATTTTCAGAATATTTTATAGAGCAGCATAATACAACCTAACCTGGCAGACTTCGAAACACTCTCCTTATTTAATCATAGGCGTTCAAATTCTGGTGGTATGATTACATAATGAAAAAAATAATGATTGCTATAGGGTCTCAAAATATAATCTAGAAACGTATATGAGAAGAAAATTCTTGAAGAGGAGATCAAGATATCAGAATAAGAGGATGCAGATCTCATCACTCCCAAGAACACATCAAACATACATCTACACATTGAGAAATTCTTACTGAAAGCAAATGAGAGTAACAGAAAAACTCTTATACAACCAAGGCTATAAGAAAGTTCCACATGGAGTGGGTAGTAAGGGAAGAGAAGCTACCAGATTGGGATCCATGCCCCTAAGAGGGGACACAGGGGACGAGGGTACTTATGTAAGCTTTGAGATCCTCTCTGGGGAGTCAGTGATTTGAACCACTTATTGGGTGCCACAGCCCTGGGGTCAAACGCTGTGAGGATGAGTCCCCTTAGCTGATTTAAAAACCAGTGCGACTAACAGTGAGGCTATAAGAAACCTACACTTTACTTGTGAAGAGTACACACATACTTGAAAAGAGAAAGAGATGGAAGAAGCAGATAGAAACTACCCAAGACTCTGGGCTATTTCTCAAAACAGCCTCAGCACATACCCCCACCTGAACTGAGTACCCACTTTGGCCCCTCTTGCTCCACAGCATAGCTCCACACTAAAATGAAGCCTGCCATAGCCAGAGGGAATATGCAGTTGTGAAAGATAGAGTCAGCACAGATGCAGCATGCCATGCTGGGTGTTCAAACACGTGTTCACAGGGGTAGCAGATTGGGAGCCCTCTGGAGCTCTGGTGTGTAAAATTAAATGTAACCACAATACACAATTAAAGGATAAACATGAATATGTAAAATGTGACATCAAAAACAGAAAAAAACAACATGTTGGAGGGGAATAAAAATATAGATATTTTAGAATGTGTTGAACTTAAATGACTACCAGTTTAAAAAAGTCAATAGGTCAACATATATGAACCCCATGGTAATCACAATGAAAAATTTACAAAAGATACAAAACTAAAGACAAAGGAACAGAAACATACACTAAAGAAAATCATAACATCACAAGGGAAGAAAGTAAGAAGCGAAGAACAGAGAAGAAGTACAAAACAACCAGAAAACAATCAACAAAATTGGCAATAACACATACTTATCAATGATTTTAAATGCTAATGGACTAAAAGTACCAATTAAAACCTATAGGGTAGCTGATTAGGTTAAAAAAACAAAAAATAAAAACAGAACCCATCTATATGCTGCTTACAAGAGACTCACTTCAGGGCTAAATACATACACAGACTGAAAGTGAGGAAAAAGATATTCTAGTTAAGGAAATGACAAAAAACTTGGAGCAGCAATACCTATATTAGACAAAATTGACTTTAAAATAAAGTCTGTAATAAAAGAGAAAGAAGGGCAGAAGGAAGGAAATAATAAAATCAGAGAGAAAATAAATTAATATGCACCAAAAAATAAAAATAGAAAAAAAATCAATGAAACCTAGAGCTGTTTTTTCTGTTTTGTTTTGTTTTTTTTGTTTTTTTTTTCCAAAAGAGACAAATCAAATTGATAAACCTTTAGCCAGGCTTACCAAGAAGAAAAGAGAGAAGACCCAAATATCAAAACAAGAAATGAAAGAAGAGAAATAATACCTTGTATCACAGAAACAGAAAAAAAATCAAAAAAATACTATAAAGTTATATGGGGCTTCCCTGGTGGCGCAGTTGTTGAGAGTCCACTTGCCGATGCAGGGGACATGGGTTCCTGCCCCAGTCTGGGAAGATCCCACATGCCGCAGAGTGGCTGGGCCCATGAGCCATGGCCGCTGAGCCTGCGCGTCCGGAGCCTGTGCTCTGCAACGGGAGAGGCCACAACAGT
Organism: Lagenorhynchus albirostris; assembly: GCF_949774975.1. Lineage (NCBI taxonomy): Eukaryota > Metazoa > Chordata > Mammalia > Artiodactyla > Delphinidae > Lagenorhynchus > Lagenorhynchus albirostris. The sequence continues at coordinate 41,943,408 of NC_083112.1, read as the reverse complement.
GAGAGGCCTGTGTACCGCAAAAAAAACCCCAAAAAACAAAACAAAAAAAAAACAGTTATATGACAACAAATTGGATAACCTACAAGGAACTGATAAATCTCTAAAAACATACAATCTTCCAAGACTAAAACAAGGAAATCTGAATAGACCAACCATTAGTAGTGAAATAAAATTAAAACAATCAAAAAAACTACCAGCTAACAAAAATCCAGGACAAAATGGCTTTACAGGGAAATTCTACAAAACATATAGCAAAGAGATAACACCTATCTTTCACAAATTACTCCAAATTATTGAAGAGGAGGGAACACTCTCAAACTTATTATAAAGGCCACAATTACTCTGATACCAAAACCAGATAGAGACACTGTAAAAAAAGAAAGTTAGAGACAAATATCACTGTTGAATATAGATGAAAAAATCCTCAAAAAATATTATCAAACTGAATCCAACAGTATATAAAAAGGATCATACACCACAATCAAGTTGTATTCATTCCATGGTCACAAGAATTGTTCAATATCCATAAATCAATCAATGGTATATACCACATTAACAAAAGAAAGAATAAAAATTACATAATCACATCAATAGATGAAGGAAAAGATATGACAAAATTCAACATCCATTCATAAAAAAATCTCTCATCAAATTTGGTTTAGATGTAACATATATCAACATAATAAAGGTCATTTATGATAAACCCATAACTAACAACATACACAATGGTGAAAACATGAAAGCTTTTCCTGTAAAATCAACAAGACAAGAATGCTCATTCTTACCACATCTATTTAACATAATATTGTAAGTCCTAGCCACAACAATCAGACAAGAAAAAGAAATAAAATGCATCTAAATTGGAAGAGAAGTAAAAATTGTCAGTATTTGCAGATGACATGACACTTTATATAGAAAACCCTAAAGTCTTCATGAAAAAAATTTAGAACAAATAAATGTATTTAGAGAAGTTGCAGATACAAGATTAATACACAAAAATCTGTTGCTTTTCTATACACTAATAATGAACTATCAGAAAGAGAAAGCATGAACAAGATCCCTTTAAAAAATAACACCAAAAAGAATAAAATACCTAGGAATAAACTTGATCAAGGAGATGAAAGACCTATACTCTGAAAACTATAAAACATTGGTGAAGAAATTGAAGATGATATAAAGAAATTGAAAGATATCCTGTGTTAATGGACTAGGAGAATAAATATTGTTATAATTTCCATACTACCCAAAGCAATTTACAGATTTAATGCAATCTCTATCAAAATACCCATGACATTTTTCACAGAACTAGAACAAGTAATCCTAAAATTCATATGGAACCACAAAAGGCCCCAAATAGCCAAAGAATTCTTGAAAAAAAGAAAAAAAGCTGAAGGTACTACATTTCCTGACTTCAGAATATATTACAAAACTTCAGAAAGAAAACATAGGCAGAGTACTATTTGACATAAAGCATAGCATTTTGGATCTGTCTCCTAAGGCAAAGGAAACAAAAGCAAAAATAAACAAATGAGACCTAATTAAACTTAAAGGCCTTTGCACAGCAAAGGAAAATAAAAGACAATCTACTGAAATAGAGAAAATATTTGTAAGTGATATGACTGATAATGGGTTAATTTCCAGAGTAATAAAAAGCTCATACAAATCAACGTAAAAAAAAAATCCTGATTAAAAAATGGACAGAAGACCTGAATAGACATTTTTCCAAAGAAGGTAGAGAGATGGCCAATAGGCACTTGAAAAGATGTTCAACATTGTTAAACATCAGAGAAATGTAAATCAAAACCATAATGAGATATCATCTCACACCTGTCACAATGGCTATCATGAAAAAGCCTACAAATAACAAATGTTGGAGAGGATGTGGAGAAGAGGGAACCCTAGTACACTGTTGGTAGGAATGTAAGTTGGTGCAGCCACTCTGGAAAACAATATGGGAGTTCTTCAAAAAACTAAAAATAGAACTACCATATGATCCACCAGTTCCACTCCTGGGTATAAATTCGAAAAAAACAAAAGACTCTAATTTGAAAAGGTATACACACCTCAATGTTTATATGTTCATAGCAACATTATTTACAATAGCCAAATATGGAAACAACCTAAGTGTCTATTAACAGATGAATGAATAATGAAGGTGCACTATATATGTGTATATATTTAAATGTATACATATATATAATATGTGGTATATATATGTAATATAATATTACTCAGTCATAAAAAAACAATGAAATTTTGCCATTTGCAACAATATGGATGAACTTTAAAGTTATGCTTAATGAGGTAAGTCAGACATAGGAAGCCAAATATTGTATATTAGCATTTATATGTGGAATCTAAAAAATAAAACAAAGGAATGATTATAACAAAAAAGAAACAGAATCATAGATATGAAGAACAAACTATTGGTTACCAGTAGGGAAAGGGAAGAGGGAGGGGTGAGATATGGGTAGGGAATTAAGAGGTACAAACTACTATGTATAAATAAATAAGCTACAAAGATATGTTATAGAGCCAGGGAAGGTAGGCAATATTTTGTAATAACTTAAAAGGAGTATAAGCTATAAAAATATTGAATCATTACATTCTACATCTGAAACTAATATTATATAATGTGGTAAATCAACTATACTTCAATGTAAAGAAGTAAATAAAAGAAGTCTTGAAAGTCAAGAGTTTAAATTTTCAAATCATGCATTTTTTAAGCAGTGAAAAGGTCACTAGAATTTCAAAAACAAAACAAAACAAAATTCTGCTATAAATTTTATAGCAAATGAAATAAATTTTATAGCAAATGTAAACAGCAAATGAAAAAGTAAATGAAGAGCCAGGCTAGCACAGGGAAGGGCTGGAAGAAGTGAAGATAATGCTTAAATGCTAATGGGTGTCTCAGGGTGTACATAGGAACACTCTTCCACCCAAGATAAATTTTGAGATCAGAGAAGGTGTGCTCTGGTCATTTGAAGTGAAGTTGGGGTGGCACAAGGCTTTGTAGACAATTCTCTACTACTGGTGTGATGGAATATTGGGGGTGTATGGTGAAGCACTACTAGTCTGAGACTCTGATATGTTACCTCCAGTCTAGATGGCAGATGCCTGTGGAAACATAATTGACTCCAGATAACACACAGAATAAGCACCAGGTTCCTAACTCAAGGAATCAAGAGAAAGAATAAATTTTATTTTTTTCATTAATGCCACCTCTTTATGCTATTTTGTTATGCAATGTTTTAGTCTGCTTGGGCTGCCATAACAAAATACCAAAGGTTGGGTTGTTTAAACAACAGAAATTTATGTTCTTACAGTTCTGGAGGCTGGAAGTCCAAAATCGAGGTGCCATCAGTGTCGGTTTCTGGTGAGGTCTCTCATCCTTTGCTTGCAGATGGCCACCTTCTTGTTGTGTCGTCACATTTTTTTGGTAACATTCCATTTGTCAATTAATTTATCTCTGAACCAATATCAGTCTTAATTATTATAGCTTTATTTTTATAGCTTTTTAAAAAATGGTATCTGATAGTACAATTTCCTCCTTTTGTTATATTTTCTTTTTTTTTACATTGGTTTATTCAGAAATATGTTTCTAATTTCCCAACACATTAATTTCCTGGGTCCCATCTAATTATTTTTGCTAAATTGCCCTGTGGTCATGGAATGCTCTTTGTAAAATAAAATCATTTTTAAATAACTCTGTTTCTGATGTTTGACCACTAATAGCTTTCAGGCCCCACCTACCCCTTCCTGTTTTTCTGTCTGGGGAAGCAGATAAAACTTGCAAGCCACTTGCCATAGGGGAGGCAGGTGTCATGCTGCAGGCAGGGAAGACTGAACCACTCAAACTTGGGTTCCCTCATCCTGATCTTCCAAACTGACCACTAAACCAGAAAGTCCCATTATGCAAGCAATAAATCTTTTCAATCTTGATGAATTGTGGTATCATCAGTCTCAACATCCAAATCATTTTTAATCCCTAGTAGTTATGTATGTTTGTATGTTTTTCAAATCATATTGTTCTCTATATGTACTGTTCATCCCTCTTTCTAAGCTTTTTTTTTTTTTTTTTTTTGCGGTATGCGGGCCTGTCACTGTTGTGGGCTCCGGATGCACAGGCTCAGCGGCCATGACTCATGGGCCCAGCCACTCCACGGCATGTGGGATCTTCCCGGACCAGGGCACGAACCCATGTCCCTTGCATCGGCAGGTGGACTCTCAACCACTGAGTCACCAGGGAAGCCCTCTAAGCATTTTTGAGATACATAAATTATTAGAAATTATTGCATGTCTAAAAATGTTTATATTATCTGTTTCTTTGTTTTGCTTGTTCTCATAATAAATTATTATGATTTATTGTGTGTTGATTTGTTTTGAATGTGAATTACCATTTAATTTGGGTGCTTATTCATAGAAATTCTTTAAGGTTTGAGACAAAGTTAGGTTCCTCAGTAAATAATTTGTGTTTGTACACGTGATGATTTGATATACATATATATTGTGAAATATCTGATTACCACAATAAAGTGAGTTAACACATTAATCACTTCATATAATTACCACTTTTGTATGTTTGTAGAGAGAACAGTTAAGATCTACTCTCAGCAACTTTCAAGTATGTAATACAGTGTTGTTAACTAAAGTCAACATGTTGTACTTTACATCCTCATAACTTATTCATTACCATAGGTGTGAGGTGATATCTCATTGTGGTCTTGATTTCCATTACCCTGAAAATTAGTAAAGGCCACTCAGGCTGTCATTCAGTGGGCAAGAAACTATACACAACTGCCTTTCTCAACTTCTTAACTTAACTTAATTTTTCTTTTATACTACCTACTATCATCTATCACATCTTTACTTGTGGAGAGCTCTCCATGTAGCATGTAGGAATCTGTTCCAGGAGAGTCATAGCCATAATTTATCTCCTGCTGCAGCAGCTAGCAAACATATATCCTTTAAAACCTGGTTGTAAGAAAAAATGACTTTTTGTTTGTTCTACTACACTTAGTATTCTTAACGGTTCCTAATAATATGTGTGATATAAGAGTGATTACATTATCATTATACTCTAGATAACAAATTACAGGTGTATTTAAGTGGTATTTTCGTTGTGTCCAAATAAATCAGTGACTAGGACAATTACTAACATAATCAAGTATTTTTTCACTAGTGTTTTAAAAGCTGCTGCTTTGTTTTATATTTTAATAGCTTTTTAAAAATGTAATGCCCAAAACAGACATAAATAAACATTGAAAGGGCTTTGGTTTAAAAAAATGGCATAATTCAACATTAGCCACATTTTAATATTTTGTTATAGCTTATAACTATAATAGTTATTTCAAAGAATAATACATATCAAAATGCATACTTAGAATGAGATACATTTTATTGTTGATAAAAACCAACAGGCTTCTGCTGTAATCAATAGATGAGATATGCAGCTATTTAATTCTTTCATAATTTGATTTAATCATATAATTCTAAAACATTTGGTTAGACAGCTGCAAAGACACTGAGAATATAAAGGATAATTATATTCACTTCTATCATTATGCACAGCATATTATCTAATTTTGTATGCAAATTGTGCGATAAATTACATGTTAAATTTAAGATATAGAATAATAATAAAATGGTTACTACCATGCGATTTACAAATTAAAATTACAATAACATTGATTTTGATCTTTTGAAAAGACAATATATATAGAAGCTATTCTCTAGGTAAGAGTAATGCTTTGGTTTAAAGGACTATCGCAGGAGAGATTACCATAAGGTCACTTCTAAGTGTTCAGAAAACACCCATATCCTTGTGAAAGTACTTATTTTAATGCTAAAAATATTTATATATGGAAAATTAAATTTATCATTTGCATAAAGCATATATAATCCACTTAATGTCCAAGGGAGATTGTTGAATTTTAACAAAAAGCAGAATGTTTTCTGAGTTAGAAATAGGTACAGGTATGTTTTAAATGCTTAAATAAAATACAAATACTAATGGGAATTTTTGTAAGATTTATATTCAGATGGGGGTATACTTAAGTAAACATATTTTTTTATCAAATTTTATGCACGAACTTTTTGCAGAAAAGAAACAGAAAAGATAACTGAAGTTATCTTAAAGACTTTCAATCAACATAATCTAACCAAGAAATGAGTCCAAGCTTTGAAAGTAGAAAAATCTTTGCTCAAATACTGATTTGGACATTTAATAAGTGAGAAATATTGGACAAGATAATATTTAGCATCAGTTACCTTATAGGATGATAAGAATAAGAATGGTTGTCGGGGCTTCCCTGGTGGCGCAGTGGTTGAGAGTCTGCCTGCTGATGCAGGGGACTTGGGTTCGTGCCCCGGTCCGGGAAGATCCCACATGCTGCGGAGCAGCTGGACCCGTGAGTCATGGCCGCCGAGCTTGCACGTCCGGAGCCTGTGCTCCATAACGGGAGAGGCCACAACAGTGAGAGGCCCGCGTACCGCAAAAAAAGAATGGTTGTCTTAAAGGATATTAGATAAAATTTTATACTGAGACAATATACATATGGCACAAATATTATTTTCTCTCAAAATATATGTATATTTCCTCAAAAAAAAATATACCACCATAGCTCTTTGGACAAACCTCTAATCTGATATGTCTTACAATATAATAAAACTATAGTTTTCCCTCATTTGAAAATAGTGAAATATATATAAAAATATATATAATCTATAATATGATATATAGTGATATATACATATATACAAATCCCCAATGTACCTTACATGTTAAGGAAAAATAAGGCAAATATAATTTTATTCTGAAAAACTGACTGCTTTTCTGAATTAAAGGATAAATAAAACAAACTTACATGGCATTAAACTTTAATGGAAAATCACACAAAAAAGTGAGAAAATACGGACTCAAAATTGGTGGCTAGTTGTGACGATCAAATTACAGCACATTTTCTTGAATAAAAAACATTTTTATTAATATCTCAACAAAATTCATGCTTTGGTTTAACTCACATCTTCATCTTTTTTGCTGGGAAAATTTTCACTTTAGGTTGAAGCTTCCTTGTGTATTCAGATTTTCCTTAGTGGTTTTTGTCCTTGTCTACACAGTACAATCACCTAGGAAACTGTATAAAATTCAAATGCCTGAGTTCTACCTCCAGAGATACTGATTTAATTGGACTGGGTTTTGTCCAGGGTGTCAGGGTTTTAAAAAGCTGCCAAGTGATACTAAAGGGCAGCTAAGGGAGAGAACTACTAATTAAGGGACTATTTTGGGCAAATACTAAGCAGGTTCAAGGTATTTTAAACCTTCAAACTTACTATATTTTTATCACCATTGTTCCCACAGAGCTGCATCAATACTTTAAAACTAACTAGCCAATAATCTTTAAGTCTACTAGGTGAGATACACGTATTTAACTCACCTTCTCCCTGGTAAGGATTATAACTAGAATTTAAAACAAAACAGTTGATGATGATATCCCTTTCCCCAACTCAAAATATAGTTATGGAATACTTGTTTGCTCTTTATTAAAATACCAATAACTAAACAAGTCAAAGTCACTATGTCTATATTTATATGTGTACTAAAACTACTTTTTGTGTAATTCTGTGATGTTTGGTGAGGCATTTCCCAATGGGAGGCTCTCCAGTGGTTCATTATTATTAGGTGTTTCAGTTAAAGTAAGTGTAACAGCCACTCATGCATGTACCACTTACTATGAAAAACTGAAAGGACCTCCAAATTAGCATTTTACTAAGGTATTGTTTTAATGATGGCAATTATCACTGATGGTAATGTGACTGCTTCCTAGGAACAAATGTAAACAGTCTTACTTTGAAGGATGTTAAAACAGAGCATACCGACTCATATCAATAAAATAGGCTTTATAATCTTGTCAGATGAACTGTAAAACTTTGAAAGACCTAGAAACTGTTAACTTACTTCTCTTCCTATTTACTTAACAAGTTTTAATTTATGTCTTGTAAATTTCCCACATTGATTTAGACTAAGATCAACTCTAGATATTCTCAATATTGCAACAGAAACCTCATGGGATTCAGAGCTCTGAAATTTCTCCACAAAATACTACCTAAACACACACACGTGCACACACACCCCAATAAGAGAAACAGTTGTACCAGGGAGAGCACCAAAACAAACAAAAATTCCCACAAAATGACAACAAAATAAACATCACAAACAAGAAAATCATTCACAAATAGAAATATTGGATACAAAGAAAGTTTAAAGAAGCACTATTGTTTGTAAGAGATAGTTAAAAATAAACTCAGTCATTCATCAAAGTGGGTAGGGTAATGCTTCTCACCTGCACCCTCAACCAGAGTAGATGGGGACAGGAATAAGAAAAAGTAGAGAATTTCTTCCCATATTCAAACTTTTTCCTAGGTTTTTATTTGATGTGTGGACAACAAGGGTGTGTTTCTTTAGGGAATTTTTAAAATAGTCATCCACTTGGGCTGGTTTATTGTAGCATTGTGAAGGTGAATACTATATAGCCTATGATTCTGTGATCATATGTGATCATATTCTGTTATCACTATATAGCCTATGATTCTGTGTACACTTCAAAATGAGTACAGTCACTTTCACCAGTCTATATTTCCAAATGTAAATTCTTTAGAAGGATGCATTTATACCCTTAGACAGTAGGTTTTGATGTAATCTTTTAAAACACATCTTTCTTTCAAGGGTGAATGAACAGCATTTTACATGTCTGGAAACAAACAAAATCGAGGGAACATGGATTTCACAAAATTTTACTCAATCAAATCAATTATATTAATTGTTAATTATATTAAATTAGGTTTCTTTCATGTTTTTTTTTAAAATTACTTGTTCATTCATCCAGCTTTAAAGCAGGTACTCACAGTTTCCTAGAAATGTCAATTTGCATAGTATTAATAGATATTTTCTTTCACAGATATGAGATATGTTTTATTAATAAACTCAGAAATATTTACTGAATGGCTATTATGTTCCAGTCATTTTCTAGATTCTAAGAATACAGCAATGAACAATATAGACACATTTCTTGTCTTCATGATTCTTATATTCTTGTGACTTCTGAGTACATTTAGTTTCAAAAACTTCTGAGAATGAAATTATTCTTAATGGTATAATTATAATTTAACGCCTACATTTCAGTGAAAATTTTCACATAACTAATTGATATTTCACATAGCTATTGATACTGTCTTAAAAATTTTAAAAAACACTTTAACATATTTTTCTCTAAAGTTACAATTAAAATAGAATTACTTCTAAAAAATTAAAATGTAACAATTTTATTTTACAGTTTACAACCATAACAGAACTGATTAAAAAAATAATCTTAATATGGTTCCTTATTTATAATAAACTTACTAAGTTTCATATAGTTCCCAATCTGCTATGATGCATATCACAACCTTCAAAAAATCAGGAACATTGCCATTTTGAATTTTTTAAAAACTGTCAGTTTTTTTTTTGCGGTACGTGGGCCTCTCACCGCTGCGGCCTCTCCTGCCGTGGAGCACAGGCTCCAGATGCATAGGCCCAGCGGCCATGGCTCATGGGCCCAGCCGCCCCGCGGCATGCGGGATCCTCTCGGACCAGGGCATGAAGCCACGTCCCCTGCATCGGCAGGCGGACTCCCAACCACTGCACCACCAGGGAAGCCCTAGCTGTCAGTTTTATAGTATCAAATAAGTTGAAATTGAATAAAAAGGATCATTACATAGTTCCACTGATTTTTTAACTTGCATTTTTTCATTTTCTTAGTTTAAAATATAATCTCAGGAATTAATTATACTTATATTGTTGTGTCCCTACCACATAATTTTGTAAAAAAATAGTTTTATTATATTTCTGGTAGTTGATTTTCTTACCTCTAAAAAGTTATTTAAATTACCTGTAGATATTTGTTTGCACTCCTTGTTTTATAGCATTAAATTGGATGTGCTAATGTGAGGAAGTGTGGAAACCGTACTGAGAGCTTAGGATAAGGTGCTGATCTACCATGGTAGCAACATAGTAATTTCTTAAATACCCAACTCCCTTTGACTAGGAAGTGAGTGATGTGATTCCAACAGATAAACCCTTGAGAGGTAACATACCAAGTTTGAGGAAAAGAATCTTGGGAACCATCTAGTGCAACACAGTTCACTAACTCACCAAGCCCACATGATTTGGTATCAAGAAATACATTTTATGCTCATATAATCTTGTTCTACCGGCCTTTTAATATCCATCCAAAATTTTAATACTCATTCCATAATAATCTGTAGTATTATACATTATTTTAAAATTTGTTCTTGTTCATCTTTTTATTTAACATTAAATAGTTTCTTGTCAGGTAAATTGTAATCATTGAAGATAGATGTTTTATGTTCTTAATGTGACCTCACAATGCCTATTACAGTATTATGTATATAATATTAATTATAAATATACCCTGTGTTTCCCACATAGTCTTCTAAAATGGTAACTATTGTCTCTCTTGCATCCATACCAGAGTAATCAGTGAGGAAGAAGAGTAAGCTGTTACTGGTAATCTTTAAAGTCTAAAAGAGTTATCTAATGTGCCTAGAAGGAAAATTCTTCAAAGAACTGTGTGTCTAAGTGGATGTTGACAATATCATGTATGTGGACATGAAAATAACTGAAAATTGTGACAGGGATAATGTGAAAGAGAAAGACAATGAGCTGGGGGACCAAATCTTCAGAAAATGAGAAGGAGAGGACTGAGGATTATAAATAACTGGGGCACAAAATGACAATATGTGGCATAGACTGTTGTCGTTAGCCTCAAAAATAACTGAAGGTTTGGGGAAAGGAGGGTAGGTATTGTTATGCTATAATGAGAGAAATGTAGCATATTTATCCTCACTTATTACTATGTGCATTCCCTCTTCCATTTAATCCATTAATATCACAGTATTTTCACTGTGCTTCATGCCCTCATATCTGTCTTCCTTACATATATGATTTAAAATGAACAGCTACTATTACAATATCTCTCCTTTGTGCATAAAGTTTCAAAAAAGTTACCCACTCCCTTTTCTGTCTTATTTTCTTGGAAAAAAGTCTATAGTTATAAACCAGTCACCTGCTCTAAGCCATTATCAAATAGGTAGACTTGAAGGAGAAAAAACTTACAACCATGTTAAATAATCTTACTTTTAATTTAGGTCACTTGTTGAATTCTTAGAGCAGGTTTGGGGAGTAAAAGTAAGAAGGAAGCTTAACATTTAAAGGATATTTTTTTCTTTTAGAATCCAACTAGCAAAGCATTCTATCTCCTCAAATATCTTCCACTAAGAAAGTGGACTAGTACCTTTAATGATTGTAATTTCATAAACACCTTATTTTATATGGTAAGCATTTAGTGTTTGTAGTGGATAATTATATACTATAAGATTAAAATATATAAAGCGACAGAATTAGTAAATATAGCTATAAGGTAATGAGGTTAGCAATTATTTATCTATTTTTAAGCATCAGGGTTCCTTTTTAGTTTCTGGAAATTTTACATTTTTAATTTCTTCACCACTGAACTAAAGGGCATCCTTAGCACTGTCTGATGATCCCACCACATTTTCCTACTCCACTGACTCTACCACTACTCTGGTAACTGTTAGGATTATTCTCCTCTTTATGAAACTACAGAATCTTCTCGCATATCCATGGATATTTGTTACTTCATTGTCAAAGTAGAACTATGAAGAAAGTACTGCATGGAGCCACCATCAAATCTGTCAACTTTCACATGCCTGCCCTCTTCTTACACCACGTGATCTACATGCTCCTATATAACTATATGCCTGATCTCTGCTTGTGCACTGGATCTCCTTCCCTCTTGTCTTTAAAGTATATCTCTCCTGAGATTTCCTGGTTTTGCTCCTCCATCATCAATATTCTCTTTGCTGCTTGGCCATTCTCATAGAAACATATTGTTACTTCTCCTAGCCTAAAAATAAAATAAAAACCAAAATAAAATTCCTTTTATCCTGTATCTCCTTCTATTGCCTGACTTACCTGTCCTGCTTTTCTGCAAAATCCATGGAAAATGTAACTGTACTTACTGTCTCAACACCTTCCCTCATTCTCTCTCCAACCAACTCCAATCAAGCTTTGCTTCCCTCACTCCAAAGAAATAGTATATGTCATACTCACCTCAACTCATCCAAATTCTGTGGTCGATTATCAGTTCATATCTAAGGTGTCATGGCAGAATCATTTCACACGTTGTTACCACTCTCATCCTTCTGGAATATTTAATTTTATGGACTACCACAATATTCTTAGTTGGTTTTGCTTCTATAACATTGACAGCTGCTTCTCTGTCTCTTTTGCTTATTCCTTCTCATTTTATGGCTCTCAGAGTTCAAACCTGAGTTATTTCTACATTCACTTCCTAAGTTATCTTATTCAGTCCAATGCCCATGAATGTTATCTGAATGTTTGATAGCTCTGTTATATTCACAATATTTCCAGTTCTGTGTCTGGCACATCACATTAAGTGCTTGTTGAATGAAATCAGAAATGAATGAAACGTAAAATATCAGATATTTTTATACAAAGAGCTGTTGAAAGTGTTAGTGGCAGAGCCAGTGCTGGTCTTTTGACTTCTAATCTAGTCATGAGTCCACATTAGGAAGTTTTTCTTTTCATTCCAAATTTATCTTTAAAATGCATTATTTTTTTCTTCAAAATGGCACTTGTCAGATAACTGATGCTCTTAAACTTGAATGTCAGTCATAAAACATTTCATTTATAGTCAAAATATCACTCAGAAATGTTAAATCTCTTCTTAATTTTGAGAATAGATTGAATGACCTGCAGTGCCCAGATATTTGGCAATTTTGATTTTGTAAAAAATGAAGTTGATAGACAAATAAATTACAGAAAATATAATATTCCCTACACACATTTTAAACACAATTAAAGTAGAGCTTTAATTTTGATTTTAGACTAGGACACAAATGGTATCAAGTTAGTAATAGTACAGTCATGGGAAATTTATTTAAATCTCTCCAAGTTTTACTTGATAAATAGAAAAAAATGAGTTTCTCAATGAGTTGTGAGTATAAAACACATCAAATAGGTTAGAATACTACCTAACATATTAAAAGATCTTAAAAAGTTACCATGGTTTTATTACATCAGTTAATTCAAGTTGACATTAAGTTAAAATTAAATTTATTGAGTACATTTATGACATCAAGATACATTAATGTTGGTTTGTATTTAGAGTTAAAACTAAATCACAGAGAGAAGCTGGGCAGTTCTAAAGTATGTGTTTCCTGACACCTTTTCAGTTTTAACTCCTTAATTAACAAGGGTGTGGTATTACTTCTTCTGAGTATTTTCTATATTTGATTTGAATCATAAAATCACCATTTGTCTTCAGAGTATAGTGTTCCTGGATTAACTTCTCATTTACAGAACTATCTGTGTAAGGTAAGAAGAATAATACACGTGAAGCAAAATTATTTCATATTCTATCCAAATCAGTCAGTTTCCAGACTGCCTCACTTGGCCATTACTCTAACATATTCATGTAAATGTCAAAACATATCTACAGTTTCTTTAGTAGTAAATCCATTTTTGGTTTCGACACGAAACACTATTTGCTTATATTTAGAAGAAAATTTGTCTTTCAACCTGCTATTCAGTTACCTGCCATTTTTCAATATTACCCTGATTGATTTAATTAATTCTCTGCTATAAGTACTATTTTCATGTCTGCAGCTTTTTTTGTGTGTTTGTCAAAACTGTTTTAATTTAAAACTTAGGCTACATTCATCAAATACCAACAATTTTGGTACAACATAGGATAATTCTAGAGAAATACTTATGTTTAAAAATATACTTTATTAATGCATAGTTACTTAGAATAGCTTTTTGTCATACTCAAGTGTTGTTTGAATAGAACTAAAATATATGCCAGATAGTGAAGGTACTGAGAGATGGTTAGTTTAATGATAAATGCATTAGTGATATTAGGACATTTGTCTGACTTCTTAGAGCAGGTTTCAGGAGTACAAGTAAGAAGGAAGCTTAACATTGAAAGATTATTATTCCTTTGGTATTCAACTAGAAAAGCATTCTATCCCCTTTAATATCTTCAACTAAGAAAGTAGACTAGTATCTTTTTATGGTTGTAATTTCATAAATACCTCATCTTGTATGGTAAGCATTTAGTTTTTTTCAGTGAATAATTATATACTATAAAATAAAATATATAAAGAGACAAAATTAGTAAATATAGCTATAAAGTAATTTGTTTAGCTATTATTTACCTATTTACTTTTATATATGTTTTTTTTTTCTTTTTAGTTGCTGGAAATTTTACTTCCTCTTTAATACAGTAACCTTAATAGTTGTCTAAAGTTCATTTTACATCTACTTAATTCATTTCCTATGACATGTCTCCACATTCAAGGAACCAGATATTGGTAGTTTAATGCAAATGAGAGTTGGAAATTAGAAATTTAGCAAAATTGCCAAGCAGCTTGCATCAGGCACTCCTTCAAAGCATGCATTTGAAAACAAAAAATCAACTCAGCAAGCTATGACAACAACTTTTATTCTTCTCATTTATTCCTAGAGACAGTTGAAAATCCATGAGATTTGTAAGGTATTGACCATAATATTTACATTTTCTATATTTTAATGAGATCTCTTTCCCTTTTACAGGAGAGCTCCCAAAGCAAACTCACCATATTTTAAGTTCAAAATATGTCTGATTTACTTACTGAAAATTCTTTTGCCTTTTTCTTAATATTAGTAAAATATTTATTCAGTAACTCTAGGCATAATGACATATGCAAAAACACTTATGTATTGAAAACTCTCAGTACTTTTCCCACCTTATGTTGTGGGAAAATGGTGCTGTTCTGAAATTTTGCTTGAAATCTTCATTAAAAGTAACACTATATTTCTATATACTGAAATTTCTTTTTATGTCACTTATATAAAACTAGAATTGAATGATTAAAGTAATATTTGCTATGGGTTCAACAGCACTTTTTATATCCTCCTCCACTACAATGATATAGTCACTGATCAAAAATATTCAATTTACTACATTCCCATGTAGGAGTGATGATCCTAAATATTGGGAACACTGGTCTTCTAGAAAATCGAGAAACTTAGCTAGCATGTCAAAACAAACAACCCCATAATACCATAGACATCAACAGAAAAAAATGTTTCCCTAACAACTCAATATTTAATTAAATAAAAATCTATAGAATTGGGGTAGCATGGGAAGGGGGATGAAAAAGAAATTAGAAAGGTTAAGGAAAAACCTTGAAGAAGTGAAAAGCAGGACAGAGATGGGTCAAGGTAGATATATTTTTATCTCTGTTTTCACTTATAAGTTGTTAAGAATCTGTAAGCTTATATGTTTAATATATCCCTATTTTTCTCATAAAGTCTTAAAGCATGATTTTATTCAAAAATAATTCATTGGAGAAGAAGTGATTTGTGAAATGATCTCTTTTATATGTGACAATATTATTTGGATAAAGTATGTATTATTAGGTTTTTATGTAAGCAAACAAAACAAGGCTATTAATTATTGTGATCTACAATTTAATATAATGATGCTTTTACAGATACAGATTGTTGTTCTATTCTTAGAATATCCAGGGTGATTGGATATATTGTTTATACAAGAAATGGCAAACAACTACTTTAAGAAATTGACAAATATGCTAAATGAATAATTAAACAATCTCATTTGTGAAATCCTAACATTTCCTTGAAGAGGATGCCTAAGGTAAAAAGCAATGTTTTTCACCTCATTTCACTGATGCAGTGGTAATTTACAAGAGGGCCTTGTGAATTGTGAAAGTATATCCCAGTGTATGAATTTGAAGGCATTCAAGCATTGGGATTTTTCTTGTTGCCTTTATATCAGAAAACCTCTGAGACATAAATTGTTAAATGAGGAATAATTACAAGCAAGGTGAGATTAAATAAGCATAGTCAAAGTACAGAATGATGACTCAACACTTTCTGTTATTGAATTTATTATGTTCTTTTACTGCTTGCACAAATACATATTTCTGTGTGTATTTGGTAAGCTAGTACTTTAAATAAATTTTCAGAGATTTAATTTTAAAACATAACTTCAATTTAAAATGTACCTTTATTCAAGTTATTCATTCCATTTTAAACTTTTTACTTTAGTTCCCAGCTGTTCTATTATGTTGGGTTGAGAATTTTTCTTCTCTAAAATGCTAATTCACAGATCTTCTTTAGATAGGAAAACACTATCAGTATTAATTTAAAAAGAAACTAAAGAAGAAATAAAATAATTAAGATAGAAGTATTTGAATTTAAATTCCATTCTTATAGAATAAAGTGAAATAATTGTTCTCATATATTGATAATATACATAACAATCCTCAGAGTTTTGTAATAAAAATTAACCTTTTCTACTTTCCTTCTTTGTTTACTGTTTTACTATTACTAGTTCTCTTACTATGTAAATTCTTTGGTACTGCAATCTTAGTCACACAAATGAAAATAGTATTTTTAAACACATATAACATTAAAATACTATGAAGTCCACTGTATATTCTGAGTAACCTCTGTATATATTAATGCCTTTATCTTATCTGAAGTTTATTTTTTATAATTTTTATGATCAGATTTTCTAGATATTAACCTGCTTACTGTTTTTTTAAAGTTTTTGCATTAATCTCTGTGGGTTACTGCTTTTTTCTAATTCATTTCTGTGTAGTTTTCTGTTCATCTTATAATACTATCATTTTTTTTTCACTTAAGTCAATTTGAATATTTAGTAATTTATTTATTTTTTTCCAAAATGAAATAATGTAGATATTGACTTTATAAATGTGGACATTTTTGCATACAACCTCTTATATTTAATGTTACAGAAATTTTCTTTGTCTTCAATTTGTTTGTTTGGTTGTATTTTATTTTGGAAGTTTCAAGCAGATTCTAAGGAACTAAGATACACAAGTGACTTTTGAAGAAAAAAGTTTGAGACCATACACTCCTCTATAAAAAGCTACAATAATTAAGAGCGTGTAGTATTAGACTAAAATAGAATATACAATAAAGAAAAAAAGAGTCCAGACAAAGACTCATTCTTATATCTTTACATCATATTTGAAAAAAAAAAAAAGAAAAAGAGAGAGAGAGAGAAAGAAAGCAGCACTTATTCTTTAACAAGTGGTGTTGGTGAAAGTTAATATTCAGATTAGACAAAAAATAAACTTTGAACAGTACTTAATACTATAAAAATAATTAAGATATATCATAAACTTAAATATGGAAGCTAACATAGAAAACTCCTAGAATAAAACATAATAAAATATATTTAAATCATTGGGGTAGACAAAGACTTATTAAACCATACACCAAAATTATTAAGCCTAAAAGAAAATATTGGAATATTTTGATATAATTAAAATTAAAAAAATTTGCTCATCAAAAGAAACTCTTAAAAGAATTAAAAGACAAGCCACAACAGAGAGAAGATATTTGCAATGCATATATCTGACAAAGTATGAGTAAACACAATTTTAAAATAAGTAAGAGACATGCAACTTTTCAAATATATAAGATTAGAAGGATTTCCCCCTAAAATTAAATAATTTAAAGCACAGGGAGATACTTCATAATATTCTGTAACTTAATATTAATAAATAAATCAACAATCAAGAAAAATATAGAAGGGTTTACTTGTTTGATCATTATTTAGCTTTCTATAAGATTTATTTAGTATTTGGCTCAGATAAATGAATATTTATGAGGGTACATGGAAAGGGAGTGACCTAGATAGTGGAGTAGGTGGACATTGAGCTAACCTCCATCCATGGGCACACCAAAATTACAACTACTTACAGAGAAACAATTGGTGAGGAAGACTAGAAGACTAACAGAAAAGATATTCTACAAGTAAAGATATGAAGAAGGAACCACAATGAGACAGGTAGGAGGGGCAGAGACATGGTATAATCAAGACCCATAGCCATGGGTGAGTGACCCAAAAATGAGAAGATAATTAAAATTACAGAGTTTCTGCCCAAGGAGCAAGGGGATTGACATCCCCTTATCAGACATATCAGACTCCCCAGCCCAAGGCTCCTATCCCAGGAAGACAAGCCCAAAGAATGTTTGGCTTTGAAGGCCAGAGGGTAGTTGGAAGTAGAGACCCCACAAGTAAAGTGTGCACACAAAATTGCATATACTCTGGGACAAAGGGCAGAAGCAGCCCTTTGAAAGGAGCCTGGGTAGATCCACCTGCTTATCTTGGAGAGCCTCTTTGAGAGGCTGGAGGCAACTGCATCTCACACTGGAGAGATAAACACTGGCTGCAGCCACTTTGGGGAGGTTGTTCTACCATGAGGACACTGGTGCTGGAATCCTCCTTCTGGCTTATTAGTACCAGAACTCAGCCTGACCCACCAGTCTGTCAGCACCGGTACTGGGATGTCTTAGGCCAAGCAACTAGCTGGCTGTGAACACAGCCTCACCTATCAGCATTCTGGTTGCATCAATACCCCCTGAGCCATCAGCTGCCCCAGGACCTGGCCTCCACCAGAGGGCCCAGGACATGGCCTTACACACCAAGAACTGGGTTAAACTTCCTCTACCAGTGGGAAGGCACCAGCCTCAGAAGGTACTGGGTCCCAGCCCCCCTCACAAATAGGCTAACACACCATCCAGGGCCCTGCAGCCAGAAATCCCAAGACCTGACTTTGCCCACCAGGGTGTGGACACTAACCTCAGGACCTGGCCTCCCCCACCAGTGGACAAGCACTAGCTCAAGTATCTCCTGAGCCCCAGCCCTGACCACAAGAGGTCAGACAGCAGCCCCATGACCAACACAGACACTCAGTCTACTGTGTCAGTATCCAGCCCATGCATCTATAGGCCAGCACCATCCAGGAAGACCCTAGGTCCAACCACATCCACTAACTGACTGACACCAGCTTCAAAACCTTGCAACCAACTATGTCAAGAACCAGCAGGTTAACATCAGTACTGGGACACCTGGGGCCCCAGCACTGCTTATCAGCAGGCCAACACCAGTTTTAAGACACCTTGGACAACTCAGTCAGACACTCCAGATCTAGGACCACTTACCAGTGGGCCAACACCAGCTTTGGGATACCCTGAAACCACAGCCAACCATGTCAGAACTGGCCAAACCAACCAGTGTGCTGACAGGCTGACACTAAATCTGAGAACCTTATCCCAGCAACCACCCACCCAGAAATCTGGCTCTGTCCACCAGAGGGCCAGCACTAGCCAGGGAATCCCCTGAGTCTCCATAGCCAGGCACCTCATGATGCAGAAAAAACACACATTTTAGAACCTGATAAACACCTGGACCATGAGCCAGCCATGCCTACCAGGCCACCCACAGTAGTTAGCCCACCAAAACAGAAGAGCTGATGCAGCCTACATTGGTGGCACCCTGAGAACATGTAGCTCTTGTGACAAGAGGAAAGTGTGCTGCTGGTATTCATAGATTATCTACAAAAGGCCACATTTCCAAGGTCAGGAAATACAACCAATCTACCAAATACATGGAAATAAAAACAACACATTAAGCAAAATGTGGCAAAAGAAGAATATGTTTCAAATGAAGGGATAAGTTAAAACCTCAGAAAAGAATTAAATGAAGTGGAGATAAGCAATCTACCATATAAAGAGTTCAAGGTAATGATCACAAAGATGCTCAGAGAACTCAGGAGAATAGCTGAACAGAATGAGATGTTAGAAGATTTTAACAAAGAGTTAGGAAATATAAAGAATAAGGTCTTCTCTGGTGGTGCAGTGGTTAAGAATCTGCCTGCCAATGCAGGGGACATGGGTTCAATCCCTGGTCCAGGAAGATCCCACATGCCATGGAGCAACTAAGCCCATGCACTACAACTACTGAGCCTGTGCTCTAGAGCCCATGAGCCACAAAAACTGAGCCCACGTGCCACAACTACTGAAGCCCATATATGCCTAGGGGCTGTGCTCCACAACAAGAGAAGCCACCACAATGAGAAGCCCACACACCAAAACGAAGAATAGCCCCTGTTCACTGCAACTAGAGAAAGCCCATGAGCAGCAACAAAGACACAGCACAGCCAAAAATAAATAATAAATAAATAAATTTATTAAAATTAAAAGAACAAAAAAGAGATGAGGAATACAATAACTGAAATAAAAAGTATACATTAGAAGGAATCAACAGATTAGATAATACAGAAGAACAGATCATCTAACTGGAAGAAAAAGTAGTGGAAATAAATGAAACAGAACATAAAAAAGAAACAAAGAATAAAAAGAAATGAGGATAAGTTTAAGAGACTTCTAAGACAACATCAAGCTCACTAATATTGACTTATAAGAGAAGAAGAGAGAGAGAAAAGTGCAGAGAACATACTTGAAATCATAATAGCTGAAAACTTACCTAACCTGGGAAAGGAAACAGACATCCAGGTTGAGGAAGCACAAAGAGTCCCAAGCAGGATCAACCTAAAGAGGACCACACCAAGACATGTTGTAACTAAAATGGCAAAAATTAAAGTTGAGAAGAGAATATATAAAAGCATCAATGGAAAATCAACTAGTTATGCACAGTAGAACTCAAAATTATCGGCAGACTTTTCATCAGAAACTCTGCAGGCCAAAAGGGAAGGGCACAATATATTTAAAGTGATGAAATTAAAAAACAACCAACCAACAAACAACAACAAAAAACTACAACCAAGAACACTATATCCATCAAAGCATTTATTAAGATTTGAAAGAAAGTTTGTAGAGAAGAAAAAGCTTAAAGAGTTCAGCACTACCAAACCAGCTTCACAAGAAATGTTAAAGAGACTTCTGCATTTGAGAAAAAGGCAACAAACAGAAATATAAAAATTATGAAAAGGAAATTCTCATTGGTAAAGGCAAATATATAGTAAAGTTACTAAATCAACCATGTATAAAGCTAGTGGGAATGTTAACAGACAAAAGTAGTAAAATCATCTATATCCACAATAAGTAGTTAAGGGATACACAAAACAAAATCATTTAAAATATGATGTCAAAAACAGTAAACATGTCAGGTAGTAAAAACACAGTGTTGTTAAAGTGTGTTTGAACTTAAGAAATCAGCAACTTAGTTATGTATGTATATGTATTCCTATATATAAAGCTCATAAACACAAACCTAAAGTGTGTAATAAATATACACACAAAAAAGATAAAGGAATCCAAATATAACAAAAACAACACCAAAACAATTCACAAAATGGAATATATATATATATATATATATTCTATTCTGTTGCTTTTGGTTGGAATGTTATATGAATATAATAACATTCTTTTCAAGTGCACATGGAACATTCTCCGGGATAGATCACAAGCTAAACAAGTGTCAGTAAATTTAAGAAATGTGAAATCATATAAAGCATTTTTTTGCAAGCACAATACTAGGAGACTAGAAATCAACTGAAAAAAAGACTGCATAAGAAAAATATGTGGAGGCTAAGCAACATGTGATTAAACAATCTAAGGATCACTGAAGAAATCAAAGAAATAGAAAAAAACTACCTGGAGAGAAATAAAAATAAAAACAAAATAATCCAAAATCTGTGGAACTTGATTGCTGACATAATGAATTTGTCAACAAGGTGGGCAGGAAGAAGTAAACAAAAGTGCTGTGAAACTTTATTCTCTGTGGCAGTATGTTGTCACCTTCAGTTTGAAGAGGGAAGTTTATAGTGATAAAAAACCTACCTCAGAAAACAAGAACAACTCAAATAAACATAACCTTATGCCTAAAGGAGGTAAAAAAAAGAAAAACAAACAAAACCCAAAGGTAATAGAAGGAAAGAAAGCATAAAGATCAGAGCAGAAAAAAAATAGAGACTAAAAAGTAATAGAAAATATAAATGAAACAAGAGCTAGTTCTTTGAAAAGATAAACTTTTAGGCTGACTCATCAAGACAAAAAAAAAGAGGGCCCAAATCAATAAAATCAGAAATAAAAAAGGAGAATTGACTGCCTAGACAATAAAACTTAAAAGGGTCATAAGAGATTACCATGAAAAGTTATACAGTGATATAATGAACAACATAGAAAGAATGGATAAATTCTTAGAAATTTACAATCTCCCAAGATTGAACAGGAAGAAATAGAGAATATAATTACCAGTAATAAAATTGAATCGATAATTTAAGAAAACTCCTAATAAATAAACAAACTAAAAAAGTTCAGAACCAGGTAGCTTCACAGGAGAATTTTACCACACATTTAGAAAACAGTTAACACAAATCCTTCTCAAATCATTCCAAAAATTGCAGAAAAAGAAACACTTAGAATTCAGTCTATGAGGTCAGTATCACCCTGATGACAAAACCTGACAAATATATCACAAAAAAGAAAATTACAGGCCAATATCACTGATAAACATAGATGCAAAATTCCTTAATGAAATATTACCAAACCGAATTCAACCATACATTAAAATGATCATTCACCATGATCAAGTGGGATTTATCCCAGTGATGTGAGGATTGCTCAATAGCCACAAATCAATCCATTTGATACACCATATTAACAAACTGAAGAATAAAAATCATATGGTCATCTCAGCAGATGTGGAAAAAGATTTTGACAAAATTCAACATCATTTAAGACAAAAACTTTCAACAAAGTGGATATAGAGGAATCATACCTCAACATAATAAAGGCAATATATGACAAGCCCATGGCTAACATCATACTCAATAGTAAAAAGCTGAAAGCCTTTCCTTTAAGGTCAGGAACAAGACAAGAATGCCCATTGTCACCACTTTTATTCAACATAGTATTGTATGTCCTCACCATGGAAATCAGACAAGAAAAATAAATAAAACAAATCCAATTCAGAAAAGAAGAAGTAAAACTGACATGTTTACAGATGACATTATGCTATACATAGAAAATCCTAAAGATGTCACCAAAATCCTACTTGAACTCATCAATGAATTTGGTAAATTTGCAGAATACAAAATTAATATACAGATATCTATTGTATTTCTATAGACTAACAATAAATTATCAGAAAGAAATGAAGAAAAAATCCCATTTACAATTGCATCAAAAAGAATAAAATACCTAAGGAGAAATCTAAGAGGTAAAAGACCTGCTCTTTGAAATCTATGGAACACTGATTAAAAAAAAAAAATGAAGATGACATGAACAGATGGAAAAAGGGTTCATGGCTTTGAATAATTAATATTTTAAAAATGACCATAAATATTCAAGGCAATATATTGCTTCAATGAAATCCCTATCAAAATAACAGTGGCATTTTTCAGAACTATAACAAATAATTCTAAAATTTGTATGGAAAATCTAAAGACACTAAATAGCCTAAACGATGTTCAGAAAGAACAAAGACCCAGGTATCACATTCCCTGATTGCAAACCATACTACAAAACTACAGTAAGAAAACAATATAATACAGAAAAACAGATACATAGACCAGTGGAGCAGAACAGAGAGACAAAAAATGAACCTACATTTATATGGGCAATTAATATATGACAAAGAGGCAAAGACTAAACAATGGAGAAAAGAGAGACTCTTCAATAAATGATATTGGGAAAACTGGGTAACTACATGCTAAAGAATCAAACTGAACTACTTTCTCACACCATGAACAAAAATAAATTCAAAATGTATTAAAGACTTAAATGTATGAACAGATACCATAAGACATGTGGGAGAAAATCTAGGTAGTACACTCTTTGATATCAGTCTTAGTGATGTTTTCTTTGATATGTCTCCTAAGGCAAGAAACACAAAAACAAAAATAAACAAATGGGACTACATCAAATTAGAAAGCTTTAGGTATGAAATGTACAGTGTGGGGAATATAGTCAGTAGCTATGTAATATCTTAGTATTGTGACAGATCATGACTGAACTTCACATGGTGATCTTTTTGAAATGTACAAAAATATTGAATCACTGTATTTTGTAACAGGAACTAAGAGTGTTTTAGGCTAATGACATGTTTAAAAGTCACAAAGAAATTCATTGAAAAAGAGATCAGATTTGTGATTACTAGAGGTGGGGGTTGGGAGAGGGGAATTGGATGAAGGTAGTCAAAATGTACAAACATTCAGTTATAACATAAATAAGTACTAGAGATGTAAGGTACAATGTGATAAATATAATTAACACTGCTGTATGTTACATATGAAAGTTGTTAAGAGAGAAAATCCAGAGTTCTCATCACAAGGAAAACATTCTTTCTGTTTCTTTAATTTTGTATCTATATGAGTTGATAGAGGTCCACTCAACTAATTGTAATAATCATTCCATGATGTATGTAAGTCAAATCTTTTTCTAGAAACCTTAAATTATGCAGTTATATATGTCAATTATATCTCATAAAAATGGAATTTTAAAAAAGAGTACATTATTTTTAGTCTGGAAGCTTCAATGCACATTAATAAATAATGATTACAATTACAATTACAATAGAAGAAAATATATATCCAAGACTCATATACACCTATAAAACATAATCATATTTAAATATCCTCTAAGAAGGATGCAGTGTTAATAAAAAGAAAAGCAAAAGCATTACAAGATTATTTTCAGGTACTGACTCATTATATCAATGAATAAAAATAATTGTAATTTAAAATTGGAAAAATATTTGTTGTTAAACCTAATTTGAATTAACCACAAGTAATAAAATGCATTGAAAATGAGAGATAAAGAGACATCAGAGTCTACTTCAAAGAACAACAAGGGACTCTTGTTTCAAAGAAAGATAAAAATGAACCAACATTATTAACTTTTTACAAATTTCACTAAAGTTATAATTTCCTATCTGTTCTTTTTTTTAACTAAAAATGTTATTGTATCCCTGCTGCTAATTTTATTATTATTATTATTAGCTATATTTGCTATATATTTTACACATATTGATATTTTGTTTCACATATAAACTTAAAACTTCTAATTTTGTTATAATCATAATAAGCAAATTGTTTACCCTGATGTGTACTGTTTGTAGTAGAAGATGGAAGACTTCCTTATTAGTCTATATTAGCTGTTAGATATTTTATAGCATGAAGGATTAATAAGATTAAGCAGTGCAAGGAGACTGAGAAGCTTATCAGACGTTTGCATGGATAATGAATCTAAAAGGGGGGAAAGAAGTTATCAGCAAGGGCTAAGATGAAGAGGACAATATAACATTCAGAGGCTTTTGGTTGGAAACCAGAAGATCTGTAACATGGAGTAAACAAGAATTAGAAATAGCTCTCATAAGAACAAAAACCCAACTTTGAATCATCTCACTACCTGTATGATACCTGTCATCTGTGAAGGCTATGTGATTGAGAGAAGCAAAAGTAGTCTTTGGAATTTAAATGTACAAAGTTGACACCTCATCACATATATTTAGATACATGAGGAAGAAAAATATAACCAAATAGCAATAGATAAAAACAAAACACAACAAAATTAAAAAGCAGAATGAACAGTCTTATAAATTACTCAGCTTCATTCAGATATGAAAATAAAAAGAGATATGACAAATAAAATTCAGAGCAGTATGACAAGCTTAAAAATATAATCAAGTTAAATGAAATATATAGTAGAGCACAGTTTTCTCATCTTTTATTTTATTATTATGATACAGCATATTGGTTTTTTTTGGATGGAATGTCCTATAAATATCAATTAAGTACATCTTGTTTAATGTATCATTTAAACCTTGTGTTTCCTTATTTATTTTCATTTTGGATGATTTTTCCATTGGTGAAAGTGGGGTGCTAAAGTCCCCTACTATGATTGTGTTACTGTCAATTTCCCTTTATATGGCTGTTAGCATTTGCCTTATGTACTGAGGTGCTCCTTTGTTGGGTGCATAAATATTTATAATTGTTATATCTTCTTGGATGTATCCCTTGATCATTATGTAGTGTCCTTCTTTGTCTCTTGTAATAGTCTTTGTTTTAAAGTCTATTTTGTCTGATATGAGAATTGCTATTCCAGCTTTCTTTTGATTTCCATTTGCATGGAATATCTTTTTCCATCCCTTCACTTTCAGTCTGTATGTGTCCCTAGGTCTGAAGTGGGTCTCTTGCAGACAACATATAAACAGGTCTTTTTTATGTATCCATTCAGCCAGTCTATGTCTTTTGGTCAGAGCATTTAATCCATTCACATGTAAGGTAATTATCAATATGTATGTTCCTATTACCATCTTCTTAATTGTTTTGGGTTTGTTTTTGTAGGTCTTTTCCTTTTCTTGTGTTTTCTGCCTACAGAAGTTCCTTTAACATTTGTTGAAAAGCTGGTTTGGTATTGCTGAATTCTCTTAGCTTTTTCTTGTCTGTAAAGCTTTTAATTTCTCTGTCAAATCTGAATGAGATCCTTGCTGGGTAGAGTAATCTTGGTTGAAGGTTTTTCCCTTTCATCAACTTTAAATGTGTCCTGCCACTCCCTTCTGGCTTGCAGTTTCTTCTGAAAGGTCAGTTGTTAACCTTATGGGGATTCCCTTGTATGTTATTTGTTGCTTTTCCTTTGCTGCTTTTAATATTTTTTCTTTGTATTTAATTTTTCATAGGTTGATTAATAAGTGTCTTGACGTGTTTCTCCTTGGATTTATCCTGTATGGGACTGTCTGCACTTCCTGGACTTGAATGACTCTTTCCTTTCCCATATTAGGGAAGTTTTCAACTATCATTTCTTCAAATACTTTCTCAGTCCCTTTCTTTTTCTATTCCTCTTCTGGGACCCCCTATAATTAGAATGTTGGTGTTTTTCATTTTGTTCCAGAGGTGTCTGAGACTGTCCATAATAGTTTTCATTCTTTTTTTTCTTTATTCTACTCTGCAGTAGTTCTTTCACTATTTTATCTTCCACGTCATGTATCTGTTCTTCTGTCTCATTTATTCTGCTATTAATTCCTTCTAGAGAATTTTTATTTCAATTACTGTGTTCTTCATCATTGTTTGTTTGCTCCTTAGTTCTTCTAGGCCCTTGTTAAATGTTTCTTGTATTTTCTTCATTCTATTTCCAAGATTTTGGATCATTTTTACTCTCATTATTCTGAATTCTTTTTCAGGTAGACTGCCTATTTCCTCTTCATTTGTTTGGTCTGGTGGGTTTTTACCCTGCTCCTTCACCTTCTGTGCGTTTCTCTGTCTTCTCATTTTGCTTAACTTACTGTGTTTGGTGTCTCCTTTTTGCAGGCTGCAGTTCTGTATTTTCCATTGTTTTTGGTGTCTGCCCCCATTGGCTAAAGTTGGTTCAGTGGGTTGTGTAGGCTTCCTGGTGGAGGAGACTAGTGTCTGTGTTCTGGTGGATGAGGCTGGATCTTGTCTTTCTGGTGGGCACATCAGCATCTGGTGGTGTGTTTTTGGGTGTCTATGACCTTATTATGATTTTAGGCAGACTCTCTGTTAATAAGTGGTATTGTGTTCCTGTCTTGTTTGGTGTTTGACATAGGGTTTCCAGCACTTTAGCTTTCTGGTCGTTGAGTGGAGCTGCATCTTGGTGTTGAGGTGGAGATCTCTGGGAAATTTTCACCATTTGATATTATGTGGAGCTGGGAGTTCTCTAGTGTACCAATGTCCTGAACTCGGTTTTCCCAGCTCAGAGGTACAGGCTTGCTGCCCGGCCAAATCACCAAGACCCTGTCATCCATACGGCTCAGAAGAAAAGAAAGAGAGAAAGAAAGAAAAAATAAAACAAAATAAAATAAAATGAAAAATAATTATTAAAAATTAAAAAAAAATAAGTAATGAAAAAAGAAAGAAGAGAGCAACAAACTTAAAAACAAATCCACTGATAGTAACAAGTGAAAACTTATACTAAAAAACAAAAACAAAGAAACGGACAGACAGAACCCTAGGACAAATGGTAAAAGCAAAGCTATGCAGACAAAATCACGCAAAGAAGCATACACATACACACTCACAAAAAGAGAAAAAGGAAAAAAAAAATATATATATATATCATTGCTCCCATAGTCCACCACCTCAATTTAGGATGATTTGTTGTCTATTCAGGTATTCCACAGATGCAGGGTACATCAAGTTAATTGTGGAGATTTAATCCGCTGCTCCTGAGGCTGCTGGGAGAAATTTCCCTTTCTCTTCTTTGTTCACACAGGTCCTGGGGTGCAGCTTTGGATTTGGCCCTGCCTCTGTATGTAGGTTGCCTGAGGCCGTGTGTTACAGCTCAGACAGGATGGGGTTAAAGGAGCAGCTGATTAGGGGGCTCTGGCTTACTCAGGCCAGGGGAAGGGAGTGGTACAGAATGTAGGGCGAGCCTGCAGCGGCAGAGGCCAGAGTGACACTGCAACAGCCTGAGGCACACCATGTGTTCTCCCGGGGAATTTGTCCCTGGATCACAAGACCCTGGCAGTGGAGGGCTGCAGAGGCTCCATGGAGGGGAGGTGTGGATAGTGACCTGTGCTAGCACACAGGTTTCTTGGTGGCTGCAGCAGCAGCCTTAGAGTTTCATGCCCATCTCTGGGGTCCCGGCTGATAGCTGTGTCTTGTGCCCATCTCTGGAGCTCATTTAGGCAGTGCTCTGAATCCCCTCTCCTTGTGTACCCCAAAACAATTGCCTCTTGCCTCTTAGGCAGTTCCAGACGTTTACCTGGACTCTCACCCCCACCCCTCCCACCCCCCATCCCCGGCTAGCTGTGGCTCACTAGCCCCCTTCAGGGTGTGTTCACACAGCCAATCCCAGTCCTCTCCCTGGGATCTGACCTTTGAAACTGGAGCCTCAGCTCGCAGCCCCCACCCACCCCAGTGGGTGAGCAGACAAGCCTCTCGGGCTGGTGAGTGCTGCTTGGCACCAATCCTCCACGCAGGAATCTCTGCTTTGTCCTCCGCACCCCTGTTCCTGCGCTCTCCTCCATGCCTCCAAATCTTCCCCCCTCTGCCACCTGCAGATTCTGCCTGCAAAGTGGTTTCCTAGTGTGTGGAAACCTTTCCTCCTTCACAGCTCCCTCCCACTGGTGTAGGTCCTATCCCGATTCTTTTGTGTGTTTTTTCTTTTGCCCTACCCAAGTATGTGGGCAGTTTCTTCCTTTTGGGAGGTCTGAGTTCTTCTGCCAGCATTCAGTAGGTGTTCTGTAGGATTTGTTCCACATGCAGATGTATTTCTGATGTATTTGTTGGAGGAATGTGATCTCCACTTCTTACTCTTCCACCATCTTTCCCTAATCCCCTATTTAAAAAAAAATTTGTACTAAACTTTATTTTTTGACATGTAATAATTTGTACTTCTTTATCTGTACAACTCTTGGCTTTAGTGGTAGTGGTGGTTTCCCAGTCATATACTTTTTCTCAAACTCATCAAGTTGTACACATTAAATAGGTGCAGTGTTTTACATATCACATTATTATTATTTTTTTAATTCCCTTGCTCCCAGGAAAAGACTGATTATTCTGTAGTCATAATAACCAGATGTTTTAAAAAATTGAGGTACAGTTGCTTTACAATGTTGTGTTAGTTTCAGCTGTACAGTGAAGTGAATCCAAAAAAGAGTGGATATACATATAGTTTTTGTTTTAATTGAACTTTGTTTAATTGATTTTAATCAATCGGTGCTTTGAACCAGAAGCACTTCTAAAAGTCAACCTCTCAGCCATAGCCACATACTTTTGAACATGAGCCAATTAGTTAAAACCTCATTGTCAACAGTTCAACAGTCTCACCTGAATAACCATAGGTGACATTAACTGATACTCCACTCTGAAAGACCACCAATCTCTGAACTTGTTTCTCTGAACTCTATATTTCATTGGATCCTCACTTTGCACAGAGAGACTGCCTACAAAAAGGTATAATTACCTCCTGCTTAAGTATGTGGTGCATTTCAGTCTTACTTTCCTAAGTTGCTATTGCCTCATTCTCTCTTACCTTTCAATGATACAATTTATTGAGTACACTTAAGATTTCTGCACTTTTGTATGTATATTTTAATAAAACTTTGTTAGACTAAGACAACCACCTTAAGCTTCTGAGATCTAGCCATGGATACTTTAGGAACTCACTGTAAGAAACACCTTAGCTTGGTCCCAAAACACCAGAAGACTTCTGGTAACAAAGGATGAAGTCAGAGATAACATTGGTTTGATATATTCTGCCAATATATTTTCTGTTAACTAAAACTTACAGAAGCTCATACAGCAGGTTTGTTAACAGCTGAAAGTAATTTAAAAAGTTATAAAACAACAACATTGTTAAAACATAATAATAAAGTTAATCTTCCTTATTTAGGGTCAGTTTCATTGGTTTCATGGTTTTGGTGGCTATATAAATAGACAAAATCATAAATAGACACTAAATGTCCTAAACAAAACTCTGATAAATGATTACAAACACAGGGTCTTATTTATGCCATTT